>NW_027555847.1:254638664-255351164 GCF_003287225.1 Phascolarctos cinereus
CAGCTCAGCTCACCACAGCAGCGGCTTATGAAGCTCATTGTGAAGGGAAAACAAAATCAAATTTCAAGTTGTAACAATTTTTCTCTTTTAATTCTGTTTGGTATTTTATAAACGTGTCTAACCAAATGTGGCAACTTTACACAAGCTACATCTTGCTGTCTTTGGCATTTCAATTTTAGTTGCTATTCTTTCAGTCCAAAGAATTAATTTATTTGCACTCCTGCAGTTCCAAAACCCTGACTGTTCAGTCAAAAACACAAATAACACTATAACTACTGTGTTCAATTCAAAGCAAAAGTTTCTCTCTCTCCTCCTCCTCCTTCCCTCCCTCTCTCTTTCTCTCTCCCCCTCCTTCTTCCTTCTCCCCCTTCCTTCCCTTTCTCCCCCTCTCTCCTCCCCTGCCCCCAAATAGGAGATGGACCACCCTGCTCTCATGGCACAGAGTACTGTTTACATTGCAATACTTGACTGTGTAATACATCTGGCATTTTTGGGCAGGATTCCTAAGCTAGGGGCCAGAAGCCCTTAAGCAATGATTTAAGGGGAAAAAAAAAATCATACACATTGACTTAACAAGGCTCATTTTTACTTATTTTTGTGCATGTTTAATCAATAACTGAAAACCCTGGTTGCTAAATAAGGAAAAACTATTGTTTATTTTAATTTACCTTAATAAGTATATAAATGTTATACTGTGGTAGAGGGAAATTCTCACCAGCTCTCCTTACACAAGCCAGAATTATATTGAGCACCCTTAAATATGTTTGAGCAAACAGGGTCACTTACATGCAATGCACTATTGGGTCAAGTATATATTTGTATTTTTGAGATGGGAAATAAGATTTCTACATTATTTTAAAAGGTTCTAATGACAAACTTGCCATTTGCTGATATTTTTACTAATTACTAGATACCTGATTGACCACTACCAACATAATATCTTTAATCTGCTTTCTAATTACATTTTGAATCCAATACAAGAAAACTATAATTAGAAGAGGCAAACAGTTTCCTACCTCTTGTTCCCTTCACTATTCTAAAAATGTCTCCCAAATTATAGTGTTTTCAAAAGAGAAATTCCATTTTTATGAAATATTGATTCTTTCTGCAAAACTTATGCACATCAATTCACCCTTGTGAGCCTCATTCAAAATGTGTCAAATGAAAAAAAAGGTTTGGGTGAGACCCTTTCTTCCAGATCTAAAACTCTTTGAATACTAAAAACCTAGAATGGATAGTCTAAGGGTAGGGTAACAGTGAGAAAAATGGCTACTGAATTGTAAAAACATAAAATAACCACCAAAACAGTACTATAAGCAAAAATATGTTAAAAGTGTTTCTGTTTTGATGGCTGGAATGACATGTGTTTAGTTATGGAACTTTCCCATTGTTAATGGTCCTGAATGGCTAAATTCTTTTCACTTTCTACTCCTCAGCTAGGCTATGTAGTTACTTCACTAGCTGAGCTCTCTAAGAAGCCAACAAAGACTTGACATGCAGATGAGCTATATATGGCTATGTAAGAAGAAGCCAAAACTTGGATAAGGAAATCTCTATTCTGCAACCCTCACCCTGGTAAGTCTCTCATTGGCTTCAATCAGAGTTCTATCCATGTAGGAACTGCAGTAGGGATTCTTTTTCCTAAACACTCTGGTTTATATTTGTTACCATCTAAGACATGCAGTACAATTTGATTCTTCCATATTTCATACACCATAATGAACAGAGGGAACCAAAAACTTATTTCTCATTCTTTTTGGTGGTTTAAATTAGACTGAAAGAACTTGTCAATGGATTTTACAGTTACCCCCAAAATCCATTAAAAATGACCAGAAACTTTGGTAAGGGCGACACATGTTCTACTTACAAGATCATGTCAAAGAGTATGGTCTTTTGAACCTATTCTTCCAATGACATGACCCTCATGGATGCAAATGGAAGTCCTACATCTAAATTCTCCCAATGTTACTGATAGAACAATAAACTTTGTAATATCTTCCTTTCAGTTTGTGATTACATAGATTTGCTACCATTTCCAATTTCACATTTAGCAACAGAGAAATGCATGGAAGGGGAAACAGAGCTGTATTATTTAAGGCTAAGAGGAAGAGGGAAAGAAACAATTCAGTAAAATCCAAGAAAAATATCACAAAGGATATTATAACTATTTAGGAATGTCTTATCTAATTGGTTGCCTTTGCATTTTAAAAACATGTATATGTATATGTATATACACACACAAATATGTATATGCATATATACACACATGTGTGCATGTATATGTTGTATGCATATATATATATAAGCATGTGTGTGTGTATCTATATATATAATCTTCTTAGAGAAGAACCTATCTTTTGAACATCTAATGTCACTGAACTTTCCTATAAATACAGAAAAGACATGTAAGTAGGACTTGGGGTTTTGAAAAGTGTAAAATACAGTAGCTAGAGATAACTAAAATGCTTTATTAAATTAATCAAATCTGTGCCATTCTAATGAATACAAAAATTACTAAAAATGTAAGCAAATGTTAAAATTTTCTTTGGCATCATTTCATAGATATATTTTTGTAACTCGAGGTATAAATGATACCTAGAATACCTAGAAGAATCTCAAGGCTTTAGAAATGTCATGAAATAAGACATAATTGGGGCAAATAATTGTCATGGAATAAATAAAAGCCATACATATAAGCAACTCCTTGGCTGCTGAATTGTTAACAACCCCCTTAGATAAAACAATAGCAGACAAGTTACAACTAGTACCCTAGTGGACAGCACTCCAGGAGGTCACAGGGAGGTCAGCTTTGAAGGAGAAATCCAAATGAAATATAAACACAGCATTGTAGAAACAAATCTCCCATAGCTTTATCCAGCCAGCATTAATCTAGGCATCAGCTGTGGAGTATAATCTAAACAAACGGATCAGTCGATTCATACATCTGGAAGCTGTCATATTTTGGAGCCTCCAAGCAGAGTTATGTATAACTGAAACAACCAGTTGCATGTACTAGCTTTTAAACTTGTTGAAGGGTCAAGAATGGCAATGTGAAAATACTACAGCTCAAAGTGTCAGCTGTATTCTTTGGAAATGACATGAGACTGACTTCCATTTAAAGGAGGGGGGAGGGGTTGGTGGGGATTCCTTTCAACTACTCTACCCCAACAATATTTATAATTTTATCTCTTTCTCTTTTTTTTAACTGAAGGGAAGACAGCCTCTGGGAAGTGGTTACATTTCATATGGATGCTTATGAAATGCAATAGCTCTGACAGTCTAAGATACATTGAAAAATTTTGTTAGACATTGTATTCACAGAATAGATGAGTTTTACTAGCTTGGGGCAGCTAGGTGGTATAGTGGATAGAAAGCTGGGTCTGCAGTAAGAAAGACCTGAATTTAAATTTGACCCACAGACATTAACTGTATGACCCCAAGCAAGTTACTCCACTCTGTTTGCCTCAGTTTCCTCATCTGTAAAATGAGCTGGAGAAGGAAATGGCAAACAAGAACAGTATCTTTGCCAAGAAAACCCCAAATGGGGTCATAAAGAGTTGACAATGACTATGAAGACAGAACAACACTACCCCAGAAGGTGGTAAAAGAGATTTTAGAACTGACTCCATGCTGTCTTGTCTGACAATGTGTTTTGGCTCAAATGTCCATTTATTCATTAATTTCTTCTTTTCTAAGGGTGCCCTTAGGAAAGTTTCAAAATGCAAACATTTGTCCTAGCCTGAGACCATCACTGACCCAAAAAGTCTTTTAAAAGAAGGAAAGCAGAACTATAATTTCAGCAAGCAAAATACAGTGCTACATTTCCTGTCAGTTTTATACTAAGGTCCTTAATTCAAATACAGAGATAATAGACAATTTCAAAAAATGTCACCAGATCTATGGATGTTACAAAGCAAGAAAGGTAGTTATGTTCTTGCTAGAGTTTACGTATCACCCATGGCTCTTGAGGGAAAATAGAGGCTGCTATATCTTCCAAGAGAGGAAATCTGTCTTGAGGTGCCCCCTTCAAACTTGAATCCTGGTTCTGCCACTTATTACCTTTGTGACCTCAGGTAAATTACTTAGCTTCTTTGGGTCTCAGTTTCCTCCTCTTTCAAATGATGAGGTTAGATCAAATATCCTCTAAGGTCCTTTCCTGTTCAAACCCATGAGCAATGTTGTCAAACTCAAATAGAATGGGGGCTACTAGTCCATGTATATACATGGATTACATATATATATATACATGGATTACATATACATACATGGATTACATATATATACACATACACACACATATCCTTACAGGTCATATATTAACTTGGTTTTGAAAGTTTAAATGTTATCTGTGTTTTATTGTTTTTATTTATTTTGTTAAATGTTTCCCAATTACATTAATCTGATTAGGCCACACACACACTCTGGCAACCTCCCCCCTCAGCTCTGATCTAGAGCCAAAAGATGTTGAATTGAAACAAAAAAAAACTGCATGCATTTCTAAGAGAATAATGCCAGGTTTCACTTGAATAAGAAAGCTGTTACATTAACTCTAATATCATCCACATGATAATAAAGCTCCATCTTGAATAATGATTGTATAAGATCATAAACTTAGAAGAAAACTTAGGAGGTCATCAAATCCAACTACCTCAATTTCTAGATGGGCAAACTCAAGCTCAGAGTAGTTGAATGATTTGCCTGAGGTCATATAGATCCTAAGGAGAAGAGTCATAATTCAGACCCAGGTAGGCTGACTCCACATCTAGGGTTCTTTTCATTGTCATGATCCATCCATGTAACTTACTCTTCTATTCATGTCATCTTACCCAAAGGGGATGGACTGTGATTCTTGCTTCCAGTTGCACCATGTCCCCTTAACCAGAAAAACTATTTGGGTAAATACTAAGAATAAACATAGTATAATTTCACAAGATAGTAAAATAGTAAAAAAAGTTTTGAGCAGGGCCAGGAATAGAGTTTAGAGAACTGGCCTTGAGGTCAGGAAGGTGGATTCCCAGTTACTCTGGGAAGGTCATTTAATCTCTCTGCCCCTCATTTTAATGCTATAAATTACAGAGCAGCTGCTGATCTACATTGATAAAAGGAATTTTCTCACTAGGAGTTTCCCTGCATGGATGACATCATAGACTAAGTCCCTAAATGGGGGGAAAAAAAGCCCAGGTAAAAAGAACAGATATATTGTTCTTCCTCAGAAATGGAAGTCACTACTTCTTACTTCTCTTCTGTCATTTTTCTGCTCAGAACCTTTAAATGGCTTCTTCTGCCAGCTTTCAAAGTCCCTCCCCCCACAGTCTATTGACACACTTAACTTCACAGCCTTATTTCAATTTACTTCCTTCAATAGTCTAGGCAAACTGTTCAATTCACCATCCCTCCCCTGTCTCCATTCCTCTATTCAATTTTCACCCTAACCCTAAAATACCTTTTCCTCTTCCCCTCCAGCTGTTGACCTTCTTCCCACTCCTTTAACATCCCACTCAAATCTTACTTCCTCCAGGAAGCTTCCCTGATGCCCCAGCCATTAGGGACCTACCTAACTCCCTTAGATCTTATATGGTATTTTGTTTTCACTTTTCTTAGCTTTATATATTATTCTGTATGATAGTTACTTGTATCCCACTTTTGTACTCTTAGGTTACATGAGGCCAGGGACTATTTTTTCTAAACTTTGCAACTCAGACAGTATAATACTTTATGTACACAGAGTAGGCCCTTAAAAATGATTTGATGTTGTTTAATACAGGCAATACATATTATTTAAACAAAACAAAACAAAACACTGGACTTGGAATCAGATGACCTGGTATAAATTAATTTCAAGCTGCTATCTTGGGGGTTGGGGGTGAATGGAAAAAGTACCATACAAATCTACACCCCAAAATGGTGAGAATCTAAATACTAAATAGTCATACTCTTTACTGGAAAGCCTATCAGAGGTTTTTCTCTGATGGAATGAGAGTTAGTGATTGAGGGCACTGTGGTAGAAAGGAAAAAAAAAAACTTCAAAAGGCAAAAGAGGTAACAAAAGTAAAATTAGGGTGGATTAAAAATAAAACACTTTCTTCTGCCCTAAAGAATAAGATTTAGGACAAAGGCAGTCTGGTACCAGTAAGTAAGTATATAATAGGCCAAGTAAATTGGTGCAAATAAAGGTCTATGGGGCAAGAAAAGAAAAAAGACAAAAATAAAGAGATCCAGAATTTGTTTTTTGCTAGAAAACTTTATCTGTTGCCTTCTTGTCTCTTTCCACCTCAAATCCTTGTTCACTACACTTCTCCCCATAAAACTGGCATGTACATTTTTAGCTGTAACAGTTTATAGTATATAGTATATTAAACCATATTATCTAGAAAGCTATCAAACTTCTTTAAATTTAATTCTCAAGATTTGAGTTACTTTGAATTTGTAATTCCTAGAAAGCATGCCTTTATCAAATTACAATGTTTCAGTACATTCTTACATCGTGCATAATGATGCAAGTTAACTGTGCAAATGTAAACTCTTAGACTTGGATTCAAAAAATCAACTTCACCAATACAGGGTAGAAGTTTGATTAGAGAGCACTTTGCCTGTAAAACAACACGAAACAAAACAAAACTAGAGGTCTTAGTGGACAGCAAGCTCAATGAATCAGCAATGTGATACAGTAGCCAAAAAAAAGCTAACATGATTTTGGGTTCAAGGTAAAGCCTCTAGGAACAAAGAGGTGATAGTCCCTCTGCACTGTGACTTAGTCAGATAACATCTGGAATATTGTGTTCAGTTCTGAGTGCCACAGTTTAAGAAGGGCCTTGATACACTGGAAAGCATCCAGACCACTCAGGATGGTGAAGGGCCCTGAGTTCTGGTCACCTGAGGATTAGTTGAAGATTTAGGGAATGTTGAGCCTGAAGAAGACTGGAGGAGGACACGACAGCTGTCTCCAATTATTTGAGAGGTTACATAGAATACGAATTAGATTAGACCTATTTGGCCCCAGAAGGAAGAACCAAGGACAGCGGGTAGCGGGTGGGAGTTGGAAGGGGATAAATTTAAGCTTTATAGTAGGAAAAGCTTTTTAATAATTACAGCTATCCAAGAGGACAATGTACTGTCTCAGTAGTTGTTGGATTCCTCTCTCCTGTTGGAGGTCTTTAAGTAGAGGCAGAATGAACACTTGTCAGAATGTTATAGTAGGGATTCCTTTGGGATATGAATTGGACTAGTTTTCTATTGAGGTCCTTTCCAACTCCAAAATTCTATGATACTGTGTTTAGAATTCACTTGCACACAATAGTCTCTAGTATGTATTGAGAGTTTAAAAGGCAATAGTTACTAAGTGTTTTAGTAAGAAAACCAAAGAGTTTTCTATCACAAATGTCACAAAAAAATCAATCTTAAGTATTCTTTCTATCTTGGCAATATTGGTCTGCAAATTGTAGTTCACATATTCTAAATATCTTTACAAAACAATGTTTTCCCAATATAGTAAACAGATCTTAAAGGTAGAATAAAATACCCAATCTAGCAAATGGATTCTTTTAGTTTACCACCTCTATTAAAAAAAAAAGATTTAATTTGGAAGACATGAGGATAAAATTGGTAGGCACAGCAGATCAAAGCATGTATAACACACAAATTGGTATTTTATTATCTTTTTTGTCATTTTAAGCAAAGTAAAACAGCATTCTGCAAACTATACCTTAACATCTCTCTCCCCAGTCTCTCTATATTCTCTTCTTTAACCACTAAAATATGCAACCACTATTATATAGATGATTTGCATAGTACCCATGTTCATGACCAGCACATTTATACAATCTCTACTGATAACACATCTACTTTAACCAAACCTCTTCATTGATAGTCCTGGAAAAAATGACAGCATTTTACATGTAAATTTAACCTTGGACTCTGCCTTTTCATTGTAATTAGTTGATTTCCACTTTTGTTTAGGAAAACAGGAAATTCTTATTTCTAGATCTAAATTTTTATAATACTTATTTCTGACAGCAATAAACTCACTATACCAGGAAATTAGATGTTTCCCTGAATAGTCAGGATATCTTGTGAATGAATCAGTCATAAAATATTCTGAAGTCCATTTAGCTGGGCTTCCATGTACTTATTAAATTATTGTTTCTTCTAGATAAGAAATAACATAGCATGGGGGAAGTTCTGGAATTGGAGTTTGAAGAAATGAGGTTGAAGTCTCACCTTTGCTACTTCCTAGCTGTGTAATCTTGGATAAGTCACAATTTTTCTGAGATTTGGTTTCCTCATCTACAAAATGAGGGGTTTGAATTAGATGACCTCTAAGACCTCTGGCTCTAAAGCTATGATTCTATGAACCCATAAATGTCAAAGCAGAGGTCAAAGCAATGGAGAGGCCATTAATGACTTATGTAAATCCTTTTGTGCCTGCCACAGCAGCATACAGTGAGAAAGTTCTTGGTAGCAAGCATCAAGGTGAGTTGAGGGAGGTGTATGGAGGGGATATTCTTAGATGTTACATTCTTTGCAAAAAAAGCTTTCATTAATGATCTAAGATCTGGAGCCACTAGATAATGACTACTGCAGTATAAGCATGTAATAACATTGTAGACAACTGTTATCATCAAAGTACTGATAAGAAATAACATGAATTAATGAAGAAAAGATAAAGGCCCAACTCGGAAGCCTGTTCTTTTAAATGAAACATCTAAGAGCAGCACTTCTTTCCAACGAAGCACTTGAGAGGCAGCGTGACATCGTAGAAAGAATACTGAATTCTGGCTCTGCCACTTATTATCTGTTGGCTTTGGGCAAATTGCCTCTTCAGTTTCCTCAACTGTAAAAATGAGAAGTTTGGATGTGAAGACCTCTAAGGCTCTTCTTAGCTCTTAAATTTTTTATAAACAGTTTTTTAAAAAAATGATGAAAAGTTGTTTCCATCAGTACTAAATGTTAAGAAAATGGAGTTAGTACTCCAACCAAACTCTTATTTGGGAGCTGGTCTTGGGCCTAGAGAAAATTTTTGTCTAACCTCCCTTACCTCTGGCTCCTCCCAAATACAGTCCATAAGCATACACATTTTCACATCACAAAAACAAGAAAATTATTTAGCCCTAAACTCTCTCCTGACCTCCAGTCTCGCTTCTCCACCTGTTTTTCAAGCATCTCAAACTGTCCAGCAGAAATAATAAATTCAACAAGTCTCAAAGTAATATCATAATCTTTCCCCTTAAACACCCTCCCCTTCCCCAACTTCCTTATTAGTGTCCAGGATATCACCATCCTCCCAGTCTCTCAAGATTCACAACCTAGATGTCATCCTTGACTCTTCACTATTTCTTACCCCTTCTCCCCATATTCAATCTGTTGCCAAAGCCTATCAATTTCACTTTTTCAACATCTCCCAACGTTCCCCCTTTTCTTTGCTGACTGCTACAACCCAGGTTCAGGTTCACACTTGTACTACTGAAATAGCCTGCTGAAGTCTTCCTGTCTAGAGTTTCTCCCTACTTAATCCAACCTTCATTGAGACATCAAAGTGATTTTCCTAAAAAACCAGGTCCAATCATGTTGTTCTTCCTACTCAATAAACTCTAGTCTTCAGGATCAAGTTAATGCTTTGTTAAGCCTTCAAAGTCCTTCATAAATAATCTAGCCCCCTCCTACCAGTTTTCTTACACCTTCGTCCTTGCCATGTTTTCTTCAATCCAGTGACACTGGCTTCCAGGCCGTTTCACAAACACAATACTCCATTTCTCTGCTCCAGGCATTTTCTCTGGCTGTTCCCTAAGCCTGGAATGCTCTCACTCTTCATCTCTGTCTACTGCCTTCCCTGGGGTTCCTTTAAGTCCCAACTAAAATCCCATCTTCTACAAGCTTTCCCAACCCTCTTAATTCTAGTACCTTACTTCTTTCAATTATTTCCTATTTATCTTATATGTAGGTTGTTTGTACATATTTGTTTGCTTGTTTTCTTCCCCCATTAGACTGTGAGCTCCTTGAGGGCAGAGACTGTCTTTTCCTTCTTTTTGTATTACAAAAAGGTTACCATAGCACAGTACCAAGCACATAGTAAGTGCTTAATAAATATTTATTGACTGATTGACATTTGTTAAACACCTCCTGGGTGAAGAAGACTTAGACCCTGGAGAAGATACAAAGTTTAAATAAGATATACCTCTACCTCCAAGGAGCTTCCAATATAGGAGGAGAACAAAGACATAAAATACACAATATTACACAATAAGTGTATTAGAGTCTAACAGAACAAAGTTATGTATGAGGTCTGTTGGGGAAGGCCATTACCAACCAGGAGGACACCAGTTAAGAATTCTTGGTGGAGATAGCATTTGAGATGGCCTTTAAAGAAAGAGTAGGAATCCAATAGACAAAGAAGGGAGGGAAGGCCTCCTAGGCAAACAAAATAGCCAGAGACTATGAACACAGAGGTTTGAGTGTAGTGCGTAGGAGGCAGGAGTTGTCCAGGGTGGCTGAAACTTAGACATTATCCAGTGGAATAATATGAAATAATAATGGAGAGATAAGAGTTTTGCCAGGTTATGGGAAGCCTTGAATATTATGGAATGGCGAATGAATTTTACTTGAGAAGGTAATGGAGAGCCACTGAAGATTCTTAAATGGGAAGTAGAGGTAAGGTGAAAGATTGATATCACAACAGTTCTTCCAGATGTGTAATATTGAAGGTATACATTATAGTGGTAGCTGCAGTTGGGAAGAGAAATGAAAATTCACATTCAAAAGATGTTTTGGAGGTGGAAATGACAAGACTGTTTGCATATGAGAGGTGAAGAAGAGGGAAGAGTCAAAGATAGTCAAAGAGTCAAACGTTTTAAGCACAATATTTGACATGGTAGGTGAATGGTAATCCCATCAACAGACCTAGTAAGGTTGGAATGAAATTCAAATTTAGAGTGGCAATATCATGAATTCAGTTAACACTTATAATGATGTGCCAGTAGGCCATCCAGTTGGAGATGCCTGAGAGAACTGGATTTAGAGCAGGAAGAATTAGGCTGAAATAAGGAATATTTTATTTATTAACTGTGTAACCTTGGTTAAATCACTTAATCTCTGTGGGCATCAGTTTCTTCATCTGTGAAAATGAAAGAGTTGGACTAGATGGCTTCTTCTTGCTCTACATCTACATCTGTGACACAATGAATTAGAACTTGGACTGGACCTGTGATTTCATTGACATAATGAACTCCCAGAGAAAGAAACTCCTTCTATCAGTACAGGTCAATGCCTTCTCTTATACTTATAAGAGAACTTATGGTCTTACTGAGAGTTGCTCAGAGCACAGAGTTGTTAATAACTTGGCCAAAGTCACATAGCTAGTTGTGAAGCCAAACTTGAACTCAAATCTTCCAGGCTCCAGGGCCAGCTTTCTATCTACTAAACCTGGATGCCTCTATTATAATTACAGACAGTATAATTAATGTTGTGTGTCTGCTAAAACAATACCTATGTATATATTGAGTGATAACTATAACTCAATACATTTCTGACCACCTCGCCTCTGATTATGAATCTATAATAGCTCCCTAATACTTAAGTATAAATTCAAACTTTTTTTTTTTAGTTTTTGAGCCTCTCATAATCTTGTCCCTACTATATCTATGCAAGCTTGTTTTTGTCTACCCTTCAACATTCAGCATGTACTTCAATAAGTACATGCAGTCATCCATACCATCTTCCACACAGGCACCACTGCTTCCTGCTTCTCTGCTTTTGCTCATGCTATTCCCTGCTACAATGCACTATTTTTCTACCTATGGGAATATAGCCTATCCTTTTAGTTTTAGCACAAGTTCCCCCTCTTTCATGAAACCTTCATAAACTATTACATTGTTCTACTAAATTAGTGGCACTAAAATTCTTTAATAGTGCCTTAAGCAGTAATTAATTAAAGAATAAGTAGTAAATTAAATTACCTTAGGGGTTCAAAACATATTTTTCTTGGTTAAAAGGGGTTCAAAGAACAAAAAAATTGAGGAACCACTGTACTAAATTATAATCTCCATGACAGGTGGGACCATGTCTTATCTAAACTTTGTATCTTCTAGCTCCTAATACAATTCAGTACACTATGCTAATAAGTAAATCTTTAATTTTTTTATTCAGTGCTATTAGCCTCAATCAATCAATATTTATTAAAAAGCCTCCTATGTGTCAGGCATTGTGCAAACAAATGCAAAGAATAAAATAAGCTCTACTCTAAAGAAGCTTACATTCTAAAGTCAGGAAACTCAATTTCCTTATCTGTAAAATGGGGATAATAGTAGCACTGATCCTTAAATTGTGAGGATCAAATGAGGTATTACAGTTCATATAAAATATTTTTTGTGAACCTCTCTACAAATATAAGCAATTATTATTATTCAATACCATATAGTTTAGCACTTATTTTCAATTATTTCATGCATAATAATTTGTTTTTCCAACTAGATTGAGGGCATGGCCCACATCTATAGCTCTGATCTTTTACAGTGCCTAGTATTGTGTATTCAATATTTACACTGATTTGATCCTGCTATATTGAATATATGATCTAACCTTTTTGGTTTCTTCAACTATAATGAAAGAATCAGACTACACGGTCTCTAAAGTCCCTTCCTGCTCTAAATCCTCTTATCAACTGACTCTATACTTAAGCATTCTCAGAGATTTGACTAAATGCCTAACCTAAAAGCATAAATGAAATGATATCTAGAGAATTATTTGCTGGCTTTGATCCAAATAATTTTTTTATTAGTGATTGGGAGAGTTGAGGAAAAAGTATTTTTTTTATCATCTATTTTACCTCATAATTGACTACTTAATTCTCTAGAGTATTTCCTACTAGGTGAAAGCAAAAACAGCCCTTTAAACAAGACTAACTGGCAGCAAAAATCTCTGGTCAAGTCCACCCTGGCATTTTGAAAAGGATAACGGAAACAAGTATCCAGATAATTTCTATAAATCCAGCTTTGCCTCACTTATCAAGGTACTTATGAAGAAAAGCTTTGTGTATATATGTGTATGCCTGAAAAATATGGCAAACTGCCTAAATTTCCCTTTGTAAGTTGAAGACCTGGCCAAAAGCAATTATTTATTACAAAGTTTTAAATAACAGAAAGTATTCACAGCAAGGAAAAAACAACCATGTGTTACCTAAACAGTATCAATAAAAGAATGTAAAATGTTTCAGTATTCCTCAATGTGTCTATTGAGGATTTACAACTGGCTTAAAAAGAAGCCTCACAGGGAAACTCCCAAATTGTGGAATGTGGATATAAGACTGGTAGAACTCCTCAGAGAGCTTGGGTGGCTCATCCTCTAAACGTGCTTCCTTAAAACACATTTTTTTCTTTCTCCCTACAAAGTGCAACTTTCTCCAATATAATTCCATTAAATAAGCCCCCACCCGTGAGGAAACATTAATCTACTTTGCAAACATGCGTTCCAGTTCTGCGCTTAACTTTTTTTCCTCTCTCTCTTTTTTAACCTTGAGACAAATGTTTTTTTCCCCCAGAGTTGAAAGCTGTCCAAAACCAGGACCACACACGCAGCCTCTGCAGGCCTGCGCTCATCACGTTCTCCCTCCTCCAGCAGCTCCAGAGTCAGCGGCAGCCTCCGCTGCTGGGGACACACACACTTCCAAAATGGCGGAGGGGTGGTCTTTCTTCCCTCACTTTTATGTCTTTTTTGGAAGAGGAAAGGAAAACGGAGATTTATGGAGATGAATGGAGAATAAAAGAAAAAAGAACTTTTTTTATTAAAGTCTTTCCAGATTTGAAAGGGAAGACAATACCTAAATCATTTCCAAGATACTTCCCCCCTAAAAATGGTTTATCCCAAGGAGCTGCAAGCCTCTTCTTCCCCCGCTTCACCCCCACCTTTTGCTCTCCACACAATCTCCCACACCACCTAGCAAAACACTATGGACCAGAATAGATTACAGCAAACTCTTTGTAGGTTTTTTCTGGCATCCGGCCAAACTGCTAAACAATAAACAATTCCCCCCGGTGTAGGGAGGATTTTTTAAAAAGACTGTAGATATAGTCTCGTAAATATCTTTATCAATTGAATGAAAATAAAAGGAAGCGATAGAACGTGCTGGGTCTCTTACCTTCTACCCAAAGCTCTTCAACGTTGGTTTCAAGATTAGCTGCCTTTAATCCTACAGCGAAAGCCCCAAATATAAGGAGGCCCACAACCAAAAACTTGCCGCAGTTTTTTTGAATGTAACAACCCAGTTTAAATAATAGTCTCTGAAACTTCGCTCTCAGCCACAGCGGCGCTTTCCTGCCGGTAGCCTTCCCCTAGAATGCAAGGAAATATTAGGAATAAGTGCTTCGAAATCACCATATACACTTAAGCACTGTATACAACAATGTTTGTGTTTTGGGGGTGCACCTTTCCTTCACACCCCCAAAATACACAAACATACACAATCTTTTCGTAGGACTTGGGAGAACCGGGGTAGATTTGCTGAAAGTGACGAGGTCTTGTTTGGAGAGTGGGAAAGAGGCGGATAACATGTATTTCGAGTGCATAAGCAAATAATTTCCACAGTGTAAGAAAGAGGTGGATGAAATGGTTAACCCAACCACAAGGACACTAGCTAGTTAGTGTTGGACGGTTCCATTCTGAAAGCTGTAAGGAATAAGGTGAGAGTCTGGCCAGAGGGGCGGGGTGTGGGAGTGGGATGAGAGAGTTATTCATAAATCAATGTCTGGCTTCTGAGTGAAATCTGTATCAAGACTGTGAGTGAGCGTCCCTCTAAGCGCCTCCTTCTGGGACTCTACTAGTAGTCCCGGTGTGTCTTAGGGGAGGGAAGGAGGCACTGGCGGGGTGTGTGTGTGTGGTGTGTGTGTAAGCGTCGTTGGTCTTGAGGAAAGAAATCATTCATACTAGAATATTTACAATGGGGGGGCGGAGGCAGGGAAAATTAATATACATGAATTGCAACCGGCTAGAACAAGGACCACAAGAATAAACACCTGGTTCCCCTTCCCCCCCACCCCACCCCCGGGTCTTGCTATATCTCTAGGATGCTGTGGTCAAATCGATGGGGGGGAGGGAAGGAGAGAGGGAGAGAAAGAGGAGGGAAGGGAGGGAGGAAAGGGGAGGAGGAGGGAGAGAGAGAGAGAGAGAGAGAGAGAGAGAGAGAGAAAGAGAGAGGGGGGAGAGAGAGAGAGAGAGAGAGAGAGAGAGAGAGAGAGAGAGAGAGAGAGAGAGAGAGAGAGAGAGAGAGAGAGGGAGGGAGGGAGGGAGAGAGGGAGAGAGGGAGAGAGGAAGAGAGAGGGAGAGGATGCTATTTGATAACATTTTGATTTGTTGCCATTTCCTCAGCCCGGATCCCACAGCCTTCAACACCAACTTTGTAGTAAAACGCAAGATCCACGTGGCGGGCAATGCTGCAAGATCATAGCTTAATCGTGATTCATTTCCATAGAGTTAGGAGACGCTGTGTGATCTGAATTAAGAAGTAGAGCAGCCATCTGTAAGTTACGACAATATTTGTGAACAGAAGAGGGCAGCCACATGGATTTTTTCCCTCCCCTTTCCCTTCTTGCTGAAGCATTTTAAAAAATCTGTTCTCTGAAAGGAAAATAACGTTTAAGGAAAGGGAAATATCTGGGCGTTGTTTATTCTCACTGATATTTCTTCTTCAGAATCAGCAACCAGGGGTTCTCTCTGCTACATTATGTTTACACGGAATTCCTGGATTCCACACATTTCAGTAAGAGTAACGAACACAATGAACCCGGCGACTCAGACCTGCACCGAAGATTTAAGGTGGCAATTTGTTTACAACTCTCACTTTTCCTATGACTTGGGGGTCATGGTAAACCAGTCAAAAAGAAGAGAAGGAAAAAATATCCTTTCCTCAAAGGCGATTTTTAAGGGATTTGAGATTTCACGCTTACTGAAAGCTTAACAAAAGCAAAACGGGCTGCCAAAAAAGGAAACCACCTTTATTTCTACCCCCTCCTCCTTCCTCTCCCCGCCTCCCTCCACCCCCACCCCCAAAATATGTTAAGAAATGTGGCAGCGTTAGAGGAGAGAAAAGCCAACCTAGAGAAAGGATAGACAGAGAGAGAGCCAGTACAAACCTTAAGTCTTTTTCTGCATTTAATGGGAGAATAATTCGAGTGACCCAGAAAGTGTACACTAGGCAGGGAGAGCACGTTACACAGTTACACACACACACACACACACACACACACACACACACACACACACACTTCCACCCCCTGCAGAAGTTAGACATCCCTTTCCTACCAATGCTGGTGGGTGTGTTTGGGTTTTTCAATTCCCCTAGTCTATTTCTTTATCCAAAAGAGGTGAGTCTGTGTAAGCGTAAGAGTGCTCCCAAAGAGAAAAAGGAGAAGGTGGAAAGGGCTGCAGGGGGGAGGTCCAGAATGAGGCAGAAGAAAGACAGAAATGCACCTTAGAAATCTGCTCCAATGCGAAAGCCGCATCGCAGTAGCTCGGCCGCTGCAGATATTCCAGGTCTGGTGCCCCGGCACGTCGGTTCCCCCCGGTCCTTCTCCGTCTCCTGCTGCCGTTTCCCCCAGGCAGATTGGGGTCTCTGCTGCAGCCTCCGCTGCCGCCGCCGCTCTCAGGCTCCGCAATGTTAACAGCTGAGGCCATGTTGCCGCCGCCGCCGCCGCCGCGGTGACTGAGCTGCCCCTGCTGCTCCCGCATCAGGCGGGCTGGCTTGT
This sequence comes from Phascolarctos cinereus, assembly GCF_003287225.1. Classification (NCBI taxonomy): domain Eukaryota; kingdom Metazoa; phylum Chordata; class Mammalia; order Diprotodontia; family Phascolarctidae; genus Phascolarctos; species Phascolarctos cinereus. The sequence goes on from NW_027555847.1 coordinate 254,655,392, forward strand.
CTCGGTCCCCCCACCACCACCACCACCACGGCGCACTCCTGGAGCTGGCTGGTGATGCCAGGGAGTAGGTTCCGGAGAACGCTTCTTTCTGCGGGTGGCTCCGGCTTTTGCTGTGGTTGCTGCTGCTGACAGACCTCCTCATACCGCGGGGGCTGCTGCTGCTGTTGCCGCTGCTGCTGTTGGAGTAGAGTCAGGACCTGTGCCTTCCATTGCAACATTTCGTGGTGATCCGGAGGTCTCTGCTGCGGCCGCTTCCCACATCCAGTTCGTGAAGAGGGTGAGAGGGATCCGTATGTGTGTGTGCGCGCACGGGGGGCGAGCTTCTCTCTTTCCTGCTTGCCCCCCCCTCCCCCCGGTGTCTCCTTCACCACCACTAAACAATCCCCACCACCGCTTCGTTCACTCCTTGTTTGCTCCCTTTTCCAGACCCTTTTACTTGGGAAAATGTGAGGAAACCCCCAGAGATCCCACCACCAGGACTATCTTCCTCGGCTCCTTCTCTTGAGTTGGTTCTCCGTGAAGAAAGCAAAAAGCCACGGCAGAATCCGAGCTTCCTTTGCTCTTCTCAGTGCTGCTGGGGAGTTGCTGCTCCTGCTCTAGCTGGTGCTGCTGCTGGAGGCGGAGGCTGCTGCTGGGATTGCTCCTTCGACTCTGGCTCTGGCTTCTGCTCCTTGCGGACTCGCTGTACCATTCTGTTTCAGTGCAGCGCTGGTCTCTGACTCCCGGGACTTTGGGACTCCAGTCTGTGTGTGTGCAGCAAGCAGCAGCAGCTCCTTGATTCAATAGATGAGATGGAAGAAGAAAAAAAAGAACTCTCTCCATTTGGAGAAAGAGGAGGAGGAGGGGAGGGGGTGGAGGGGGAGAGAGCCAGCGAGAGAGAAAAAGGCTGGAGCTCCCGCCCCTGGGGCTGTCAGATGGCTAGGGTTTCTGCGATGCGATTGGCTCAAGGAGGGCAGAAATTACTCAGCAAACATGACTATTATTAGCTGCTTAGCAACAGCTCACCAAAGTAGAGAGACCACCCAGGCAGGCAACCCTAGTGTGTGCATCCCCAGCTTCAAGGGGAGCCTTAAAGAGCTCCAACCTTCTTGCATGCAATACTTCCATTAAGGAATGCTCCCCCCTATCTTTTCTTTTCAAAAGAGTGTCTTTTTATGAGACCCTTTTTTTTGCACGCACGCATACACACACACACACAGAGACACTTAGCGATATACAAAAAAGTAATATTTTTTAAAGCGCTTAAACAATTTCTGAAACTCCTAAAAAGAAAATCTATTCAGAGGCACCTTGGCCTCAAGCTGTAGCAAATACTGGGAGGTCCGACTTGAATTCCCAGGCTTGAACCAGTAATGACAGGGTGGTGGATACCGAGGTAGTGTGTGCCAATTCCACCCCCCTCCCTTTCTTTCATAACTAAAAGGAAGACAGTCTCTCTCAAGAGAAATACACCATACATTAAAGATAAACAAAACGGAAAGTTAAATAATACAACACAAGAACATAAAAAACCCCTCCAAATCCCCTGCCTACCCCAACCCCCTCCCCCTAAACACCTACTATATATTCAAGGAAGGAATTAGTCATTTACACTGTAGCATCCAGACACCCGCAGCAATCGTACATGGAGGTTGGGGGGGACTAGTTTTATTTGAACCGAAATTATCACATAGTTTAAAAAGAGAGCCATTTGCAATTTGGGCAAATTTGAATTTCTTGTTTCCTTCAAAACAACAAAAAAAGTACTGCCATTAGTTTGTTTCTTTTTTGACCCCCTTTTAGCACAAGTACACATTTAAAGTCTGTTGCGAACTGATTTTTGTAAAAAAGCAGTACTCATCCTTTATATATTTAGTAATAGCGTGACGTAGGGAGGAATAAAGGCTTTGATGTTGAATTCATTCCAAACAAATTGTGCACTGACTGTGAGAGCCCATCCCGACGCTTTAGCTAAGGTCACGAAGATATCCTGGGCTTTACTTTCCCATTGGGATAAATAGCCCCTTTGGAAGCGTACATTGTTAGTTTGCCAGCAGTAGGGGCTTGCCTTACAAAATGTCTCAGAAACTCGGCTGGCTCGATCGCTTTTTTTTTTTAAGAACGTGGGTGGGATTTTTGGTGTTTGTTTTTGTTTTCCCCCTTAGCTTTGCAAGTTATGAAATTTCTCCCCGCAGTGGAGATCAGGACACTAGCTTTTTTTTTTTTTAACTTGACTGCATCGCGAGGAAACTAGCGGGATGTTTGTGTTGATTGAGGCAGTGAAATAGGGGAGTGTTGCTTTAAGGTGCACACGGTGTGTGTTCATTGAAAAAAAAAGAAGAAAGAAAGGAAAGGAGAGAAAAGAAAGAAACCCAGATGGAGGGAAAGTAGGAGGGGCGGGATGAAGCGGGGGAGGGGGGGCGAGGGAGCGGGGAGGTGGAGTCTTGGTGAGGCCACGTGACCAACGAGCCGGGAGCTGAGCCCCAGTCCTCTTGAGCTGCTCCAGATCTATGAGCACCACTGCCTAGGGGTGCGTGCGTGTCTAAGCGTGAGGAGGCGGGGGGACTGGGGATGTGGGGAACTCACGCCGCTGGACAGGCAAGTGACAGGGCACAAGCGGAAAGGGAAAGTGCTCTTGCTGCGTGCCCGGCTTTCTGATTCACCGAGCCGGGGCAAGTCTATTGGGATTTTCATTACTCTATTCCTTCCTCCTTCCTTTTCCCTCCCGGCTTAAAGGAGTTCGTGTTATTAAGAAGCCGGAGGAAAAAGGGGAATGCGCCGTATTAAACTCCTGCCCCTCCCACCCCAGTTATGCGCCGCTGCCGGTGCCGAAAGGCATGCCAGACAAGCCATAGTACATTCCTAAAGGAGGTCTCTTCCCCCTTTACGTTACCCAATACCAACGAGGCTTGACTACTACCGACCAATAGCAGCAAGGAAAGGAAACATTTCCATTCAATTCTGCCCCAAGTCTTGGAAGATGTCACGGGCTGCCGGCCGGTGGAGAGACAAGCCCACTGATTCCAGCGCACGCGGCTCTGGCAGAAAGAATCCGGCGCCTTCCTTTGGTTGCTAGAGTTTCTCAGTGTCACTCTTTCTTTCATTCTTTTTCTCTTTCTCCTTACTAGTACACAGCTTTTTCTCTTTTTCATCTTTCCCTAACTCGTGTTCTTGCCTTTCTTTGTATTTCCAGCGCTTTGTAGTGCCGAGCACATAGTAAGCGTTTAAAACTGCTTGTTGACTTTCTCTCTCTCTCTCTCTCTCTCTCTCTCTCTCTCTCTCTCTCTCTCTCTCTCTCTCCCTCCTTTCTTTCCTTTGCCTGTCATCTTTTTCCCCATCCGCTTCCTAGTCCTCTTACTTACCTTCTTTCTTTCTCTTTCTTTCTTTCTTTCTTTCTTTCTTTCTTTCTTTCTTTCTTTCTTTCTTTCTTTCTTTCTTTCTTTCTTTCTTTCTTTCTTTCTTTCTTTCCTTTCCATTTTTCCTCTTTACTTTTGGAACTGCCTATCCCTAATTTTTCTTTCTTCCTCAGTCATAGTGTTGACCCAGAAGAGGTGGAAGGAAAGCTCACTTGTAAGAATGGCTTTCACAAGTGGCACTCTGAAAGACGAGATGGGGCACAGATTCATGTGGGCGTTTTCATATATAAAAGGAAGAGTAGCCTGGCAGCCGGGAAATTTAAAATTGAATGCCTTAATCAGGACATCATGTTAGTATGTGCCTATTCGCTCCACGAGGCATATCTACAACAGGACCTCTAGTATAAATAAAATACAGAGTAGTGTTGGAACTAAACAGTATCGCAGGAAGTTTTGTATTAACACATGACAAATCTGTTATATGAAAAAGTAATCTTATAGTAAAAATTGGCTTTTAAAACCTGAGAAGCACCATTATAGTGGACTGATGTCACATGCTGAATGAGCCTGCCAAGATTTTTGGTCATAGTAGTAAGTGCTCAATGTACATTTTCAATAATTTCTTTGAATATTGGGGGTACCTTTCATTTCAACTCATTTATATGAGAGGACCATACATTTAGAGCTGGAAGATACCTCAGAGCTTATCTAGTCCAATGTCCTAATTTTACAGATGCCCAGAGAGGTTGTGACTTGTCCAAGGTGCTACCAATGGTAAATAACAGAGCTAACATTGAATGTTAGGACAACCAGATGTCACCACATACATATAAGAGCATAGAAGTTTGCATGTTTCTTCAGCTGCTGAAGATAAAGCAACTATATCTTAAATCACATTTCAACATCTTAAAATTTGGATCAAAATTTTTCTTTGTTAACTCGATCATTTAAGTTAATATTCATTGTGTCCTAATTTTGTTTAATAATTAGATTTCCATACTCCAGGAAGATATGGTAGTGAATATTAATTCATCTTTAAATGGAAGAAACATTCTTCTGCTCCTGCATTGGTATCCTTTCAAGAGTAAGACATCTTCCTTCCATGTTAATTTCATTCGGTCTTACTTTATTCCTAAACACTTTGAACATTGATGTCTGAGGTTTAAAATATATGCAGCCCTTCTACTTCCGCTCATTGCCTCCTGTTTGATAGGTTAACTTTTCATGATCTTAGCAATGCCCTGCTGGTATATTCTTCTCACTGGCTCCCAAACTCAATCTGGAACCTCAGATTTAACAAGCACTATCTTAATCTCTCTCCCATCCCATGCCCAGTCTTCTCCCCCTGTGGTCTGCTTTTTTCATACACAAGAGATGAATTACTTTGGGGATCTAATTGGCCTTGTTTCTGCAATGTTTTTTAAAAAGGAAGAGGTGCCAGTGTAAAAGCCTGTCTCAACATGGGTGGTCAGGGCTGAGGCTGCCCCCAATTTGCCTCATTGCTGATGCATGTGAGTGCTACATTCCCAGCGATAATGTTGTTCTTAATCAATCTGCCCTTATTTACATTTGTAAGCATTGTTGGCTTTAATATGCATGCCCTGTGCATGTAACTGCTGCTCGACACCAGGTTTTGTTAACTCAACTAATCACAAGGATCCCACAGACCTGATATGGAGCTGGTTTGGATGAGCAGGGCCTGCTAAGGTGACTGTTGGTGAGAGTCCTTAAATAGCCTTTGTTCCTTAGCTTCCCTTGTAGATTTATCAAATGCATGATCACTTGAGACCTTGTGGACTGGCAGAACTTTTCAGATATATGAAGGAACATCTGATTTGCCCCCTTTAATATTCCTTTTAGACCACATTTCAATACATGGGTTAACTTTTCTTCCCTTGTGGTCCAAAGACTTCATATAATCCAGTCCTCTAGTTCTCCACTTAAATTCTGTGAACTCTGAAGAATCCCTCCTTGTGTTTCATTCCCCCTTACTCTGTTCCAACACTTTAACTTCCCATGGCCCTACAACACAGTTCAGAAATCTACATTTGATTATCCAAATGCAATATGACATGGACAAAAAACATCTGGCCTCTATGTTTGAATATTACAGAGGGAAGTGAGCAAAGCAAGATATAGCTAAATCGAAGAGCAGAACAGAGTATGATTACAAACAACTGAATGACCTTCCGATTATCTTTTGGAATGTTGTTCATTCCTTACTATCTCCTTGAATGTTCAGTGTAACCCTTGGACTTTAATACTTAATAAGATGGTGTTTGTATGATACCATGAGATGCGTTTTGTATAATGCCATCCATGCAAGCATCATATGAATAAGTATGCCCATGCATTTATCTTATAATTCACAATTTTTAGCCTGTATTTATTTTGCTTAATTTCAACTATCTCTAATAAAATTCAATAGTAATAATTTGCTTTTTATATTGCACTTTTCACAAGTGCAAAGAACTTTTGACATAGCACACTAATCCTAATAATATTACTGTCAGTTTCATAAGGAAGAGTAATATTATCATTTCTATTTATAGATGGTAAAACTGAAATACAAATGTCCAGTGAGTTGCCAAAGGACATTAAATGAATTTAGGTGCTGAAATGGTGTAAACAGATCCCAGGAGTCCTGACAACCTAGTGTTCCACTATTCACTGCCTTTCTTGCTCCTTAACAATGCCATATTATCTCCTTATAAATGTTTGTATATTTCCTTACAAGTTCTCTCGAAGGAATTGAAAGGTGGAGCTTAGAGACAGAAATTAGACAATATGATTCTAAAAAGTTTCAGGATTGAGAAAAGAAAGTATTCAGCTGCAACAGAATCTCAAGACACTGGGCTTGACCTCCTTCTCCCTCCCCCACTCTCTTTCCCTCTCTCTCTTCCTCCACTTGCCCCCTCCCCTTCTCCCCCTGCTCAGGGATGTAAGAAAGGGAACAGCTCGACCCAACTTGTCAAAATAATGCTGCTAATTACCCCTGATCTCCTTTAATGGGAAGCTGCCCCAAACTCTACAAAGGAGTAAAAGAGAGATCTACAGCACAAACCCAGGAGCTCTGGCATTTATTGAGCTCGCAGAGAGGGGTGGGGAGGAGAGAAATATCCCTCCAGTACCCCAGATATCTCCACATCCATCAGACCAAGGTCATCAGTGAAGGCACCCCAAATATTAAACTGCAGTGGGAATTATACTTCCTGCAGTAGTCACAATAGCAGGGATTTCAAGACTGCTGAGGAACTCATCAGCTGCAATAAGGCTTGTCCACAAATGAGTTTTAAATAAAGCACAGAAATGATTGTGGTGTGGTTGTTTTTTTTCCTTACTAAATATCTTTCTGACTCTATTACGTTGATGTATTTGGAGTCATTATTGAATGCAAGCAGAACAATATCTCTATAGATAGAGATATTGAAATTGATATACGCATAGATGTTTATATAGCTATCTACAACCTATATATACATAATTATACACATATGTATATATATATATATACCCACATCTATCTATCTATCTATCTATCTATCTATCTATCTATCTATCTATCTATCTATCTATCTATCTATCTGAATACATATCTATCTATTTATCTTTGTCTTTGGCAGAACGAACCATTCATTTTCATGATCTTTACGATTGGGTGTTATATTGAAAAAAGAAGCTCTGCTACATGATCCCTTTGACCCACGGCTGAAGCAACAAATTTATTAGAGATATAGGCATGAGAAATGAAAAGGAAGTAAAACAATTCAAGCTTCTTGTGTGTCTTTCTTTCATACTGCTAATCCGGTTTACACATCACGCCTACATGTCTCAATAGGGCTTTATACACTGTGGCAGAGGCAGAAGAAAATAAAAGGTGTGTGTGTGTGTGTTTCATATGTATGTGAAATAAGTATAAAAGCAGGAAAGACTAAGAGTTTAACTCATTGTGATTTGTCAGTTCTCTGTCTGCAACAAATTAAAGTATCTTTTTTCCAAGTTATTTCCAAACTGTACAGACTTTTATCAAAATATATTGTCAGACTATAATCCAGTTGCATAAAAACACTAATAGCCTGAGCCAGAAATTACATCCGTCCATCACACTGTGTGTGATGATGTGTAAAACTCCAGTTAGCCTGAGTAACCTAAAGGTGCCCACCTTGGTTCTGTATGTTAACTTAAAATGATAATGAAATCAAAGGCATTTACAGCCATGAGGAAAGAAATGCTGTAACAATCAGAACACACACAACTGAATGCTCCTTGTTTTGTAACAATGCACCTAAGGCAACCATAAATTGGTGATAACAACAAAAGATGATACTAAAGAACACTGTCTTTATGGAGTCAATTACATGTTGAGTTACTGAGGCCAAACCCCAAATCACACACACATACAAACAACAAACACACAGACAGTGTTGAAAAAGGACTATTGTAGTGGTTTCAGACTCCAGTTATCCAATTATAACATATTTAGAGTCACCCATTGTGGGTCTTTCTTATTTATAACTAGGTCTCCCCACCTTCCCAACAGGGGGAGGGGCAGAGAATGGGAGAAGTACATCTTAAACTCTAGGCTCTATGAAAATAGAGGTCTCAGTGATTCCTTAAAGTACAAGTCAAAAAGGATGAGAAAATGTTCATTGTGGGGTTTGTTTATGCATAAACTAGACTTCATTTTGAAAAAAAAAAAGAAGAAACTTGGAAAAAATACATCCCTCATTCACTAGTTTAGGCTTTGGAATGGTCTTGATGTAGTTGTTTCTATTTACCTGCTGTGTTAGTGCAGCCAACCTCTTTGATCCACACCTATAGGTGCATGCCAAGATTAAGACCTTGAATGATTCAGACACATTTTTTATCAGGCTATCCTGACAAACACCCAGGACATCTACAATACATCTGCTTCTCCAGTATGTGACCTGCATAAAACCATGAGTCTTAGGGTGCACCCTAGGACAGACACCATGACTTAACTTTTCTCTTCCCTACATTTTTTTCCTTCTCCCCAAGGTACAAAGAATCTCACTTCTCCTCCCACCCCAACCCCAACCATGCAAACGCTTCCAAATAAAATTCACCACTTAGTCCCCAGTTTTTAGTAAGGTGACTCTCTCTCTCTTACCACTAGTTAATCTCGAATACGTAAGTGCTCTGCTGACATTTGATCTCTTTCCCTGTGTTTCGGTGGGTGATAGGCAAGGTGTGTCAGTGTCTGTCTGGGGAGGGGGTAAAAGGGGAAGGGAAAGGAAATATGTACTCATCCTCTTGAAACCACTGTTGAATCCTTTATTTCCACTCTAGATGATACCCCCTAAGGGAGGTTGGGTAGGAAGGCAGAAAAAGGTAAGAATGTGTTCTCTAAGCTGTAGCATTTAGAAATTAATTATTTCCCCCTTCCTTCTTCTTCTCCTCCTCGTCCACCCCCTTCTTCCTATTCCCCTCCCTAATCTGCTTCCTTCCTCTTTTTTTTTTTTGGTCATCTTTCTTTTTTCCTTCTCCTCATCTCCTTCTGTCTCTATTTGCCTACCTCTAGATCTCTGTATCCATCCCCCTTTCTGTGTTCCTGCAAACAACTCTCTTCACCATCTCAAATCAGTAGCCAGGACCGATAGGGGCTGATTAGCGGAAGCCAGGGTGGAGACCCTTCCAGGCGTGAAAATGAGATCGGAGAGGAGCTACTCCGTGAGAATTGCCCTTGGTAAGTCGCATGACCAAAGACACCCCCTGTTCGAGCGCAGAGGGAAGACCGAGGGGAGGCGGAGGGGAGAGAAACATTTAAATAAAAAAAGTTGAGCAAGACTGGCTGCTACGGAGGCTCCGCGGGACTCTGAGTTCCCCCCTCCTTTTCCACCCCTACCCCTCACCTCCCCCCCCCCGCCCCGCCAACACACACAGCCGGCCCCCTTCAGGGAGCGCTGGTTTCTCTGGGAGGAATGGAGCCAGCTGTGCCACCCGTTTTCTTTGCCTGAGGGGAGCAAGGATGAACCCCGACACCTCTCACCCCTAGGTCTCCCTTGTAGCCCTGCTGGCGACCTCAGGTATCAGCACTAAAGGTAGTTGCCGGCAAGAACTCTTTTTGTACAGGATGGGGATAGGATGGATTTTTAAAGATGAATCTCTCACTCACCATCTCCATTAAGGAGCCACTTCCCGAGAATTAGGGAATCTGGGGCCGTTTCTGCTACTGCTTCTTCTGTTGCTGTTGGTAAGTAGATGGGGGCGGGGTGTGGGTACGGGGTGAGGGGGGGGAATTTGACTTCACATCAATTTCTTTTCCTTTCTCCCTTCTCTTGTACCCCCCTCCTCCTCCTTTTCTTCTTCTCCTTCTTCTCCTCCTTCTCCTCCTTCTCCTCCCTCTCCTCCCTCTCCTTCTCCTCCTTCTCCTCCTCCTCCTCTTACTTCTTCTTCTTCTTCTTCTTCTTCTTCTTCTTCTTCTTCTTCTTCTTCTTCTTCTTCTTCTTTCTTTCTTTCTTTCTTTCTTTCCTTCTCCTCCTCCTTCTTCTTCACAAAAGGAACTGAAAGTGTAAAAAAATAATCCTGCTAGGTTGCAGGCATTCTGCAGAGTGCTGCTAGGGTTCACAATTACATGCCTGTTTCTATTAAGCAGCTTCATCGTTCTCTGTGTGGGTGGTCTGCCTCTCAATAGGCAGGACCTGTCAGGGTCACGTGATGGATCCGAAAACTTTACCCCTTTACAATAAACTCTAGGAAAGCAAAGTAAACTAAAGTAACGTGCTATCAGCACAGCCCTCCTGGGTAAACAGGAGGCACAGCTTCCCTCCCTTGCCTTCCTGGGTTCAGCCCAGTCTAACTAACCTCTTCTAGTCCAGGAACCCACAGTGCCTGCACCCTCTCAAGTCTGCAGTAGACAAAAAGGAATGTGGGACTGGAGTTCTCCTCTTCTTTTCTTTTTTCCACCTTCTCTTCCCTTCTCCCATCACAAAAATTTTTCATAACATTTAGCCCTCTTTTCAGAAAAAATAAGGGGTCTGGGAGGAACAGGGATGCTTTTTTCTTTACAAGAACAGCCATCACCTGGATTTTTGTATGAGATAAATGAATAGACGGTAGGCAGGCAGGTCAATAGAGTATCAAAAAGAGGGACGGGCATCTAGAGGAGGCAGAGGAAAGATGAACAGCTTAAGTGTTGAGTATTGCAAGATTTATATTCATCAGAAGATACAATCTCAGATTTAAAACTGGAAGGGGTTTTAGAGGCCACCTAGTCTGACCACTAAATTTTATGGATGAGGAAACTGAGGCCCAGAGAGGTTAAATTACTTGCCCAAAGTCACACAGCCAGCAAATGTCAAGACCTGAAACTCCAGTTTTTTTTCTTCAAATGCAGCACACTTTCCATTGTACCATGCTAGTTTTCATGTTGACACCTGTCATTTCTGCTAGGGCTTACTAGGAAGTTGCTTGCTTCAGGAACACTTACAATGATGTTCCTTGGAAGCTAGGATTATTAGCCCCTGTGAGAAACAACCAAATGAGACTTGCATATTTTTGCCTAATATTACTATTATACTTTATGATAGGTCACACAAATAATCCTTCCAACAGTACCATTTTTAAGTCAGTCACATTTTAATGGTGGTCAAATGAATAGCTAGTGGTTATTCTCTAAAAACAAGCAAGAGTTTCCTTCAATTTTATCACCTTATAGAATTTAATGATTAGGAAGTGACCCAGAATAATCTGTTTAACATTTTAATAAAGTATAATGAGGGAGGCTCTACTATAGAGTATGCTTGGAGTTGCCCTATTGGGATGCCTTTTCTGCTTTATGTTTTTATGTTTTTTCTGCTGACTGAGTGACTGAACATTGTTCTCTGGATGGACACGTCTAGACTTGAAGACAACCGTATGAATTCAAGAAACCCTTGGGCTGGTGGCAGAGAAAGCTTCTGCCAAGTAGAGGACAGCAACCAACAAGACTATTGACCCAAGCTTGGCCCTTTTACCAGCAGACGCCTTCCAGGAGTTGTTTGGACAGTGAGGAGCCAAAGTGAAATGCAGAATGCCTAATTAGTAATTCTGAATACAGCTTTATGTTCTGTTGAGGTTTAGGTATTAATCACTCAACAGATTGTGACACACTTCTAAGGTAAGTTATTGATTCTTATCTCGAGTCAATTTGTGATTTTTTGCTGTATTATATTTAGTATTTCTTTTTGTGTATAGGCATACATTACCTGTCCCACACCTGATTCATACTGAGTTCCTTTTTTTTTTCCCCTTCTGGGGAAACTGTAGATATTAGCCGTAACTTAACCTATAAATAAATTTGTCCTGGGGCACTTAGGTAGGAGTTTAATGAGTCAAAGTATAAGAACTTGGTGCCTAGTCTCTCTCCCACCTCCTCCCACTTTTAGAGGCCAGGATCCTCAGGACTGAACCCAGTCCAGACTGCACACATGGGCACAGAACAGAGAGTGATGCTGAATCCTAGTTACTGTGGGCCTAGTACCAAGGCTTAGCTACCCAAAATCATTTTGTATTACTTTCTTTTGTTTTATTAGTGAGGCTTCACAAACAGTGAGGTGTGCTCTAAAAAAAAATTACATTATTATTTAAGTATAACTTATGCGTACATTAAGTAAAGTTTTAGTGACAATATCAAGTTAAATAATCTTTAAATAGAGTCTAACGTTTTCACTGGGTTCTAGGCACATCAAAATATGGACTGAAAAGCTCGAGTTTATATTGTCCCCACTACCATATACTATTATTTTGATTTAGAGTCATCTGAGTTACCAGAGTATTAATCTTAGTGAATTATTAAATAACCAAACTTTGTAATGTCACATAGCCGTGTAAGTTATACTAGTCCAGAAAAAATTTCATATCAGTTGCTTTTCAGTAAAATTAGATATATCTCAATGAATATCTCAATGAATGAGTGAATATTTCAATGGGTATGAGGTCAGATTGGTCTTAACAATTGTGGAAAACATGAATGTTTTCTTTCTATAAATATTTTTTATTCTTCTGTATTCCAGGTCACATCAAAGAATCTCCTTCATGCTCTGGTGTAAACAGGGGGAATAACAACATTAAATAAAGGAATTATATCTCAGAGGGAGGTGGCCAAGGATACAAAGAAAAGGAAGAATAAGCAATAAGGAAAACAGCTCTGGCTAATGAAATTATTTGAGAGAACTATGTTGTTTTTAATGGGAAAATTTGCCTAGAACCTTTGGAATGTATCTTTTGTTAAGTAAAGTGATGAGGTGGTGGCCATTCAGTGAATAAGACTCCTATTTATTTACATCAAGCAGATGGACCCAAATGTACCCTATTTTTGTCCTCAGGATTGTTTTTTCCTCTACCCCCTCTTTATTTTTGACAATGTCATGTAAAGTCAAGTCACCAAGTATTTTTAAGCACTTGCTATGTGCCGAACATTGTGCTAAGTGTGGGGAATAGAAGAAAACAAAAACAGTCCTAACCCTCAAGTAGTTCATTCTATTGAGGGTGACAACATACAAACAATTATATATATGCAGGATTTATACAGGCTAAACTAGAGGAATCTGTGGCTCAGCTGGGAGTTGGAAAGACAAAGTTCAAATGTGAATTCTGACATTTAATAGCTATGTGACCCTGGGCAAGTCACTTAACCCTGCCTGCATAAAAGAGAAGAAAATGGAGAACTACTCCAGTATCTTTGCCAAGAAAACCCTAGGACAATTGGTCCACAGGGTCATGAAAAGTTGCACACGACTGAAAAACAACAACAACAACAACAATGTTACAGGGAAGGCACTGGTATTAAGATGGACTAAGAAAGGCTTCTTGTAGAAGATGAGATTTTACTTGAGACTTGAAGGAAGCCAGGGATGCCAGGATGCAGAGGCGAAGGGGTGTGGGATGGGGAAGAACATTGCATGTATGGGTGATGGCCAGTGAAAATGCAAAAATCTGGGCAATGGAGTGTCTTGTTCAAGGAACAGCAAGAGGCCAGTGTCACTGAATTTTAGAAAACGTGAAGGAGAGTCAAGTGTAAGAATACTGGAAAGGTATAAAGAAGATAGTTTATGAAGGGTTTCAAAAGACAGAGAATTTTATATTTGATGAATAGGGGGTAGAGGGATGTGTGTGTGTGTGTGTGTGTGTGAGTGAGAAAGAGAGAGACAGAGACAGAGAGCATGAGAGAGGATGAGAGAGCATGAGAGAGATTTAAATCTACCCTTTAGGAAGATCACTTTGGCAGCAAAGTGAAGGATGGACTGGAATGGGGAGAGACTAGAGGCTGGGATAACAGGTTACTGCAATATTCCAGGCTTGAGGTGATGTGTGTTAGGGTGGGCCTAACCCTGTTGGTTCAGGTTCTGTTTTGGGATGAAAAGAAGCCAATGAACAATTAACAAAAAGTTTAATTTGCCCTAACACAATAAGGAGACAAGGATACAAGTGACATTTAGCTTTTATAGATGTGGCAAGGTATGGTGATTCAAGTGATATTCAGATGTCCACCAAGTTAAAAGAGCCCCCTTTATCCCCTTGGGTGACCAGACACAAATGCCAAGAGAAGCAGGGGTCAGTCAGGTCCTGGGGAAAGAAGGTTTTTTTGGGGGGGGCGGGAATTAATCCCTGTGGAAAGGAACAAGGGTGACCCTGGTCCTATCACACACCAACTTCATGGTGGCAAGTTCCTAAGGATTTTCTAGAACAGTCATGTCAAACTCAAAAAGAAACTGTACATAAGGATCCCTGCCCACAATGTTGACTTAGAAAACCATATGTTAACATTATCTGTGCTTTATTGTATTTTAAAATTTATTTTGTTAAATATTTCCTAATTACTTTTTAATCTGGTTTGCTTGGGAATGTTGTGGGTGGGGGCTGGGTGTTTGATATCTTTGTTTTTGAGGACCTTCCACCGTTTCAATGCTTTCAAAGCTTTTACTGGACAGTAATCCTGGCATAGACAGTACCAAAGGGGAAAAGAAAAAAAAGGGAAAAAATATAGTTCTGTCTCACCTGAAAAATTGTTATTGTTTGTCCTTTGTTTTCAAAGAGGACTAATGACATCCAAGGATGATGTCTTGACTTATCTGTGTGAATTGAATTTAAGTGAGGCAGAGTTGCACAAAGTTGTCATCCTCTCTTCCAGAGTCATAGAAATCCAGAGGCAAGACAAAAGTCAGGACAACTGGTGATTACCTGGGAAGCAGGGGATGACTTTCGCATCTTTGACATCTGACCAAGCTGTATGTGCTCCACAATACCTTCTTTAGCCACCTTCATGGCCGTTGGAACAAATTGTTCTCATCTGTCAATTCCACCAGGGGAAGTCTTCACATACTTGGAGTAGATATCCCCCTAATTCACCAACAAGTTTGTGGCCCATCAATTACCCTCAATCTGGTGTAGTCCATCTAGGGAGACGGTTTACTGAGTTGTAGCCACTGAGCATGCTATAGCTTCTTGTGAGCTTCAAGTGAGAGTAGAGTGCCAGGTGGATACTAAAGGTAGATGAGCAGCTCTGAAAAGGCCTCAACAAGCCCTTATGTCAGAGGTGCTAGTCTTACTTGAACTCTCATTTACTACTTGAAAAGTAACCATAAAAAAAAAAAAGGAAAAGGAAAAAAAACTATGGGCAAAAGCCAGAAATCCTAGGCTTTATATTAGCAACTGAGTTGCAAATTTCCATGATCCGGGCCATGTGGTAGGTGATGACACAACTTTACAATTCTCAGTGGTTTTTCCTGATACAAGGTGGTGACAATGAACCTATGAGCCAGAGCAGCACCAGAAATACAGCACAAAGGATGACACGTCAAGCACAGTCAACAATTCTTCGTCATGTATCAGGGTTATCTGTAGTAAAATGATTGTGAGGTCATAATCAAATCAAATGAAATAATATTTGTAAAGACCTTAGCACAGTGCCTTGCGTATAGTAGGCACTTAACTAATGCTTATTCCTTTCTAATTCCTTCATTTCATAATCCTCTTGCACAAAACCTGGCTCAGGATCTACATTGATACCCAATACTGCCACCAACTCAGTGTTCCCTGGATCACCCACAAAAGCCTCCCCTCTCTCTGATAACTCATACCAAGGGAATGATATGGACCCTTTGGCACCTTAGAGATCTATGTAGAGGGCTTCCTCCTTCCATGGGGACTAGATAAGGACTTGATCTCACCCCTATCCGGGGATTAAGAATTACCAAGAAGTCAGCTAGGGGATCCTCTTTCTTCCAAGATAAATACACTTCACTCATGCTATTAGAAAGCAAGGGGGGCAGCTAGGTGGCGCAATGGATAGAGCACTGGCCTTGGATTCAGGAGGACCTGAGTTCAAATCCGGCCTCTCAGACACAAAACATTTACTAGCTGTGTGATCCGGGGCAAGTCACTTAACCCCATTTCCTAACTAATAAAAAAAAAAAGGAAAGCACAACACCTGTCCACAGTATCACTCCTTGGCCCCCCAGACCCTTTTAGGAAGGACTTGTCCATGCTATCACCAAGGAAAGGAATTCTGCTGATTGAGCAGAATCTGAACTATTTCTCCAGGATGTAGAGAGCCATCTGAAGGATTAAGGTCCTTGAGGCCAAGTCAAGCCTGTTCTGGGAAAGGAATAAGAAAGGACTAGGGAGGATCACTTAGAACTATATACCTAAACAGATCATTTTTATCAGGTAAGTCATCCTGAAAACCAGGTCCCAGAAATTGCTGGAGTTGAGAGTACTCTCTCTTCCTAGGCTGGCATTGATTTGTTACAGACATGGCTTCTGGACACTTGGCCTAGGCAGGATCTGAATAATGATATAGTTGTTGCTTAGCAGGGGCAAGCCTCTTGCCTTGATATGAGAGTGCCATTTTGCTAACTGGGGACAGGTTGAGGGCCACTTGGATTAGGTAGATGCTCTGATGGCACAAAGAGCCCAGCTAGGTAAGAATAGGTAGATTGTAAATGGTACCATGCCCAGTACCATCACCACCTCAATGTTCATGTTAGAAATGGATATGCTCCTCAACCTTTGTTTCTCCTGCAAGGTCTCTGATCTGGTCATGTAGTATATATGATGTCTCTGATGGGTGTTGACGTGCCCTACAAACAAATATGCAGTGGGGGTTTCAGCAAAATGCATCCATTGGTCCTGACTACAAAAGAGAGAGCCTTTGATTGTTCAGTTGTATATTCTCCTCTCCAGGCTCCAGACCACTTGGCCAGGCCCATAGCCACTATCCAGGAAATAATACAGATAAAAATATTCTCTGTCCCATCCCTCAAGGCTCTCTCATATGCCAGCCATCCAGTTTGGAGCTCAGCTCCCTGGAAGTATTTGCCAGTATTCCAGTTCCCTCGGACCTAGAACCTAAGGATCTTTTGTTACCAGATTGTTGAATGCTGAAATTGAATTTTGAATGCCTCTCTCATAGCAGATGAAGCCTGGCAAAAGGGCATTCCTTAGGGCTCAACTTCTTATAGGTGGGGGCCCATTGGGCAAGTAAAGGGGGCAGGGTTCCAAGATCTAGATTGGAGACTTCAGTTTGGCATAATTCATCACACGTTTCTGAAGGGTGCTAATTCTGGAGGAACTTAGACAAGCCTAATTTTAATGTACCATTTCCATTTTTCAGTAGAAGCTTCCTTAGTTCTATCCATCTTGTTAAAGGTACCATCTTCTATCATCCACGTGATAACAGGAAACTCTGGATAAAGAGAAATTGAACGACCCTTCAGCAGCAGCGATGAGGGCCTAGTAACGGGTGCACAAACTACTTTTCAAAAAGATTGTAGTGAGTGGCTGCTCTGGGAAACTTGGAGTTCCAGAAGCCTCTCTCTTATACTAGCCACATTGTGGTGCCTACAAAAGGTTCCATTCAGCCTGGCTTTTATAGACCGAGGCCTTCAAAAACATGGGCTTTGTAGGATCCCTGGGAAGGGCCTATGGAAAGAGCGATGGGCTGTCTGCTTTATATCATCCAAGACTGTTGCTTGTTATGGGTCCCATTTGAAAGAAACAGACTGGTAAGTGACCCTGTAAATGGAGGTCGTCAGGATATCCACAATGGAATGTGGGTTTTTCAAAATCTAAAGAGTCCAGCAAGCCTCTAGACTTCCTTCTTAGAATACGAAGAAGCAAGTGTCAGTAGCTTATTCTGGAGTGTGCTCATAATTATCTGGGTTTTCCCTACCCATTGCATTTCTCAAATCTTGACTGAGCAGTCTGGATCCTGAATTTGCTTAGGGTTTATTTCCATCTCCTTATATGGACCACCATCTGATCTAGGGCTCCAGCTAGGATGGCCTCATTTGACCTGGTCAACATTATGTCATCAATGTAGTGATGTATATCAACGCCCTCAGGAAGGAAGGCCTCTTTCAGGCCTCTGCTCACTATAATGAGGCAGTATGAGGGAGAATTTAGATAGCCCTGGGAAAGGATGGTGAAGGTATACTGGACTCCTTCCCAGGTGAAATAAAATTGCTCCTGGCTAGTCTCAGTCATAGGAATAGAGCAATGAGAATAGGTGAGGTCAATAACCTCATAGCATTCACCAGGGGACTGGACTACCTAGGTTACAACATTACTGAGGTCAGAACAGCTGCTGTGATGGCTCTGATAGCTTGGTTCAGCTCCCTATAGTCCACTGTAAGTGGTCAGATGCTATTTGTCTTTCTTATGGACATCACCACAGGGATGTCTTAAGGGCAGCTGGTATAACAAAGTACTCCAATTTCCTTTATCTCTATTACTAGTAAAGAAATAACTTTCACCCTTCCCTGGACACCTGGTATTGTTTTGTGTTAACTATGTGGGATAATTCAGGTAATTCTAAGGGTTTCCATTTGGTCCTACCCACAATAATATGTATGTCCCATAGAGTGTTGAAAAGGCCTACATAGATACTGGCTCTCAAGAGCCCATGATGCCCCTTCCCTCCATGATTTGCCCTTTGTAGGGCAAATCCAAATGAAGCAGGATTTTAGAGCATTTCTCAAGCTTTAATTGGGGTTGAAGAGCCATTAGTGCCTGATGCTGAATTTCTTTATGCAGTTTTACTAGTAATCTCAAAGGCTGGCTGTCAGTTGCTTTCTTTTCAACCCTGTGTTTCAGGAGCCGCATCCAAAGCTTTCTCCAGGAGATAGTGTCATTGTCCTCTGTCCACCTAGGAGGGCACCAGGTACTGTGACTTTGCCTTCAATTCCAGAGTGCGTATTTTCACTGACAGTAGTATTTGTCCAAGTCTCATCTGTCCAGATCTCAAATTTTGCCAATTGATCAGCCCATACCTGTGTGTGTGTGTGTGTGTGTGTGTGTGCGTGTGTGTGCAAACCCTGAGCTAAAGTCTTATTATGGTGGATCCAGAACGCAGGATCTAATTGCCCCAGGAATAGTCTAGTCCTAGGGTGTGACAGGCCATGGGGAGGGAGGCATAGATGCAATCTATCAAACTCACTTCCTTTAGGATATTCACCCTATCCCTTGCAAATCCCTATCAAGCAAACTGCTGCAAGAGGAGTTAGGCATGAATAATTGTCCATCTCAGCCTCCTAAAAAGATAAAAGGCTGGTTCCCAACTGAAAGGGCTAATACATTTAGCTGATTCTATAAAAGTGAGTCCTTAGAAACCTCCTCAAGCCTATGGAAGTCACCTGCATGGAATGACGTAGCTCTGACTCCATCAGATCATTCCTTCAGTAGCCTTTGCTCCAAGGATTTATCAGGTTTGTTTGAACTTGCAACCACCCCAGGTCCTTGGTAAAGAAGACCTTCATGGGGCAGCTAGGTGTCGCAGTGGATAGAGCACTGGCTCTGAAGTCAGGAGGCCCTGAGTTCAAATTTGACCTCAGACCAAACACTTGACACTTACTAGCTGTGTGACCATGGGCAAGTCACCCAATTGCCTTAAAAAACAAAAACAAAAACAAGGCTTGCTGACTTCTTGTTCCCTCAGGGCAAGGAATCATCATTCTTTAGGAGCATTAATGAGATAATTCTAGGGGTTTTTAAAAAAACCACCTATGGGAGCTCCCCCCAAATGTCTTTCTCACTTCTGGTCACTCACCTGTTTTATGACTGATCTCAGAGGGAGGCAGGGGGAATTGGAACCTTTGTGACAGCGAACAAATTATATGGTGGGTTCCTGGCTGCCCCTGCTAGTCTCCATCTCCATCACTAGAGATCCCTTCATTTTCAGTGCCATCAGCTCCATTAGCTGCCCCTCAGCTTTCCTTTCATGGTCCCTAAAAACTTAGATCTCTGTCTCTAGTTGCTCAATGTGTTGAACCACTTCACTTTCAGTTTTATTTTTCTGGCAATCCAACATCTCCAGGATGGTCAACAGTAGCTAGAGAATTCTGAACTTGGTGTTTTCTCACCCTCCCTAGCAGACTCTTTGAGCACTCACTGAGCTAATCTGTATGAGTGGGAGTCTGTGTCCCATCGTCTGATCATCGCACCTTCCATATTTATAGTACTCCTCTCTTAACCAAATGATGATGTGAGCCATGAAGACATCTTACCTCATTTCAATTACTGACTATGCCAAATGTTAAGGGTAGGATTAACACTGACAACCTGTTTGTTCAGTTGTGGGATGAATGAGACACTTGTAAGGCATTAAACAGGTAACAAAATGGGGTCTATTTTGCCCTAATGCAGAAAGAATATGTAATAAGGATGCAGTGGTATGGAACTTCTATAGAGGTATCCCCTACTCATCTCCGTATAGAAAGGCATCTGGTCTGTAGGGCAGTATATGATGACTCTCATGGTATTCAACTATCCACCAATGTGGATGAACCATGACTCCACCTGGATGGGGTTTTTATGCCCTTAGGGCCTTTGCCAGGGTGGTAGCTACGCCATAAGAGAATAGGAGACATATATGAGAGATGTTAATAAAGGTAGAATTGCTGGGGACTTGGCAATCATCATAAGTAGTTGAGCATAGGTTGCAAGCCGGGGCAACACAGATGATGATGCCCTTGACATCAATAGGAAAGTTAGAAAGAAAGGAGGGTTTGGGGAGAGGGGAGATAATGAGCTTAGTTTGGGACAGGTTGTGTTTAAGATGTCTACAGGTCATCCAGTTTGAGATGTCCAGTTGGCAGTTGGAGACGGGAGACTACGGGTCAAGAAAAGAGGTTAGGGTAGGATAAATAAATCTGAATAAGTAAATCTATGGGAGCCAATGAGATCATCAAGTGAAAGAATATGGAGGAAGAACAGAAGAAGATAGTACAGAGGCCTTGGGACAACCAAAGTCAGTGAGCATGACCTAGAGGAAGACACCACAAAGGAAACTTTGAAAGAGTGGTCAGAAAAGTAGGAGGTGAAACAGGAGAGAGCAGTGTACAAAAACCTAGAAAAAAGAGAGGATCAAGGAGAAGAGAGTTACCAACAATATCAAAGACTGCAGAGAGGTAAAAAACAATGAGAATGGAGAAAAAGCCATTAAATTGGGCAATTAAGAGGTCCTTGGTAACTTTGGAGTGAGAAGTTTCAGCTGATTGATGGCTGTCCCAGATAATTTAAACTCTCCCTCCTCATCTCTGCCTCCTGGCTTCCTTTAAGTTTTAGATAAAATCCCACTTTCCATAAGAATCCTTTCCTTATCCCTTTCATGCTAGTGCTTTGTCCTTATCTATCTTGTTTGTACATAGTTGTTTCCATGTTCTCTCCTTCATTAGACTGACCTCCTCAAGATCAGGGACTGCCTTTTAGCTTTTGTCATTATCTCCTGCACTTAGCACAGTTTCTAGCAAACGTAGATACTTAATGAATGCTTGTTGTCTGACTGACACTGAAGAGAGTGAAAGAAGTGGAGGCGTCAATTGCAGACAAATTTCTCAAGGAGGTTAGCCATGAAAGAAAGGATAAATATGGCAGATATATAGATAGTGGGGACTGACAGATCAAGTAAGCTTATTGATTTTTTTTTTTGTGCTTTGTTCTGGTTTTGAATGGGGAGATATGCATGTGTTTGTAGAAAGCAGAGAAGCAGCCAGGTGATAGTAAGAGCAAGGATGATGGAGGGGGAAGATGGCTGAGAAGGTTGGATTGAATGAGATCATGTGTGCACGTAAAGGACGTTGCTTCTTCTTTTCCTTCTCCTCTTTTTCCTTCTCCTTCTCCTTCCTACTACTACTTATTTTTACGCTGACTTGTACTGACTCTCCACAGTTTCCAGTGATTGTGGAAGGGGGAATTGAATAAAATTGGATGGGGCCCTTTGGAAGCAGTGTTCTAGCCTTGAACCACTTTCGACTGTAGCTTTTTTTTTTTTAAAGTGACTAATATGTTGGGAGATGAGGTAGAGTAATGGCATAAAGGACATATGAGGAGACATGGAGCAGCACAGGAATCTGATCAATTAAAGAGATGTCCAATATAAAAGATACCTTACTGATATTGGTGATGCTTTTTTCAGTGTTTCTGACCCCTCTCATTTCCCACCCCCCAGACTGGTTCTTAGGGAGTTCAGTCACTTTGTAAACTTCCCTTTCCTGTCTTAGATACCATTGGATATTTAAACAAAGCATCAGAGCTGGACAAATTTATGATGGAGGTGAAATTTGTTTTCATTGGCCCTCCATTTCCTTTATAGTGTCTCATTCTTTAGATGTTACTGTCTCGTTTTGTGGAATTTTCTTCTCCATCAAGCTTCCTTCACCACTTCTTGGGCTATCTCTTTCCTCAGAACCTGGTTCTAGGGTTAGCTAGGGTTAATCTGATAAACCAATTTTTTAACATGTTAATGGCAGGTATTGGCTTAATATGATATCATATCTCAACATGGCTCCTTTGGCTTAAAAGAATAACTAATGTTGTTGATTTAAGGCACTAGAAAGACCTTCTGTAATCTTTAATATATATTTTATTTGTGTCTACCTTCTCAGCCTATGAATAAAGCCCACCCTATCTCTGCTTGGGTCATTTTATACTTGTTTATTCCTTTTTGAAACAAAGTTGTCCTTGTATAGACAAAAATTTATACATTCAAATCTGGGTTTATCAGCCCCTTTCCTTGCTCTAATCCAACTCTGGCTCTTAATCCTTCCTTTCTCTCCTCTCTGGCCCCCTCTCACTAATTACAATCTTTTCAGCTGGATAATAGAAGGCTCAGGAAAAAGGTGTATATGTCTCATCAGGTCCACTCCTATATTTATTCCATGGCCCATGTCCACGGATGCAACATCTATACCTAAGGCATGACAATTGTAGATGGGAAAGGCTCTCATTTTAAATTAATGAAAAAGACTCTCCCTATTCCCACTCCTAGTCCTCATTACAAATTACCACCACACAGAAGTATTGGTTGGAGGGCATGGTCAAATATTAAAGTTCCCCATGTCCTTCAAATAATCATTTTTGTTCTTAAGAAAAATGACTAGCCACCTTGAAAAATTAATGTAACTTACCTGCACTTCAATTTCCATAGTTACAAGATAAAATGTTTGGGTTAGATGATTTCTAAAGTCTTTTTCCTCTCTAAAATTGCACAGTAAAATCTAAATTGTAGAATTAGATCATGGCAGAAAGAAATGGAGGGATGTATATAAAGATGGTTGGTATAATGTGGAAATAGGGCACCAAATGAGTCATTGCAGAATCACAGCATTTAAGTTGAAAAGGATCTCAGTGTCCCCCTCCCATCTTAACTTTTATTTATTTATTTTTGGTGCCAAAGACCCCTTTGGAAGTTTAGTGAAGCCTATGGACTCTTTCCCCCAATAATGTTTTAAAATATGTAACACTGACTACCATGGCCCTCACTGCCTGGAAGGCCAAATAGATTAAGTTTCATCCCACTCCCACTCAGGGCTCTGCTGTATTCTTAAAAGAGTTTGGAAGTATGTGTATCAAGGCTTGGCAAATGGCTCCAGCACCCGCCAATGCTGCTCCCTCAAGTGTGAGAGTGAGTTCCTTATACCTCAGTTACATTTAGCCCTTAAGAGCAAGATTAGCTTCTACAAAGGAATGTTTGCTTCAAAAGAGATAATCCAAAATATGCAAATTTGTTCCTCAACACCTGGGGTTTAATCCTCACCCCCATCCCCCATCCCCTTGCACCTTCTTAGTGCCTAAGAAGGAGAAGATTGGGTCTACACTTTGGTTTGGTTCGTATAAAACAATCCCAAGTTACAAGTCCAAAAACCACCATGGACAAGAGTCCCAGGCACCCTGGCTTCTCCAGGCTTCACTGACCAGCTGGCTGGTTGCAACATCCCACCTAGAATTCTAGCTCTAAGATTTCCTTGGCTTGAACTCCTGGGTCTAGTGTATTTGTTACTGAAACTGAGGACCAACAACAGAAATCAGAAATAAACACCATCACCCCAAGGCCTATTTGTCAGCTGGGGTAGAAGAAGGAACAGAGGAAAAATATCTTTCCCTTCTCACTGATTCAATCCATGGCATCTGTGCCATAGCTGAAATATTTTAAATATTTTGAAGTATTCTGAATTCTAAATGGGCTCAACTGTGATCTTCCCTCTCTAAAGATTAAAAGCTAAGAGCCCAAGCCAAAAAGCTAAAGCTTGGCAGAAAGGAGTCAATATCTCAATATCACATAGCCATTTGAAGGATGCTATTCCCACCTGTAGGGGAAGCAGATACCTCCATTTTAGGCAATCTGGACAGGTTCTAAAGGCTCTTTATAACATCTCCATGTTAGGTGATCAGCAAGGTGATTAGACAAGCTGATGTTACAAATGCATAAAATAAAATACGTAGAATTGCAAAGGAAACTGGTTATATTGAAATATGAAAATATTTTTTAAAAAACCCAAGTTCGCATACTCCTGGTTAAGAAATCCTGACCTAGTCCATCTTGTACCTGACCAAAAATGTCCTCAATATCCCTGAGAAGTGGGTATGTAGCTTTTTCTTGATGTCCCCCAGTGGTGAGGAACTCACTAATACATAAGGCAGCCTACTCTACTTTAGCATAGGTCTAATTATTAGGAAGTTTCCCTTTACATCCATTCTAAACCTCCAATTGATATGAGGGATCCCATCTTTATACTAAGATTTATTGAGTCATCAAAAGGAGTTATAATTTAAAAAAATGGAAAAAGCAGGATGGTAGAACAATAGCTCAGTCAGAGAGAAAAAGGGTGATGATAACCCATGAGTAGAAAAATTTGAAAAAAAAAAAAAGCTTGGAAACAAAAGAAGAGAGATGGTGCCTTGGGTTATATAAAACAAAGCCTTGGAGGAAATAACATGACATAAATGTGGAGTAGAACAGTGACATGCTGTGAAATTCAAAAGGCTAGACAATGATCTTAGCCTAGAAGAAAGCAGGCCAGACTATCTGTGAAGGAAGAAGAACCTTACTTTGTTGCCCAGCGCTGTGACAGATCTGTGCACCAGGCTCCCATTGGTTCCAACACTTTCTAATGTAGAAGAATTCTGGGATTATTTAAGAAAATGGAATATGGAAGAATATAGAGGAAGCTTTTAAACCATAAGTAAATAGTGCAAGTAGAGTTCTAAGATTATGTGGGCAGTTTTTGGGAATAGAAATAGATGAACACAACACAACAGCAAGGGAATATTACATTGTGTCAATAGAACTAATAGTCTGAAAACCAAGATGTCAAACACAGTGGATAACTTTCTGAAAATAGAAAATCCCATTTCAGAATTTGGAATTGAAATTTAATATTACTAAATCTCTCAGAATTTATAATCTACATCTTGCATTTATTTGCATTGTGCATTAAAGGAAAAAATTCATCTGTTACCTTTTTTTATCCTATAGGGATGCCCTCCAGTGATATAGGCCAATTTGTTAAACTAAAAAAAAAAGAAAGAGCAGAGGTCACTAAGCCATAGATAAGGATCCTTGAGGGCTGCATATTGACTTAGAAAACCATACATTATTGTTATCTATGTCTTATTGTGTTTTTATTTATTTTGTTAAATATTTCCCAATTACATTTTAATCTGGTTTGGCTTGCCTGCCCCTGAAAGTGTTGAGGTCTGTATGCTGCCAGAGGCCACACAATTGACATCTCTGATGTAGACTACACCCTATCATTGTTTGTGCTTCTTGTGTGACTGTTATTCATGCCCAAGACATTGTGGTATGGTGGGAGCACTGGGTTCAAATCTTGCCTCTTGAATAAGGTAGTAACCTTCCTGGGCATCAGGTTGCTTGAATGTGAAATCAGGCAGTTGGACTAGATGGTCTCTGAGGCCCTTTCTAGCTCTAGAACTGTGATTCACAGTTGCCTATGACCACCCGTTTTTTGGATATCTTAAACTCAACATTGTCCAAAATAGAACTCATCTCCCCAATTCCCTCTTCCCCCCACCCCATAACTCTCCTTTCTTCCAAGCTTTCCTATTACTGTCTAAGGTAGTAACATTCTCCTAGTCACTTAGTTTATAACTTTTGTGTGACCCTTACTTTCACCTCACATATCCATACAATCCATTGCCAAATCTCATTGATTTTACCTTGACAGTATGTCTCATTTCTCCACTCACCTAGCCACCACCATATTTTTGGGTCTTTATCACCTTTCACTGCACAATTGCAATTCAGCTAGTTCCAAATTAGTGAGAATAATGAATCTTCTGAAGTATTTGCAATTTAAATTTGCATTGCATAATTCCTTTTGGTTTGGTACCAATTAATATTTTATATAGTTATAACTTTGAAAAGTGTGAAAACAAATACACTTGAGTACTTCAGGTGATTCATTATTCACACAACATGAGATCTGGCTATCATGTTCCAAATGAGCTTCCTATCTCACTAATCTCTACACTCCATCACATACCTAGCTGTCAATGTGAGTTTTCTAAAGTGTAGATCTGCCCGGGTCATTCCCCCTAATTCGGTATCTTCCTTTAGGGTCAGAAATGAAGTTTTCTGTTTGACATTCAAAACTTGTCAGCATTCCAGTCTTCTTATATGTTATTCCCATTCAAATGCTCTGTGATACAGCTACACTGACCTCACTTTCCCTTCGCTTCTTCTCAGCTTTATTGACTTCTTTCAAGACCCAGCTCAAATGTCACTCTCCTACAGGATATCTTTCCATGTGCCCATAGCTGCTAGTGCCACCCTCTCTAAAATCACCTTTTACAAATGTACCTAGTTATTTCTTTTCTGTCTCCCCAGTGAGAATTTGAGATTCTGGAAGGCATGGGTAGTGTTTTTGTTTTTATTTGTGTCTTTAGTACTTAGCACAGTGCCTGGCACATAGTAAGTACTTTAATAAATAAATGAGGATTGACTGACTGATCTATGATCTTTCTGTAAATCCTCTAGTAAGAGCTCATTAAACAAACTGGGGCTCTTCTTTTCTTCTCTTGATGTTGCAGGAATACTAAAGGATCACAGAAATTGTCCATCAATTATCCTTCATTCTCACTAGATGACTAGCCTATCTATCTATTTTATTCTGTTTGTACATTTCTCTGACGATATTTCTCCTGGACACTTCCTTATTTGCCAAGGCAAATCAACAAGCATTTATTAAGCACCTACTACTTGCTAGGCACTATGTTAAGCACTAATGATACCAAAAAAGGCAAAAAAAATTAGCCCTTGCCTTCCAGGAGTTAACAATCTAATGGGAGAGACAGAATGTAAACAACACATGTACAAACTGGTTATATACAGGCTCAACTGGAATTCTTCTCGGAAGAAAGACACCAAAATTAAGACTTACAGAAGGCAAGATTTTAACTGACACTTGAAGTAAATCGGGGAGGCCAGGAGGTAGAGTTGAGGAAGGAGATAATTCCAGAATGAAGGACAACCAGTGAAAATGCATAGATCTGGGAGACATAATGACCTGAGTGAGGAAGAGCAAGGAAGCCTTTGTATCACTGATTTGTAGAATGTGGAGGGAAGTGAGGCTTAAAAAGGATAGAAAGGAAGGAAGCATACATGTTTTGCAGGGCTTTAAAATCCAAACAGAGGATTTTGTATTCTATCCTGGAGGCAATCAGGAACTTCTGGAGTTTATTGAGTGGGGGTGGGAGTGACATGATCAGACTTGCCTTTTGGGAAGATTACTTTGATAGTTGGGTGGAGGATGGACTTGAGTTGTAAAAAATAAGGCAGGAAGGGTAACCAGAAGGCAGCTTCAATTATCCAGTCTTGAGGTGATGAGGGCCTGCATTTATAGTGTCTTGCAGACTTTTCATTTCCACCAGGCACCTTTCCATTGTCCTTTGGATGACCTTCTACTTTCATTCTTTGGATGTTATGGTATTCTAAGACTCAAAGTCCTGTGACATGACCAGAAGAATACTAGTGTTAAGATGTGTCTTCTAGGGTGAAATGAGGTCATTAAGAGAGCTATAAAATTTCCCAAAGTCTAGCTAGCTTTTCTTATCTTGTGCAAAATGGCAAAATGTTACTAATATGAAGTATATTAATTCAGAATTTGTGATAATACGGATAGGCAGCATGCTAAAGTTTAGCTTGGCACCATCTGTGAATACAGAATTTATTAAGTAAATTAAGAGCATATTAAGATTACTTTGCAGAATATTTAGGCTACTAGAGAGGAGAGACATTGAACCCTGAACAAGCCTTCTTTGTTTTATGATCTCAGACCCTATAAGTGTTATGTGTAAGGTTGAGGAAACTAGCTGGAACCTTCTGCTGATTCTATAATGCTTCTGAGTATATGCATCTATACTCTCCTCCCCTGTCTTAGTCTCTAAGAATCCTGTTACAATTCTGAAGGGGCACGTTTCTTCTCTCCTTTTTGGAATAGCATCATATTGTCATATGACCCCTTCCAATCACTCAAATAAATTTATATTTCTAGGTTTCTCTGGAGTCTGGTGTTTGTATTTCAAAGATCTTATTCAATTCTGTCTTTTTTTAAAATCAGAAATGCTTGAAAGACCTCCATTCCATTAAAGATCCTCTCCTTGATTGCCCACAGGATTATAGTAAGTTTTGCTGGGTAAATCATTCTTGATTGTAAGCCTACAACTTTTAGATTTAACATTTATTCTAAGATTTTCTCTTTTATCCCAACTGTGGTTCCTTGGTATTTTAACTCTTCCATTCTGTATGCTGTCATGTGGAAGCTCTGAATTTTAGCTATGACATTTATGGAACTTTTTCTTTTGAAGTTTCTTTCAGGAGATGATGAATGGATTTCTTCTATCTTCATTTTGCACTCTGGTTATAATAGAACTAGACAGTTTCATTTATAATTTCTTGAAAGATAGTGACCAAGTTTTTGAAAATGTTCAAATTCTCTCTCTTTGACCTGATTTTGAAGTCATTTTTTATAATAAATAACTTATATTTTCTTCAACTTTTCTCCAATCTTTTGATTTTGTTCTAATATGTCATCCAATTTTTTGTTCAAATTTTCATCTAGAATCATTGATTTCTATTTGGTCTATTCTTATTTTGGGGTAAAGCTTGACCACTTTCTCTTCTAAGTTATTTATTTTCCTTTTACCTCTTTCCTTCAGAGATTTTATTTCATTTTTAAATCCTTTGCTTCATTTCTTTTAGATCTTCATGTGGTCCTTGTGGAAAATTCATTTTTTTCTTTGCATTTCTGCTTATAGTTGTTATGAAGTTATTAAGACTGGATTTTTTTTTTGAGGAAGTAATCACTAGATCTGCAATGAATTTTTTGTTACTGTTCATTGTCTTTTTTTGGTTTAATCACGTCTCCAACTTCAGTTCTTCAACAGGTTTTTTTTCCCCCTAGTGTAAGGCTTCAGCTTCTTTATTGGAAGACTTTTTAGTGTGCTGATTGGCCTGCCTTGGCCTTGTTCCAAGTCATCAGGATTCCAGCACTGATCTCCATCTTCTGGGATTAGATCCCTTTGGATCTTTGAGGTTCATCAAGCTGGATCTGCAGGGCCCTTTATGGCATGGGTTCTGGTGAACTGTGAATTTTTTTTTGGGGTGAGGCAATCAAGGTTAAGTGACTTGTCTAGGGTCACACAGCTAGTAAATGGCGTGTGTCTGAGACTGGATTTGAACCCACATCCTCCTGACTCAAAGACCAGAGCTCTATCCGCCCCTGTGAATTTGTTTTTTAAAAAATATTTTGATAACTCTTTTAATGTAATTAGTTTCCTATGTAATGCTACCTACTTTATTTTATGGACTTTAGAACATAAATGTGAAAGGGGTGCAGATTGTTAAAGGAGTCTGTGATACACAAAGAGTTAAGAACTCTTGCTCTATGGCATTTCTGGACAGAGTCCTAGAAACCTTGGATTCCCTGGTCACCTGGTTATCTGGGTCTGCCAAGATACACTGGCTACTGCCCCTCCCTGTAGTGTCCAAAGTCTTCATATCCTGGAGCTTTCTGACTGTCTGGGGCTTTTGGACCTTCCTGAAGATTTGGGAGGGGGGTAGTGATAGAAGGCAAATGTGAGCTCTTGTGGCTTTCAAAGTGCCCTTTGAATACTTCCAATAAAAGAGAGTTCGAAATTTACCAAAGCAGACCATTCTATTTTTGTACGGCTCTAATTGTCAGGAAGTTTCCCCTCATATCTAACTGAAACTAGATCCTTCAGTCACTGGCTCCACACTGGCCCTAGTTATGCACCTGGGTAAGGATGGAGAGCAAAGCAAGTTTAATCCCTCTTCCAAATAATAGAAAAACATAAGAAATAAATATTTATCTCTCATTATCTTCATCCTTTCTTAGTTTTCTCTTCTCCAGGCTAAATATCCCCAGTTCCATTCAGATAGTCCATAAATGTCGCCAAGAGAATAGAATGGAAGGACAGAACATAGCATCAACATCTAGCTGACTAGGTAGGTTCCTCTGAGGAAGCTGCATGGCATAGTGGATAGGGAGCCCATCTTATAGTTTAGAAGACCTCTGGCATCTTCTTTGATATGCACTGGAAGGTCATTTAACCACTAGGTGCTCCCTGGTCAATTCTCTAAGTCTCTACATTGCAGAAGTATTGCCCAAGTGCATCTTGGGGAGTGTGTTTTCTCACCATTTTCATGTACCAATGAAATCATGGGTTCAGACCAGACCAAAGTAAGTCTTGCTAATATTGACATTGGAACCATCATTTGCTGCTCTGGACTCCATACTTGCCTGCTGGGCATATGGCCCCCTCCTGGATCATTGCCTTGTTGTGGTGGAGATGTTTGCATAGTTCAATGAACTATGAGCTGTGTCATGCAGGGTTACTCAGTACGGACAGGTCATAGTGGAAAGTTCTTACAAAAGATGGTCCACTGGAGAAGGAAATGGAAAACCATGTCAGTATCTTTGCAAGAAAAACCCATGGGCAGTATTAAAATGTTAGAAGATATGACATAGGAAGGTGAGCCTCTCAGAGTGGAAGGTGTCCAATACATTACTGGGGAAGAGCAAAGAGTAACTACAAAGAGCTGAAGCAGCTGGGCTAAGACTAAAAGGAAGCTCTGCTGTGGATGTGTTTGGTAATGAAAGGAAAGTTCAATGCTGTAAAGACCAATATTGCACAGGAACCTGTAATGTAAGATATATGAACCAAGGTAAGCTGGATGTGTTGAAACAGGAGATGGGAAGTTTAAACATCAACAACTTGGCTGTCTGTGATTTTAAATGGATGGGAATGAGTAAATTTAATTCAAGTGATCATTACATCTACTACAGTGGGCAAGAATCTCTTAGAAGAAATTGAGTAGTCTTCAAATTTTAATAAAAGGGTGAGAAAAGCAGTAGTACTGGGGTACGATCTCAAAAATGACAGAATGATATCACGTCACAGTAATATAAGTCTTTGCTCCAACCATGGATTCCAAAGAGGCCAAAGTTGCTCAGCTCTATGAAGACCTGCAACACATTCTAGAAATAACGTGAAAAAAGATGTCATATTCAACAGAGGAAATTGGAATTCTAAAGTAGAAAATCAAAAGATAATTGGATTAACAGGCAAGTTTGGCCCTGGAGTATGAAGCAGGGCAAGGGCTAATAGAGTTTTGTCAAGATAACTCACTGGTCATGAAAACATTCTTTTCCTATAACCCAAAAGGTGACTTTACACATGGGCATCATCAGATGGTCAATACCAAAATCAGATTTGCAGCCAAAGGTGGAGCACAGCTATACAATCAGAGCAAGACTTGGACTATAGCTCAGACCATGAGCTTCCAATTGCAAAATTTAGACTTAAACTGAAGAAAGTAGGGTGAGATGGATAGATAGTGTCATGGAAGCAAAGTACATTAACTTGAACAGACTTTAGGAGACAGTAGAGGACAGGTGGGTTGGTGTGTTATGGTCCATGGGGTCATGAAGAGTCAAACATAGACTGAACAACTGAACAACAGCAGGCATACAGTATGAGCATCTAGAGGCTCTCAGCTTGGGTGGTTAGACTATAAGCAATCCCCGAATGATACTTACTATATGTCTTGAAGAATACTGTACTCATTTGTTTTGCATGACTATACATATTTGTAATGGGTTTTGTTTTTCTTGCCTTCTTAATGGGGTGGTAGTGGGGAGGAAGGAGGGAGATAATTCCAAACTGAATTCTATCCTATGATCTTCAAGGAAACTTGCTAGCCTCATTAGTCCCTGAAGCTTCTAGACATTTTGATTCAATTCAACAAACATAAAATAAGTGGGAAATGTACACAAGACATTGTACTAAGCAATGGTGATACATAGACATATCTTCATATCTTCAAGGAGCTTACATTCTACTAGGCTAAGACAACATTTGCATAGATAAGTAAATCAAAATATTTTGAAGGTGAGCACTAAAACTGGGATAATTGGGAAAGGCCTCCTATAAGAGATGGTACCTAAACTGAGCCTTGAAAAAACAGCTAGGGATTCTGAAAGACAGCGGTGAAAAAAGAGGGCATTTCAGGCATGGAAGACAGCCTTTGCAAAGAAATGGAGATGAGTTTTGGATGGAGATGGAGAGATGTAGCAGGTCAATTTAGCTGTATTATGGAATGTGTAAAGAAGAGTGATACAACATAAGTCTACAAAGGAAGGCAAAAGCAAGGTTGCTGAAGACTCTAAATGCTGGGGTAAGACAAATTTGTGTAGTGCAAGACCTAGAATCAGAAAGAACTGAATTCAAATTCTGCCTTAGACACTTAGTAGCTGTGTGATCCTGCACAAGTCACATTACCTCAGCCTCAATTTTACCATCTATAAAATGGGGATAATAATAGTAGCACTTTCTTCACAGGAATGTTGTGAGAATCAAATGAGATCTTATATGTAAAGAAATCTGTAAACCTTAAAGTGCTATATAAATGCTAGCTATCATTATTTTTGTTTGCCTCCCATTTTTATTATTTTTATTTATTTTATGGGGAACAGGAAGTAGTAAAACAAGGTAGGGGAGGGGGAGGAAGATAGCCTATACTCTAAACAAGGGAGTAGAACTGCTACTTGGCAAGCAGCATTTATTAAAGACCTACTGTGTGTAAGGTACAGGCTGTTCAAATTTAGGGTTTGGGTTGGAGACATACCCTATGTATGTTTCATTTGTGCCTATTATTCTCCTTTAGGAGCTTTTCTTTTCTTTTCTTTTCTTTTCTTTTCTTTTCTTTTTTTCTTTTCTTTTCTTTTTTTCTTTTCTGTTCTTTTCTGTTCTTTTCTTTTCTGGCAATTGGGGTTAAGTGACTTGCCCAGGGTCACACAGCTAGTAAGTGTCAAGTGTTCGGTCTGAGGTCACATTTGAACTCAGGTCCTCCTGTCTTCAGGGCTGGTGCTCTATCCACTGCACCACCTAGCTGTCCCAAGAGCTTTTTATTAGAGTCAAGCTGGCTGCCAGTTGTCCCCTTTATATGATGTTCCATTTCCTCCTTCCATGATTTTCCATGAATGTTCCACCCATATCGCTCCTCGTCTTTGCCTCATAGGATAACTGGCTCTTATGACTCAGGTGTCACTTCCTACAAAAGGCCTCTCCTGATATTCCTCTAGTTATTAACTCTCTGTCTGTTTCCTCCCCTTCCTCTCAGAATTACTTTGTATTATTTTGTATATACTTCATAGTTATTTATTTGTGCACATGTTGTATTCCCCCCCCCCAGTAGAGTCCTTGAGGGCAGAGACATTTTATATCATTGTATCCCCAGGACCTCAAACAGTGTTTTATACATAATAGTATTTAATAAATGTTTGTTGAGGTGATTGATATTTGTTGCAGGTATTGAATATATAGTTATAATACTTTAATGGATCAATTTTTCATCAATGTGGACAACCCCTAACTAATTCACATGGCAACTCCTCTAGACCTTATATGATTGTTATAAGCTAGGGATGAAAAATTCCTCATTCTGAGGCCAACCTGGTGATAAGCCTTCCTAATCTTAGCTAGGCTGGACTTTGGCTAGACAGACAGCTGAACTGAGGTAAATAATTTCTAGCTTAGTAGGGCCTGTTAGAACTTAAGCTCTGCTGGTTTCATGAATTGAAGGTCCTCTCCATTCCATTATGAGTCATCAGAAGAGGATGTTATTTAGTTATAACTGGATTTGATAGGGTCATAGTATCATAGATTTAAAGATTCATGGAAGGGACTAAGAGATTTTTGAGTCATTTTACAGATGAGGAAACTGAAACCCAGAGAAATAAAATGACACAGAGATAGTCAGTAGAAGAAATGGAATTTGAACCCAACTTCTCTGACTCTAACCCTAGTATTCTTTCCACTGTTAACATGTTGATAGGCAGTACACTGTAGTGGATAGTCCTTGTGCTACTAGTATCAGGTGACCTTGGTTTGAATTCTATCTAATATAGTTACTAGCTATGTTATTATCAACCAGCCACAACTTGATATAGTACTTTCTGACCTTATGTGGTTTATAAATAAATATTCATGTAGTAAAACCCCACATGAAGCAAGGTTTATCGTTGTGTCACTCTAAGGAAGGACAGAAATCTCTAGTCTTTTTGTCCCCTACCCTTCTCAAGGGAAACTTTAGTTCCTGCCTGGAAGGGAAGCAGAAAGTTGAGGCTGGAGGTCTAGTAGGCTTAGTTCTCCTGAAACGGACTTATCTTTCAGCTCCTACACCTGAGCTAGTAGTTGGTATGGGCTGACCATCAGATTCATTGTAGATTTGTATGCGTACCCCTGGGCTGACAACCATTCGAAGTTGACTATCAATATTTTTAAGCTCTATGGGTATAATTGATGCCCTATGAGTCTCAGTAGTGGTTTTGGGTCCTGTCCTGTAATAATACACACAGTTTCCTTCACTGAATGCATCACTTTAAGTGCCCATATTTGGATCAAAGGTCTTTGCATAGTTGGTGAACAGTCTCATTTTTCTCAGTCTTTTCTCAGGTGAGAGAAAAGTTCTTTCCACCTGCTCATTAAAAAGTCAACTAACTTTCTTATGGGCAGTAAGTGGTTGCAGTGAAGAGTACTGGTAGGACCTCCTCCATTCTCTGGAGCTATTTTGTAAGCAGATAAGTTGCTCAGTCTCTCAATTCCTTTGTATGAGTTAGCTTTTCGTCAGCCAGCTCACTTACGAGTCTCTTGAATGCTAAGGTTTCTCAGTAGAACTCTGTCTCCTTTTTGAAAGTCTTAATGCTCTACTCTGGCATCATAACATCTTTGCTTTTTGGCACAGATCTTCTGAATCGAAGCTGTGAGTCGTTGGCAGACATCTCTCATTTTCTCCTTCAATTGAGAGATAAACTGAGTGAGTAGTTGTATCACTTCCTTCACCTAAGGTACCAAAATCCAAGTTAATAGGTAGGCATGATTCTTGCCCAAACACGAACAAATATGGTGTAAATCCCATATCATCATTCCTCATCATTTGTTTACATATGCTAGAAATGAGACATGTTGACTCTACTAAGCCTTTTCTTTTGGTCTCAAAGTTCCCTACATGTTCAACAGTGTGCTATTAATATTCAGGCTGAGAGTCTCCTTGAGGATGATAAGGAGTAGTCTTAGACTGTTGGATACCTGCCAAGGCCATCATTTCCTTGAGTAGCTTGCTCTCAAAGCCCCTACCTCAGTTAGAATGGATCCTGGTGGGAAATCCACATACTGAAAAATACTTTTCCCACAACCCTTTAGCAACAGTGGATGCTTTATGGTTTCTGGTTGGGTATACTTGTCATACCCAAATGGTCAGTCACCACCAAGATATGACTCATACTTTTACTATCTCTTTTCAGGGATAGAAAGTCAATACAGTCAAATTCCAAAGGCTTACTGGTACTTATGTACCCCAAATCATTGTTGTCCTATTTCGAAGAGGACCAAAATGACATCACTATGTTGGGGTCCAGGGACTGTGCATTTGATTGTGGCTGATCAGACCAAAATGAGCCTGGAAGTCTCTGCCACAGATAAGGCACCAATGGGAGGTCTATAAAGCTGCACATCCCACATTTCTTTTGGGCTACTTCAATTCTGCTTTGCTCATAGAGCACAGTGCCTTCTTTGATAGGGACATGCTATGCTGGATGGTCCTGTGCCAGTGTCTCTCATGGGCTGCAAATATGCAGCATGAGATGATACTGTTTTCCTTTGTACACATCTGCACAAGTTTCACACTTCTTGGTGACATCTACAGCCATCTTAGGTCAGTAAAACCAGTTTATTACCAGTTCTATGGTATTTTCTTGACCCGTACTTCTAAAATCATCATGCAAAGCATCCTGAAGAAGACTAAACAAGAACTAAAGCTCTTTTGTTCTTGCCAACACTGCCCCACTCCTCAAATAGGGCAGGGCATTCATGCCCACCAATAAGGAGAAAGGGATTACACAAATCATTTTTAAGTTATGGTTCTAGGTGCTAGGCATACAAAGAGTTTTTTTTTTTAAATTACACAATCTGCTTTCATGCAACTTACAATCAAGTTGGGGTTTATAATCTTAGAGACTTTACAAGTTCCCCAAATAACCTTTTCACTTGACACAGTCCTCAGATTAGGTATATAGGCCACTCTTAACTGAATTTAGTACATTTTAGTATCTAAAAGAAGGAATTGCTTTAAAGTACTTAAGAATGCTTTAGAAACACACATATAAATAACAGATAATAGTTATCTGTTCATTGAAGTTAATCTCTTAGGAAACGTTTGGTTAGTTTAGGTTTACATTTTGTTCTTAACTTGGAAATCAACTCTTTACTCTTCAGATCGTTTTATAACTCAGACCCTGTATCAAGGAAAACAATAATGTGCAGAATTTCCCTACAATTGCCTGACAAAGGGAGACTTCCTCATTAGATATGGTTGGTAGGTGTATTAGAGATAGTTTATCACACAAAGAGATTTTAGGCAATCTCCACAGCAGGGATGATAGATGACAGGTGGAATTTACAAGACTGGTATGCCAATGATCTGCTTGTTCCTACAGAAATGGAACTGGCAAGCACAAGATGACCAATTTTAGTACTCTTTAAATCTGTCCTCTTAATGTGTTGACTTGAACACAAGTGTGAATGAATGACTAAATTTAGACTTTCATCATTTAAGATGGGTCTTCCATCAATTCCACATAGCAAAGATTTAGTTATTGGAAACATAAAGCTGAAAGGAACTTTAAGAGGTTATCTAGTCTCTTACATGATCCTGTGATTTCACAGGTAAGGAAACTGAGGCCTAGAGAGGTTAAATAACTTGTTCAAGTTTACAGTTAGCTAGAGTGGAGCCAGTTAAAAAAAGGACAAAACCCCAGATCTCCTAACTCTCAATCTTTTCAATAAGCTTACCATAGTATTATTGAGTTACTTTTTTCTTCTTCTAAGTATGCAGCATACTTGATCTAGAAGAGAAGTATATATAATATTTTTTTGAAAGGAATGAAGTTAAAAAAATACACCAAGAAAGAATTACATGGAAGCAGTATTATTTTATGCGCCTTTTGCTGGTTTTAAAAATTCTGATTTATGACATTTACTTATAAGCAATATGGCAGGCTACTAGAAGCATATTGTTACAAACATAGTAACTACATTGAAATAGAGGAAAGGGATACATACAAGCTATATGCTAAGTCAAAGGTCTGTATACATTCCATGGCTTGGAAGTTAGTGAATATTTTTGGTAAAATTCAACCCTAAGGCTTCTAATCATATCAAGTATCCAAAAGTCTTCTTTACAAAAAAAAATTCCTTAAATGTTATTTGTATTATCAATTTCAAAGTCTGGTTTAACATAGCACAAAGTAAAGGAGAAGATGGACAGTTACCTGGTGAAAATGAGATGTTAAGTCAGCTGTAAATTAGATGATCCATGATCTAAAACAGGTATTATTTTTTGGGCAGATACATCCCATTCTTTCTCCCCTATCACTACACCTTCCCAGCTAGTTTATTCACTCATCCACTTTCCAAGCTGTGTACTGAACAGAACCAGAAAAACTGGCTGAGAGTTGGGAGATCTGGGTTCTAATTTCAGCTCAGCCACTTCAAATCAATCAATTAACAAACTTATTAAACCCAGTGTGTGCCAAACACTACCCTAGGTGCTGGGATTCAAAGACAAGAATGAAACAATCCTTTACCTAACGGAGGAATGGTTCCAATGCAAAGGAAAGAAGGGATTTGTCTGACTAGACCAATGTGCGTACATTGGAAACTTACAAACCAACCTAGAACATAAGTTTCTTGAGGGCAAGGACTATTTTTGCATTTCTTGGACACTCCCCTCCTCCAAGCTTAACAAAATTGTCTGGCACATAGTATGTAATTGATAAATGTTTGTTGACTGACTGATTTATTTTTAATAATTAATTTATTTTTAGTTTTCAACATTCACTTCCATAAGATTTTGAATTTTAAATTTTCTCCCCCTCTCTCTTCTTTCCCAGAGGGCATGCAGTCTGATATAGGCCCTACTTATACATTTATATTAAACATATTTTCACATTCATCATGATGTAAAGAAGAATTACAACTAATGGGGGGAACCATGAGAATGAAGAAACAAAACAAAACAACAAAAGAAAAGGAGAACAAATAGAATGCTTCTCTCTGCATTCAGACTTACAAGTTCTTTCTCTGGATGAGGATAGCATTTTCCATCGTGAGTCTTTTGGAGTTGTCTTAGATCCTTGTATTGCTGAGAAGAGCTAAGTCTATCAAAGTCTTGACTGACTGAATTAAATAAAACAAACAAACAAACAAACAAAAACCCCAACAAATATACAGAGGTTAGAAGCAAGTTTCAGTAAGAAAGGATGAATATGAAATTATGGAATGTTCCTGTAAAAATAGTGCTAGGAGTGCTAAATCTCTGAATGAATAAATGAACAATAACTATTAAAATCTTATTAAGCACTTATTATGTGTCAAGTACTGTGCTGAGTGCTTGGGATGCAAATAGCCAAATGAGATAGTTTCATGCTCTTGAGGAGCTCACACTCTAATTGGAGGAGCCAATGCGTAAAACAGATTAGTGTCTGGGTGGGTTCAGCAGATGGTAAGCCCCCAGGGATTGGGTGCATTACCAGGCCATCAGTCTGGAAAGTGTAGCAGCAGGGTAGATGATAAAACTCAGAGGATCTTGGTGTGTTTTGTTTAGTGTCCAGATGGATTGTGGGCAGTTTAAGGTAGGGGAGGGGGGAGGAAGAGGCCCCTTGATGTTTAGTGATTCTTCCCCCAGATGTCTTTATGAATGATCAGTGGGTAGAGATGGAAGAGAGGAGGAATCCCATGCCAAGCAGGAATCAGCATAGGCTGGTAAGAGAAGTCAAGGACAATAATGATAGCAACAAAATTTTATTTTAATAAAATACAGAACATGGGCAGAGGTGCCCTGTTTGTTTTTGGTCAGCACAGAATGACTCAAGCACTTCAGGGATGATGAAGCAATCACCTTATTGGCTGCTGAGCTATATTTACACAATGCACCAGGGTGGAACAAGCCAAATAGTGGGAAAAAAGGAGTATGACTTTTGTTTTAGATAGTCATGGTACCCTATGAGTAAACCTCATCCAGACCAAATATGCAGGTCCAGAGCAGGTGTATCATTTAATGGAGAGGAAGAGATTGCCTTACCCTAGACCCCTGGGCATAGCAACAGGTATGATTATTAAATTTAGCTAAATTAAGGAAAAAATTGAGGTTCAAGGAAGGGATAAGACCTTTACTTTGAATGCATGGGATGATCATAAATGACAAGAGAGAAGATAAAATTTCTTATTTGCTTCTCTCTTTTTCCTGATCCTTGTATTGGCAATTATTTAAAAACGAATAAACAAACAGAGAATTTATATCCATGGTAAGCAGGAGATGGTAAGAGACTGTCTGTCTACCCTTGATTAATTCAAGTTACCTGGCTCAGATGAGCCACATCTTCAGAAGAATGCTACACCTCTGTTATTGACAGTTGAAAGATTGTGGAAAATAACAGTGTTCCCACAAGATTAGAAAAGGACAAATATTCCAATTTTCCAAAAAGGGAAGAATACAGGTTCTGCAAACTACAGGCCATTGAGCTTGACATATGTTGCTGGGGAAATTTTAGAATGGATCATTAAAGAGATGATTGGCAAAAATATGAAAAGAGAAATAGTACTTACAAAGAGAATGCCTTCATCAAGAGTAAATCATTCCAGACTAAACTTCTTTTCTCTTTCTTTCTTTCTTTCTTTCTTTCTTTCTTTCTTTCTTTCTTTTTTCTTTCTTTCTTTCTTTCTTTCTTTCTTTCTTTCTTTCTTCTTTCTTTCTTTCTTTCTTCTCCTCCTTCCTTCCTTCCTTCCTTCCTTCCTTCCTTCCTTCCTTCCTTCCTTCCTTCCTTTCTATTACTTTGAGGGGAATGGAATAGCAGTATATTAAAACAATGACAACAACAACAAACCCCAAAACCTTCTTAAAGCTATACTTTCTTGTTTTGCTCTTCCATATGTTGTTAACGCCTGTCTGTTCATCCAGTTTCTACCTGTTGCCCTGCTCTGACCAATCTTGACCAATCTGACCATCTTGACTAGTCATTTCATCTAACTTCAGTTTCTTGCTTCCTTCTTTACCACCAGTCTCTGGGTAATTCCTGAGGTCTATACTCTTCCCTTGCCAGCCCATTACCTGTCAGTCTAGACTCTTAACAAGTTTTGCTGCCTTGTCTCTTACATCCAATATCTCATAACTGATAGCCTCTGAGACGATGATCCTGGCTCTATGCTTACTATGATATAGCTTTGAGGAATTCACTTAATTTTTCTGGGTCTTAGATCCCTCGGCTACAAAATGATGGGGTTGGACTAGCTGAACTCAGAAATCTGTTTTAGCTGTAAATCTTTAATTTTACTATAATGGAAATATAAAGGACGTATTAAGGAATTTCTATGAAGAGCTAAAATGCACAGGAAGAATTGTAATCAATGACAAAGTTTTTAATTCACTGTATTTTATTTTTTTACATAGGCTGTTGCAAAAAGAGAAACATTTCCTTTTCTGGAATGCATATTATTGAGGAGTGATTATGGGCTGTTTGATGTTTTCTAACTTCTAGGTGTCCCCTATCAAATGATGGTGAAAATACTTTCTGAAAATGGATATTTGTAGCATGTTGAGGGACTGTAGGCAGCACAGGAATGAGCTGAGCTGTTATGATATTAACGGGTTTCCTGGAATATCTGGCAGATAGAATTGCAAATAGCCAAAAGGATGGGAAGGAGAATTTACTCTTTAACCATCAGTAGTTCAATGTACAGAATTGTAAATTCAAGTGGTTGTTTGGACTATAATAATGATCCAAATTTAGACAGTTATTTTGGCTCTGAATGATTTGATGCTTTAAATCACAATACTTCTTATGAAAAGGTGAATGTTGTAAGCTAATCTAAATCTTCATTGTTAAGCCAGTATACTTCACATGGACCCATACATTTTGTAATATACTTTTTATTGCACTTAATAGTATTTTATTTTTTCCAATTACATGTAAAAGATAGTTTTCAACATTCACTTTTGTAAGATTTTGTGTTCCAAATTTTTTCTCTCTCCCTCTCCCCTCCCCAAGATGGCAAGCAAGCTGATATAGGCTATACATGTACAATCATATTAAACATATTTCCACGTTAGTCATGTTGTGAAAGAAGAATCAGAACAAAAGGGAAAAACCAAGAGAAAGAAAAAAAAACATCAAAAAAGGGAGAAAATAGTATGCTTTGATCTGCATTCAGACTCCATAATTCTTTCTCTGGATGTGGATAGCATTTTCCATGATGAGTCTTTTGAAGTTGTCTTAAATCCTTGTATTGCTGAGAAGAGCCAACTCTATCAATGTCAGTCATACCATGATGTGGCTGTTACTGTGAACAGTGTTCTCCTGGTTCTGCTCATTTCACTCTGCATCAGTTCATGTAAGTCTTTCCAAGTTTTTCTGAACTCTGCCTACTCACCATTTCTTATAGCACAATAGTATTCCATTACATTCATATTCCACAACTTGTTTAGCCACTTCCTAATTGATGGGCATCCCTTCGATTTCCAATTCTTTGCCACCACAAAAAGAGCTGCTATAAATATTTTTGTACATGTGGATTTTTTTCCTGTTTTTATGACCTCTTTGGGATACAGACCTAGTAGTGGTATGTAATATACTTTTAAAATAAAATTGTCCTATATAGGCAGCAATTCTCCCCTCTGCCTCTGTCCCCCCCCAACAAAAATATTTGCTGGCATTACCCCCTCCCACTCCACTTCCCCAGAGGTTGCCTTGTTAAGCTAAATCACAAGCTGGAGGCAGTGGGAGCTATGGTCAAACAGTATATGGCAGCAACTTTCTAGCCAGCAGAGTAATGTATAGCTAAATGTATACCTGAAGTATCTAGTAAGGCAGAATCTAAGGAGCAGAGCCTAGAGGTGACTGAGACCGAGAGCATTAGGAGCACCAGAAAGATTTCTTCAGCCCTGAATCCTCAGAAGCATGGGCAGACCCATACACACATCTTGGCTATACTTGTTCCCTACTTGTGCACCTCGCTATTTGTGTCCTTTATGTGTGTCCATATCCCCTCCAGATACAGGGTGTTTCTGTGGGACAATTTGTTCCAGAATCTCAAGGTAAATGAGCTGTTGCTCTTTTTCTAGTTACATCATTTCAGTAAATTTCTTTGAGCTGATTGTATCATCTGTGTGACTATGGAAAGATAAATGCATCAATGGGGGTCTTGTGAGCTATAGTTTTAGGAGCACAGACCCATAAAGTATACTGAACCGGGGGAGTTATCCTCTAACCAGTTTAGCTGTCTATACAGCTCGTTGTCTACACAGGTAATTGTTCCTCTTCCATTTCACTTTGGGCCATGAGGACCTGGCCAATACTATTATACAAATATGAAAGTAATAACTGTCAGCGAATGATAAATAAACATTTATTAAGTGCCCTCTATGTGCCAGGCACAGTGCTAACCAATGAGGATAAAAAGAAAAGCAAAAGACATCCTCGCCCTCAGAGACCTTACAAGATAACAAGATATATATAGGATAGATAAGAAATAATCAACATAGGACTAGAATTAATTGTGTGAAATATTGCTACATGGCTAGGTAAGTAGTTTTATGAATCATTTTAAGTACTCCAAGGGCTGAGAATTTGGGAAGGGTGTGACTGTTGTCTAGAAGGCAGTGACATCATCACTCCCCATCTACCCCTAACTTATGTGCCACATGACAGAGATTAATAGCCATTACCTAGGCACCTTGTGTAGGATCTTCTGACTTCTGCTACCTACGCACCTTCTTCTGAGTTAGCTTTCACTAGTATTATAGCCCTGTCTCATCTGACAAGCTTGGCTTTGTATTTTTAGTTGACATTGCCCATAAGGCTAAGATCAGATGAAAAGAACTGAAGGGAATGGGGAGCTGACATTGTTCTTCTGTGTGGAAATTACGTGGGCATGGCTGGTGGGTGCTTTTTGGGAGGAGAGCCACACGTCAGACAATATGACATTGCCATGGGAAGAGTCTGTTTCTGGTCCTTTAGCCATTTTTCAATGATGAGACTGTCTTTGCCCAGAAGCAAACTCAGGAAGTGAGTGGTAAGGAAATAGAAACCAGCTTGTATCACCGAAAACAGGTGAAAGAGGAATCATGATCTGAATCCAGCTTGTTGTTAGTTGCCCACGAAGGATAGCCAGAGACCAATTCAGTCACTAGAAATATCCATTTCCTTAACTCACTGGGCTTTTCTCCTCCAGGAGGATTTGAATGGAACAACGTTAGGGAATATTTGCTCCTGGAGATAATAGGGAGCCATTGGAGTTTATTGAATGGGGGGAACTGTTTTTTTGGTTGTTGTTGTTCAGTTTTTGAGTCATGTTCAACTCTTCATGATCCCATGGACTATAGCATGCCAGGCTCTTCTGTTCTCCATTATCTCCTGAAGTCCGTCTAAGCTCAACTTCATTGCTTCCACTGGCACCTTCTATTCATCTTATCCTCCTCTCTGTCTCTTGTCTCTGTCTCT
The DNA here is from genome assembly GCF_003287225.1 of Phascolarctos cinereus. Taxonomy (NCBI): domain Eukaryota; kingdom Metazoa; phylum Chordata; class Mammalia; order Diprotodontia; family Phascolarctidae; genus Phascolarctos; species Phascolarctos cinereus. The sequence continues at coordinate 254,699,100 of NW_027555847.1, forward strand.
CTATCTCTTTCAATATGGTTAGACCTTTGGTATGGTTAGGAAGACTAAACAGAGGACTAATGGAATAGTGCAGGTAATAGATGATGAGGGCCTATACCAAGGCGGTTGCAATGTCAGAAGAGAGAATTGAGGACACGTATGAGAGAAGTTTCAAAGGTATAAATGTCAGGACTTGAAAACTTATTGAATATGAAGAAGGAGAGAGAGTGATGAGTTGAGGATGACATCTAGGTTTTGAGCCTAGTTAGCATTCTTGATAGCAATAGTGAAATTATGAAGAGGGGAGAGTTTCTGGGAAAAGAGAATGAGTTCAGTTTTGGACATGTTGAGTTAAAGATGTCTAGGGTATATTCAGTTTGAGATACCCAGTTCCAGGGCAGCTAAGTGGTACAGTGGATAGAGCTCCGGCTTTGGAGTCAGGAGGACCTGAGTTCAAATCCGGCCTCAAACACTTGACACTTAGTGACCCTGGGCAAGTCACTTAACCCTGATTGCCTCACCAAAAAGAAAAGAAAAGAAAAGAAAAGAAAGGAAAAGAAAAGAAAAGAAAAGACAAGACAAGACAAGAGATATCCAGTTGGCAGTTGGAAATGCAAGACTAGGTGTCAGGAGAGAGGAGTCAAGGAGAGAAAACATAGAAGGTGATAGGAGAAGCTAAATACAAAAGATAATACAGAAATTGGAGTTGATAGGAGCTGAACTGATGGGCAGACTAGCTATCTTTTTCTGAGAGCCATGCTGATTGGAATAGAAGCATTACTTTGCTGAGAGACTGTAGAAAGGCTGAATCAGCTGAGAGTGCCCACTGATGTCAAATAGACTTTTAAGTTACTGGAATACATTTAGAAGAAAGTAGAATCCTGTTATTTGAAGAGCTTCCTCAGTTTATTGCTAACTAGGGGAATCTACAGCCTGGGAGAGGGGAAATCTCCCAGGGGAGCCTGTGCACCCTTTTAGTACTTCATTAGCTTGCTGTGGGGAGGGGAAAGAGAAGCTTTATAATTGTTTTGAGCAATACTAACATATTTTGCTAAAAAGAGTGTAACACTTTCTCAGCACCTTGCCAAGGGTAGCTGTGTGCCAAAGGAGTTTGGTACTGTCTCAGTAATTCAGAAGTGCCAGAGAAATAACCTTGTCTAGCAGGAGAGCTGTGAGGACCAAAAGTGGAACAGATAGCAAAGGAGTAGTTTCATAACTGTGTGGTGCAGACTGTTCCCTGAAAAGGCCAAGGACATGAAGGCCTGAGGCCTAGAATTGTAAATTGGCTCAGGAACATGGTTTTCTTTACTCATATGTTTACCTGCTAGGTTTCTGTAAGTGTGTGACCAGTCTCCCCCAGGGATATTCTGTGCATTGCTAGTAGAGTGTAAGCCAGGTTTCTATGGGTGGATAATGGTCCATGGATAGATGAGTGTTATGGTTATCCCTCCTTTTGCTTCTTCACTTAGTAAAGGTTTCATGTTTAAAAGTCAATGTTATTATTGTGATTGATTTTTAAAAGCACTCCAATGGAGTGCTTAGGAGCTATAGTGCTAAGTAGTAAGACCGCATCCCTATGACGTCAGGGTAATCCTTTGAACCTTGAGAGTTTGAGAAGTCAACAAGTGGTTGGGTCCTGCTTTGTATAAATCCCCATACCTGTCAGTGTGAAGACAGGTGGGGTGGGGGGAGGGATAAGAGAATGGGGGTGGGGGTAGAGAGAAAGAGGCATAATGGAAGCCATATCCAGACTTCTTATAAAATGAAGAGGTGGGACCTACATCGTCCCTTTTAGTTCAAAATCCATGATCTTATGACTTTAAAAAAACTGGGGTGGCCAGAAGCACTGGCTAGAGGGTCAGGATACATTAAGTTGAAGAAAATTGTACTCCCAGAAGTTTTTAGTTTGGTTATACAGGCCCAGGTTCATCAGGAAATCTAATTCACCTCGTAAACGTCCATCCACTTTAGTCAGGTTCACTGACAATGTCTAAGAAAACTGAAGAATCAGAAAAGGAAAGTAAGAGGCAGAGCTTGACTCAGTCAATTTCTAGCAACATGGAAAATTGAAGTAGATGCCTGGAAAATCCAGACAAAACCCTCCTGAGTTTTGCTTCAATTATCTGTGTAGTTCTAGTGAAGGTTTATTTCTCCTGAATTATATTTGTCTTGAAATAGATAGTTTCCTCAGTTCTTCACTTAGCTAGTGTGGAGCTGGCCTTAATTAAATTCCTTTGAGACTCTCTTCCTGATTCTTATTAGGCTGACTATTTGATGTTCATGTAGCTAGTCTGATTTCCTCTAGGCCTTGGGCCCTTGGAGTCTCCTGTCTGTTCTTATTTCTATGACTCATCTGCATGGCCCAAAGAATGATGGATTAGAATAGCAATTAGGATTCCAAGGGCATTTCAACATTATGCATCTGAATATCTCATGTGCATACAGATTTGGGGACCGTAGAAGGATCCAGATGTCACATTATCTTTCTCTGTAGCTAAGAAAATCCAAACTATTCTAGAGAAAAGCTTTTATTCAGATCTGTATCCGAATTTGTTGTTTGTCCTACCTACATGTTTTAGATCTTGTCAGAGGTGTTCTAGGCAGCAGGAAGATATTGAATAAGATAGGAAAAAAATAAGATAGAAATGCTATAATGCAAAAATCCATGCATTCCAAGTCTTTATGAAAAAGCACATACTCAGGCTGTGAAAGAGAGGTGTACAATTATCTGGCAAATGTCAATAATTAATAACTAATATAGATAATTCAGATGTCAACTCCTTTCTTTATCATATTTTTTAGAAGCCTAAATTTATCATATAAATACCTTAACTTTCTATTTGATTTTGCTTATATAAATGACACTTGAAGAATTTTTTTAGTACAGAAAGAATTATATGTAATATTTCAAGCGGGAATACTGCCATATATTAACCTATAGAAACCAGACATGAACATACTACTATATAATTAATAATAATAATAATAATAATAATAATACCTGATATTTATTTAGGAATTTATAGTTTGCAAAGCTACTTACATATATTATATGCTTTAGGCTTTGTAGCAACTCTGTGGGAGTAGGTAGTTCAGACATTATTACTCCCAATTTGAAATGAAGAAACTGAGTCTTGTAGAGATGAATCAACTTGGCCAGGGAAAAATGTGTCAGAGACAGAATTCAAATCCCCATCTCTTTCCTGATTCCAAGTACTACATTCTGTCTACTACATCTGGTTGTCTCTGCCATGACATTCGTCATTCTTCTTGTGCAATATGTTATATTATCTCATTAACCTCTAAGGCTTAGTAGAACAAGAAACAATTTGTTTTTTTACAGTTTCTAAATTTTCCTATATTTTCCATCCAAATAGATTTTCCTATTTTATTTCACAAAGGCTTTCAGGACAACCCAATTCTTTTATTGCTAACTTTATGCTGATTTTAATAGTTGATATAATTTGGCAAATCACAGTGATAATGATGATGACCAATATTTTAACACACAGTACAAAACTCTTTAAAGGTGTTCATTTATTCTTATCACATCTCCATGAGTCATGGATGATTGTTTAATATAAACTTCTTTAATGCAATCATCTCACAGTACTATTACCATAAACACCAATTATTGGAACAATTGTCTGAAACAAAAAAAAAGTGAACTTTAGTAGGGATTAAGCATCAAATCCTAAATTTAGCTTAAAGACTCAGCTGCCCCCAATGGGGAAGGATAGGGAGTATGGGAGCAAAAATATAGTTCAAAGGTAAAGCAAATCTTTTTTTTTTTCTTTTTTGGGCAATTGGGGTTAAGTGACTTGCCCAGGGTCACACAGCTAGTAAGTGTCAAGTGGTTGGTCTGAGGCCGAATTTGAACTCAGGTCCTCCTGACTTCAAGGCCGGTGCTCTATCCACTGAGCCACCTAGCTGCCCCAGTAAAGCAAATCTTAAGCCCCAGTGAGGCTACCATTTCCAGAAAAGGGGAGAATATAGATACACATGCATGTATGCATACATTGCAGAGATCTATGTGACTCTCTCTCTCAATATATATCTATTTACATCTCTTTCTATAAATATGTATCTATATCTACCTATCTGGATAGATATAGATATATCTATATTTATCTATATCTATGTACAGTTATATCTATATTTATCTATATCTATGTATAGTTATATCTATATTTATCTATATCTATGTATAGATATCTATTTATATATGTATATATATAAATATATCTATATATATAAATAAATCTATTTATATCTATATAGCTCTAGAGCTCTCTTTCTCTTTCTCAGCACATAAATGTGTGTGTGTGTATATATATGTATATATATGTATATATATATGTATATATATATATATATACACATATACATAAACATACACGTGTGTGTATATACACTTTGTGTGGTCAGACATCTGTAGTATTATGTATAGCTCTGAGTGCCACATTTTAGAACATTAACAAGCCATGGTTCATCCAGAGGAAGGTAAACATGATGGTGATAGGACTGGAAACCATGCCATATGAAGACTGAAGGAAATGAGGATGTTTATCCTGGAGGAGAGAAGACCTGGGGAGGGGTGACAGAATGATAACAATTCTCAATTTTTTAAAGGGTGTTATATGTAAAAGGATTTAGATTTGTTTTGCTTAGCCCTGAGTGGTAGAAATAGGTCAGTTAATGGGTGGAAGTTATTGGTGGTCAGAATTTGGCTCTACATAAAGAAAAACAATTAGGACTGTCCTCAAATAAAATCACTAGAGGTCTTTAAGCACAGACTGAATGACCACTTGTCAGGAGTGTGGTAGATGGAATTCATGATTTGGGTAAATTACGGGGGATTTATTTGGTATTAAGTGACTTCTGAGATCCCTTCAAACTGTAAAATCCTTTGGTTCTGATTGTTTCATTGCTAAAAATGTGTTGGTAGACTAGAAGTCTTTAAAAAAAAAGAACACTCTAGAAAAAAAGCTTGGTTCAGTATTTTGAAAAAGTCTAAAGTTATCAGTTCTTCCATCAGGCTAAAAAGTTAAAAAAAAAAAGAGGCTGTGGTCCTCTTTGGGCTTTTAAGTAGTTATGAGTCACATGGATCTCTGCAATGTCTGTCTCTTGTGTCCAATAGGGCACACATAACCATACTTACTTTTTTTGGTGGTTTCCCAGGGGCACCTTAAATGTCCTTGCATCCCTCTAATAAATTGGGTTTTCTTTTATGTTGAAGTTAAAGATATAAGAAACCAAATTTTCTCGTGAAGGGGCAATGCCAAGGGACTCTTTATCTGCTAGAATATGAAAGAGCCTGACATTTCATGCTTTAATTTAATTTTCAAGTTGTTCCAGATGCCTTTCTACAGAGATGCTACTAACGAATTGCTTCAGACAGTGTTGTTTGCTTACACATTTCTGCTTTTATAGAATGCAAAATATGGCAGATTACTTTCAGCAGAGTCATAATTAAGGGGAATCAGGCAGAGCTTAGAACCCAGATTTGCATCTGCTGAGCATTTAAATCTACCCCAACCACCCAGTTTCTACACCTTTGATCGCATATTTGGTATGACTGCATGGCCTATCTTTCTGTAAGCTATTTTGGAAAAGTGTAGGATTTAGACCTAATGCTTATTTTTGTGTGACTATTGCTTATTTCATGTTGAATTCTTCAGAAAAAATGCAAGTGCTTTGAAGGGCTTCAACAGAGAAAAATGACTGCAAGAAGCTGTTAGAAAATTTTAAAAAACTTTAAAAAGTTGGGTCTTTTTAGTTCAAAGTAAAATTCTACACTTAATATGTGGAAAAAGAGGAAGATAATGACCTTATTCCTCAGAGGAATTGGAAGATTTATTGGTTAAATAGTAGACATATGCTTACTGATTGTAAGGGTAGTTTACTTATATAGCCTTTTCATTAATGCAACATTAAGCAGAGGTAAATTTTAGGTGCATCATCCTATGTTTTTAAATACAATTCAATTTAGTTTATTTCAGTTTAACAAACTTTGAGGGCCTGCTGTGTGCCAGGCATTGTTAGGAGCAGATAATACAAAGACAACAAGGAACTGAGTCCTTGCTCTCAAGGAGCTTACATTCTATTCTTCAAAGAAATAGAACGGTATAGTGGCTAGAAAGGCTGCCTTAGAGGTAGTAAAAGACTTGGTTCAAGTCCTACTATTAGTTATGTAACTGTATGTAAGTCTAACTTCTCAGAACTTTAGGCAACTCAGGACTATAATTTGTGGCCCTGTCAGGCTTCTGCATTGATTGGGGGAACTTCCCATTTAGAGGTTCCCCAGACTAATGAAATCACAGTCTGGATCAAAAAAATTTTTCCCCTGTGTTTTAGGGTAGGTTTCTCAAAATAACTACATGAACCAATACAAATTTCGTATCTTGATTGACATTCCGTTTAATCAATTAAGTATCTATTACAATGTTTGCTCATTGCTTACTGTAAGCTCTGGGGATCAATCACTCAATTAATAAGCATATATTTAGTGCCTACTGTTTACTGGGACTGTGCCTGAATGCTGAGAACACAAAAAGAGGCAAAAATCAGCTCCTGCTCTCACAGAGCTCACAATCTAACAAAATAATAAATTAAGCCCTGGGTTGTAGCATTTGCAGATTTCTGAGGTGCAAATGCTCACGCTGACAATAGGCTCTGAAGAGCCAGTGCAGGCTGACCTCAGCACATTGCATGCCTCTGCTCTCAAGGAGTTTAGCTTGGAAAAGCTGAGAAACACCCCAGGTTCAAGATATGCTGTGGATCCCAATTCCTAAAATTATAGCTCACAAACCTCTACCATTTACCTTCATTAGACAGACAGACAGTCATTCAATAAACACTTATTAAGCATCTGCTGTGCCAGGTACTGTTAAATGATGGGGATACAAAGAAACATAAAACAGTCCCTGCTTTCAAGGAGCTCACAGTCTAATAGGGGAGACAAAGAGACAAACAGCCACGTACAAGATAGGTTGGAAATAGTCAACGAAGAGAAGGCACTGGGAAAGGGGGCAAGGGAAGGAAGAAAGGGATAAGCATTTATATAGTGTCAACTATGTGCCTAGCTTTGTGCTAAACATTTTACAATTACCTCATTTGAGATCCTGGAATTAAGGGAGATCAGGAAAGGCTTCTAGTAAAAGACAGGATTTTATCTGGGACTTGAGGGAAGGCAGGGAAGCCAGGAGGTAGACAGGATGAGGTACATGAATGTAGTGAACAAATGAATGAAAAGCACTTAAGCGCTTATTATGTGCAAAGTACAGTGTTAAGTGTTGAAGATGTTGTTGTTATTCAGTCATTTTCAGTCATGTCTGACTCTTCATGAGCCAGTTTGGAGTTTTCTTGGCAAAAATACTAGAGTGGTTTGCCATTTCCTTCTCTAGCTCATTTTACAGATGAGGAAACTGAGGCCAACAGGGTTAAGCGACTTGTCCAGGGTCACACAGCTAGTATCTGAGGCCAGATTTGAATTTAGGAAGATGAGTCTTCCTAACTCCAGAACTGGCACTCTATTCATTGCCCCTACCACTTCTTTGACTTAACCTATGAGTGTGAGTTGAGGGAAGGGTAACATAGGCTGTTGTACTGTAAGATTTTGGGGGGGGGATATTTTGAGTACCCTAAGCATTTACAGGGATCCCCTGGAGAAAATTTAGTATTTTGTTTGTTTTCAGACTGGTTGGATAGTTAGTTTTCAAATGAGTTTTTCTGACAAATCAGAGGGTTTTTTTTTTTGATAACTTTCACATGGCTGAATGCTTAACTATTAAGTTCAATAAGTCTAAGGAAGTTGATAACCACTAGACATGTTGTATCTCTATAATAATGGTGTACCTCACCAGTGTGTCCTCCTGACCCTCCCTCTTCTTTTAAATTTACTATTTCTGTCTGTGGTACCAATAGTAACCTTTTTCTCTCACTTTAATAACTTTGTGATTGTCTTTCAATCTTCCTTATTCCTCTTTCTTCATATAACTATATGAACTATATGAACATATAACTATCAAGTTCTACTGATGCAGCCTCTTCAATATTTTTTAAAGGCATCTCCTCCTCTCCAATCCCACTATTATTACCCTAATACAGGTTGTTTCATTACTCTCTGCCATTCACCTTCTGGTACCATTCCTGGCTTTTAGATTTTCAAACCATACTCCTCATCCTGGAACTTCCCTCAATGCTTGTGACTTCTTCATTCTGAAATATTCAACTTTGGCCAGCCTTCTCAACCCTCTATAAGACCCTCCCTCTTGGATATGAATAAATGAGTCTCAAAAGAATGAAAATCTGACCATATTAATGGTTGTTTCAAGCCATCAGTAATAAGAGAAATAGAAGTCAAAACAAGAAAGATAAGAAATAAATATATATATATACATATATATATATAATATGAAATATAAGTCAAAATAACATTGAGTTTTCAACTTGCACTCATTAAATTGGCAAACATGAAAAAAATAGCCAATGCTGGAAAGGCTATAGGAAGACAGGTGTACTTTGGACCTGTGAATTGGTCTGACCATTCTAGAAACCAATTTGGAATTATTTTAAGTGACTAAAGTGTCCATTCTTACTGATCTGAAGATTTCACTGCTAGGCAAATGCTCTGAGGGTCAAAAAACAAAAACAAAGAAAGGTTCAATATACACCAACATTTTCATAGCAATACTTTTTTTTGTGGTAGCAAAGAATTGGAAATAAAGTAAGTATTGATTGGTAGGGGAATGGCTAAACAAATTGTAATGGAATAAGTTAACAGTAGACTTTCTATCTTTTTCAAAGCCTAGTTAAAGATAACGATCTAGTTATAGTACATAATAATATTCATTAGGTTAAAAATAGGAAGTATGCTCTTGAATATAATCTTTATTGATATCTTTTAAAAAAAACATTGCTTACACTTCTCTCTGCATCCTTTCCCTTCCCCTTCCAGAGAGCCATCTCTTATAACATGTTAAAAAAAAAAAGGAGAGAAAAAGATTCATATCACGTAGAAAAAAAATCTGACATTAAATGCAATGTTCCCCATCCATGTTACCCCTCCTCTTTGAAGGTATGGGAGAAGGTGTCTTTTCACATATTTTTTCGGGGGACAAAATTTTGCTTTTATAATTTAACAAAATCCAATTTCAGTTGTTTTATGGTTGTTCTTTTAATTTATATTGTAGTCATTAGGTATATTGTTTTCCTAGCTCTTCTTACTTCACTTTGCATCAGTTTACACAGGTCTTTACATGCTTTTCTGTATTTATCATGTTCATAGGAAATACACTCTTGATGAGTGTTATAGCCATATTAAAAAAATAGGCATAGAGATTCAGAATATCAATTTTGTAATAGCCATACCTAAGGGGATCAGATTATGTACTGGCCAGATAACCAAAAGAATAAGCTTACTTTTAAGTTCCAATTGCTCTTTAATTAGACCACCCTGTTCTCAAAACAGTTTCTTAGCCTTCATGCCTTCTGGCTACAGTTGAGGCCACTGAAGTACTGGAGACTCAAGCATATTTGAACAATGGACTTTTGTCTCCTTCCACCTATCTCTGCCTCCAACTGATAAAACCTGACACAGAGTCAAAGCAATGGCTCAACCTTACTATGCCACTGGCACATTGCTGTAGCACATGAAGTAGTTCTCTGTATCTTATTGTTCACTGCATCTGCTGTATTGAAGTAAAAAAATTGTACTGAGCTCCACACTTACATGGATCCAACTAGTGTAATGTATTTCATTTTATCTAACTCAGCCTAAAGAACAAGATAAAATAATATCTTAGAACATTAATGATCATAGATTATGCTTGAGATTAGGCATAAAAGGGGGATGATAAAGAGACATATAGAATTGAGGCCTTTGTTGTCTTATGAAATATTAGGACAGTGTCTTACTCTGAAGTATCAAAGTCCTAATTCAGTCTTTCTCAAAAAGAAGACTTAATCAGTTTCAGAAAGTGATCTTGATTCTCTGAAATCAAGATACTTAGTTTTGTTTACAGTGACCAAAATAAGTGTGGGAATGTCTTTAATCCAATTATAGGTGAACCTTTGAGCGTATTGAAAGGGGAAAACTTGGAGGGAGAGTAATTGATTTGGGGAAGATATTTTTCCAAGGGTCCACCAAGATTGACATCATTATTGTTCCTTTTAAACAATTCAAAAACTTTAAACCCTAACTATGTACTTTTGCATTGCTTTGTTGTGGAGTTTTGTGGAAACTTCCAATTTGGAACCTTTCTCTTTGGATAAAAAGTTAGTATAGAGTTTTTTCCTTCTCTGATTCCTTCTCTATTAAGTGATAGTCTCTGAGCACTAAGGATACAAAGACAAAAATGGAAAGAGCCTGTACCCTCTAAGAGCTTACATTTGATTGGATGAAATATGTACACATATCAGCACATACAAAACATATATGTGAACTATGTCTTTGGAGCCCCCCAAAGGTGAAGGAGCTTTCTCAATTCACACAAACCCTGATTTATTCAGGAGGGATCTGACTTCAAAGAGTCAGGTTAGGTTTCTTATATTCCTGAATAGTTATGTTCTCATGCTAGAATAAAACTGAGGAAATCTCCAAAATAAAGCTGTGATCCATGCTTCCCCAAAATGTGACTAACAAGGTTCCTTGTAGTATAAGTACTCAATGTACAACAAGAATATCACGTATGGTATAGCTTTTTATTTTCTTCATCACAGAATATGATTAAGAAACAAAAGAATTCAAAAGTGCACCAAGAAAAAAAGAGAAAACATGTAGCAATACTTTGACTTTACTCATCCAGAGTGATCTGCAATATCTCCTAGCATGGTTCTAGGGACAACTTTGAGGGAATGGCAGGTGACTATTCTCCTTTCCTATAGGCTCAAGCCTCCATTCTAGTATACTCTTCTCACTGTCAATGGTCAGTGATTAATACCCTAACACCATTTAACCAGTTACCTTTAATTCAATTTTCCAAGAGGATATTTACAGAGAAAATATAGCAAGGGCAAAAGTACAAATATTTCTGCTCCTAACTTGGGGAGGAACGCACTCCCCCATATATCACCTCAGTGTCTGGGGCAAGTGGATTCAACGTAGTTTCTGCATAGTATTCACCCCACTGGAGTCACTTCCAAATGCAGCATAGCTGATAGATGAATAATCAAGTCTGTATCTCTACTTTTTTTAGCTGGGCCAAGTAGGTTGTTTGGGAATTTACTCCTCACCATCTGGCTCCCATAAAATCCTGGCATCAGCATTATCTCCTGGACTTCTGGTAGCTCACTTTCCTGGCCTTTCAAAGCTCACAAGGTCATAGATATCTCCAATTTCATTCACCTAGAAAAATGTATAGATACGACAGAGATAGAAGTAACAACGGGGCTATTCTTTCCAGGCCAAACATTCCCGGTAGGGAGATAAAAACTGAGGCCTCTGTTCCCACTAAGTTCTTAATTCTTTCCTCTTCACTTGAACAGGAAGGAATAAAAACTCATTTAACTTTGGCCAATTGATGCCTTTTGAATGCGGTTTGAGCTTCATTGGTCAGTCAATCGTCCATCTCTTTATCACATGGTTAGCAGACTGCAAACAGTTGCAGAATGTTTGTGCTTGTTCCAAATCAGGGAGCAGGGCATTTTCTTTATACATCATAACTTTCAGGAAATGGTTCCCCTAGCCTGTTCCACATGGAGATTTTGTCACCTCAGCATTCTGCACATGCTTACCAGCCCCCACCCCCTCCTCTGGGGTGGGCCTGAGTCAGTCCAGTCCCCTGGTAGTTTACGTTAAGTATTGAAGAAAATGAGATACCCATTAAACAGTTAAAAAAGTTATTTAGACACAGTGGGAAAAAGATATTCAACAAGGATAGGCATCTATCCTTATTATAAACACCTCAAGTTGATTCAGCTAAGTGATGCTTTTGCTTGATTGTGATCCACCAGCCAAGTGTAGCAGAAACTCCTCCAAACAAGAACAACAAAAACTACAATGAGAACAATAACCACGACCAACCATCCACCACCACCACTACTTACCCTGATGTTCCTGCTGGCTACTTTACTAAGGCAACCAAAAAATAATGTCAACTGAGTGAGCTTTTATGTCCTTGAATCAACTGAGTTTAGTAATGTAAAGTAGTAATATCTTCATTATATTTAAAGGAAAAAAAAGCCTAGTCACACTTGCGTGGGGTGTGTGTGTGTGTGTGTGTATGAGTGGGTGAGGATATTGCTCCTATAACACTTTACTGTTTAGTGGCAAGGTACTTAAAGTCTTCTAGAGCACAGGTGTCAAACATGCAGCACATAAGACTCAGGAGTGGGGCTCCAATGACATTAAAATGTGATTGGGAAATTGTTAACAAAATAAATAAAAACGCAATAGAACACAGATAATGTTAACATGTCAATATTCCATTTATAGGGATCCATGGTTTAGTGGCTACTATTTCTATTTGAGTTCGAAGCCACTGTTCTAGAGGACCTTCCACTACTTAAATGACTTCAGGGCTGTTACTGGTCAACTCTGACCTCTGGCATTCAAGAAGTCTTATACAGATAGAACCAAGGAAAAAGAGAAAAACTAAGACACCCAACAAAAAAGCAAAACAAAGTACTAGTTCCCTGAAGGAGGGCCTGAATCTGAGAGAAACTCCGGAAAGGTCAAGTCCTAAATGATCAAGTACATGTGGTAGGTGATGCCAAATGTTTGCAGTTCAGAGTGGATATATCAATTAAAAAAAGTGACCATAAGCAAGAGAAGTACCAGGAACATCAGGGCTACAGCAAATACAATAATACTTCTTGCACACTCACCGAGGTCAGGTAGAATTGTTCCATATGACTACCCAATGAGTTTTTTCTAGCCCATTAACCAGGACCTCTCCATCCCTGGAAGGCCCATGGGTGGAGGAATACAAAATTTTTGCCACATTGGAGGCTTCTAAGGGACTGAACCTCTTCTGTGAGGGTTGCTTAGAAACTTTCACCTGCCTCTTGTTGCTTTAAAGTAAGACTCTTCCCAAGAATGCCATCCCTTGGTTCTTTAAGCCCTTTACCTCTTCTCCTTCATCCCCCATTGGAAAAGCAAGAAAACCAAAATGTTCTGTTGCCAATATTCATAGTTAAGCAACATAAATCTCCATATTATCCATGTCTAAAAAAGTCTTAATCTGCATTCTGAGTCCATCACCTTTCTATCAGGAAGTGAGTGGTCCATTACATCATGAGTCCTATGGAATCGTGGCTGGTCCTTGTGTTGATCATAGTTTCTAAGATTTTCAAAGCTGATTGTCTTTGTTGCTGTTGTTCAGTCGTTTTTCAGTTATGCCCCACTGTTCATGACATCGTTTGGGGTTTTCATGGAAAAGATATTGGAGATATTGGTTTGCCGTTTCCTTTTCCAGCTCATTTTACAGAGGAGGAAAATGAGGCAAATAGGGTTAAATGAATTGCCAAGAGTCACACACGCAGTAAGTGTCTGAGGCCAGATTTGAACTTGGGAAGATGAGTCTTCCTGATGCTAGAACTGACACTCTATCCGCTGTGCCACCTAGCTGCCCATAATTATCTTTACAATATTGTTATTATATAAATCGTTCACCTAGTTCTGCTCACTTCATTCTGCTTCAGTTCATGATGTCTTTCTGGGTTTGTCTGAAACTCTCCCCTTCATTATGTATTATGGCATAATGGCATTCCACCATGTTTATATACCATAGCTTGTTTAGCCATTCCTCAGTTGATGGGCAGCTCTCCCACTTTCCAGCTCCTTGTCATCCTGAAAAAAAGCTGCTGTAAGTATTTTTGTATATCTTTATTTGAGTTTCTTTTGATCAGGACAATCTTTCCTTTAGTCTACCTTCCCTCTCTTTCTCCTGCTCCATTATGTCTTTCTTTGCTGTTTCCCTGTTCAGTGAAATGTATTTCTGTACCTAATTCTGTTGTGTGTGTGTGTGTGTGTGTGTGTGTGTAAGTTTGTATGTATGTATGTATGTATGCATGCTTCCTTCCTTTGAACAGTTCAGTTGAGAGTAAAGTTCAAGTATCACCTGCTCCCCCCATTCCATTCTCCTTGTTTTTATAGAATTCTATGAGAACACACTGATTATATAATTTTCCATATCCTCTCTTTTACTTCTTCTCCATACTAGAATATAAACAATTTGTTTTTGTTTAGTTACTCACAATTGCTCATATATATGTTTTTGTGTTTCTCTTAACTGTTGTTTGCATGTCAAAGTTTCTATTCAACTCTGATTTTTCCATCAGGAATGTTTGGAAGTGCTCTATTTCATGAAAAGTAACTTTTCCTCCAATAGGATTATGCTATTTTTCTGGATGAGTTATTCTTGATGAAACCCTTTGACTTCTGGAATATTGTATTCTAAGCTCTCTGATCCTTTGTAGTGTGGTTGCAGAGTCTCATATGATCTTGATTGTGGCTGCATAGTACCCAAATTCTTTCTTAGTGGCTGTTTGCGATACTTTTTCTTTGACCTAGAAACCCTACGTTTTTGTTATAATGTTCCTGGGAGTTTTCCTTTTGGAGTTTCTTTCAGAAGGTAACTGTTGGATTCTTTCTTTTTCTATTATAACCTCTGGTTCTAAGAGATCTGGCCAGTTTTCTTTTATTTCTTGAAATATTTTGTCTAGCCTCTTTTTTTCCCCATGGATTTCAGGTACTCAAATTATCTCCTTAAATGACCTCTCTCCAATCAGGTCAGTTATTTTTGCTGTGAGATCTCTTATATTTTCTTTTATTTTTTCAATCTTTATTTTTATTTCAGGCTTTATTTTTAATATTTATTGTTGTCTCATGTAATAATTGTATTCTTTTGGCTCATTCTAATATTCAGGGAGTATGTTACTTGGGCAAGGTTTTGTTCCTTTCATACCAAGCTGTTAATTCCCTTCCAATTCTTTCTTCCATCGCTTTCATTTCTTTTCTGATTTATTTCCTCTAGCACTCTTATTTCACTTATAAAAAACATTTAAAATTCTTAAAAAATGCTTACTTTGTCTCTTCCAGAAATTCTAGTTGAACTCGTGCTCAAACTGTGTTTTTTTTTTGAAGCTTTCCTTGTAGATGTTTTGGAGCCATTCTCTTCTGGTATTGTATCTTAAGTGTCACCATTATTAACGTTTTATGGTGGAATTCTTTATTTGTTTTTCTTTTTTATTTCTTCCAGTCTTCTTCCTCACTTTAGACTTTATGTTGGGGCCAGGCTTTGTGCATCTGTAGAGAGAATGTTTTGTTCTCCTGCTGCTTTCTTTGGGTATTGAATGTTATATCTTTCCAGAATTTCAGGGATATCACAGCCTGGGGACTGGAAAGTTTTAAATGCTTCTAAAGTGGTTTGATCTAGAGCTAAGTTTGATTTCTGCCCTATTGGTCTGAACTCTTAAAGTTCCTGACATGAGTTTAGGTCTAAGCAATATGCCTATGTGGTTCTTTCTTTTGGAGTTTCAGTAGTCTCCTGCTGGAATCAGCCACTATCAGTTAACTAGAAATCTCTTCTGGTAACGAGTGACAGAACTGCAAGATCCCCTTTAGTGTGGGATTACTACCCTGGTTATTCTACTGTAGGTTTCAGACGGGGCTACAAGCTGGAACTGAGAGCTGCTCTACTCCTGGGGTTAGAATGACACAGCTGCCATTTACTTCTGACCTTGCACTTTGCTTGGTACACAGCCGAGGACCTGTGACCACTTCTCATGCCTGGAACGCCACCCCTAGGA
Source organism: Phascolarctos cinereus (assembly GCF_003287225.1). Taxonomy (NCBI): domain Eukaryota; kingdom Metazoa; phylum Chordata; class Mammalia; order Diprotodontia; family Phascolarctidae; genus Phascolarctos; species Phascolarctos cinereus. Next base: position 254,714,832 of record NW_027555847.1, read on the forward strand.
ACTGGTTCACTCCTTATTTATATGATTTGGAACTGGGTAGTGAGAAACAAAGCTGTCAGCTTTCATCTATTCTTGCGCTCTACACAAATTTAGACCTCTTTGTGCTAGACTTGGAGATCTCATCTTGCTGAAACAGACAGCTTTCCCCTGTGCCTGAGATTCCCTACACTTCCATTCTTAGCTAGACTTTCTTCCCTAGTGTTTGCAGATCTGTCATCCTATGTCAAGCTTGGCTGGAAAAATGACTCACTGTGATTTTTCCCTTTGGATTTCCTGATCAGGACTCAATCCAGTGCATTTTCTAGATCTATTTTGAAGAGTTGGGTTAGAGGAGTGCCATTCAACTTCTTTCTGCTACTTCATTTTATTTCTCAATCTAAATATATACTTTTGAATATTTTAAAAGTGTATAATATTTTTTCTTAGTTGTATGTAAAAACAATTTTAACACAAAAAATTGAGTTCCAAATTCTCTCTCTCCTTCCCTTCCTGAGATGGTAAGCAATTTGATATAGATTATACACGTGAAGTCACGCAAAACATATTTTTTAGTCATGTTGTGAAAGAAAATACAGACCTCCCCCCCAAAAAAAAAGTTCACAAAAAATGAGTGAACAGTCATATGCTTCAATCCTCATTCACACTCCATCAGTTCTTTCTATGGAGATGGATAGCATTTTTCATCATGAGTCCTTTGGAATTATCTTGGATCATTGTATTGCCAAGAGTAAGTTAAGTCAAGCTATAGTTGATCATTATTCAATATTGCTGTTACTGTGTACAATGTTCTCTTGGCTTTGATCACTTTCCTCTGCATCAGTTCGTATGAGTCTTTACAGGTTTTTCTGAAATCATCTTGCTTGTCATTTCTTATAGCACAATAATATTCCATAACAATCATATACCACAACTTGTTCAGCCATTCCCCAATTGATGGGCATCCCGTCAATCAATGAGATTATATTTTTAAGACCTCAATTTTATGTTCTCTTAATCTGGGCATTTCCTATTTTTCTAGGTAATTATCCATTTCCTTTAAATTTTCAGTTCTGCCAGTACCTCTAGATCATAGATCTAGAACTGAAAGGCATATTAAAGGTCATACAGTTCAGCCTCTTAATTTTATAAATCTAGAAACTGAGGCTTACTAAGAATAAATAACTTGCTCAAGCAGTTGGCAGCTCCTATAGCTGGACCCTGAAATATAAATCTATGTGGTTGTTGATGCTAGCTTCACTTGGCTCTTGGGATAAGCTTTAGGTGGAGAGCTGTATTTTAATAGTCATATGTCATTTCATGAGACTTTTGCTTTGTTCAATTGGTTTATCTCCTTATCCTATGGATTCAGCTTTAGTTACTCCAGATTTCCTCTACATTTCCTTTTTTTTTTAAAGTTTTAAGATTGAATGATATGTGGAAAACAACTTTTCTACTCTCTGGCTGATCATTATTAGCTCTGCTGGTTTGTCTTTAGCTAGGTAGTGCAGTAGATAGAGTGCTGGGTTTGAAGTTAGGAAGTTTCACCTTTGTGATTTCAAATCTGGCCTGAGACACTTACTAGCTGTGTGACCCTGGGCAAGTCACTTAACCCTGTTTGCCTCAGTTTCCTCATCTGTAAAATGAGCTGGAGAAGGAAATGGCAAATTGTTCCTGTATCTTTGCCAAGAAAACCTCAAGCGGGGTCTTGAAGAATTGGATATGACTGAAACAACTCAACCTAAGTTTATGTTTTAAAACTTACCTTTTACTTAGAATAAAAGCAGTACAGATTGTCTCAAGTGGTCACCAATTATTTACAATTCAAAAAGCTTCTTTTAAGGACTGTTGAGAGGTCTCTTGCGTTGTGTTTGAAATTTTTCCTCTAAAAATGCATCTTCCTGGCAATGGCCCAGGATACAGTGGATGACCTTGACATCTTCAATGTTTACCACAGTCTAAGGGCTTTACAGTTTCATCATCTTTGGAGCAAACTGTTCTCATCTGCCCATTGCACCAGGGCAGGTCTTCATATGCTTGGGTAGACTTCCCCCCAACTCACCAATAGGTCTGAGACCTGTTGGTTACTTTCAACCTGGTTTAGCCTGTCTGCCTAGATGGTTTTACTAGAGTGTGGCTGCTAGAGGATGATTTCAGAAGTGATGTTAAATTAGGTGAGCAGAACCAGGAGAATAATATATGCATACTAGCAATATTATGATGATAATCACCTCTGAAAGGTTTAGCAATTCCGATCAGCATAGTGATCCATGACAAATCCAAAAGACTTACAATAAAAAATGCTGTCCACCTCCAGAGAGAGAACTGACAGACTTGAGTGCAGATTGAAGTATGTTTTTTCTTTCTCTATTTTTCTTGTTTTTTAATTTTTTAGCCGCACGGCTAATGTGTGGAATATGTTTTGCATGACTTCATATGTATAATGGGCATTATATTTCTTGCCTTCTCAATGAGTAGGGGAGGGACTGGAAGGAGGGAGAAAATTTGGAATTGAAAATAAATATAAAAAAATAAACTTCAAGGAATTTGAAAAAAAAAGACATCTTTATATTAACACAACTATTCCCATGCCTTAGTCTTTTAATGAACTAATCCTAATCTGTTACTGCAGAGGATATTAAAAACAATATATATTTATGAAATCAATATGTATTCTTGAATTTTTTGTAATGTTCTCTGATCACTATTTTATGACACAGAAATCTAGTGTTTTTCTCTTTTGTTTCTTATATGTTGAAACAAAACTCCTTGGAGCAAAATAAGGTAACTGTTTCCAGAATGACTTAGTCAACAGTCTTACAGAACTTATATGGCTTTTATTGGTGTAACTAGAAGTTGTTGCTATGGAATAAAACTGGCTAGGTACTCAGATCTTTTTTTTCCCTCCCTCCTTCCATAGGAATTTGGGGAACAGCAGAATCTTCCCAGACCACATCTTTCTCCTCCTAATAGGTGGCCCAGGAGGGGTGGTTTTCCCTTCGGTCCACACTTCTTTTGCTTTTTCTTTTCATTGCCTCAAGCTCAAGATTTACCTAAGGTTTCTCCGTTCTAATAATCTGAATCTGGCTCCAGCAATGAAAACAGCTCTTAGGTCCACATGGATCCCTTTCTCTGCAATTTTAGAGAGCTTATAAATACAGAATATTAATAAAAACCATCACTATGAGATCATTTCACACATATAGCTCTGGAGCTCCCAAGTTAGGATAAAATTCTGACCGCTAATATAGATTTGATCCCCTGTCCTATTTTTTGGTTTTGTATATCGTAGCTGGTCATTGACATTCTCCATTTCTCCTTCCCCACAGTGGAATAAGTATACAGGCATGCAGTATAAGGCATTCATAGTAGATCGTATTAAGAGTGCTAACAAACATGTAGAGTGGGAGAGGGAATTGGAAAAAGGAAAACCTTTCTGTAGCTTTCCTTAATTCTTTTTTTTAATTAATTGATTAATTTTTAGTTTTCAAATTCACTTTTGTAAGATTTTGAATTCCAAATTTCTTCCCTCTCTCCTCTCCCCCCTCCCCAAGATGGCATACAACCTGATATAGGCTATACATGCACAATCATATTAAACATATTTCCACATTAGTCATGTTGTGAAAGAAGAATTAGAACAAAAGGGAAAAACCCAACAAAAATGAGAAAACCGTATGCTTCGGACTTCACAGTTCTTTCTCTGGATGTGGATAGCATTTTCCATCATGAGCCTTTAGCTTTCCTTAGTTCTTTAGAGGATGACCACATCTGACAGGGTCAGTCTCAGTTCTTAGTTCTATAAAGCGGAGGCTTGCCCTGAGATCAGACTAATGTTTTTAGTTCTCCTTCCAGGCACTGCAATGGCTTCTCCCTGATGAAGCTCAGTTTCTAGCCCATCTTCTTCTGTCTGTCTGTCTATCTTCTCTGCCCTGCTGCAGAGCAATTCAAAAGTTCTTGGACTAGAAGAATTCTACCTTTTCCCTTACCTTGCCAGTCTCAAATCACATGACGATCCAGCTTTTCTTAGGACAGGGTTTGAGTGCTGACTTTCTGAACTACATCATCAGTCACATGATCCAATTAGGGTTCAGAACTTTGTCCCCACCGGCAAGGAGGGAGTTCTGGCTCCAAATACTCTGTTATATAGAAAATGTAAATGCTTAAAAAATCAATTCCTTACAAGTCTAAAAGTTATTTATAGGCCAATTGTATTGAGTATCTTTGAAGTAAGGAATTTTAGAGCTGGAAGGGATAATAAAAATACCTGACATTTATATAGCATTTTAAAGTTTCCTAAGTGCTTTGAATATTTAATTTCATTTGAACCTCACAACAACTCTGTGAGGTAGGTACTATGGGCATTATTTCCATTTTACAGATGAGGAAATTGAAGCTCAGAAAGGTCAAGTGACTTGTCTCTGGTCACACAACTAGTAGGTGTCAGAGATGGGATATGAATTCAGTTTTTCCCTAAGCCAAGATGTCTATGGTCACACAGATCATTTAGTGCAGGGGTCTTCAGTCAGTGGAGTTCCAAGTTGGTAGACACCAACACACACTCCATCTTCCTTTCACTTTCCCTCTTCCATGTTGGAGGTATATTGGGATCTTTACTGGGGAGGTAAGTGTTGCTGACAGTGATACTCCTACTCAGCTCCACTCTGGGGCTTCCTTATCAATATTTTCCTTCTATGTGATTTCAAGGCTTCAGTGAAATGAAAGGCAGCTTTTCCTCACAAAACACTGCCAGGAACCTCTGATCTAGTCTAACTAACCTTCCTTGTTTTACGACTGAAAAAGCCACCAAAGGAATTAAGGAAGGCTCTCATCTTTAGACTTTGATCTTGGGGATCTCAGACTTGCCCTTTTACTTCTCTTCAGTTTCTTCTCTGTGGGTAGTGAGTGGCCAGAATTTCACACACTGTTAACTATTTTGAGTGTAGGAAAAACTTAACTACAGTGCAGAGACTTTCAGGATACAAACTATATGTAGGAGGGCAAATTGCAGGTAATTGGTATAATCATAGTCATGCTTTATCTAGCTTAACACACCCAAGTCTTTCTTCTTATTTCCACTCTGTTTCATCCTGTGGGTCAGAGCTAAATGCAGGCATTTTGCTCTAGCAAGGCCTAAGGTCTGGTCTTGGGAGGTACATGTAATGTACCTATGTACTGGAGGGAGGAAGTTCCAGCTGGGACTTGGGCACTCCCACTGGGGCAATGCTCCTCAGTGTCTCAGTGTGGTTGTATCCCTGACCAGGACTGCTGTTCATTTTCTTTTTTGGTCATCCCAATTTTCCAGTTTCTTCTACTCAATTCCTACTCCTAGATTAGTAAGTGGGGGCAATTCTGAGTTCTTAAAGCATGTGTCAGGGGAACACAACCTGTGGGCATGTACCAGCAAGTTGGAAAGACTTCAACCATGGGCTTAGTGACTGACTCTATATATCTGCTGTCTGGGAACTGGCCTAGTAAGTTTAAAGGGGCTTATAACCAGAAAGCTTATCATTAGAAAATGGAATTTTTTTCTTTGTCACAGCTAATATCTTCAATCAATCAATCAGCAAGCATCTATTAAGTATCTACTATGTGGCAGCACTGGGAATAAAAATACAATAAGTGGAACCATCCCTATTTGCAAGGTACTCATATTCTAATGTATCATGGACACATACAGAGCATCCCAAAAGTCTTAGTGCAGTTTCAAGCTATTAAACTTTAAAGTATATGCAGAATACATGTAGAGAATAAATAAAAATAAATACAAAGTAGTTAAGTATAACAAATAAATAAATATAAGTTAAACAGTTTGAGAAGGAGGACACTAGCACCTGAGAGTATAGGAAAGGACTCACCTAGAAGGTAGTGCTTGAGCTTTCTCTTGCAGATACAGAGGGATTCTTTGACGTGGAAGTGGAGAGGAAGTATATTCCTGAAATGGGAGATAGCTAGTGAAAATGCATGGAGATGGAGTGCACTGTGTTAAGAGCAGAAAGAGGGCCAAAGTGTGGCTAGATTACAGAGAGCTGGAAGTGGAGTCATATACAGTGAGGCTGGAAGGATAGGTTAGGTCAGGTTATAAAAACCAAACAGAAGAGTTTATATTACAGCATGTATTGGTATAGGTAAAGTCTCAGCTAATGAAATCACATAGGCTTGAAGTAATTTTTAGTTTGACTGATCTATCATATCTTATGGCCTTTCACTTTTTTTAGATGGTTAATTCTTTTCTATTCAAAAAAATTAAAAATTTTTTTTGTGTGTAATGACCTCTTACTTTACTAGTTAGTTGTACCAGTGTGTGTGTGTGTGTGTGTGTGTGTGTGTGTGTGTGTTTGATCTGACATATGTTCATCCTAGGTTTTTAATGAAATGTTGTTAAGCAGACTGCCAGTTTCCTGTAAGTAATTTACTTTGAAAACTATTCATTTCCATTTTTTTAAAAAGCAAAAAAATTATTAGTTTTAAAATTATTAGTTTAAAATTAGCTTTTATTATAAAAAGAAGAAGAAAATCTGAAAGGGACCATAAAGTTCTTGGTTAGACTATTTTCAAAAAAGAGTTTTATGGGGGAAGAAATGAAGTCTCATGATTGTGAGTGAAACTTGTTAGCTTTCTTGCATTATTGCTGCTATTCCTGCTGGCAATAAATAAAACAGATGAAACAGCCTCTTGGAAAAGAATGAGTCTGGCTCTATTTAGAGAACCAAATGATGTTATGCTTTTGAAGCAGCTAGGTGATGTGGTGGTTAGAGTATTCTTCCTGGAGTCAGGAAGACCTTAGTTCAAATCCTACCTCGTGTGAAATTGGGCAAGTCATTTAACCTCTACCTGCCTCAATTTCCTTAGCTGTAAAATGAGAATCATAATAATGCCTACCTTCCAGGGTATTTTGAGAATTGAATGAGATAATTTGCAAAGTCTCCTGGCACATAAATGGTGCTTAATAAATGAATGTTTCCTTCCTTTTGTTAGTAATGGAGCTGACTGGGTAGAAGAATTTGCCAAAATTTTATTCATAATTTGAATACCATTTTGGGGAGGCAGAGTAAGTCAAGGATAGAGAGTCTCCTACAGGTAATATAAAGTCTTTATGTTAAACACTGAAGAACAAAAAGGTAAGGCCAAATTAGTGTACTCAGGCAATTCATCAATGATAATAAGAACAGTGGGGTTTCACTTCTATTTAAAAATTATTTATTTTATTTTTAATTTATGAAATAAGACAAGTATTTCCATAACAGTATGATAAAAAGGTGATTGCACATGAAATTACAAATCTATTATGTGCAACTTGCTATTCCTTTTAAGTATATAATAAAGTTATAATGTAAATTTCTTTTTTTTTTGTCTTTTTATTCTTCTGTTCCTCTCTCTCTGCCCTAGAGATGGCTACCATTAGACACAAATGTGTATATCGATATAAAATCATTCTATATATACTTCTATTTATTGGTTCTTTCTCTGAATGCAGATAGCTTCTTCCTTCATATGTTCTTTGTAGTTAATTTGGATGTTTATAATAGTCAAAATTACTGATTTACTCAAAATTGTTTTTAAAACAATATTGCTGTTACTGCATACAACATTCTCTTGGTTCTTCTCATTTTGCTCTTCATTATTTCATGTAAGTCTATCTCTATTTTTCTAAGATCATTGAGCTCATCACTTCTTATAGCATATCATCACAATCATATACCACAACTTGTTCAGTCATTCCCCAATTGATGGGCATCCAGTTCTTTGCCACCACAGAGTGAACTGCTATAAATATTTTAGAACATATACATCATTTTCCTTTTCCCCTAATCATTTTTGGAAATAGACCTGGTAATGGTATTGCTGGGTGAAAGTTTAATAATTCTTTGGTCACAATTCCAGATTGCTCTCCAAAATGGTTGGATCAGTTCCGCCAACCATGAATTAGAGTTCCAATTTTTCGACATCTCCTCCAACATTTGTCACCTTCACCTTCAATCATTTTAGCCAATCTGATTGGTGTAAAATGATATCTCAAGGTTATTTTAATTTTTATTTCTCTAATAAATAATTACTTAGGGCATTTTTTCATATTACTATAAATTGTTTTGACTTCTTTATCTAAAAACTGCCTGTTTGTATCCTTTGACCATTTATCAATTAGAGAATTCACTTCTTTCAAATCTGCTGATTTGAACCACTGGAGATTGACCTGACAACAATGGATTTCCTGAATCTCTGCTGAACACTCTTATACTTTCTGTAATTAAGAAAGAGTAAGAAAGTTATATTAAATAGTTCATATTTATATCGTGCTTTATAGTTAGAATAGTATGGTAGCAGGTGTGAGGAGACCTGAGTCTTGGCTTCCCTATCTACAAGTCTTTGGAGTTCAGATGCTTCATCTATAAAATGGAGACAAAAATGCCTGCAACTACCTACTTCACAGGGTTGTTGTGTGGCAAGCTTTTTAAACTGTAAAGTACTAGCTAGATATGAGCCATTTTTATTACAAAGTGCTTTTCTATAGTTTATCACCTTTTGTCTCTGCAAGAATCCTCCAAAAAAGGTAAGGCAAGTGCTGTTATTTCCATTTTCCTGATGATTAAACTGAGTCTCAGACAAGTTTAGTGCCTAAGCTCACACTATAGGTAGTATATTTCTTGGGCTACATATTTCTTTTTCCTAAGGAGAGCATTCTTACAGAATTGCATTGTTTCCCTAGGGGAAATTTCCCTCATTTAGATCTTCCACTCAGGAATCAATAATGTTCTGAAAACTATGCATGATAACATTTAGATTCCCAACTTGTTGGACACCAAGGATGCTTCATGTGACTCATGGAGAGGGCAGACCTATGACCTATTTTGGAAATATGATCTAGTGCTATTCCAAATGATGAAAATAAATTAGTGTACTGATCTCTTAGCAATAAGATTAATTCAATTGGGAATTTTTCGGGTTCCTTCAGTTTTCCATGACACATTCAACGGAGGTTGCCATGAGTGCTTCAAACCTTTCTATTTCTTTGCTACATTGTGTTCTGTGTGCTTCATGATAGTATGATAGCATGACACATTACTCCCAAAAGCATGGGGCACATTTTTCCAGAAACCACACAGGTGGTCTTGGCACTCCCACACATGTGCTGCTGAACAAAAATCATGTAACTGTTCTGTGTCCATTACAAATTTATGTTACACAGCCTCAACTGGGCCCTCACTGCTGCAAGGCAATCTTACCATGCCTCCTTTATTAATTCACTATTCCACCTTCTGCAGTGGCTTTTCCAAACCTTTTCATTCCTCCTCAACCTTCTCATGGTCTTCCCTTGCCCTTCCCCAACTATTTCAGCTGAGAATCTTTCCTCATATTTTACAGAAAAAATTAAGGCCATTTACCGTGAACTCCCTCTTTTTCCCTCTTCCAAATATCCTATCACTCAGGTACCTTCTAAGTGGCCTTATTCCTTACCAAGGCTAACCTCTCTACTTGTGCAAGAGATCCCATTCCTCACTGTCACCTCCAATAACAGATTGTCCTCTCTGTCGTCGAACTCTTTCACTGATTTTTTTAATCTTTCCACTTACTAGCTCATTCTCTACTTCCTACAAACATGTCCATATCATCCCTATCCTGAAAAAAAAAACCAAAAAAACCCTTCTCACTTGATCCCTCCATCCCAGCTAATTATCAGCCTACATCTCTTCTGCTCTTTGTAGCTAAACTCCCCAAAAAACACATCTACAACAGGTGCTTCCACTTTCTCTCCTCTCTCTTCTTAACCCTTCACAATCTGGCTTCTGACCTTATTGTTGCACTGAAACTGCTCGTCCAAAGTTACTAATGATCTCTTAGTTGCCAAATCCTAAAGCCTTTTCTCAGTCCTCATTCTCCTTGACCTCTCTGAAGCCTTTGACACTATGATCACCCCTTCCTTCTTGATACTCTCTTCTCTTTAGATTTTTGGGACACCAGTCTCTTCTGGTTCTCTTACCAATTTGATGGCTCCTTCTCTTGTTCCCTTTGCTGGATCTTCTTCCAGATCATGCCCTCTAACCATAGGTGTCTCCTAGGGTTCTGTCCTGGCTTTCTCCTCTTTCCCCTAGAAACTACTTAATTTGGTGAATCCATCAGCTCCCATGGCATTAATTACTATGCTAATTCCTATGCTGCTGATTCTCAAATCTAGCCTGTTCTGTGCCAAACTCTCTGCCCTAATCTCTCATCTCCAACTGTCTTTTAGTCAAATTGAACTGGATATCCACTAGACTTCTTAAACTCAATATTCCCCAAACAGAACTCATTATCTTTCTTTCAAAAACCCATCCCCTTCACCTTCCCTATTATTGGAGAGGGCACCACCATCCTTCAGGCTCACCACCTAGCAATAATCTTAGGTTCCTCACTATCTCTCACCCATCACATTCAAGCTGTTGTCAAGGCCTGTCTATTTTACTTTTGTCACATCTCTCAAATATACTGCCCTTTTTCCTCTGACACTGTCATCATTCTAGCATAGTCCCTTATCACCTCACACCTGAATTATTGCTACAACCTGTTGGAGGGTCTGTCTTCCTCAAGTCTCTCTCCCCACTCCAATCCATCCTCCATTCAGCCACCAAAGTGATTTTTGTAAAGCATAAGTCCAATCACATCATACCCCTTAATAAACTCCAGAGGCTCTCTGTTGCTTTCAAGATCAAATACAAGATGCTATGTTTGATATTCAAAGCCCTTAATAACCTGGTTCCCTCCTACTTTACACCTTAGTCCCCACCACATGTCCTTCAATCCAGTGACACTGGCCTCTTGACTGTTTTCATGAATAAGAGACTCCATCTCTTGGCTCTAGGTGTTTTCACTGGCTGTCTCCCTTCCCTGGAATACTCTCCCTCCTCCACTGGCTTCCTTTAGGTTCCAACTCAAATCTCATCTTTTACTGAAATCCTTTCCCATCCCATCTTAATTTTAGTGCCTTTACTCTGTTAATTATTGCCTATTTATCTTGTACGTAGCTTACTCAGGATATATTTGTTTGACTGTTGTCTCTCCCATTAGATTGTGAGTTCCATAAGGGCAGGGTCTGTCTGTTATATCTTTTACTATCCCCACGGCTTTCTTAGCACAGTGCCTGGCATATCATCGACACTTGATAAATATTAATTGATAGCTATGGAGGAAGAATACAATGGTAGAAAGGCACTTGTATATAGGATATGTGTGTATTCTGCAAAGGGGAAATATACATATACATATATACATACAATACATATATGTATGTGTGCACACACATGTTATATATGTGTATACACACGTGGGTATATACACATCTATATACATATAGATGTGTGTATATGTACACATATATACACACATATACACACATACATACACACACACACACACACATATACACACACATATACTCCTGGAGCTTTATGGCCTGAAAACCTATCCCATGGTAGAGTTCTAAGAACTCTGTACAAGAAGTACAGTAAGTCATGATCCTTGAAGCTGCCTCCCTCATTGAGTGACTGTATTCATACATCTGTTTATTCTCAGAGTGTGTCACTGCTTCTAGCTGGATTCCTGGACGTGATGCTCTGGTCTCTCTGATTTCAAATAGATGCCCTGTCTGGTAGATCTCTTTGATGAAATAGCCAAAGGGAAAGTGGGGGAAGGAGAGGGGAAAGAGAGCGAGAGAGAGAGAGAGAGAGAAGGAGAGAGAGAGAGAGAGAGAGAGAGAGAGAGAGAGAGAGAGAGAGAGAGAGAGAGAAGGAGAGAGAGAGAGAGAGAGAGAGAGAGAGAGAGAGAGAGAGAAAGCGAGCGAGAGCTGCTCTCTGCCCTTAAACCATGACCCAGAAGGGGATGTAGACAATAGCGTTGCCAAAGAACATCTGGTCCTACATCCAGTGCTAGCACAAGGGTACCCTGCAATCTCTTTCAACCAATTACCCCGTCCCCTTACTGTCTTTGGCTACAGAGCTCCCAAAGCTGCTGCTGTTATGGTCACCATCACCTAGTCCTGCCACTGCTGTTTCATCCACATGGGCTCCAAGCCAGCTTCCTTATACCATGTCAGAAATCTCTCTTTTGGACCTCCTGTGTCATCTTCTGGTGGAAGAATGCACTCTGACCTTTTGTTGGCTTTGCCACTCCAGAATTTGATTTGAGTCATTATTTTAAAGTTGTTTGGAGGAGAATGTTAGGAGAGCTCAGCTTTCTCTACTTTGTGATCTTGGCTTTGCTCTCAGAAGTCTCCTATGTAGCTATTCTTAAAAGCTTCTATTATCCTTCCTCCCACTATCTCCCTATTTCCAACTGAACAATTAAAAAAACCCCATCACCATAAACATGTATACTATAACAAAACAAACTCCCACATTGGCCATGTCCAAAAATGTACATCTCATTTTGTTTGTTAAGGCCATTCTCTCTCTTTGTATCTGCAGTGCTTAGCACAGTGCCTGGAACATAGGAGGCAATTAATAAATGCTAGTCGACTGTCAGGACCTGGGTGTCATGCTTCATTTTCAGTCCTTTGGGGAAATGCTTTATTGTTTCACTGATCAGAATTCTAAAGTCTTTCGAAGTTGTATCAAACTTTAAATTGACTATTGATTTTTTTCCTATCTTATGACAGTGGCAGAGAGGTAGGATGCTCTGACTATTAAAGGTAGAGACAGCTTCCAGCTGGCCCTCTTGGCTTGAACTCCCTAGAATGACAAGTAGTGAACTCTTTGCTTTGACTGTCCCATGTAGCATGTGAAAATGAGGTTTTCTACCCTATTGCCCCCTCCACACTCCCTTCATGGAGTACGAACTCAAGTAAGTAAGCTTGAAGCTGGGCTGCTGTCTATCTTTTCCTCTTTGCATTTCCTTTCTTAATTAACTGACTGAACATGGATCTCAAAATGGATATATCTAGACTTTTAAGTTTGAAAGGTCTAAGACATCTTAGGCCCAAGGAGCAGGACAAGCAGGAGTTTTTGACTATGGAAGCAGCTGAGCACAAAATTTAGACGATGTTCAGGTTTGGAGAGCAGCGGTAGTGCTGAGACAGGATGAAGGGTAAAATAACTAATCGGCAATCTGAGAAACTGCTTTATGCTCGGATGAAATATAAGTGTCATCCTCATGGAAGATTGTAATAGTGATTATAAGTTAAGTTACTTAATCCTATTTTAAATTTCTCAAATATGAGCTTGTGAGTGTCCTGTATGTAGCATTCCTCTGGTGTGTAGTGATAAATTACCTGTCCCATATCTAATTCATATTGTATATTGAAATCCCTTTTTACTCTCCTCCTCCCCTCCCCCTTTTTGGGGGAGGCCTTAGAAGTAAGTCATAAAATCATCCCCGAGGTGTTGGAGTAGGGTTCTAATGAGCCAATCAATGGGTATGAGGAAAGGGAAGCTAACCTCTATCATTAAAGGCAATTTCCCCCAGGACTAATACTGCTTCAAATTGCATGCATGGTTAAAGAACAGGGAGTATATACAGTACCTGTATCCCCTGTGGTGACCCAGCTCATTTGCAAAGTGAAGGGATTGAACTAGATGATTATTAAGTTCCTTTTATCTTTATAATTCTATGATTCTAATTTTAAGTAACTTAATCCTTTGAAAAATGTCTTCAGAGAATTGTCAACAAGCATTTATTAAGCACCTACTATGTGCCAGGCACTGTGATAAATACTGGGGATGCAAAGAAAAGCAAAAACACAATCCCTGCTTTCAAGGAGCTGGGGGAGACATATGCTAACAACTATACATTAACAAATAAATACAGGATAATTTAGGGATAATCAAGGAGGGAGGGCACTGAGACTAAGATGGTGGGATTGTAGCTGAGACTTGAAAGTCAGAGAAGCCAAGAGCTGGAGGTGAAAAGGCAGAACATTCCAGGCACGGGGGACAGCCAGTGAAAATGCCGGGTGTGAGGAGATGGTGTCTCTTGTTTAAGGAGCAGCAAAGGAGGCCATTGTCACTCCATGGTAGAATATGCAGAGAGGAGAGCTTTCCTGTATAAGTATTATTTTTCCTACACATGCTTTTCAAGTCTAAGAAAGTGATAATGATAGCAACCCTTTTTTCTTTATCTCAATGACCCATTTTGATTTTAATTCTTTCCTCTCTGGGAGATATTCTTTTTTCCCCCTGTGTTTTCCATTCTTTTCTTTCCTATGGAATAGGGATGTTGTAACAAGGGAGTTGCTGGTGGGGAGTTCCTGTTAGTGGGAGGGTCCTGGTGGGTTTTCTCTCTCTTGCTCTCTCTCTCTCTCTCTCTCTCTTTTTAAAGACAGAGAAACAATAGGGAGACCAGAACAGCTAGTATCTGGGAAGGAGGGTCTGTGACTCGGTGGGGGGTGAACGCCAGGTGGCAGGTGGGATAGTTATAGGTTGGGACGTTCCAGGGAAAGCTGCCTGCTGTGTTTAGGAAGAAAAAGATAGGAATTCCAGATGTTCCCCAAACATGTCTGGTTTTGCTCAAGGTTGGGGGAAAAGTTAGTTTAGGTTCTCCACTAATTTAGCAATGCTTGCTACTCTTCTGTATGGGAGCAAACTGGAGAGAGAGAGAGAAATTCAGTGGCTCATGTAAATATCAAAACACTCCAGGGATTAAAAAAAAATCAAAACACAGGCTTCTTTGGGGATCACATTAAGGATTAGGGCCTAACTTTAAGAGTAAAATAGTTCTGATTAATGGGTATATTTGACTAGTTCCAGTTGAGTGGTTTTCAATGGTGACCTCAGCCTCCAGCTTCACAAAACTCAGCTGCAGCTTTGTGATGTAAAGGCTGCATTTTTAACAGTCAGTCTGCATAAAATCAGGGCAAAAAAGGACTGGCTGATCCGGAAAAAAAAAAATTGGGACTCTCCAGGCATCCCTGCAAAATGGGAAAGCTGAGAAAAATTTACCTTTGGAAAGGAAGAAAATATTTCCTGCTCACTTTAGTCTCTTGCATGCCCGTCGTGCCTTCTTAGAAAACAGAGGCCTGTTCAGTAGGGGCTGGGTTAGCTCAGAGTAGAACACAGTGGTCTCTGGTTGTAGTCATCCCACCAGAGGTGCTTGGGAAAGGGCCCTGGGGAGCTTCCTTCTGTACTGAACAGTGTGAGCTAAAATGACAGCAAGAAACACAATGACCACGGCCAAAGAGCTCTAAAAGATGCTGAAGGAATTGATTAGAAAAGTAGAAATAACTCCCCTCCCTTCCTTTTTCATGGTGTACAGGGGCACGATATGAAAGAGATTACAAACAACCTAAAGAATGATGGACCTTTTTAGCTATTTGAAAACTGTTAACGGCCCTTGGATACTATTTTCAATTATTAGGCCTTAGGTTGTTTCCCTGAGAAAGACCCTGGAGAAGTGGGAAAAGATATCCATTCAAAGGATGAGCTTTGTATGTAATTTGCTTCTATCTCTTCTAGCCCCAGAGAATGTTAGAGCTAGAAAGAATCTTAGGGACTATCTTCTTTTCCAAAGGTTATGGAGATACACAGTGGATTTGTATTCAACCGGAGCTTCCTTTGAAGTGATATAATTACTTTTCCTTTCCCCCTCCTCCTTTGGGATGCTGCTAGACTTAGTCTTCATGAATTTCGATCTTGTGAAAGTTCCCAGCAGTTCTAGTGGCTGCAGAGCAGCCCAATGGACACTAATTTCTTCTTACAGTGTTCATAATGCAATCCCTGATACTTCTTTCTCCCTCTAATCCCACCTCCCACCCCACAACTATTCAATATAAATGGGCTCCTAATTATTCTAAACAATCTAAAAAAAATTTTGTTTTCCCCTTTCCTGCCATCATAATTTATCAAGTGTGTACTTTCATGTAATGCCGTACTTGGCATTGTACAAAGAGAATACTACTCACTTGGATAAGTTATGTCTCTTATTCGGGCCTCAGTTCCTTCATTTGTTAAATTAGGGACTTGGACTAGGCAGTCTTTTCTTCCTCATGTTATTAAAATTTTATTTTCTCTCCTTCCCATCTCCTGTAATGAAACAAACAAACAAACAAACAAACAAATAAACCACAAAACAATACCCTTGCAACAATATGCATAATGAAAGTAAAATCAGTTCCTATACTGGCCATGTCTCAAAATATGTCTCATTCTGCATCTTGTGGACTAGGCACTTTTAAAGATCTAATATTCTATCATTCTATAATTATGGAGCTAGTCACTGCCTTCCAGAAACTTAAAATATAAGACAGACAGCCCTGATACCAAAAAATGCTCAGGCTTAACAATAGTATCTGAGGATATAAGGAAACATGCTTAAATGAACCATTGCAATTTGGAGAAATCCAGTTTTGTGTTTAAGACTTCTGAAAACACATTTTGATTTTAGGAAGACATTAGAAATATTTGGAGTAAAAAACAAAAACTCTGAACCCTGTAAGTACTTTGTACTGTATTTTTCTTTCTAAATTTTATTTTTTAAAAAACAATTTGCCATAGTGGCAGACTCTACAGTCTTCTTAAGTATTAACAAATACATTGCATCCTACAACGTGATGTGATGTTGATTATGAAATCTTGGTGTAGAAACCTGATGACCTAGGGACATAGATGGTATCTTAATCACTGCTGTCCTACAAGGGCAAAAAATTTAGAAGAGAAAGGCAGATTTGGGAAGTGAATTGCTGGTTAAGAAAATGATTTCTGAGGATGGGATATATACTGCTAGACCATAGCTCAAAACATAGGAATGATAGATTCCTGATCAGGGACAGAGTATACCTGATAATGGTAAGAATGTATTTGTCTATAATCATACAAAAGCTTTAACTGAAAAGGAAGAGAGAGCCTGAAAATTTTATTCACTAAACCAGATATAGAGAGTAGCTGCAGTGTAATTCAATTCAATATGCACTCATTTGGTTCTAAATTATTTCCCCATGTCTGGAGCAATCTTTGCCCCACCTACTGACTTCTTTTAAGTCTCAAATAAAATCCCTATTTTTACAGGAAGCCTTTCCCAACTCTTCATAATTCTAGTATCTTACCTCTCTTAATTATTTCCTATTTGTCCTACTTGTAGTGTTTATAGATGTTTATATTTATGCCTTATGTATGCATGTTATATTTAGGCATTATGTATGCATATGTATGTGTCTGCGTGGTGTGTGTATCTTAATTTTAGTGTCTTCCCTCTTTTAATTATTTCCCATTTATCTGGTATATAGCTATATTTGTTTGCAAGTTCTCTCCCCCATTAGATTGTGAATTCCTTGAGGATGTGGACTATCTTTTGCTTCTCTTTGTATCTCCAGTGCTTAGCACAGTGACTGGTACATAGGAGGCATTTAATAAATGTTTATCAATTGATTGATTTATTAGGAAGCAGAATAACACCTAAATGTTAATAACAGAAAAAAATCCAAGAAAGGAGTCAGTAATAAGACCCATAACCTCAGATGGTTATATGCACAGATAATGGGAAACAAAAAAAAAATTAGAGATTTTAATTGGTAGTATGGCATCCATGACTGGGATGTGGATTTGGAATGGTATAAACCTTATTTAAAAAAAAAAGGAGGCAGGCTAGGCTGGGTGTGGCAGTGCATATACTCCTGTGGTCTCTGCTGGGAGTGGAGGAGTGGGATTTGCTACTAGATTGCTTGAGTTCAGGAGTTCTGAGCTGTAATAAAGCTGGATGTCCTCACTAAGTTCCGCACCAATATGGTTGAATCCCTAGGAATGGAGGACAACTAGGTTGCCTAAGGAGGGTCAAACTGGCCCAGTTTAAAAAAAAGGGCAAGTCAAAGTTTCTGTGCCTATCAGTATTGGGACACAGTCTGTAAGCAGGGAGGGGAGGGAGGGGACTAGCATTTATTAAATGCCTACTATGTGTCAGGCACTGAACTAAGCATTTTACAAATATTATCTCATTCGATGTGTCCACTGTGTGTCTAGCTTGGGTGAGATAGGAGACTGAGTTTCCAACAAGAAAAACAAAAAGAAAAAAGAAACATACCAGGTAAAAGAGGAGGAGAACATAGCTTTGTATATTAAGAAGATGTCCTCATGGGAGGAAATCCAGGAATCAGAGAGGTAAAATGTGATTGAGAGCATTTTAGTGAAGATCAATGGAGGCAGGAACAGAAAGTACATTATCATTGAGGCATACAAAGAGAAATGGGGGCCATTAAACGGTGCATAAGGATCCCTGAGGGATAATTCTGGAGACACAAAGAGAAAAAAATTAGTAAGCAGGAAAATAAAGAGTAGTTATCTAAAGAGAACAATGTGGATGCACAGGGAAATTGCCAACAGATTTAGATTAAAAAAAAAGATGTCTAGAAGATGGAAGGAAATGGAAAATGAATAAAAAAAATGTGGTACGGCCCAGTAAAAATAATACTAGCGGATGCTGGCAGTGAAAGCTAAAGATAGCAAAAAGGTTGAATAGGTCAAGCCAAAGAATAGTCATCAATGGTCTGCTGTCAACTTGTTACGCACACAGGGCCAGTGGAATGCTTCAGGGATGGTTTTTGGCCCTGAGTTTAATATTATCTTTTTCTTAAATCAGTGCTTTGGATAAAAGCTTCTTTGACAATCTTATTAAACTTGCCAGTGAAATAATTCTGAAAGGAATAGCTAACATACCAGGTCACAAGAGTCAGGATTAAAAAATTAGAGTATTATGTTCATTTCTGGGTACTACATTTTAGGAAGGATATTGACAAAAAGGAAAGTTTCCAGAGGGGGGCAATCTGGATTGGTGAACTGCTGGTTCATGCCATAATGGGAACTGGTTGAAAAAATTTGGTATGTTTCACCTGTAGAAGGGAAGACTTAGGGAGGGTATGCTAACTGTTAAATACTTGATGGGCTATTGCATGGAAGGAGAATTTAGATAATTGAATCATAGATCAATCAGTTAATAAACATTTATTTCCCTCAAGGTTCAGCTCTGGTGGAACCTCCTACACAAGACTTTTCCTGCTTTGTGTCTCAGCATACAACTGCACCCCAGCCAGTTATTAGTAGTATTCCCCCCCCAAAAAAAACCGTTTGCATTTATTTTGCATACGTTTATTTATCTGTGTACGTATTTTGGGGCATCTAGGTGGAACGGTGGATAAAGTACTGAACTTGGAATCAGGCTGAGTTCATCTTCCTGAGTTCAAATCTGGCCTCAAATACTTACTAGCTGTGTGACCCTGAGCAAGTTACTTAACCCTGTTTGCTTCAGTTTCCTCATCTGTAAAATAATCTGGAGAAGGAAATGGCAAGCCAATCCAGTATCTTTGCCAAGAAAATCCCAAATGGGGCCATGAAGAGTCATACATGACTGAAAAACAATTGAAATAAATAATGGACGCGTATTTTTCCCCCATCCACACTCATTTTTTTTTTTTTAGAATATAAGCTCTTTTAGGGCAAGGACTGTCTGGTTTTTGTTTTTGTATCTCCAGAGATTAGCACAGTATCTAGCAGATGCCAGTAGAAACTTTATAATAAAGGTTTGCTGAATTTAGGGAAAATACCTATTATAAGAAAAAGAAATCAAAATTGTTGTTTGCTTTTGCTATACCTCATCTTCCAAACCTTTAAGTCTATGTGTATGTGCTTTAAGGAAAGGAAAGGATTTAAAAGAAAAAAAAAGGTACATTCTTTTTTTGTCCTTGGAGATCTCAAGGAACATTTCTCCTCATTTTCAACTTCTGACCACATAAAGAAGAGGCATGAAAGAATGTATAATCTTCTAAGATCCTATTTGGTTTATACCCTAGTTTCATCCTTTTTAACTACTCTTTCCTGTCCTTTCCTATCCATCATCTTCTTGCAACTCTATGACTATCTCTCTAGCCTTCTGGGAAGCCCTGAGCAGCCTATACAAAGTCTTAGGCACCACTAATTACCAAAGTGTTGGCTAGAAACACCATTTAGAAGTAGAAAACTAGGACTAATGACTCAACTAGGACTAGAATAAGGCTGTGGGCCTAGTATCAAGAAGCATATTATGAATTTATTCTACTCAAGATCTCTCCTTGGCCAGTAGGTTCTCATTATTGACTTCTTGATAATTTTGACACAAAGCTCTTTAACATATGAAGACATGAACATAAAATGTAATATATCCCCTTTAGTTTTTACTAGAAATAAGGATATATCTTTTCATTCAATAGGCATTCATTTACTGCCTACTATATTCAAAGTACTAAGTAGAGGCTGGTGGGCTCCATGTAAAAATAACAAAAACTGATCTTTTAATGGCTTCATTAAGGGCATTGAAGATAGGTACTGAATCATTGTTATCACAGTAATGTAAAGGAAGCAACAATAAAAGACATTAGAACTTGGATTAATGTAATGACCAATTTTAAGTCCAGACAACTGATGGAACATGCTTCCCTTCTCTTGATAGAAAGAGATGGTTTATTGCAGATATAGAATGGAGAATATGTTGTTATACATAGTAAATATGTTTGTTTTTCTTAACCATATTTCTTTGTTACAAGACAGGGTTCTACAGCTCAGGAGAGGATTAGGAAATTATAGCATTTGGAGCAAATGGAGTTTTTTAAAGTGTTAATAAAGCTTTTTAAGAAAGCCGCTCATTTCTAATTTTATTATTAACCAGTCTCTAAACTTCTTTCCAGGGAAGTTATAGTACTGAATTAGAGACATCACCATCATTTCCAATCTGACCTCCTATTTCTCCTATCTTGCCACCAGTGTTAGGTTTTAGGATATAACTGGAAAAACTGGAAAGAAAGAAGGGAGGGAATGTGAGGGAGTTAGTAGTTGTTCAATCACAAATCGCTTTTTAAAAATGACAAGGGAATTCAAAGACTTTCTGGCAAAGTGTGTTTTCATAAGGGTTGACTTTCTTCACCCTTGCCCCAATGAGAAAGGCTCTCTTTAAAATACAGACCTCAAAATCAAACACATCATAAAACACAGTGAATTAGGCACTATAACATACACCTTCTCCACAGTCCTTGAGAAATGCCTCTTTATATTTGCCTTTCTCGAGCAGTAATATACAATTTCTGTCTGCTTCCCTAAGCTGCTTCCCCAGAATCTCACAAACACTTTTTTGTGAGAGGCAGCAAATGGAGGAGGTGGAAGGGAAAGGGGTGGGAGGGAGGGGGAAGGAGTTAACGCCATGGATCCTTATCCTCAGTATTTGAATATTAGGCGCCCACTAAAAACCTCATTTACCAACATTGTCTAATTCACCCCTATCTCATCACTGTGAAATAAGAAAACACAAGTTAAGTGTTCTCATTTGTCAGATACATTAAATAAATAAGCACCTTAAAACTGAGAACTTTGGGATCTTTAGTAACTTCTGCAATTTTGCTGCTATCATTATAGAAATAAAAAGGAAATTACTGCAATTAAAGATAATAATTTTACATTTTTATGTTTCATGGGTCACCATAATCTGAAAAATTATACTCTAGTGTCCAATATTCTTTACCTGGGCTATCACTGGACTTGTAATAGAAAGCAGCTCAGTAGCACCTACAAGAGCGAAGAAACCAGAATAATTTCCACACTGTGAGGAAGCACAAAAACAAGACTTTGTGGAAATATAATAATATGTAAGGAAAATAAATACTAATCTTTCTTGATCAGAATCTTAATCGATTAAGCCAGGACAGCTTTAAAGGAAAATGTGCAGAGGATTCAGCCAAAGGACCACACTTGAGGAGGTAGAGGGCCACATGTGGCCTCGAGGCAGCAGGTTCCCCACCCCTAGCTAAAAGTTGCTCTGAGCCACAACTAGGTTGGTGAAATCAGAGTTTTACCCCAGGTTGATGAAATGCGTAAGGTGCCAAAAGTACTTATACTGCTTCAGCAGGTAGGAACAATTGAATTTAACATGAAGTTGGCAAGACTAATTCGTTCAAGTAGGAAAATACTAGGCAGCATACTTCCTCCCCATGACAGTTCACACCAAGTGATCTTCCCACCCTGGGCCTCTCCTTGATCTCTCCCCAGTTAGGGGCCTCCTAGTGTCCTGTGATCTTTCACTCCATAAGACCTTTTGTCCCTCGTTCCTCCTACCTCCAACAAACTTTTCTTTAAAATTTGCTATGTGGGCACCTTGCTCGCTCTGGATGCATTTCTGGTGTTTGTCCCAGTCTTGTTTTGTGGTGTGTGCCCCGTGGGCCAGAATTGCTATTTATGATCGTAAAAGAACTTAGTTTGCTTCTAGCTTGATTTTCATGGTAAACCTCAATTTTTAAGGGAATTCAAAGATTCTTTCAGATAGCAAATGATTGTGTTCTCCTTATGTAGTAATACAGTGAAGTGTGGTGATATTTGGAAAGTGATATGTAGCTAGAAGGGAAAATTGGCTTGATAAATGTGAAGGAAATCTATGGAAATGTTCTTAGTAGACTGGAATTACTGCAAGTCTGATCACTTTGGGAAATCATTTGTACAAGAATATTAAAGATCATAGGAAGCTGAAATAAGACTAAAGAATAAAACAACTAGACAATTCTTAACAGGACATTTGATTCCTAGACTCCCATTGTCTCTGAGATATTGTTAGAAGAAACTTTAATGTACACTTTCATTTTGCAGAGGAAGAAGTTGAGATCCAGAGAGGTAAAATTTTTTAATTTCTATCATATGATCAATACAGAAAAATTATATCTAAGCCACTGGCTCTGTTGTTGTTGTTGTTGTTTTTTCAAACAGATTGGTTTCTAACATCTATTAGATATTAGATGTTCTAACATCTAACATCTGATTGATACAGATAAGAAATTGTCAGTATCTTTATTAATTTTAAACATCCCAATACCCTGCTGATTTTTTTTTTCATATCTAAAGAAAGCCATGCCTACCTAAGCAAGAATTCTGTCATACCTGGGGATGGATGAACAGTAGTCATCCATCTTTCACTTGAAAATCTCATATGAGTGGGAATCCACTGTCCATTCCACTTTAGGTTGGCTCTAGTTTTGAAGATTTATTTTCTTTAGGTTAAGCCTAAATTTGCCTTTTGCAATTTTCACCCATCTGTCCCTGTTACTCTCCTGTGGAGCCAAGAACAAGTCAGATTGGGCAGTGAGGGGGAAGGGGAAGCTATGAATCTGGATGGAATCAGAAGACTTGAGTTTGATAATTGTGTGATGGTGGATAAGTCACTTCAATGTTCTAAGCCTCAATGTCCTCAACTGTAAAATGTGGGGTGGGGGATATAAATCAGATGATCTCTGAAGTCCCTTTCAGGTCTAAATCCTAAATTCTTGAGGGCAAAGACTATCTTTTGCCTCTTTTTTTATCCCCAACACTTAGCACAGTGCCTGGCACATAATAAGAGATTCTAAGACATGGAAGTACAGAAAGGAAGGAATTCCAGGCCTGGGAAAGAGCTTGTGCAAAGGCTTTCAGGCAGGAGATAGAATTTGTTGGGAAGAGCAAGTGGGAAAGTTTGGAAAATAGGACGGGAGTGTTCTCCACAGGCTAGTAGCATCTACATTACAAGCTAGAAAGATTATACATTATGATGAGTTTTTGTTTTTACCAGGAGTGAAGGGTTGGTTCAATATAAGGAAGACTATAAATATAACAAACCATGTTAATAATATAAATAGTAAAAACCATGTGACTATATCAATAGATACTAAAAAGGATTTTTGGCAAAAATACAACACTTATTTATGTAAAATAACCTAGAAATCATAGGACTAAATGGACCTTTCTTTAACATAATAAGCAATTATCTAAATTCAGGAACAAACATTATCTGTAATAAAGAAAAGTTGGAAATCTTTGTAATAAAGTCAAAGGTAAGATAAAAACGCCCAGTATCTTCACTACTGTTTAAGGGAGTGTGAGAAATACTACTTAAGACAATAAGACAAGAAAAGACAAAAAACTATCACTTTTTGCAGATGTTATGATGACATACTTAGAGAACCCTACAACTAATAATTAACAAACAATAACTTCAAAGATTTGCAGAATATAAGATAAATTTACATAAATCATCAGCATTCTTACATATAAACAGCAAATCCTAATAAAAATACCTGAGAAGAGAAATTCCATTCAAAGTAACTATGGAAGTTATTACTTATTATACTTGGGAGTATAATTTTCAAGATTCATGCAGAAACTATCTGAAGCTAGTTATTAAACATTTTGAAGAAATACAATTAATGCATCTTCAATGAGCAATTGCAGATACATTAATTGCTCAAGGGTGAGTCACACCAATATAATAAAAATTATGATACTTCCTACATTATTTTACTCTTTCTGGACATTATTAATTCTACATTAATTTATTTATTCTTTACTTAATACTGAACTAATCAAGTTCCCCAAAATATTTTACAGAGCTAGAAAAATAATAAAATTATGTGGAGGAAGAAAAGGTTAAGAATTAAGATTAAATTAATAAAAGCCTAAGGAATTACTCATCCATATGTGATGACATTTCTCCCAGCATTGATTGATCCTGTACTTCAATCTATAGACAGTTTTCAGACTCTTCAGATTCTCCCAATGAGAATGCAGTAGTCTTGGCTAAATAACAATCTTTTTTCATAGAGTCACCAACTTCTAAAGTTTATAGATTACAGATTTACATCTGTAAAGGATATCATAGACTATCTGGCCTAATTCCCTTATTTTAGAGGTCTAATGACTTGCCCAAGGTCATACAGGTAGTAAGAGTTAGACGGTAGGTACCTCAGCACCTTTCTGTTTTAAGTGCTCTAGCATTTCTAGTATGGAATATTCTATTGAGAGATGGCTAATAAATGATGGGATAATTTATTAGGCATATATGGGTAGTCTTCAGATTCAATAATGTTTAGACTCAAAAACTTCTGGAAATTTGAGCTTTCTCCATGAGTTCTGAACTTATTAATAGAATCATAGATTTAGAGCTGGAAAATACCTCAATTTAGTTTAGACCAACCTCACCTCCTTCCTACTTAACAGATGAGGAAAACAGGGCTCAGAGAGGTCAAGTAATTTGCTCAAAGTCACACAGGTAATAATAACAGAGCCAGGATTTGAATCTAATGACTCTGACTCAAAATCCAATTGTTTTTCCACACTGACTATTGCCTACCCCCAACCCTTCCTATGGCCCTTGTGTAGTTGATTTTTAATCCCAATTTAATCACTATTAAATTGTGTCTTACTCTATTTAACCTAATGTTTGAGCCTATAGATATCTTTCAGAATCATGATTCTATCATCCAATGTGGTGGTTGTTTGTCCTAGCTTGTCATTATCAGGGAGCTGCATATCTGGTGATGACAAGTGATGAAATGGACAGGATAGATGGATGGATGGGATCTAAAACATGGCCTCATCTCAGGCCAACTAGATATAATGAACTTGATGAGTTTATACTCACTCACCAGTTAGGACACAGTACTAGGATAAGAAGTCCAAAGCTAAGTGAATTAACTTTCCCAGGGACTCAGGGTATGATTTCTAGAGGTCTAATCAGAAGTTGATGTTCTAGCTGGAGAGAAGCAGAGCAGCAGTAGGGTAGCTGCTAAGATGGCCTGGCTAGATGGCTAGACGGAGTGTGACATATTTGTATTCTCACTGCCTTTTTCATAACAGGTGCTTAATGCACCTTAATTGATTTTGTCAATTAAATTTGCTGAAGCTAAGCATGTTGTATCTGCATTGTGTTTTGTATTCTTTTATCTATCAGTCTAGTAGCCATTAAAAAAGGGCTAATATCTGATGAAGAATCTTTAATGATATTAGACCTTAGGAGACATTGCCGCCATCAGGAAGTTGAATAGCTTAAAAAAACCAAACTGATGGGGTTAGGGGTAAGGAATCAAAAAGTGCTTAAAAGAGTAAAAGCTACTCTAATTTTCAGTAGTGATTCTGAAACCTTTTGATGTTGTAACCATTAGATATTTCTGACTGAAAAGGTTAGGTGGGAATAGACTTCACCTTTGGGATTTTGGGTTTGGCCACTCCTCCTAACCATGTCTTTCTCCTCTTACCAGGTCTGCTCCTCAGTCATAGCCTCCTATGAAGAGGAGCAAAACCTAAAAATATTAAAATAAAATATGCTCATATATAAACGAAATGTGGATTTTGAAGACAGGATGTGTAGAGACAACCTAAGGGTCATGAGTCTCCTAGAAGAAAACAATATGATAAAAAATCTTAACACCATAATGAAAGATATAGAAGAGAACTGACCAGAATATTTAAACATAGAAAATAGAATCCCAGTTGAAAGAACTCACACATTGCCTCCAAAAATCCAAGGCTGCAAATTCCAAGACACATGGTGCTCAAGTTTAACAACTCAATTTAGAAACAATGAGTTCTGGAAGCTATCAGGAGAAAGACCATCAAAATACAAAGGAAAAAATATTTGAATAATGCAAGGCTATGCCACATACACAATAAAAATGAGGAGGGAATGGAATTATGTGTTCCACAGAGTACTGGAGCTCAGATGCAGCCCAGGGTGACCTACTCTGCAAATTTGATCTTAACCATACAGAATAAAAGATGGACATTGAATAATAAAGAAGAGTTTGAAATATTTTTAGAAAGAAAACCAAAAATGAAGAGATTATTTGCTTTTCAATGCCTCCCCCACACACAACAGAATTATAAAAGGAGAGAATAAATGCAAACAGCAACAGCAATGGAGTAACAACAGAAAGAACAATAAGAGACTCCTTTCTAAAGGTATGCAAGGAGACAGGGGTGAAGGTGGAAATATGATAGAGGTAACAGTGAAGAGATGGACAGGGGACATTATGGACAGAACCTGGCAACACTCTGCCTACAAGTGAATGCTTCTTGAGGGATTACATTACAACATAGGAGGGTACACGGAAAGGGGTGGGGAACAGAGGGGTAGAGAGGAGTGAATGATGTGTTGAGGTCAAATCAAGGGCTAGCAAAAAGGGGAAGGTGATTTCTGTGATCAGAGCCTAGAACTGGAAGTTTTGATTGTATAAAGAATGCAGAGAAAAGAGAGAGTCCAGATCATTATTTGGGTCATAACTCAAAGAAGTAAGGTCTAGAGTGAGCAGAAAGAGAAGATGGATAATGGAAAGGGGAGCAGAAAATGAAATTTAAAAATAAGCAAGACTAGATAAATGAGAGGAGAGAAAGGAAGAATCTACATGACTGAGTGGGAAAGAATAAGGGGAAGAAATATATAACCAGATAAAAGCAGAAGAGAGAAGCCAATAAACAAAACCTTAAAGGAAAAAAAGGGTAACAAATTAGAAGAGGGGATCAAGGGGGAAGGGAAGAGAACTTTAACAAAAGATTAAAGTAAAATAATTTAAGGAATGTAGTACTGTGTTTACAGCAGAAGAGAGGAAAAAAATCATAACTTTAAAAAAAGATACGTCTTATTGGAAGAGGAAGTATTCAACAGGCAAAGATATATACCTAAAGGAGAGGGTATTCCTCAAATTGCATGAGAAATTGAACAGTATGGCAAGAGTATAGGGCATATGAAGTGAAATAGTGTGAGATAAGACTGAAAAGGTAAATTGGGGTAAGAGCCTTGAGGGTCTCAAATACCAGGGTAAGGCAAATATTAGGGCTTTACATTTAAAGTATAAAAGGAGGTCCATAATTCCTAGATTTATTTTGAAAGTCACTTGATGGTGCTTTATGGTCTCAGTCTGCCTAGTTTTGTTTATGAGGCTGTGTTTACTACTCAAGTGAAAAAGTTGATCAAAATAGTTATTTAGTGTTGCAGTAAACTTTATGACTATTTGTTTTGATTATGGACTAAAAATCTATTTTCTTTCCATTGTAAGAAATTAGATTGAAGTTTACTTGAGTTTTGCATATCCCTATTATGTATTTAAAATTTTTAAAAATCATCTTTCAGGTATAATTGTAACCTATTAAATATGTTCCTAAGAATTTCTTTTTACTGTGAGAAATTCATCTCATTAAGCTCACTTTAATTGTTTGATGAGTTCTATTTTCATAAATATTGAATATGATATGTTTCTGGAACAGCTTGTTTGAAATACAGTAATCATCACAACACTGTAATATTGATTAAAACATAGAAAAGTTGATCTGTGGAACAAATGGTACACAAGCTACAAAGGCAAATAAATTTAATCACATAATGTTTGATAAACCCAGAGGCACTAATTAGCTAAGGATCCACTATTTGCCAAAATCTTGGAAAACTGGAAAGCAGTCTGGCAAAAGTTAGGCATAGACCAACATCTCATACCACATTCCATAATAAGCTCCAATGGATAGATGACCCAGATATAAAAGATCTTTTCATAAACAAATTATGGGAGCAAGGAAGAGAAACATTTCAGAACTGTGGATAAAGGAAGAGTTTTTGGTTAAATAAGAGATAGAAAGGATCATAGGAATTAAAATGTTGCAAATGTTGATAAGCTTTTATACAAACAAAATCAATGCAATTAAAATTAGAAGAGTTAACTGGGAAAAAAATCTCTGTAGCAAAGTTCTTGAATTTAAGTAGGATATCAAAGATATGTATAGAGAACTGATTGAAACATAGTATAACAAGAACCATTATTCAATAGATATGAAAATAAAGCATACAAGCAGACAATTCACAAAAGAAGAAAAGCACACGATTAAAATATTTAAAATGAAAAAAATTTCTTTTGAGAAATGAAAATGATAACAAATCTAGGACTCTAGTTTTT
Source organism: Phascolarctos cinereus (assembly GCF_003287225.1). NCBI lineage: Eukaryota > Metazoa > Chordata > Mammalia > Diprotodontia > Phascolarctidae > Phascolarctos > Phascolarctos cinereus. The sequence goes on from NW_027555847.1 coordinate 254,743,456, forward strand.
AACCAGTACCAAATAATTTTGATGAGTAAGGCTTTTAGTATAATTTGTGATCTTGTACCACTAGTACACTGTCTTGCTTTCTTTTTTCATTATTTTCCTTGAGATCTTTACTTTTATTTCACCAGATTAGTTTTATTACTACTTTGTTTAGTTGTATAAAATAACCTTTTGGGAGTTTGATTGTATGACACTAAACTGGTAAAATAATTTAGATAGTAATAGAATTTTTCTTATGTTACCATTGCCCATCTATGAGCAATTGATATCTCTTCCGCTATTTGTCATCCTTTTATTTTTATACAGAGCATCTTGTAATTGTATCCTGACCATGTCTTTATAGAAAGATATTTATAGATATTTCATACATTTTGTAGTTATTTTTAATATAATTTTCTTTTTTCTCTTCCTGCTGTGGTTTGTTCATAACACATAGAAAGATGTTTTTTGTGGGTTTAATTAATTAATTAATTAATTGATTTTTTTTTTTTGTGAGGCAATTGGGAGTAAATGACTTGCTCAGAGTCACACAGCTAGTGAGTATTATGTGTCTGAGGCAGGATTTGAACTCAGGTCCTCCTGACTCCAGGGCTGGTGCTCTATCCACTGTTCCACCTAACTGCCCCTTTGTGGGTTTATTTTATATCCTGCTACATTTCAGAAGTTATTGTTTTAAGTCATGCTTACACAAATCTCTAGAGTTCTTTAAGTAAACAATCATGGAGGGGTGGAGCCAAGATGGCAGAGTGAAAGCAGTGACTTGCTTGAACTCTCTCCCAAAGCCCTCCAAATACCTGTAAAAAATGGCTCTAAACAAATTCTAGAGCAGCAGAACCCTCAAAAAAACAGCAAAACAAATTTCCAGCCCAAGACAACCTAGATGGTTGATCGGAAAGGTCTATTGTGCCGGGCTGGGAGAGGAATGCAGTTCAGCGTGGGCAAATAGGCAAAGAAGAGGCCTCAGCAAACCTGGATCAGGCCTCAGAGGACTGATCAAGGGGAGCTGTGGTGGTTTCCAGACTTCGTAACCCACAAATGCCAAAGACAACTTAGAAGGTTAGTAGGAAAGGTCTGTGACCATGGTGAGAGAGAGGCTGGGTCCCAGCCCCAGTTGCAGCACAGTCCTGGGGTGGCTGCTTCTGGAGCTTGGTCCACAGGTGGAGGGGGAATCGAGTGGCTGATCAGAGGGGGATTGCAGGGATCTCTTTGCTAGCGCTGAGGCAGGATTCTCTTGCTTTGCCTGTGCTTGGATCTGGGTTGCAGTTCTGGGCAAGGAGGAGCACTGGCATGGTAGAGCTTGTGGTGGCAGTGGAGAGGGAATTTTCCTCACAGTTCCAAGGCAAAAAAGAATGCTTATGGTCATGTATAGACTTGAGTACAGGCCAGGAAAGGAGTAAACACCTCACCCTTGATCATACCACCCTGGAAGATCTGAAAATTTACAGGTCCCTAGAAGTACCTCTGAAAACAGCTGCACAAACCCCCAGAAGATTGGGACAGTACATTCTCCACACTGGAAGCAGACCCCTCCCTTAATAAAGAGTTTAAAACTCAAGTAATTGGCTTGGAAAATGAGCAAACTGTGCAAAAAAAGTCAGACTATAGAATCTTTCTTTGCTGACAAAGATCAAAACATACAACCAGAAGACAACAAAGTCAAAGCTTCTACATCCAAAGCCTCCAAGTAAAACATGAATCAGTCCCAGGCCATGGAAGAGCTCAAAAAAGGTTTTGAGAAGCAAGTAAGAGAAGTAGAGGAAAAAATGGGAAGAGAAATGAGAGTGATGTAAGAAAATCATGAAAAACAAGTCAACAGCTTGCTAAAGGAGACCCCAAAAAATACTGAAGAAAATAACACCTTAAAAAATAGCCTAACCCAAATGGCAAAAGAGATCCAAAAGTCCAATGAGGAGAAGAATGCCTTGAAAAGCAGAATTGGCCAGATGGAAAAGGAAATCCAAAAGCTCACTGAAGAATACTTCCTTAAAGATTAGAATGGAGCAAATGGAAGCTAGTGACTTTATGAGAAATTAAGACACTGTAAAACAAAACCAAAAGAATGAAAAAATAGAAGACAATATGAAATATCTCAGTGGAAAAACAATTGATCTAGAAAATAGATCCAGGAGAGATCATTTAAAAATTATTGGACTAAATGAAAGCCATGATCAAAAAAAGAGCCTAGACATCATCTTTCAAGAAATTATCAAAGGAAACTGCCTTGATATTCCAGAACCAGAGGGTAAAATAGAAATGGAAAGAGTCCACTGATCACTTCCTGAAAGAGAGATCCCCAAAGGAAAGCTCCTAGGAATATTGTAGCCAAATTCCAGAGTTGCCAGGTCAAGGAGAAAATATTGCAAGCAGCCAGAAAGAAACAATTCAAGTGTTGTGGAAACATAATCAGGATAACACAGGATTTAGCAGCTTCTACATTAAGGGGCTGCAAGGCTTGGAATATGATATTCTGGAGGTCAAAGGAGATAGGATTACAGCCAAGAATCACCTATCCAGCAAAACTGAGTGTAATCCATTAGGAGAGAAAATAGACATTCAGTGAAATAGAGGACTTTCCAGCATTCTTAATGAAAAGACCAAAGCTGCATAGGAAATGTGATTTTCAAATACAAGACTTAAGAGAAGCATGAAGAGAGTCATCAAAGTCCAGTAGCAAGACAAAATCAGAATGACTGGAAATGGCCTGGGATATAGTGGATGACCTTGACATCTTCAATGTCTGACCAAGATCTAAGCACTCTACAATGCCTGCTTCAACTGCCTTCATGGACATTGGAACAAATTGTTCTCATCCACTCATTCCACCCAGGGAAGTCTTCACATGCTGCAGGTAGACAATGGGTTTGATGCCCATTGGTTAGCTTCAACATGATTTAGTCCACATTCCAAGATGGTTTATTGGGGTGTGGTCACTCTGCATGCTACAGCTTCTGAAGCTACAGGTGAGAGTTGAGTGAAAGGTGGACACCAAAGGTACTCATCCACCTTCAGCATTTCCCAATATAGTGCAATTGAGAAAGAACAAGATTACTCATTCAAATTTAATTAGTTGACACTAAATTGAAGGGAATACACAATTAACAATGACAACTTTCAAACTCCTGAGCAAAGTTGCAGTATTTCTGTTAAGGTCTCAAAGCTTACTGTTTCTATTGAGCATTAAACTCATAACTCTCACTAGGATAAGAGACATTTTGATTGCCTCAAAGGCCTTTGGTTGAGAATGACTTGTTTCTGTCTTACACAGTCATTGGCAAGCAAAAGGGGTGGTTGTCTTACCATTGTTTGGTTCACCTCACAGCATGTCTACTTACGATCACACACTGATATCCTACTCTGACTTGATTAAAATAGCATTCATTTCTCTGTAATTTACTCAGTGAAAACTGTGGTTCAACAATTCAAGGATATTCTGAAAAAGTTTCACAGTCAGGCAATATTTTGGAATCTTCTTCAAAGGGCCAATACTGAAAAACACCAGCAATCTCAGTGTCCCTTCCCTATTTCAACATGGTAATATGTTTTCTTATGTCTGGTGTACCTGGAGATGTTTAGTGTTAGCATTTGGCCTTGAATTGTGGGACCTAAATAAAGCAAAAATCACCTCCCTTAAAAAAAATCATGTATAAAAAGTGGCAATTCCCTCCCCCCTTCTTGCCTACAGTCATTCCCTCAATTTATTTAGAAAAATAGGCACAAGAAGATGCACTTCTTAAATGTTTACTATGTGTCATGCATGGTGCTAAATGACAGGAATGCAAATGCAAATACAAATACATTGTTCTTGCCCTCAAGGAGTTTAACTTACGATGGTGGAAGACAAAACATAAAAGGGTACTTAAAAAGGAGAAGGAGATGGAGGAAAAATTCCAGAGTGCCCTAAGAGGAATGAGACATAGCTGACCTGAGATCTTTCCTTAAATGAAGGTTCTGGGAGGAGCCCTCCCATCAAATGATGAGGTTAAAGGGGTGGAGGGTACTTCCAAAGTGTGAATTTCAAAGCAAGAGTGAGGCTTCAGGGTGAAAGATGATGAGCTGGGTCACAGAGGAGGTCCACAGTGCAGTCTGGAGAGAAATTATTTTGTCTTACTACAATAAACACTCATTTCTAGAATTATATCAAATAATGTTGTGGAAATGAATATTCTTGCTTTACCTCTGATCTTTTTGGAATTGCTTCTAGAGTTTTTCTATTGCAATAATGTTAGCTCTTGTACATAGGTACAATTTATCATTTTAAGGAAATGCCCTTTTATTACTATGTTTCTAGTGTTTTTTTTAACATGTGTTGAATTTTGGCAAAAGGTTTTTCTGTATTTATTGATATTGTATATATATATATATATATATATACATACATACATATATATATATATATACATACATACATATACATATATATATATATATATATATATATATATTTTAATTCCTTCTAGATTGCTAGGTGGTACAATACACAGAGCACTAGGCCTGAAGTCAGGATGTCCTGAGTTCAAATCTGGCCCCAGATGTACTAGCTGTGTGACTCTGGATAAGATCTCTGTTTGCCTTAGTTTCCTCACCTGTATAATAGGGATAATAATAATTCTTACTTCCCAGAGTTTTTGTGAGAATCAAATGAGATAACTGTAAAGCACTTAGTACAGTGCCTGAGACATAGTAAGCTCTTCATAAATGTTAGATATTATTGTTATTTCTACTAATATTCCTGCAATAATTTCAACTTGAAAATAGCACATAGTCTTTGTAAGGTCTTGCTTCTCACTATAACTTCTTTGCTTTTGTTATACTTGACATTTTACTTCTATAATTATTAGAGATTCTGGTCTATGCATTTTTTTTACCTTTCTGTTTTAGCTCTCTTTGTTTGGATGTCAGAATATTATTCTTCTCTTAGAAAGAGTTTTGATAGGATACCTTCTCTCTATTTTTGCAAACAATCTCTATAATATTAGAATTATTAATTTTTTGAATGCTTCCTATAATTCAGTTTTATATCTATTTGGGCCCAAGGTTTTTTTTTGGGGGGGCAGTTTATGACTTTTTAACTTTCTTTTTCTTAGATTGAATTAAATTCTATATTTCTCATTCAGATAACCTGGCTTTTAAAATAGTTTTATAATATTCATTCATTTGAAAAGCATAATGAATAGAGAATTGACCTTGGAACACGGAAAACTTGGGTTCAGTTCCTGCCTCTGATACATATAGGCTGGGTGATCCCAGGCAAGTTACTTAGTCTTTCAGTGCTCTGAACACTCCCTACACCAATGAAGTCACAGGTACGGTATCTATCCTTATTGATCCATTTAATTTAAGTCGTAATATTTGTTGGGACATACTTGGGGAAAACATCTCCCAATTCTTTTGTTATTTCCTCATCTTTTATTGCTAATTGTCTCTTTTTTCCTTTTGATTTTTGTAATTTAATTTTTCTCTTTTAAAGTGAAATTAACTAACAGCTTGACAATTTTATTCATTTTATTTATCAATTCAATTTTTTATTTCAATTTTTTCAATTTTTCAAAAAAATTTCAATTTTTTTCAATTCATTTCGATCTCTATGATTTCCATGATTTTTATTTTTGTGTTGTTTTTTTTTAAATTGGTGCTTGAGGTTTTTTTTTCTTTGCACCTTCAGTTAACTGATGTTTTTTCTCTTTTGTTGATGAGAGTGTTTAGAGATAGAAATTTCCCCCTAAGGTTTGTTTTGGCTGCATCTCAAAAGTTTTGTATGTGGTCTTGTTGTCATTTACTTTGATAAAAGTGGGGATTTTTTTGTGTGGTTTCCTCTGACATTTCTTTATCTGACTATAATCTCATATCATTCATTCCCTTTCTCCCCATTCCTCATTCCTCCTAAACCTATTCTTTGTGACCTCCATTGTGATCACCTCATTGTGACCTCCAATCTTTCCTCTCGTCTCTGACTTCAATTTGCTTTTCCCAATTTCAACTATGTAGTTACCCAATTGAATTCCATACTGTCTTCTACTCTTGAATCCTTTGACCCCTTGTCCTGTTCATTTATTTTCAGATTCCAATTGCATTACTTCCATCATCCTCCTGAATGGAACTAGAGGAAGCTGTGTAATTAAGTGAATGGGTGCATTACAAATTTAAATCATCTAATCTCAACTGAGTCCTCACTGCAGCAAGGCAATCCTTTCACTCTTCTGTAATTTATTCCTTGTTCCACTTTCCATAAAAGCTGTTTCAAACTTCTTTTTTTTTTCTCAAGCTTCCCATATCTTTTCTTACCCCATGCTCTCTATTAGTGTCTTGCTTCCTTGAGGTCATTTGATATGATCTCCCTCTTCTCTCCTCTTTATTTTAAAACACCTTGACATGATCCAACACTTTTCCCCCCTTAGTTTGTTAATGAGGTGGCCCTTATCCTTGCCAAGGCCAATCCATCCACATATACCTGTGTTCCCCTTCCTCCCATTTTCTCCAGCAAATGGTCCACTTAATCTTCCTTTCCCTTTAATATTTAATATCTTTATCTACTGATTCCTTCCCTACTGCCTTCTAACATTCCCATGTCTCCCTGTTCTTTACTAAAAGGAACTTGTTCCTTGAACTTGTTCTTTCTGGCTTCTTGACTAATTTTTTTTTTTTAATCCAGAAGCTCTGGATATTGGCTATGCATTTCTGGGTGTTTTCAATTTGGAGTTTATTTCAGGAGGTGCTTTTCCCTCTGCTTCTAATAGCTCCGGCATTTTATAAAACATCCTTGAAACACGCTTTGCTGATTTTTTTTGTTTGGTTGTGGTCTTCAGGGAATCTGACGATTCTTCCTTCTGAGATTTTTGGTGGTTTCTTCGTATAGCGCACTGTTACTTTTGTTTTTTTTTTTACTTCTTCCACTTGGATGATAGGTTTATATCTCTGAAACTGTATCTCAGAACTGTCTTAGCCTTTTCTTACACTGAAGAATTCACTTTTCAATGGTCTTTGTACTTGCACCAAATAACTTCTGGGTGATTAAGGATTGGCATCAACTAGAGGACAGTCCCTTCTTCTTCAGGCCTGGTGCAGTCTCATATTCTAATTTCCCTGCCCCAATTCCCTTTACTCTTTAGTTCTCTAGATGTGGTAAGTCAAGATTTACTACCTTTTGCAGGCTTTAGGTAGTGGGGTTTGGGTATTCGGGGCAGAGATTTTGTAGCCTTAGAATTTCCTAACCTTGGAGCTGTCCCAAGCAGAGCATGGTCTCTACATCCTATACTTCCCTACTTTTCTACATCTGGCTAGGGAGAGTTGGGGTTTGAAGTCTGTTGCAACAGAATGCAGAGATAAAGGAAGAGGCATATGTACTGGCAGAGACTGCAAGAGTAGGAAAATTGCTGAGGGGATCCCAGTGTGCTAGGCTATGGCATGGTCTGTGAGCCTTGTTGGAGTGTGGAGGCTGATGGAGGAGGGATGTTGAGTGTGTGGTAGGGATTAGCATTCTCCACTGTTAATTCTTGTTTCTTACCTTGCTGAGCTCCTTGGCTTCTTATTTTATGGAGACAGCTGAAATTGCTCTACTTACGGCATATAACTACTCTTTTAGTTTTGTTTTTGAGAGTTATTGGGGATTGGAGAAAATGATAATTCTTAAATTATCTCTCCTTGACCTGTCAAAATTTGTTGGTTTTGATTGTAGATAACTCATCCATCTTCATAATTTTTTAATCTTTTGACTTTGTTCATGTCTCATGGACTCATTGAGTTCTGTTTGATACATTTTTTTGGGGGATTCCATATTTCCAACTATCTGCTCTAAGCTGTTTACTTTCTTTCCATTTTTTTTTACCCTCAAGAACTCTAATTTCATTTTTATCTCTTGCATCATTTCTTCCAGTCACCCATGGGGGCTTTGTTCCAAGGCTATTCCTTTTTTCCCCCCTGAGGCTTTATTTCTGTTTATTATGGAATTTGTTCTGTGTTTATCTGTGGAAGCTCTCTTAACCCACAGTATTTTTTCATTGTATTAGGAGGTTTCTTTTGCTTACTCATGTCTCCAGCATATGTTGGGATTGGAATTTTATGCCATAGCTAGGTTCTAGCCCCTCTCACATTGGTTAGGGTGGCTAGGCCCAACTACTGTCTCCTCTGTTGTCTGGATACTACAGCAACTGCCTTCTCTAGGCAGTTATGGATAGGGTATCAGGGTCCTGGATAAGTTCCCTTCTCTGCCTGCTTCTGCAACCCTACCTTGGGATAGAGAATTGGGCTTGGTGCTAGGACCAGAGCTTATCCTCTTCCCTGGTACTTAGCTTCTGCCTCTGTGGCCCAACACAGGTTCTGGCCTTAGCACTATCTACATTTCTTTATTGTTGTAGTCTCCAAATGAAAGCTGGATTTTCACACTGCTATGGTCTTGACAGACCTTGATGGGCTATCAGAGATTGGCTTGTCTTTGGGCTTCCTAAGGGGTCTCAAGGCTCAGGGTCACTGGGTGCTCCATCTTTGTCTCCTTTATCTCTTGATATGGCCAAAGAACATTGGAGTTTGCATTGATTTCAGGTCTTCTGGTGGGCCTCTGTTTCGACTGCTTACATATCTCTTCTCCATCTCTTTTTCCTCAAGCAGTTTGTCTGCTGCAAGGCTCTGACAGGATATTAGAGGTTCAATTGTTTCAGTTCCCTGAAGGGCCCTGAACAATACTCACTGTATAGGCTCCTCTGTCACATCTCTGTCTCTTTGCACAAGGACCTACCAGGAGTTGGCTTTGTTCCCTTCTTGTTGCAGTTCCAATAGGCTGGGGCTGAAATCCCACTAGCTTCAGGCTCCATTTACTGGAGATCATTCTGGCTTCAGTTCCCCTCACTCCCCATCCTCCCCACTGGAGTGCTTGCAGGCTTTGTCTTCTTGTGTAGTCCTGGACTGGATAGAGCAGCTTCCTGGCGTTGTCCTTTAGTTTTATTGATTATTGCTTTATCTGGCACCTTTTTGTTTGCTGGAGAGTTTCCTAGGGGGCCTGGGTTGGCTATAAATTTTCACAGTGCCATCTTTGCCATCAATAGTGGCACTTTCCTAATAATTATGAAATAGCTTCTCCAATAAGCTTAAAATAGCAACAGTAGAAGTAATTTCCTTGGTATCCATTTAAGATTATCTTAGCAACACTCAATGAATGAATGGATTGGTGCTTTTCCTTACTGTAGTTTATATGCTTATTTTTTCTTTTTAGGAGGGAATGAATGTGTGTGTGTGTGTGTGTGTGTGTGTGTGTGTATGTGTGTGTTTCATGATTATACTAGAAAGGAATGTGGGTATTATAAAAGAACCCTATTTGTTTAAATGATAATTGCTAGAATATTGTGGTGCTACCCATATTTGTTCATCTTTGTGTCTTATTAAAGGCTGTGGAACAGAACCAAAATGTGATTTAAGCACACTGGTGACCTGTCCATTTCAGAGTGCTCTAAGTGGATTTTGCTGTCACTTGGGTTGTAATTTGCAATAACTGCTTAGATTTCTCTGGCCATTGAACATTTTAAAACTTACTTTTACAATATCAGAAAGTTCAATGTCCTACATTACAGTTGCTCTGGGTTACTATGTACAATCTGTGTATGAATATATGTATGCATGCATGTGTGCAGATAACATAATAAGCTTATAAACATGGGTAATTTGTTTGACTCAATAGTCTTACATGATTATACTGGGTGCCATTTCAGATGTTATAAAGCCATGCCTGGCTAGCTGCTGCAGACGTCCCTGCAGTAATTTCCTCAGGAAGTGAGCTCACTCTCCCCTCATGGAAAGCCTTTTATAAAAATGCTAGTTTTTCCTTTAGTGCCAACTACAGAGTGCTAGGATAAAATTCAGTTCTTTGGTTACTGCTTTTAACCACCGAAGAGATTCCACAAAGTTATCCTCTTGTGGTTCCCTGTATTTTTTCTTCCCTCTATGCCACATTATAATGCTGTTTATGAGTTTTCCAATCAATGCACACAGTTAGAAGGAAAGAGTATGAAGAAAAAGTGGCAACCTACAGGGAAATGGTCTTGTACGTGTTCTATCTGGCTTAAATGAAGGGTCAGTACTGTTACGAAAGGAATCCACTCAAGTAGATGAAAATGTTTGTGTGGTTTTTGGGATATTGAGCTGTTCATTTCACACCTTCTTCTGCCCTCTCAGAAAGGCTTCTGTTTTTCACCAGGTTGGATTCTTACTTGTTTTCCACAGAACACATCTGTAACTTGTATTTGGAATCAGTCATGTTTGAGGGACCTACTTTTTACAGACCCATCTGTGGCTGGTGACTGGTTTAAAAACTCACAAGCTAATTTCACCTTTTATTTAAAAAAAAATTCTGAACTTAACCACAGCAGATACACTAAGCATCTCTCTCTCTCTCTTTCTCTATACATATACCTATATATATACCCACCCCCCACATATGTACACATATATACACACATATATATGTATATAGATAGATAGATAGATAGATAGATAGATAGATAGATAGATAGATAGATTAGGGCAGAAAAGGTATGTGTGTGAAACTGTCATTTTATTTCCTTTATAGAAAGGCAGCTGAGTTAGGAAAGCCTGTGTTCAAATTCTAATTGTAAGCTGCTTTACCTTGGGAAAAGGACATAACTTATATGGGGCTTAGGCAGAGAATTTCCACACCAATTCAATTTAATAAATATTTTTTATCTACATTGGCAGAGGCAAGTTGCCATCTGCATCAGTAAAGAGATCAGGAATTAGTTCCCCACCCCCCTTCTCTTTATCTTGAGCACTTAGCATAGTGCCTGGCACACATAATAAGCACTTAATAAACATTTATTGACTGACTGATTGGTGGAAGGAGTTACATGTGCATTCAATTAAATAAGCATTTATTAGCCCTTTATTATATGCAAGGCACTGTGTTGGAAGTTTCAAAGACTAAACACTGAAACAGTGCCTGTCCTTGAAGAGCTTCCATCTTAGTGGAGTAATTTTTCCTTATGCTGCTGCTCTCCTTTGATATTTCTTTTTACAACACATAGACATGTTAATACTACCCCCATTCTCATATATCATTTAGACTTACTCTTTTTAATTACTTAATGATCATTTCTATGCCACTGACTCACAGTCAGTATATGTATGTATGTATGCATGCATGTGTGCAGATAATTTATATGCTGTTGTTAGTTGTTTTCAGTTGTGTTAGACTCTTCATGACCCCATTTGGGGTTTTCTTAGCAGATATTAGAGTGGTTTGCCATTTCCTTCTCCTGCACATTTTATAGATGAGGAAACTAAGGCAAATGGGCTTAAGTGATTTGCCCAGGGTCGCACAGCTAGTGTCTGAAGCTAGATTTGAACTCATGAAGATGAGTCTTCCTGACTCCAGGCCTAGTGTGCTATACACTGGGCTATCTAGTTACCCCCACAGATCTATATATTAGATCCCATTCTCTTCCCTGAACTTCAGTTTCACTTCATAAATTGCCTCTTGGATATTTCCTACTAGTTATCATAGAACCATCTCCAACTTCATATGTCCAAAGCAGAACTCATTATTTTTCCCTTGAAACCTACCCCTCTTTCAAACTTCTCTCGCTTTATTGAAGGCACTGCCATTCTTTCAGTTCCCAGATTCACAACCTCAGCATTATTCTCAAGCTCTTTATGTCTCATCCCACATAACCAATCAGTTACCATATTTGCTCTTTCTCCTTCCCCAACACTTCTTGCATCTGACCCCTTCATTCTACTTACAAAGATATGACCTTAGTTCAGGCCTTCATTCATTACCTCTAGCCTGGGTTATGATGAAGGCTACCTAATTGGTTTCACTGCTTTATGTATCTTCTCACTCTGGTTTAATCCCCCATTCTGTTGTCAAAATGATTTTCCTTCAGCAAAAATCTGACCATGTCAGTACCTTACTCTAGCAACTCACTTGGCTCCCTTTTGCCTCTAGGATAAAATATAAACTTCTGTGTTTAATTTTTAAAGCCCTTCACTACCTGGTTTCAATCTATCTTTTCATTACCTGCCCTCAGTCCTCCCCTCTCCTCCCCTGCAATCCAGCCAAACTCATTTACTTTCTGTTCCTTGCTAGGGCACTTAATCCAGTCTCTGTGTTTTTGTACTTGTCACTCCTCATGCCTAGAATGCTCTTCCTTCTCACTTCTGCTTAAGAAAATCCCTCTCTCCTTCTATCTGAAGCCTTTCTTGATCTACTCAGTTGTTAGGATCCTACCTCTTAAACTGCCTTGAGGTTAACTACTTTATAATTATTGTTTGTAGAAAATGCTGCATATACTTATCTAGGCACCTGTTGTCTCCAGAATTAAGATCCAAGATGCTTAGAATAGTAGTTGTTCCATTCATTGTATTTGCATCCTAAGGACTTGGTCCAGTGCCTGGTGTATAGCAGATATTTAAGAAATGCTTTTTGAAACTTGTGGAAATAATTAACAACTTTAGCAACATTGCAGGATGCAAAATAAACCCACATAAATCATCAGCATTTCTATATACAGTTATCCTTTCCAAATCATGGCTTTCCCCAACATGGTTTTGATATATTGCAGGTCAGAGTAAGAAATTAAATGGGAATTTTTTGGGAGTTTTGTGGAAGGTGCAGATGACATGCAAAGGCCGGGAGATTACACAGAAAAAGTTTGGAAACTCTGAAATGCATAAAATATATGTATAGTATTATAATATATTAACATATTTTATTTTTTAATACCATAATAATTCAGGCTTCTTTTCTGATATGAAGGGAGGGCCAAAAAATTTTATGCAGATTTTCCAGATCATACCATGCCACTAACCCTCATGTTATGGAAGAATTTATTGTATTACCAGCAAAATCCAGCAGCAAGAGCTATAAAGAGAAATTCCATTTAAAATAACTATAGACAATACAAAATACTTGGAAGTCTACCTGACAAGACAAGCCCAGGAACTATATGAACACAATTACAAAATACTTTTGACACAAATAAAGTCAGATCTAAGCAACTGGAAAAATATTAATTACTTATGGGTAGGCTCAGCCAATATAATAAAAATGACAATTCTACCTAAATTAATTTACATTCACTGCTGTACCAATCAAACTACCCAAAAACTTTTATAGAGCTAGAAAAAATAATAACAAAATTTATCTCAAAGGACAAAAGGTCAAGGATATCAAGGGAATCAGTGAAAAAAAAATGTGAAGGAAGGTGGTCTAGCTGTACCAGATCTCTAACTGTATTATAATGCAGTAATAATCAAAACAATATGGTACTGGCTAAGAAATAGAGTGGTGGATCAATAGAATAGGTTAAATACACTAGACACAGCAGTAAATGGCCATAGCAATCTAGTATATGATAAGCCCAAAGATCCAAGCTTTTGTGACAAAAACTCATTCTTTGGCAAAAACTGCTGGGAAAACTGGAAAAATAGTATGGCAGAAACTAGGTACAGGCTAACATCTTACACCGTATACCAAAATTAAGTCAAAATGGGTACATGATTTACACAGAAAGGGTGATAGCGTAAGTAAATTAAGAGAGCATGGAATTGTTTATCTGTCATATCTCTGGAGTAGGGAAGAACTTAGGACCAAATGAGATAAGAGTATTATGAAATATAAGATGCATAATTTTGATTATATGCAACTAAAAAAGTTTGTGCACAAACAAAACCAAATCAACCAAGATCAGAAGGAAAGCAGAAGAATGGGAAACAATTTTTACACAAAGTGTCTCTGAATAAAGGCCTCATTTCTCAAATATATAGAGAACTCAGACAAACTTATAAGAATACAAATCAGTCCCCAATTGATAAATGGTCAAAGGATATAAACAGGCAGTTTTTGGACAAAGAAATCAAAGCTTATCTATAATCACATGAAAAAAATGTTCTAAATCACTATTGATTAGAGAGATATAAATTAAAATACCTCTGAGGTACCACTTCACATCTATCAGATTGGCTAATATGACCGAAAAGGAAAATGATAAATATTAGAGAGGATGTGGGAAAACTAATGCACTGATGGTAGAGTTGTGAAGTGATCCAATCATTCTGGGGAACAATTTGGAACTATGTCCAACGGGCAACCAAACTGTGCATACCCTTTGATCTAGCAATGCCACTGCTAGGTCTGTATTCCAAATAGATTTAAAAAAAGGGGAAATGGGCCTATTTGTACAAAAATATTTATAGCAGCTCTTTTTGTGGTGGCTGAAAATTGAAAATAGAGGGGATGCCTATAAATTGAGGAATGGCTGAACAAGCTGTGGTATACAATTATGTTGAAATATTACTGTGCCATAAGAAATGACAAGCAGGATGATTTCAGAAAACCCTGAAAAGACTTACATGAACTGTTGCAAAGTGAAGTAAGCAGAACCTTGAGAACATTGTTCTGAGTACAATACTGTAATATAACAATATTGTACAATGAAAAACTGTGAATGACTTAGCTATTCTCAGCAATATGATGATCCAAGACAATCCCAAAGGATTCATGATGAAACATACTATCTGCCTCCAGAGAAAGAACTGATATTGTCTGAATACAAACCAAAGCATACTCTTCCTTCCTTCCTTCCTTCCTTCCTTCCTTCCTTCCTTCCTTCCTTCCTTCCTTCCTTCCTTCCTTCCTTCCTTCCTTCCTTCCTTCCTTCCTTTCTTCCTTCCTTCCTTCCTTCCTTCCTTCCTTCCTTCCTTCCTTCCTTCCTTCCTTCCTTCCTTCCTTCCTCTTTTATCTCTCTTCTCTCTCTCTCTCTCTTATTCCTTGAGTCTTATTGTACAAAATGATTAATATGAAAATGTTTTACAATTGCACATGTATAACATGTTGGATTGCTTACTGACTCAGGGAAGGGGGAAAGAAGGAAGGAGGGATAGAATTTGGAACTCAAAATTTAAAGAAAAATCCAAATGTTGAAAATTGATTTAACATGCAACTGGGGAGAAATATTATTAAAAATACTTTTTGATTGGTTGATTTTTTTTCTTTCTTCTAAGATGTAGTATAGTTTATAGGACAGCTCAATATTTTGAATGATTCTTGATTCCGGCCCTTTTATTTCCACTGTTCCTATCCTGCTGATTTACAACTCCAGGCATTTCCACTATCCATATACTAAACACCTATGCCCAATTGTTAAGTGCTTTTGGAGAAAATATACAGCACATACTGGGGTACATGGCTACTATACATCAGATTGTACAGTTTGTATCTACTCTAAGCTTGTGCTTTGTAAACTCATTTGGGCTCTCATTTATGAATGACAATTTTTTTCGTCTCTGTTTAAATCTGTATCATATTGTCCCTTGTGATTCTCCCATGTCTTCTCTTTTCTCAAGCCCCCCAACTACATTCCCCAACTCTGTGTCTGTCAGTAGATAACCTTGCCTCTCACTTTTCTAAGATGATTAAGACATCCTAGTAAGACATCCTTACTAGCTGTGTGACCCCATTGCCTAGCCAAAAAAAAAAAAGAGGTCCCTCATCTTTCCTCTTCCTCATCTCAAAATATTTGTGTCTTCACTTATCCTCATTCTTTTTTTTTTTTAGTTTTAGAAGATGAAATAGCCCTTTTTGCTAAAATGAATTCCTCAGTTTATGCCCTTATTCTCATCCCTTCCTTCTACCTCCAGCAGATTTTTCCACTGATTATTCCTTTTCTCTTTCTCATCCTTAATTGATTCTTCCTCCTTCTGTCTTTCCAATCCTAAAAAAACAAACCAGAATAAAAAATCTCTCCTTTATTCTGATGCTGCTCTCTCTTCCCTTTCTATTTCCCTTCATAGCTAAATTTCTAGAAAGAGAACTTTATGCTTAATTTCTCCATTTCCTCCATTCACTAATCTCCCCACCCTACTCTCCTCCTGCAGTTTGGCTTCCCATAGCCTCCATCTCCCAACCAAAAGTGCTGCCAATGATCACTTTATTGACAGTGACCTCTTCTCAAGCTTTATTTTTCTTGACCTTTTTGTAGTACTTGAAATTATTATTTGCATCACTACCATCCCTTTCTTCTCAGTTTTTGTGTAACTACTTTCTTCTGATTCTTTCCCTGTTTATTTCTTATGATTCCTCAATATCTTTTGGAGGTTGTTTCCTCATCTTGATCGATGACTATGTCTCCCAAGGCATTCTCCATGGCTCTTTTCTCTCCCTTGATAATCTCCTCTACTTCAATGCAGCAGTTATCACTTCTCTACAGATAACTCCTAAATCTTTATCTCTACTACCAGTGTCTCCTGTGAATTCCCATAATACTAGAATTGCTATCTACTAAGTATTTTTTTTTTGGCAATTGGGGTTAAGTGACTTGCCCAGGGTAACACAGTTAGTAAGTGTCAAGTGTTTGGTCTGAGGCCAGATTTGAACTAAGGTCCTTCTGACTTCAGAGCTGGTGCTCTACCCACTGCACCACCTAGCTGCCCCCTTAAATATTTCTATTAGACATCTTTGCAGTACCTTAACATGTCTAAAATTAAATTCGTTCTGTCTACAAAACTGTTCTCCTCTCAACTTTCCTATTTCTGTTAATGACTCCAACATCCTCTCAGTCACTCCTAGACTTATAACCTCAGAATCATAACTCCCATCTAATCAGTTGTGTCCTATGTTTTCTATCCGCAATTTCTCTTGCCCCTCCCCTTTTCCACTCATGCTGCTTTCTCTTTCAGATTCTCATTAACTCTCACCTGGACTATTATAATAGCCTTTAACTGGTTTTTCTGCCTCTAGTCTTCCCATTTCCAATTTTTTTTTTTCATACTCTCATTGTAATCTTCCTAATGCACAGGTCTGACCATATCTCAAAATTTTTCAAATATAAGACTCAAGAGAAGCACGAAAAGGCTGATGTCTTTTGTTGACGACTGATCTCATTGAGGAAGCCTTATGTTTCCTGGGACTCAACATCTTCAGTTTTATCTCATCTTTGAACAGAATATTCTAGGAAAACTCATCATCTTCATATGTTGAATCAATTACTCTTCCATTGATATTTCCCACCAGAATGCCTCAATGGCAGTAGTAAGTATCTATGATGAACAAATGTTCTATGTCTTGCTTAATATTCATAATCAAAGGATCAGTGAATTTAGAGATCATAGAATTACATATTTGAGATTCAAAGTGATGTGAAACATTATTATTTCCAATCCTCTCATTATATAGATGGGGAAATGAAAGAAGAGAAGGTCAAGTAACTTGCCCCAGATTATGCAGCCTGGTCTTCTGACTTCAACACTAGCATTTTTTCCATTGTGCCATACTGCCTTCCATATTATTTTATGAGTTTGAAAGTTCTTGGGAGGCACCTTGTAGGAGCAAATCTTTTAAGGTCATAATTTATTCAACTGAATTGTTTTTATTTTGTTTTGAAAGCAAGAAAAATAAATGTAGCTGGATTTTAAAAATTATTTTTTCAATGACTCCTCATAGTAAAGAGATCAAGATATATAATTGAAACTTCATTAATGCACTTAGGTGGTATGGTGAATAGATCATTGAACCTGAAGTCAGGTAGACTTGAGTTAAAATTCTGCCTCACTTACTAGCTGTGTGACTTTAGACACGTCTCACTTAACCTTTGTCTGCCTTGGTTACCTTCACTATAAAATGGGTAAAATCTTATAATGAGGATCAGACAAGATCACATTTGTAAAACACTTAGTGTACTGCCTGGTACATAGTGGGTGCTTAATAAATGCTTTTTCCTTTCCTCTTTATCTATCTGAGATTTGGGTCTGTGACTGAAAGCTCAAAGAGAAGAAGAGAAAGAAAAAATGTGTGTGAAGATGATGTAAAAAAAAAGCAAGTTCAGGGGCTTCTAGGTGGCCCAGTAGATAGAGCTCTGGTCTTGGAGTCAGGAGGACCTGAGTTCAAATCCAGCCTCAGACACATGACACTTATTAGCTGTGTGACCCTGGGCAAGTCATAAACCCCAATTGCCTCACCAAAAAGCAAAAAAAAAAAAAAAAGAAAAAAAAGCAAATCCATCAAAGTTTGGTCATGAGGAGCCTAGGGAATGTATAATGATTCTGGGAGAGATCACAGTCACAAAGTCACAGTCATTTGTGGAAGCAAATGGGGCTCTATTGGTTCCCACCATGGCCTCCTCAACCAAGTGTCTTCAATTGTGATGCCGCAGCTTTCATGCTCTGTAGCTTCAATACCAAGGCCTAAAAGAATGAGAGGAAGGGATGATAATATACTGGGAGGTTATTTGGTTGTTTGTTTTACAGAAAACAGTGGCCATACTCCTTTCCTCTTGCCCACTCAGGTGAATGTGTGTCTGTTCCAGAGCTTAACTCTGTTTCTCTAAAGTCTCTTTTGGATTTCCATCCAGCTAGTCTCTAAAAGCCAGTATTACAATAAAACTGTGGTTAACTAAATACATTACTGGTATGTATGTATTTCATTTGCTCAGAGGCAATGAGAGTGAAGCTGTGGTCAGTTACAGAGAGAGAAAAGGAAATTCTAATTTACTGAGGTTTTCATCAGTTGGGGACTCAAGATGAACCAGAGAGATTTTTATTGATAGCATATTATTACACTCCATAAAAACAGACATCAAAGTGAATATGGCTAGTCCTAAATTTCCCAGGGCACAAATGAGCCAACTGTTTGGTGGGAGAAGGTTTGCTAAGAATAAAATCTCTTTCTAAGTCAGTATGCCTTTGGGCAACTCCCCTCCTCATTGTTCTCAACAAACAAGTTAAAGGATCCCTTCTTCTCTGTTCTTAACTCCTCTCACCCAGACTCAGAAACAAAATGGAAGGCGATGACAAAAGAGAAAGTCATGGCCATTGGGATGCCTGAAGGTCAGGATAGTTGGGCAATAGTGGCTCTACATGCAGAAGGGTGATGATGATGGTTGTAGTGGTAGTCAGAGAAAGAGAGAGTAGTTAGTTTTCCTCTTTAGCCAAACAAATTCACACCACCACCACTATAAAATACAAACTCCTTAGCATTGCATTCAAGGCCCTCCACAGTAAGACTCCAACCCATATTTCTGGCCTTATTTTAATTGCCTACCTTTGATGTACTGTAGGAGCCAGATATTTTCATGAATTGAACTCTTTGAAGAGAACTTTCTCTGACCTGGTGAAGATTAAGTGTTCAATAGCAGAGAATTGGTTAGTCCTGTTTTTAAGCAATGCTCATCGTGTCTGGGAACTCCAGTTAGCAGGACAATATTCTCTGCAGAAAGAGGAAAAGTCCTTTAGTTAGTCCTTTAGTTTTTTTGAGGGCATATCTATTTTGAAGTTCAAACTATTTGTGCCTTCTTCCCTGCCAGTGACTACCTATTTGCTTTTTGTAGGCAACTATGGCTGTCTTCAGTGTCTTTTGTAGATTAATCTGAGCTGTTTCTAGTTATGGGTAGTGACTGTTGCTATAATTGGCATTATACCTAGCATTTATATAATACTTAGAGATTTTCAAAGTGATTTACATACGTTATCTCATTTGATCCTTATGAGGTGAGTGTTATGATTATTTCCATTTTATAGATGAGGAAATTGAGGCTGATAGAACTTTAGTGACTTGCCCAGGATCACACAGAGACAGGATTTGAACTTAGTTCTTGCTGAATTCCAGTTCTGTACTCTATTCATAACCAAGCTCCTTTATAGCCAAGTGCAGGGGTTAGCTTGAGGAAAAAGTAGGTGAGAAAACTCTTATCTTGCAGGCAAGTGAATGTTCAAGGTAAAGAAGCAAATGGCGCTGTTGTAATTGATCTGTGTAATGGACAGGAAATCTGACTAATCTTGGTGATAAAAGTTATACAAGTGAATGTATCACTCTAGTTTTCTTTGGTATTCAGATTATGGGTGACAAACACTGGAGAGAATAACTATTTTTTTTTGAGAGCAGCAAACAGGGTAGGCCAAAAATATGTACAAATTGAGACCTACTATTCAACTTGAAGTGTGTTTCTAGTTTTTTAAATTGTATGCTCAATGCCATCTTGGAGAGAGGGAACGTGAGGAATGGGGAGAAAATTTAAAACTCAAAAGCTTATAGAAGTGAATGCTGAAAACTAAAAATAAATAAATTAAATTTAAAAAATAAAAAATAAATTGTATGCTCAATTCATTGATCTGTTCTTTCTTGAGCATTTAGAGGCATACATTTTCCTCAAAATATTGATTTGGCTACATCCCACAAATTTTGGTTGCTTTATTGTTGTCATTATCTTTAATGAAATTGATTGTGTCTATGATTTGTTCTTTGATGCACACATTCTTTAGGATTAGATGATTTAGTTTCCAATTGATTTTTAATCTGTGCTTCAAAGGCTCTCTATTGAATGTAATTTTTATTGCATTATTGTCCAAAAACACGCATTTAGTTTTTCTGCTTTTCCACATTTGTTTGTGAAATTTTATGCTTTAATACATGGTCAATTTTTTGTGACAGTACCATGACACTTGGGAATAGTATACTCCTTTCTATTTCCATTAGAAATTCTCTAGAGGTTTATCATATCTAACTTTTCTAAAATTCTATTCATCTCTTTAATTTCTTTCTTGTTTATTTTATAGTTAGATTTATCTAGTTCCAAAAGGGGATAAATTGAAGTTCCTCCATTAATATAGTTTTACTTTTTCCTCCTGTAGCTCATTTTAACTTTTCTTTCAAGAATTTGTATGCTATGCCATTTGATTAGTATATTTTCAGTATTAATATTAATTCGTTGTCTATGGTACCTTTTAGCAAAATGTTTTCCTAATTATCTCTTTTAATTAGGTCTATTTTTGCTTTTACTTAGTCTGAGATCATTATTGCTACTTTCACTTTTTTTTTTAACTTCAGTGGAAACAAATTAGTTCTGCTTCAGCCCCTTATTTTAACTCTGTATAGGTCTTTCTGTTTCAAATGTGTTTCTTGTAAACAATATATGTTGAATTCTAGTTTCTAATACATTCTGCTATCTGCTTCCATTTTATATGTGAGTTTATCCCATTCACATGGAGTTTTGATTGTTAACCATATATTCCCTTGATGATCTTCTCTTATACTTATTCTTCTCTCTTTTATTCTGTCCCTTTCTGAAATGCTTCAGACCACTACTTCCCTTAATATATCCTCCCTTCCCCTACCCCTTTCTCTTAGCCCCTTTCTTTCCTACTTCTCTGTTGAATGAGATGAACTTCTGTACCCAATTGTGTGTGCATGTCTTTATTATCTATTTCTATATTTATATCTATATCTGTATCTATAGCTATATCATCTATATCAATTCCCTCTTTGGAACCAGATGAGAATGAGGTTGAAATATTGACCACTCCTCTCCCTTCATTTTCTCCACCAATGTAAAAGCTCTTCCTTTCATGCTTCTTTAATACAAGATAATTTCCCTCATTCTTCCTCTCCCTTCACTCTTCTCCCAGTGTATGCCTCTTTCTTATTTTTCTATTCTTATTTTGAGATCATCCCAATGTAATATATTCATACTTATGCCCTCTGTATATTTACCTTAATGATGATACTTTTTTCTACTTACCCTAATTATAATAAAGTTCTTAGGGTTTACATGTATTATCTTACTCTATAGGAATGTAAACAGTTTGAAATTGTTTAGTCCCTTATGATTTCCCACTTCTGTTTATCTTTTTATATTTCTCTTGATTCTTGGGTTTCAATGTCAAATTTTCTATTTAGCTCTAGCCTTTTCATCAAGAATGCTGGGATGTCCTCTATTTCATTAAATATCTGTTTTTCCTCCTGTAGGATTATACTTGGTTTTGCTGGGTAAGTTGTTCTTGGATATAACATTAACTCCTTTGCCTTCTGGAATATCATAATTTGAGCCCTCTATTCTTTTAACATGGTAGCCTCTAAATCTTTTTATGATGGTGATCTTTTGATGATGATGAAAATCTTTTGATGATCCTGACTGTGACTCCACAGTATTTTAATGGTCTCTTTCTAGCTGCTTTCAATATTTTTTCTTTGACTTAGGACCTTTAGAATTTGGTTAAAATATTACTGGAAGTTTTCATATTGGGATTTCTTTCCTGTGATTGGTAGATTCTTTAAATTTCTACTTTGCCTTCTGGTTCTAAGATATCTGGGAAATTTTCCTTTATAACTGTCTTGAAATATGAAGTCAAGGCTCTCTTTTTTGTCTATGCCTTTCAGGTAGTCCAATAGTGCTTAAATTATCTCTCCTTGATCTATTTTCCAGGTCAATTGTTTTTCCTATGATATATTTTATGTTATCTTTTATTTTTTCAGTCTTATGACTTTGTTTTATTATTTTTTGATGTTTCATGGAGTTGTTAGCTTCTACTTGACCAATTCTAATTTTTAAGGAGTTATTTTCTTCAGTGAGGTTTTGTATCTCTTCTATCATTTGGCCAATTTTGATGTTTAAAGAGTTATTTTCTTTTGTTATCTTGTACCTCTTTTACCAAGCTGTTAATTCTTTTCATACTTTTCTTGCCTAGCTCTCATTTCTTTTCTTAATTTTTCCTCTACTGATTTTATAAGATTAATTTTTTTGCTCTTTTAAATCTCTTTCTTTAGATCTTCTAGGAATTCTTATTGGGTTTGTATCTAATTTGCATTTTTTTCTTTGAGGCTTTGCTTGTAGCTGTTTTTAAGTCATTGTCTTCTTCTGAGTTTGTGCTTTGAGCTTTTCTATCACCATGGTAGCTCTTTATGATCAGGCTCTTTTTCATTGTTGTTGTAGTTTGCTCATTTTTCCAGTTTTCTTCTTGACTTTGAACTTCATGTTTGTGTTGGGCTCTGCTCATCTCTCGGGGAATGACTGGCCGGAGCCTCTGTCTTTTACATCCTTTTGCTAGGACTGAGGGCCTGTAAATTTTTGATGCTTCCAATGTAGTATAATTTGAGGAGAAATCTGTTCACTGCCATCCTGATCTGTACTCTGGTCCTAACACAGGTAGGGCCTCTGCTCCTTTGTGACCACAGCCACTCTCTGTACCCTGGAACTGTGGATCCAGAACTGGGTAATGGGTGACGGTTGACAAATGTCATCCAATCTTGCCTTCAATGCTAGAACAGGGGTCCCCTAGGATCTCTTTCTGCCCAGGTTTTCATTCCCCTTACCATTTCTGGCCTCTGAGCTACTCCCCACTGCTGCTGCCATAGCCATAGTCTGGTTCTGCTACTATCACCTGGTGCTACTTCTACTGCGCTGCAGTCCTGGCCAGCTCCTACCCCAGGGTCCACAGACCTTTATTTAAGTCTACTTAAGTTGTTCTGGGCAAGTCACTTAACCCTGTTTGCCTCAGTTTCCTCATTTATAAAATGAGCTAGACAAGGAAATGGCAATTCACTCCAGTATCTTTACCAAGAAAACTACAATGGGATCACAAAGAGTCATACATGACTGAAAAATGACAAAACAACAACAAAGCTGCTCTGGGCTGGAAAAATGATGCTCTATGACTTTTTTTTTTTTGGCTTTCCAGCTTAGATTTTAGTTTGGCTTATTTCATGTGGTCATTGTAGAAGAGGTTTTGGGGGGGCTTTGATAGTTATGACTTCTCCATCTTGATTTGCCTCCCTCAACTTGAAGTGTGACAGGATACCATGTAACAAGAAGAATGTTAGGAAAAAAATGTGATATTGAATGAGGTAGGGACAAGTCAGTGTAGTGAATTAAATGAGTCATCTTTGTGAGATTACTCACTAAGACTACTACGGATTCACACATTTGGGGTAGTGGCAGTTTCATATGGAAATCCATTCTCATTGCCATCCTTGACTTGAGGATAGACTAGGGTTATAAGAATCCAAGGGATCTCCCTATAGAGTAATTACTTTTGATACAGACATCACAGGATTGAATATATCACTTGATATCATGTCAAAGATAGGTCATCTTTCCATCTGACTTGAGGCTGAAACCTCCTATATGTTTTCTTTCCTCCGATTATAAAATGTGAGCTCCTTGAGACCAGAGACTCACATTTTATAATAGGTTTACCTTAAACCTTAAAGAGCTATAAAAATTCCAGCTATGATGATGACGACATCTTACTCTTCTCAGTACCTAACACAATGAACATAATAGATACTGAATAAATATTTTAAAAATAATGTTTAAATTTTCCCAATTACATGTAAAATAATTTTAATTCATTTAAAAAAATTGAGTTCCAAATTCCCTCCTTTTCCTTCCCCTCCCTGAGAGAGTAAGCAATTTGATATACATGTACAATCATGCAAAATGTGTCTCCATATTAGTCATATTGTGAAAGAAGATACAGGCCAACCCCTCCCCCCCAATGAAGAAAGTGAAAAATAGTATACTTTGATTTGTATTTAGACTCCCATTTTTCATCATGAGTCCTTTGGAATTATCTTGGATCATTTTATTGCTGAGAATGAGTGAGTCATTCACATGATCATTGCATAATATTGCTGTGTACAATGTATTCCTGGTTCTGCTCATTTCACATTGCATCAGTTGATGTTAGTCTTTCCAGGTTTTTCTGAAATCATCTGGTCATCACTTCTTATAGCACATGGTATTCTGTTACAATCATACAACTTGTTTAGCCAGATTCCTCAATTGATGGACATCCTGCCAAAGTCCAATTCTTTGCCACCACAAAAAGAGCTGCTATATTTTTGTACAAATAGATTCTTTTTTATAATATTGGCTCAGCCTACCTATGAGTAATTGATATTTTTGCATGGATCTGATTTTATTTGTATGAAAAGTGTTTTTTAACAGTGTAAGTTCCTGGGTTTGTTTTGGCAGGTAGACTCTTAAGGGTTTTATATTGTCTACAGTTATTTTAAATGGAATTTCTCTATCTACCTCTTGCTCCTGGACTTTGTTGGTAATATGCAGAAATGCTGATGATTTATGTAGGTTTATTTTATATCCTGCAGCTTTGCTAAAGTTGTTAAAGATTTCAAATAGTTTTTAGTTGATTTTGAATAAATATTTGTTTAATCAAATAGATTATAGGACTAAGAAATGAGGAAAGAAATGAAGAGGATGAGAAAAGTGTAGCTCTTAGTATTGAGATGACTGACTCAAACTGGATAAAAAAATATAAAGCCTGAAAATCCAAAGGTTCAGAGCCATCTTACAGAAGATGAAATGGTACATGTTGGCACGTTTCTAAAATCTGGGGGTCAAACTACTTATGATGCCTATTAAAAGTGATATTCTCCAACACTTCCCCCTATTTTCTCTCTTCACCTTCCTTTGTTCTTTCTATATGTACTTCTATAGACTTCATTTTAATCCTTGCCAAGTGATCTCTTTAAGCAAAATGCTAAACTAAAGAAAAACAGGTAAGGGAAGTTAGCTACATGGGTTTGTGGACCTCATTATTACTCTGTAAACAAGTTGATTCCGTAAGTAATGAGCAGGGTCTCTCAACTCCCCACACTAACCCTATCATATGCTTCTTTCTCTAGTTCAGTTGACCATTACTATGATCATTTATCTTGCTTGAGATTGCCCTGTTCATCTCATCTCTAGAATATCCCTAAGCACTTGCCTGGGGAAACTGTTTCAGACAGAGTCGGTGTTTCCAAATGCTTCTACTCTCAGCCCTGCTATATAGACATATACCTATACAGTTTTTAAGTCCTTTTAAACTTATAGTAGCAGAATAGGAGGGGAAGGGAAAGGGGCAAACCATGTCATTTATCCCTAAATCAGATAAATGAAACTGTTAGTGATATTATTTGTGCTCATGCGATAGGTAGGGGACGTTTTAACTAGGGCCTGATCTTTCAGCCATCTGTACTCTGGGCAGGCATATAGTTCAAACACCCCCTGCCCCTTCATCCTTTCTCTCTATTGCATAAGCTTTTATTTCCCTATGTTCTCTTTCTTATTGATCTAGTTTAGGGATATATCTATCTGTTTCTGAGTTATTGATCTACTTCAGGGATCTGTCTCTTTGTCTCTGAGTTACCACCTGCTTGGTCCCCATCTCTCTTCCCTTTCCTAGCATGTCTTACCAATCAAGCCTCAGTAGGGTCATATAATAATTTAAATTCACGGCTCAATTAAATTAGTAAATACAACAAAGTCAGAAGTATCAATTGGATGTGACATAAACTTTGCATTCCATACAATTTCAGATCCAGTCCATACCCTCATGATTTTCATCCCAGAAGGAAAACCTGCACTCAGGTTGCATTCTTTTCCCCAAAATATTTTTTTCCTAGCTAAGGTGTGGGTCATTAGACCATAGGAATTTGTATTTGCTCATCAAACTCTTGGGTCCTAGATACAGAATGAGACATAGGGGAACACAGTCTAAATTCTTAATAGATGTGGTGGCTTAAAGTCCAAAGGGCCTCTTTTGCTCTCTCTGGTATCCATCTGTGGCTTCCTCCCTGAGCTGCAACTAGAAGTGTCATTTTGCTCTGGTTGGTTAGGGCTACTTACTTCCACAGCTGGAGCACATATCCATCCTTGAAGCCCTGCCTTCATTGGGTAGAGTCCATGCTTAAGGCTCCTAAGGTCAGCATGATCCCAGAGCCCAGTAGAGAGACCAGCCTGCTTATTCTGTCCTGGTGGCCGTTTCTTCCTATCTCTTCACCTTCAAAAGTCTATATGAGTTCTGTATCTGATATCAGTAACCTCCATCTGCTGTCCCTCCTATGGGTACCATTTTGGGCAGTAAATTGGGACGAACAAAGACATATCAGAAGGTCAGTGTGCTGGCAAAGAATTAAAACAAAGAGGTAGCATGGTCCAGTGGAAAGGTGCTGCTGTCAGGGACCTGAGTTCAAATATATGTTTGATTTGTATTGCCTATATCCTAGGTTTGTTTCCTCATCTGTAAAATGTGTAAAATGAAGTAGTTGGACTAAAAGACCTCTGGTTTCTTCCAACTTTTCATCTATCATCTAATGATCCTATGCCTTGCCACATTATACTCACTAGGAAATCAATTGGATGAGTAAAAGAGAAAAAGGTGGTTCTGTAGAAAAGAGCCCTGGCTCTGACTTTAGAGGACCTCACTTTAAATCCCAGCTTGGTTGTTTACTGCTTATGTGACCTGGGGTAAATCATTTGGCCTTTCTGGTGCCTCAGTCTCCTTATCTGTAAAACAAAGTTAGTGGGCTAGATGATCGCTAAGGTCCCATCCAGATCTGGCGTTCTTTGTCACCTTAGTTAGCAGAGTATCCATGTATTAGCAGATACATTATATATAATCTATCAGCAGAGGTCCTATGTCTTTCTTTAATATTCTTTTTCTTCTGAATCATTTTCTAAACTGTAAATGCCTGCAGTTTGTGAACATATCCAAGTGGCTAGAAGAATATGCTAGGGCTATTGACTCGGTCATTCAAGAAGATCACTGTGAACTCAACTCAACGGGTATTTGGCTGTCTTAAAAAAGCCCTTGAACCTTGTCACTTTTGAATTTTGAAACATATTTGAACCTTCTGGTGCTTAGTCTTCCTGCTGTCTGGCACTCTGAAAATTCCTTGTTCTTAGGGAAAAGGCTCAAAAGGGGTGCCTTGGACTTCAAAAAACTATTACAAAACAACATTTTGATGAGTTAAGTGTAAATAAGTCAGAAACATATGGATTTAATTAGCCTTTAAACACACTCATTTCAATGTGTTTCAGTGAAAAGAGGACAAAAGAATAAGCCAACCCGTGCTCATGTCAAAACACA
Organism: Phascolarctos cinereus; assembly: GCF_003287225.1. Lineage (NCBI taxonomy): Eukaryota > Metazoa > Chordata > Mammalia > Diprotodontia > Phascolarctidae > Phascolarctos > Phascolarctos cinereus. The sequence goes on from NW_027555847.1 coordinate 254,771,095, forward strand.
TCTCAGCCCTTTCTTCCTAACTACAAAATGATTTTCAGACAGATGGAGACATCCGCCCAGCCTCCAAAGCAGTAAGATTGCCCTCTCCTTAATGCTTATCTTATCAGAGAACATTCAGCAAAGGGAAATTCCTACCATACAAGGACCCAGTGTTTCTGCATGTCTGCTTGTCTACCAGCCTGATTTAGGCCTACAGTTAATGAAACCAGACCTATGCGTGGCAGTTGAAAATGCAGCTTCCATGTTTTTGAAGATGGTCCAGCGCACAATTCACGTGGGACCCTGTGTGTGATCTGTTTAGAGTTAGAAAAAATTAATTAATTAAACCTAATACTATTTTCTTCTCATATCCCTATAAGGTTTTCCATGTTACTCTTCAAGTTGGCTCCAAGTATTGAGCACAGGTTACCCAAGCAAAGTGTGGATACTCCTTAACCAACATGCACTTGCTGCCATTTATATATGCATAACTATTCTTTCTTCAGAATGAGAAAGGAGAGCTGCAGCCTTGGAGTCAGGAGGACCTGAGTTCAAATCTGGCCTCAGACACTTGACACTTAACTAGCTATGTGACCCTGGGCAAGTCACCTAACCCCAATTGTCTCACCAAAAAAAAAAAAAAAGCAGAATGAGAAAGGAACTGAATGTTAAAGTTAATAGGTTAACTTGCTGTTGATTAAGAAAATGAACATAAGATCACAGACTTAAAGCTGGAAGCAACAATACAGGTTTTTAAGTCCAGCTTCCTCTTTTTACAGATGAGGAAACTGAAGCTTAGAGAGATGTGACTTGCCTAAGGTCACAGAGGTAATGTTTGAGGCAAGCTTTGAACCTGAATCCTCTCACTCTGAATCCAGTGTTCTTTTCTATTGCATCAAGGCCATGTTTCAAGATAACTTAAACAATACTTATTCATATTAAGGCCCCAAAGAAAATAAAGTACAAAGAGTTGGCTTCTCTCATATATCCCCAAAGCTTGCTTTTGAAAAAAATCCCTCAGCCTTTTCTTTCTTTCTTCCTTTCCTTTTTTTTCAAGTTTCAGAAATGAACTTTAAAAAAAAAAAGTCAAGTAGTTCGGACTTTTTACTCTAGGCATATGCTACCAATGGTCTTGGGCTGGGGAGTAACAAGTCTTTTTTGCCCTACCTCTCATTTCTGTTACCCATGTGAACTTAACAAATTGTTCAACCTCCATGGGCTTTATTTTCCTTCTTGGTAAAATGAATGGGTTGGACAAAATGGCCTCCTAGGTGGTTTTTTTTTTCAGTGACAGATCTATGCATATCATATTATGATTTCCTCAACTCTTAGCCAAGACTCAATGCTCAAGTCTTCAAAAATAATGTATTTTTGGGAAAAATCACTTACCCTCTTTATTTTTCAACTCCTTTAGTTAAAAGTATTCAATTCATTTCTACAACCATTTAGTAAGATCCCAATATGTGCAAAGCGTTGTGCTAGTTCACAAAGGCAAAAGATGAAAAAAAAAATCAGATCAAAGGAGAAATGAATTTCCAATAACTCTTGCCCCAACCCTGATAGAACCCTCTCATGTAACAAGTGTGATCCAGCAAAACAAGTTAACACATTGACAGTATTTTAAAATGCATTCCTCATTCAGTGTCTAAGTCTATCACCCTCTGCTGAGAATCAAGAGGTGTGCTTTACCATCAATCAGTTCTATGAAGATTGCATACTGACTACACTGATCACAGGGCTGAAGTCTTTTCAATGTTATTTTGTATGATGCTATTGTGGTCATTGTATAAATTTTTCCCCTCAACAAATGTTCTGCTTATTTCACTTCATATTAGTCGATGTGGTTCTTCTCTAATTTCTCCATATTCATTGTTTCTATGACATTATGTAAACATTACATTCATATACTACAATTTGTTGTAATTCCCCAATTTATAGCTCTAGTTCTGTGCTCCAAAAAGTACTACCATAAATATTTTTCTATATTAGGGTAGTTAGGGGGCACAAAGGATGAGCTCCAGGTCTGGAGTCAGGAAAACCTGAGTTCAAATCTGGCCTCAGACACTTAATAGCTCTGTGTCCCTGGGCAAATGACTTAACCTCCATTTGGCTTACTTTCTTCATCTGCAAAATGTGGATAATAATGCATTACCTTCTAGGGTTGTTGTGAGGATCAAATGAGGTAATATTGTGAAGGACTTAGCACAGTATCTGACACATTATAAGTGCTATGTAAATATTAGCTATTATTATTATGCACACATATGCACATGTACATATGTGTACATGTCATAGTTTCTAGAGTCAGAGGGACCTTTGTCTCTGTTTTTTATTTCCTTGGGGTATTATATGCTTAGTATATAGTAGTATTGGCATCAGTAGATCAAAGGCTATATTCCACATTTTAGTCACTTCTTTACCATAATTCCAAATTGATTTCTAGAATGGTTGAAGCAATTCAGTTCTACCAATAGTTTACTGGTGTGCTTCTCTTCTTCCAGCTCCTCAAACATTTAATATCCTTTCATCATCTTTGTCAGTCTGATGGCATTAATGATTTGATACATTTTCTTATTGTTGTTGATTGTTTGAATTTCTTTTGAATTGTTTTGAAAAACACCTGTTTGGGGAGCCAAGATGGCAGAGTGAAAAGGTAGTTGCTCTCACTCTCCCCTATCAACCTCTGAAAACCCAGAAAATATCACCCCAGAAAAAAAGCCCTGGAACAGCTGAACTAGAAGAAAGACAGGGAGCAGCAGTGCAGCAGCCCAGCAAATGGGTCTCCCAGTGCCTCAGCAAAAATAAGGGAAGCGGCACTACAAAAGGCCCCAAGCGGATGAGTACCCTGCAGCATTCATCTGAAAGGAGTGAAGAAACAACCTAAAGCCTGAGCCTTGCTGATTCCAACCCAACACCAGGTGAGCTCTCAGACCTCCTGCAACCAGGAAGAAATCCTGAAGCCCAGGTGGTAGAGCAGGCAAACACCAACACCTGGACCTCTGAGTGCCTCAGTGAGGGGGGGGGAACCAGTGGAAACCAGCTCAGAAAACCACCAGGTGCCTCGGCACTCTACCACAAAGGAATCTCCCAGTGCATTAGCAGAAACCAGGGAGACAGCACTGACAGGTGCCCCAGGCAGATAAACACCCTGCAGCACCCATCTAAAAGGAGCTGAAGAAAGCTAAAGGAAAGGAAAAGCAGGCAACCTAGAATTGCCTGAAAGTTCCAGCCTTGCTGATTCCAGCCCAACAAGAGGTAAGCTGCCAGAAACCTACAGCCTCCAATTGCCAACATAAGAGGCCCCAGCACACAAAGCCAGTGACCAAGACCTAGGCTCCCAACACAAGAAGCTTGGGTCAGTGCCCTCTGTTCCCCAGCAGGAGAGCTCAATCTCTTTAAAGGCCAGGGAATAAAGAAACACCATGAGTAAAAAGAAACGTACCATAGATTCATATTATGAGAAGAGTGAAGATCAAGACAGAAATTCTGAAGAGGACAACATTGTCAACAAACCCACATCTGCAACAACAAAAGGGAATATGAACTGGTCTGAAGCCCAAAAAGCCTTCTTAGAAGAGCTCAAGAAGGATTTTAATAGTCAAATGAGAAGAGCAAAAATACCAATTGGAAAAAAATACACTGAAGAAAACAAGTCCCTAAAAAACACAATTGGCCAATTGAAGAAGGAAGTACAAAAACTAACAGAAGAAAACAATCTGTTAAAAACTAGAATTGGACAAATGGAAACTAATGTCTCTATGAGAGAGCAAGAATCAGTCAAACAGAAACAAAAAAATGAAAAAATAGATGAAAAATAAAATACCTCATCAGTAAAACAACCGACCTGGAAAATCGATTCAGGAGAGACAATTTAAAAATTATTGGACTACCTGAAAATCATGATGAAAAAAAGAGCCTGGACAGTATCTTTCAGGAAATCATAAAGGAAAACTGCCCTGAAGTCCTAGAACCAGAAGGAAAATAACCATAGAAAGAATCACCGTCACCACCTGAAAGAGATCCCAAATTGACAACGCCAAGGAATATAATAGCAAAATTCCAAAATTACCAGATGAAAGAGAAGGTGCTGCAAGCAGCCAGAAAGAAACAATTTAAATATCATGGAACCACAGTCAGGATTACACAGGACCTTGCAGCTTCTACATTAAAAGACGCAGGGCATGGAACATGATATTCCTAAGGCAAAGGAGCTTGGAATGCAGCCAAGGATCAATTACCCAGCAAAAATGAGCATCATTTTTCAAGGGAGGAGATGGATATTCAATGAAATAGGAGACTTCCAAACTTTCCTGATAAAAAGACCAGAGCTCAACAAAAAATTTGATCTTCAAGTACAGGACTCAAGAAGGACATAAAAAGGTAAATGGGACAGAAAGATACAATATTGTTAATAAGGGGGCTGTTTACCCCTACAAGGGAATATGACACTTGCAACCCTTGAGAACTGTATTGTTATTACACCATGTTAAAGGAGTATACATAAAGAGGGTGGATATTAGTTGACTTTGATGTAATGATAAAAAAAAATCTAATCAAGTGGGTTAAATGGATCCAAATAAGTGGATCAATCTGATCTTAGAAAATGTACTGAGAAAGGAGGAGGCAGACAAGGGTAAATTACATTACAGGAAAAGACACAAAATCCTATTACAGCAGAGGGAAAGAAGGGGGGTGAGCATTGTTTGAACCTTACTCTCATCAGATTTGGCTCAAGAAGGGCATAACATAATCAGTTAGGTATAGAAATCTAACTTGCCCTATAGGCAGTAGGAGGGAAAAGGGGAAAGAAAAGGGGGGGAAAAAAGGAGGGGAAAGAAGGGAGGGAAGAAGCAGTAAGAGTAAAGGGGAAGAAAAGGGAAAGGGATAATAAAAGGGAGGAGGGACTGAAGGAGGCGTTGGTCAAAAGCAAAACACTAGTGAAGGGGAAAGGAAAAAGGAGAAAGAAAAGCATAAATGGGGGAAAAGGATGGAGAAAAAGACACAGATAGTAATCATAACTGTGAATGTGAATGGGATGAACTCTCCCATAAAATGGAAACAGATTGCAGAATGGATTAAAAACCATAATCCTACAATATGTTGTTTACAGGAAACACATTTGAAAAAGAGTGACACATACAGGGTAAAGGTAAAAGGCTGGAGCAGAATATATTATGCTTCAGCTGAAGAAAAAAAGCAGGGGTAGCAATCCTGATCTCAGACAAAGCAAAAGCAAAAATAGATCTAATCAAAAGAGATAAGGAAGGAAACTACATCCTGCTAAAAGGCACCATAGACAATGAAGTAATATCATTACTAAACATATATGCACCAAATGGTATAGCATCCAAATTCTTAGAGGAGAAGTTCAGGGAGTTACAGGAAGAAATAGACAGCAAAACTATACTAGTGGGGGACCTGAACCTCCCCCTCTCTGCACTAGATAAATCTAACCACAAAATAAACAAGAAAGAAGTTAAGGAGGTGAATAGAACATTAGAAAAGTTAGGTATGATAGACCTCTGGAGAAAACTGAATGGGGATAGAAAGGAATATACTTTTTTCTCAGCAGTACATGGCACATACACAAAAATTGACCATGTACTAGGGCATAAAAACCTCACAATCCAATGCAGAAAGGCAGAAATATTAAATGCATCCTTTTCAGATCATGATGCAATAAAAATTATATGTAATAAAGGGCCATGGAAAGATAGACTAAAAAATAATTGGAAACTAAATAATCTAATCCTAAAAAATGATTGGGTCAAACAACAAATCATAGAAACAATCAATAATTTCATTCAAGAGAATGACAATAATGAGACAACATACCAAAACTTATGGGATGCAGCAAAAGCAGTTCTTAGGGGAAGTTTTATATCTCTAAATGCTTACATAAATAAAATAGAAAAAGAGGAGATTAATGAATTGGGCATACAACTAAAAAAACTAGAAAAAGAACAAATTAAAAATCCTCAACTAAACACCAAATTAGAAATATTGAAAACCAAAGGAAAAATTAATAAAATTGAAATTAAGAAAACTATTGAACTAATAAATAAAACTAAGAGCTGGTTTTATGAAAAAACCAATAAAATAGATAAACCTTTGGTTAATTTAATTAAAAAAAGAAAGAAGAAAACCAAATTACTAGTATCAAGAATGAAAAGGGTGAAGCTACCACCAAGGAAGAGGAAATTAAAACAATAATTAGGAATTATTTTGCCCAACTATATGCCAACAAATTTGACAATCTTAGTGAAATGGATACATATTTACAAAAATATAAATTGCCCAGATTAAAGAAGAGGAAGTAAAATACTTAAATAACCCCATCTCAGAAAAAGAAATTGAACAAGCCATTGATGAACTCCCTAGGAAAAAATCTCCAGGGCCAGATGGATTTACATGAATTCTATCAAACATTTAAAGAACAATTAATTCCAATACTATATAGACTATTTGGGAAAATAGGTGAAGAAGGAGGCTTACCAAATTCTTTTTATGATACAAATATGGTGTTGATACCTAAACCAGGAAGAGTCAAAATAGAGAAAGAAAATTATAGACCAATTTCTCTAATGAATATAGATGCAAAAATTTTAAACAAAATACTAGCAAATAGATTGCAGCAACTTATCACAAGAATAATACACTATGACCAGGTAGGATTTATACCAGGAATGCAGGGTTGGTTCAATATTAGGAAAACTATCAGCATCATTGAGCATATCAAACCAAAACCAACAGAAACCACATGATCATCTCAATAGATGCAGAAAAAGCTTTTGAAAATACAACACCCATTCCTATTAAAAACACTAGAAAGCATAGGTATAAATGGAGTCTTCCTTAAAATAATAAATAGCATCTATCTAAAATTGTCAGCAAGCATTTTATGTAATGGGGACAGGCTAGAAGTATTTCCAATAAGATTGGGGGTGAAACAAGGATGTCCATTATTACCACTGTTATTCAATATTGTACTGGAAACGTTAGCTTTAGCAATACAAGAAGAAAAAGAAATTGAAGGTATTAGAATAGGCAAAGAAGAAACAAAGCTATCACTCTTTGCAGATGACATGATGATATACTTAGAGAATCCTAGAGAATCAAGTAAAAAACTACTTGAAATAATAAACAACTTTAGCAAAGTTGCAGGCTATAAAATAAACCCACATAAATCATCAGCATTTCTATATATTACCAACAAAGCCCAACAGCAAGAGATAGAAAGAGAAATCCCATTTAAACTTACTGTAGACATTATAAAATATTTAGGAGTCTACCTACCTAAGCAAATCCAGGAACTCTATGAACACAATTACAAAACACTTTTCACACAAATAAAATCAGATCTAAATAATTGGAAAAACATCAAGCTGCTCATGGGTAGGCCGAGCTAATATAATAAAAATGACAATCCTACCTAAGCTAATTTACTTATTCAGTGCCATACCAATCAAACTACCAAAAAATTATTTTATAGAGTTAGAAAAAATAATAACAAGATTCATTTGGAAGAACAAAAGGTCCAGAATATCAAAAACTAATGAAAAAATGCAGGGGAAGGCCTAGCAATTCCAGATCTTAAATTGTATTATAAAGCAGCAATCATCAAAACTGCTTAGTACTGGCTAAGAAATAGAGTTGGATCAGTGGAATAGGTTAAATATGCAAACACAGTAGTCAATGACTATAGTAATCTATTATTGATAAACCCAAAGACCCCAGCTTCTGGGACAAGAACCCACTCTTTGAAAAAAACTGCTGGGAAAACTGGAAAAGAGTATGGCAGAAACTAGGCATAGACCCAAATCTCACACCATATACCAAAATAAAGTCAAAATGGGTTCATGACTTAGATATAAAGGCTGACACATAAGTAAACTGGGAGAACAAGGAATAGTTTACCTATCAGATCTATGGAGAACAGAAGAATTCATGACCAAACAGGAGATAGAGAACATTATGAAAAGCAAAATGGATAATTTTGATTACATTAAATTGAAAAGTTTTTGCACAAACAAAGCCAATGCAACTAAGATTAGAAGGAAGGTAGAAAATTGGGAAAGAATTTTTACAACCAGTCTCTCTGATAAAGGCCTCATTTCTAAAATATATAGAGAATTAAGACAAATTTATAAGAACACAAGCCATTCCCCAATTGATAAATGGTCAAAGGATATGAACAGACAGTTCTCAGATGAAGAAATTAAAGCCATCTATAGTCATATGAAAAAATGCTCTAAATCATTATTGATTAGAGAAATGCAAATCAAAACAACTCTGAGGTACCACATCACACCTATCAGATTGGCCAACATGACAAAACAGGAAAATGATAAATGTTGGAGAAGATGTGGGAAAATTGGAACACTAATGCATTGTTGGTGGAGTTGTGAAATGATCCAACCATTTTGGAGAACAATTTGGAACTATGCCCAAAGGGCTACAAAAATGTGCATACCCTTTGATCCAGCAATAGCACTTCTAGGGCTATATCCCAAAGAGATCAAACAAATGGGAAAAGGACCCACATGTACAAAAATATTCATAGCAGCTCTTTTTGTGGTGGCAAAGAATTGGAAATTGAGAGGATGCCCATCAATTGGGGAATGGCTGAGCAAGTTGTGGTGTATGAATGTAATGGAATACTATTGTGCTATAAGAAATGATGAACAGGCTGACTTCAGAAAAACCTGGAAAGACTTGTATGGTCTGATGCTGAGTGAAGTGAGCAGAGCCAAGAGAACTTTGTACACAATAACAGCCACATTGTGCGAAGACTAATATTGTTAAACTAACCCTTCTCAGCATACAAGGATCTAAGACATCCCAGAGGCCTCAGGATGGAAAATGCTATCCACATCCAAAGAAAGAACTATGGAAGTTGAATCACTATCATTTTTTTTCCGTCTTCTGTTGAGCTTTGTTTCCTCTTTCTGATGGTTCCTCCTATTGGTTTTAATTTTTACTTACAACTTCACTAATGTGAAAAGATGTTTAATAGGAATGTAAATGTATAGCCTATATGAGATTGTGTGCCATTTTGGGGAGGGGGGTTGGGAGGAAGGGGGAGAAAAATTTTAAAATCAAAAGCATATGGAAGTGATTGTTGATAAATCAAAATAAATTAATAAAATTAAAAAAATTAAAATAAAGAAAAACACCTGTTTGTATGCATTCTCCAATAATCTATTAGGGAATGAATTGTGTTCTTTTATATTTGTATCAGTTCCCCATATATTTTGGATATCTGATCTTTAACAGAGATGTTTGCTGGAAAGTTTTTTCTCCCTCAACTTCTAGCTTCTCTTTTAATTTTATGTATTTTGTTCATGCAAAAACCTTTTAATTTAATCTTATTGAAATTGTTCATTTTATTCACTATGATTACCTCTACAGCTCATGTAATTAAGAATATCTTCCTTGTCATAATTGAGCAAGGTATCTCGTTCTGTTTTCCTTTATTAAAAAAATATGTCTTTTTATATTTAGATCACATATCTGTTAAGAGCTTATTGTGGTTTATAATAAAAGGTGTTGATTTATACTTAATTCCTATAAAACTGCCTTCTATTTTCCCACAAGTTTTTGAAAATTAGGGAGTCCTTACCCTACTACTGGTATCTTTGGGTTTATTAAACATTAGTTTACCATGTTTGATTTTAAGTCTGAGTCTTGCTTATTTACTCTATTCCAATGATTAGCTTTATTTGTACTTATTGATATAATCATGTTTTTATTGATTTTATTATTAATATTATCTATAACTATCACTGCATTGGTTTAGATTAGCATCTTATACCATTTACTACAGTAAATTCTAAGTGAATAGCTAACAAATATTGAAGATCATATCATTAAGAAAAGGGAAGAAATGGAAGGAAGAATTTTTTCACAACCGTGGTTAGGAGAAGAATTTTTAATATAACAAGAGATAAAGTTCACAAAAGAAATACGGTTGATTTATGGCTGAATTGATTTTTTTCCTCTATGAGAAAAATGAAAATCCTGAAATATGATGAAGAAAATTTAAAGGAATTTTTTTGTTGTTGTTTCAGAAACAGTAAGTATCTCATTTAACTTGCTCAGCTGCTAAAAAAGACAAAATATGCCAGTCTTGGAAGTTTGTTAAAAATTAGAATAGTCACAGAAAATATGGTGATATCTCTGAGAACCTCACTTTTATTTTCTTTAGTCCAAAGATTTATGGAACTCTTTTGTTTAAAAAGTGATTGTTTATCCTAGCACTGATATTTGCTTCTGCAAAATGGTAAGCAGATCAAATTTCTGTTCTGTAGAAGGGAAATAGGAGAGACTAATATGGTCCTGTGTACCCACAGAAACTGTAAATATTAATTTTAATGTTGCTAAGTCCCATTAAAATTCATGTGAAAATGCTTTGCTACCTCATAGTGATAATTATAAATATGGTATCAATAATGTATTTAACACATTTCTATAGTTTATAATGTGTTTCTGGACTTTGGAACAAGTCTTGGCTTTGCTAATTTGCCAATGTCATCCTGAGTTGCTTTATCTACAACTTCAACCAAAAGTGCTCAGTTAGTGAACAAGCATTTATTAAGTGCCTATGTGCCAAGCACTGTGCTAAGTACTATGGACACCAAAACAATAACAACAAACAAACAAACAAACAAACAAACAAAGCAAAACAATCCCTACTCTCAAAGAGTTTACAATCTAGTAGGGAAGATAACGTGCAAACAACTACTTGCAAACATGATAAATATTGGAATAGATTGGAGATAATCAACAGAAGGAAGTCACTAATATTTAGTGGAATCAGGAAAGGCTTCTTGTAGAAAGTGAGATTTTAACTGAAAGTTTAAGGAAGTCAGGGAAGCCAAGAGATGGAGATGAAGAGGGAAGGAGTCCCAGGTATGGAGGACAGCCAGTGAAATTGCATAGTCAGGAAATGGATATCTGGTGGCAGGAACAGCAAGGAGGTTAGTATCATTAAACTGCATAGTACGTGGCATGGAGTGAGGTGTAAGAAGTCTGGAAAGATAGAAGGGAAGGAAATTATGAAGGACTTTGAATGACAAGAGTATTTTATATTTGATCCTGGAGGAAATAGGGAGCTACTAGAATTCATTGCAGTAGATGTCATGGTCAAAAATGCACTTTAGATAGATTAATTTAATAACTGAAAGGAAGATGGACTGGAAAGGGGAAAAATTTGAGTCACAAAGACCAATCAACAAGTTCTTGCTATCGTCCAGGCCTGAGGTAATGAGGGCTTTACCGGAAAGGTGGCAGTAACACAGGAGAAAAAATGGGGCATCTAAGAGACATAACAAAGGCAGAATTGACAGGACTTGACAACAATATGGTGGAAGAGAGAGAGTAAGGATTGAGAATTACATCTAGATTGTGAGCCTGGGTGACTGAGAGGATGGTGGTACTCAGTTTTGGATGTGTTGAGTTGAAGATGTCTATGAGATATTCAGTTCAAGATGTCCAATAGTCAGTTGGAGATGGGAGATTGGAAGTTAGGAGAGAGGTCAGGGTTGGATTAGTTGATCTGAGAATCATCAGCATAGAGATGGTAATTGAATTCATGGGAGCTGTTGAAATCACCAAGAAAAATAGTGCATACAGAAAAGAAGAGAGGCCCAATTCAGAACCTTGTGGAATATCTATTAGTGGGCATTACTTAGATAAAGATACAGCAAAGGAGAGTGAAGAGGAGTAGTCAGACAGGCAGGAGAAGAACCAGGGAAGAGTAGTGTCATGAAAACCTAGAAAGGAGGGAGAATCAAGAAGAGAGTGATTGACAGTATGAAAGGCTGCAGAGAAGTCAAAAAGGACAAGGAGTGAGAAAAGGCCACTAGATTTGGTAATTAAGAGATTAGTGTTTTTGTTGAAGGAGATAAGATTTATACTTGGTGAGAACTTGCATTAAATTCAACATGCCCCCAGAGCATTATGCTTGGAGTTAGATGAAACCCAGATTGAAATCTTGTCCCTGGATTTTATAAACTGCATGACCCTGGGAAATTCACGAACTGAGCTTCAATTCCTTCTTGCAAAATATAGATGCTGATAGCTGCTCTGAGTTATTGTGAGGAAAATGTTTTATAAACCTTAAAGTAATATAGATATGTGATCTGTTATTTCCCTCTAAACTTGCTCCCTTCTCTGACTTTACTCTTTCTTCCACATTCAGTTGCCAACTCTTGTTAGGTCTATACTCCCAACATCTTTTTAATTTCTCATTCTCTCTAATCATTCAGCTACCACCCTAGTTAAGCCTGTTGGAGTAGGCTGGAGGAGATACCACTAGCTGTCCCCCACACCTGGAATGCACTACCTAATCACCTCTGTCCCTTGGAATCCCTAGTTTCCTTCAAAGTTTAGCTCGTGCTAGCTACATGGAGCCTCTCCTGACACATGCAGACAATGGTGCATTTGCATCATGAAATTTCCTTGTATTTATTTTGTGCATATGATTTTATTTGCCATCTCATATGCTTACTGTTCTTATTCATGTACAGAAAGACTAGTGATTTTTTATGTTTTTTTTATATTAGCTACTGTACTAAATGTATTAATTGTTTTGATTAGTTTAGTTGAATAATCTTTAAGTATCACATAATTTTAAAATATGTATAATTTTATTTCTTTTTGACTTATAATTATGTCCCTAATTTCTTTATCTTTTCTTATTGCAGTAGCTTACATTTCTACAACTATATCAAATAATAGTGATGAAAATCAAGGATATCCTTGCTTTACCTCTGCTCTTGTTGGAAAGACTTCTACTGTTTCTCTATTGTAGATAATGTTAAATCCCAGCTTAAGTTAGATACTTCTTATTGTACCAAGGACAGGTTCATTTAGTCCTATGATTCTTGTGTTTTAACATAAATATGTCGTATTTTGCCAAAAGCTTTTTCTGCATCAGTTGATGTAACCTTGTGCTGTTAATATGGACTATTACGTTTATTGTTTTCCTAACATTTAACCAACCTTGTATTCATGGAATAAGTCCAACTGATCAACTTGTGTAATCTTTTAAATATGTTGCTACAAAATTTTTGCTAGTATTCAATATTTTTTCATTGCTATTTGTTAGATATACTGGTCTATACTTTTCTTTCTCTACTTTATTTCCTCCCTGGTTTGAGTATCAAAAATATATCACAAGAGTTTTATGGGATTCTGTCTCTGTATTTTTGCAAACAATTTATGAAATATTTAAATAATTTGTTTTTTAAATGTTTTATAAAATTTATTTTCAAATTCATCTAGGCCTGGGGTTTTTTCTTTGGGAGTTCATTTATGACTTATTTACTTTCCCCCCAATAAACTGTATTGTTTAAAATTTATATTTCCTGGTCTGCAAATTTGAGTATTTTTATTTCTTTGTTAGTATTTAGCTATTTCACTGAAGTTATCAGTTTTGTTGGCATATAATTAGGTAAAGTTTCTAATGATTTTCTTTACTTTCTCTTCATCCACCGAAAATTTTGCTTTTTCATTTGTCATTTGGTTTTCTTTTTTTTAATTGAAAATTTGTTAACAGTTTATTTTATAAATGTTTTCAAAAATCAGTTCTTAGTTTTAGTTTTTAAAATTTTATTTCTCTTTGATTTTCAAAATGTCTATTTTGGGTTTTTTATTGCTTTTCTAGATTTTTTAAAATATTGTATGCCCAAGTTTTTCATCTGTTCTTTTTCTCTTTTATTGATGAAAGTGTTCAGAGACATAAATTTCACCCAAAGGACTGCTTTGGCTGTAGCTTAAAAGATTAAACAATTTGAAACACTTCATGAATTTGCATGTCACCCTTTCCCAGGGACTAAGCTGATCTTTTTTGCTTTGTTCTAGTTCTCATATATACTGCCAAAATGAGTACCCCTGATCTTTTTCCAGAACTCTAGTCCCACGACCTTAACTATTAACTTAGCTGTGCTATCACCCAAATGGAAGTTATCCTCTACCTCCCCTAAAAGTCCTACTTCTGGAAACCTTTCTATTCGGGCCATTATAATCCTCCAAGTCATCTAAGTTTGTTATGTTGGAACCACTCTCTACTCTTTTTTCTCTCAAACCATCATAAGTAATCAGTTTCCAAGTCAATTCTACATTCATATCCCTGACATCTGTACCTTTCACTCCACTTATACAACCTTAACTAAAGCCCTTATTCTCTCTTGCCATCATATATTGTAGCAGACTCTTAAATGATCTCGCAGCTTCCAGGTTCTTCACTCTTTCATCCATCCTTTACACAGCTGCCAATATAATCTTCTTAAGGCACGGGCTTTGCCATATGACTGCTCTATTCAAAATCCTTCAGTGGGCCCCTATTATTTTCAGAATTGAATAAAAATTCCTTAGTCTGATATTCAAAGCTGTCTACTCTCTTGCTCCAATTTACCTAGCCTTATTTTATATTATTCCCCTTCATATATATTACATTTCACTCCAACTGAACTACTAGTTATTTATAGGATTATAGAAGAAACAGAAAATTAGAAAAGTCAAGTGAGTTGTCTAGGGTCATATAACTAGTAAGTATGTGAAATAGGATTTGAACCCAGGTCTTCCTAACTCCAGGGCAGCTGAGAAGGAATCAGAGAACCAAGATATCCAGCCATTCCCCAAACCACTAATTCTGCCTGTTTGTGTAGGTTCATTCTTCATAGCTCATTATTCATGGGCATCTGTTCATGACTTAAAGACCCTAAAGGGAAAATTGGTCCTGACATTTTCATTTTCTGATATTTCCTTACACTTGGAATTGATTTCCTTTTGGAAGATGGTTGATGGAAAGAGAAGGATAAAGGGAAGGATGGTTTAATTTTCTTGATGATCCAAAGGGCTTTCTTGGTGAATCTACCTTCCTTTGTGTACATCTGATGGACATTCACAGACCAAATATTTGCAGGAAACTTTCATTCATCTTAGGATATATATATATATGTATATATATATATATATATATATATATATATATATATGTATATGTGTGTGTGTATGTATGTATATAATATAGATATATAAATATATATGTATATATGTGTGTGTATGTATATTATATATATATATATATAATATATATGTATGTTTGTATATATATGTGTGTATGGATATGTATGTATACACACACACACACACACGTATATAGTCTCACCATGCATACAAAGGGAGAGAATAAGCATTTATAGTGCACCTACTGTGTACTTGGCATTACGTTAAGCACTTTACAAATATCATCTAGTTTGAGGGTATTGTTCCTTCTTTCTGTAGGCAGAACTTCAGGTGACATAGGTACTTGTTAAAAGTATTAAAATAGTCTGTGACATTCATTGTCAATGCCAGCTGCTGAGGAGGAAGAAGTTGTATGGGAAATAAGGGGGGGAAGCATTGATATAGTGCCTATTCTATGCCAGACACTGTGCTAAGCACTTTTTACAAATATTATTTTATTTTCACAACAACCTTGCGAGATATGTGCTATTATTATTATCCCCATTTCACAGTTGAGAAAACTGAGGCAAACAGAAATTTAATGACTTGCCTAGGGCCACACCTCTAGTAAGTATCTGAGACTGAATTTGAACTCAGGTCTCCCTGACTCCAAGCCTAGTACTTTATCCATTGTGTCACCAGCTGCCTTTAAAAAATAAGTCTGTCTAAATAGTACCAAGAGGCATATATCTGGCTCATGGTCCTGAAATAATATTCCATTACTTTAAAAATGAGACGGCATGGCCTAGTGAACAGAGGGCCAAGAAGTTCTGGGTTCAAGTCTTATCTCTGACACCTATTGGCTGTGTGAAACTGGGAAAAATCACTTGACTTTTCAGTGTCCCAGGCAATTGAGGCTGTAAATTGCTGAGAAGGTGCTGACCTGCATTGATAGAAGGAGTTTCTTCATCTGCGAGTTTCCTATAACAATGACGTTATAGGTCCAGACTCTTTCCTCCTCTTTAAAAATACATTTGTCCTGCTTAACTGAAGTTATGAAGTCTATTTACATTTCTTTAAAACTTGGATCAAGAAGCTTAATGTGATTTAAATGATTATTTACAGGCAAAGAGAAGCTAGTACAAAGAGAGGTAGAGTTCATTTTCTCTAATCTTACCCCATTTTACCTTAGGATTTACTATTTAATAGGTGACAAAGACAAATGAGGCATGGGAAGGATAAAGATGGAATAAGAAATTGTCTTTTCTCTTTTAGCAAATTGGCTAATTTACAGTTTAAGTCTTATAACAGTCACATTGTTTGGACAACATCTGCATTTTATAACATACTTTGTGACAGCTACGTATGTCATTATTTGTTGTGTATTTTATAATATGCTCTCTGCCGAGTTCTTCAGGAATACTAGTCCAGAGAAGGGCATCCAGAATAACTAGATTTATTTCTGGGGCCTCTCTATCTGAGAAGAGATTGGAAAGACTAGGACTGTTTAGTTTGGCAAAGGAAAGAGTAGCAGGGGATATGATACGTACATTATATAAAATGATGAATGAGGAAAGAGAAGGCTTTTTCTGCCCCTCATTTGCCATTACAACAGACACTTAACAAACTCCTAGATTCCCACCCTAAGCGTGGAGTTAACCCATGTAGGTAGGTCATTGCTGCAGGTTGGGATGGTGGTGAATAGCATTACTACTACTACTACTACTACTACTACTACTACTACTACTACTACTACTACTACTACTACTGCTACTACTACTACTATTATACCACTACTACTACCACCACCACTACTACTACTAGTATTATAATAATATCTAACTTTTATGTGGTGCTTTAAGATTTATAAGGCATTTTTCATTTGTTTTTTAATTTGATTCTCTTATTATTCTGCTGATCCACTATTGATGGTAAACTTCTAGGTAGGTGTATTTATATGAAATAGCACCTATGGTTACATTAGCAAGGATCAGTTTACCAGGGCTATCAATCCTACTTTAGGGCACTGTGACAAGGTTGGCTATGCTTTCTGCTTCCCCAGGGAGGGGGCCCCAGACGGCTTGGCACCAGGCCCCTCTAAGGGGAGTCTGAGTTTCCAACAGCCTTCTCTCTACAGAAGTCAGGGATATGTGAATCCAGCCATAAAGTGGAAATGAAACAGGGTTGGGGAGAGAAGTGTGAACTACGGAGGGCCATTATGAATACAAGAGAAGACCAAAAAAGTTATTTTAGGGGGTGAAGATGAGGTGGTCAATCCTGAAAAGAGGAAAACTTAGTAAAACTTAGCAAGTTTTGTGTGTTCCCTGGACACTTGATTCATTCTTGAAAGTGGAGGGAAGGTATGGTACCTAAATGCTGTAAGTGTGTAAATGTACTGCTGAAAAAGAAAGACATAAAATCTGACAGCTAATGTTACAGATTAGACCCAGACTCTAAATAAACCTAGGTATTGCTCACAGTTCTCCTATCGACTCTAGCAAGTCTGGGACCTTCTTTCAGAGTGGATTTCTCCTTCCATAGAGAGAAGACCACCATCCTTGCCCTGTACCTCCCAGGGGGTAGGGGTTGGGGGGCATGTTGTATGGATCAATAAGTTAATGTCTGAAAAGCACTCAAGTCCTAGAACAAAAGAGAGGCTCCCTTGGGGCACTTTCGCTGTAAACAATCAAAAGCTGACCCACCGGGGTGGGGAGGGAGTGAATGCCTCCTCCTTCCATCTTCCTCGCCCTCCCACCCAGTTCCTAAAGCAACTGTAATTTAACGCCCTTCTGCAAGGCTTTCTATCACTGGCCCACTCCCCACCCCCTCCTTTTTTTTTTTAAGGGTTTTTTTCCCCACAGTTAGCAAGTGTGGAAAATCCCAATTTAGAATTTTCTTGTTTATGTGCATAAAGCTGCACTCATTGGGGTGCTAGTGTGTGTGTGTGTGTGTGTGTGTGTGTGAGAGAGAGAGAGAGAGAGAGAGAGAGAGAGAGACTTTCTGAGACCATATTTTTTCTTTAAAGGGAAGAGAAAGTTAACACATAGTGATCTGAATACAATACCCTTAGGCCTAGACTGCTCATGGGACTTTTTACACATAGAGAGAATTAGACATGAATTGGCAGAAGAGAAGAAAGGACATATCTGTCATGTGGTTTTGGATAAGTCCCTTAACTTCCCTGTGCTTTAGCTTAGGTATTTATAAATTGTCAGAGGTAACAGAGATTTAGAACTGCAAAACTTTTTTTAATTTAAACTGAAGGTTAATAGGTAGTAAGGAGTGTAGTGGCCATAGCATTGGACCTGCAATCTGGATAGACCTGAGTTCAAATCTTAACTCACATGTCTTGCTAGTTGTGTGATGCTGGGCAAATTACTTAAACTCTCTCAGCTTTGGTTTCCTCATCTCTAAAATGGATATAATAACACTTAATACACTAGGTTGTTGTGAGGAGCAAATGAGATAATATATGTAAGGAGCTTTGCAAATCTTAAAAAAAGTTCTATGGAAAGGTGAGCAGCTGATTTAAAAACATTCATTAAGAGCTAATATTATTAATGTCTTAGCTGGGGTGGGAGCCTAGGAATCCTAAATCCTAGTCCAAGGTTCTTTTTCAAAGTGCTCCACTCGCCATTCTATAAAGCAAAGAGACTGATTTATAGCTAAAGAACTTTTGATTTGGTGTCCTAGGACCTCTTTGGGTCTTGGTTTTGTTATTATATTGGACTTGCTGATCACCAAGGTCCCTTTCAGCTTCATTGCCTAGAGTCCTATGAGTAAAATGCTTTCCTTAGGGATGCTCTGAGGATTAAGATAATCATAGTTGCAAAGTATTTTGAGCTCTGGAGAGAGAGGAATTACCCAAGGCCTTCCAATCCCTTTTGTGGTCACATCAAAATGAACAGCCTTGAGGAATTAGGAAGATGAGCTGACTGATTGTCAGACCCTAGAGTTAAGAGTAAATAATACCAGGCATCTGGAAGGAGGATAACTGATCAATCTTAAGTTGACTGGCAATATCGTTTTCTGTGAATGCTCCAGAGGTACAGTGTTCATTAATGGCAGTGTTAAGGGGGTATAGGCTTTGCTGGAATGCTGGCTGGCAGAGGCCACCAACTCTCTCTTTTCCTCTCTATTTCTGTCTCTGTCTCTGTCTTTATTTCTTTTTCTCTATCTCTCTGTCTCTTTCTCTTTGTTGTTGTGATTGTTCAGTCATGTCCAACTTACCCATGTGGGATTTTCTTGGCAGAGATACTGGAGTGGCTTGCCATTTCCTTCTCCAGCTTATTTTACAGATGTGGAAACTGAGGCAAACAGGGTTAAGTGGCTTTCCCAGTTAGTAACTGTCTGAGGCCAGATTTGAACCATGAAGATGAGTCTTCCTGATTCAAAGTCCAGTGTTCTATCTGCTACATCACCTAGTTGCAGTGTGGGCTTTTCTGGAATGCTGGAAGAGGCCAGCAGCTCTCTGTTTTTGTCTCTGTCTCTGACTCTGTCTCTCTGTCTCTGTCTCTGTTTCCATCTCTCTCTTAATATTCTTCTAAGGCTTATTGGAATTTCAAGGCAATTTGGATAGCCGGGTACTACCTGGGGGCTGGGGCAGGACATTATGGGAACTGAAAAGGCAAATGAAACAGTTTCTGGATGTGTATCCCCAATACCAGAAAGACTCAACAAGAGGGGCTGATCATATGAGGAAGAGGCACACTTAGTTGAAATTAAGAAAAGGGGAAAGGAATTCAATCACTCTAATTTATACAGGGATAGTGACAGGGAGTTTCCATTGAGAAAAGCAAGTCAGAAGGTCTTACTATTGCCTAAGTAGCCCTTCTGTTCACCAGAAAGCTTTAAGATTAACTAAAAATAGAACTGAGATTGTCTTGTCTAGCCTTGAGGCCCTGTTGGTTTAGGTAAAGTGCTATTTCACTCTAATAATAATAGCTAATATTATAGAACTTTAAGGTATATACTATCATTATTCTGATTTTGTAGATGAAGAAACTGAGAAAGACAGAGGTTAGTAATTGTCTTAGAG
This sequence comes from Phascolarctos cinereus, assembly GCF_003287225.1. Classification (NCBI taxonomy): domain Eukaryota; kingdom Metazoa; phylum Chordata; class Mammalia; order Diprotodontia; family Phascolarctidae; genus Phascolarctos; species Phascolarctos cinereus. The sequence goes on from NW_027555847.1 coordinate 254,791,064, forward strand.
AGGATTTGAACTCAGGTCTTCTAGACTCTAGGTCTAGTACTGTATCCACTGTTCTACCTAGTTGTCTCTAAAAAGTCTCAAAGAAAATGACACCTTTCAAATGAGCAGATCAGTGCTCTGGAGGTGAAGTCCTTCAGGGGCACCCAAATGGCCTTCTTCCAAGCTGAACAGTAGCAGAGGAGATATGAGGTGTAACAGGTCTTAAGAGAGTTTCTGAACTCCCATGCCATGGTCTTGTGGGAGGTAGAGGTGGGAAGCAGTGAGGCAGAGTTGGCTGCTGTGAAGATTCAGACATGAGGATTCAGAAACTCTGCCTTCTTTTAGAGCATGAGTTTTCTAGGGATTTGCTCAGGGAGGAACACCTAATCCCTTTCCTACTGGGATGTCAGTCCTGGGAGGTTGTATTCCCTGGGTGGGCTGGGTGTGCATGAGCCTTTTGCTTGACTTGTCCTTGTCATTTACTTGACTATTCTGTCCTAATTAAATACTTTGTTATTTTATTTATGGTTCTTGCCTGGTCTCTTAATAGATATGTGGATTTAAGTATTAACTAAATACACAGCTATTGAACCTAGTGATCTATGGGAAGTCTGGAAGGAATGAATCTGAATTTCATAAAGAATAAAATGTTTTAAACAGTGGCACTGATAACAATGGTAGTAGTAAAATGGAAGGCTCAGAATGTCCTTATCTACAGAATTCAACAGTTCTAGAATGATACTAATATGTATTAGCAGAATATAACTTTAGAATAAAAGGTATTATATAAAGGCAAATTCCTGAATTTAGCATGCTATTCATAGACCACTGTGGTACATATGTGGGTATTTCCTGTCTTCCAAATGTTTATTTCATTATTTTGAAATGTCTTAAAATAGTATGTTGAAAGGGATGTGCTCCTCACGGAAGTCACAGGTAATTAGTCTGAAAGAGAATTGGTATGTGAGGCATCTATGTGGCAGAAAATGTAAAGTGCCAATAGTAATAATATTTCTGTCCTTGTGAATATCCTACTTACAATGCATGACATAAGACTGTGGGTCGGTTTCTCACATTTCTATAATAGCCATTTCTGGGATAGCCTAGAAGATAGTAATACAATTAAAAGAGTGCAGTCTCAAGAATTGAGGGGACATGGGGTCAGCATTCTGACAGTGGAACTATCCCTGTATGTGACTTTGGGCAAGGCGCATAACCTCCCTAGGCCTCAGTTTCTCTCCCTGTAATATGAGTAGGCTGGACTCGATGACCTCTAAGGTCCGTCTCAATTTTAGATCAATGATCCTCTGTACTCCCTAATACAATGCATAGATCTCACTTTTCTTTAGATTCTTTGAAATTTTAAATGATTTAACTTTTTCCAGGGCTAAATGGAATATTAGAAAAAAAAAGATCCCATCATTTTAAAGCAACTTTTCATACAAGACCTGGTAAACCTCCAAATTCACTCAGGTACCTGAGCATCTAGTAATGTGTTATAGGGCATCTCTCTCCCTGTGACATGCAAAGTTTGCAAAGGCGTTAACCTTGCCTTCCGACACTAAGTTTAGAAAAAACAAAGCTAAATATCCACCTCATCCCTTACTTATCTCCCTTCTCACTCTGCTGCAGCTCTGCTCTTTAGACTTCTAACCAGGAGAAATCCAAGATGGGCATTAAGATGATAGACTGTTTAACTGGGACCATCTGAGCCAGCCGGTTCCCATTCTACTAAAATGGGAAGCAGGATGTCAAGGGCCACCCTGGTTTTATTGACCTTGCAACCACAATGGGGCCAAGAGAGACTCCCAAGCTGTGAGTGTAGGCCTTTTTCTCTCTGGCTAAAATGTCCTTCTCTGGGGGTAATGATCCCAGTGTGGTGCCCAATGGAGATGTGGCTGACTCAACCTTAGTTCTCCAGGGTGGTCAGTCTGTAATTTTAAGATTTACTGGTCTCATGTAGATAGCCACAAATGGAACAACAACCATAATTACAAGAGGCTGTTCCACTAATCCTCAGTTAACAAATGTTAGTTAAAAGATAAATAAGCCTTATGCAAGCATTTCCTGGAGCTCTATGAGCCCTCTGTTTTCCTTTGCTGTGACTTCTTTCTCTTTCAAGAGAAGAGAAAAAACAATATCCCTACCCCAAAGGGGGAAAGACTCAAGAGGTTTTGCTACTTCATTTTGTAATGGCTACTACGAATTGGGGAAAATCTTTGAAGTTGATTCATCTGTTGTGGAAGGGGTTGTTTTATAATAATAAGAATAATAGCTAGCATTTATATGGTACTTTAATGTGTGCAACGCACTTTACAAATATTATCTCGTTCTATTGTCACAGCATCCCTGGGAGGTAGAGGCTATTATTATCCCCATTTTACAAATGAGGACACTGAGGCATAGAGAGATTAAGTGACTTGCCCAGGGTGACACAACTAGTAACTGGTGTGAGGCTGGTTTTGGAGACTTTCTGTCTCCAAATTGCCTCCTTTTATATTTGGAGTTGGAAAAATAAAAGCTGGGGTGCTAAACTTTTGATACTCAAGAGAATCTCTGGATTAGCCTATGGCATATCAGTTTGTTTTTAAATGCCAGTGACTTGAAAGGGGAAAAACAAGGGTGGCCTAAGAAAGGATGATTTTTGGCACTTAGAAACATGGAAGAAACAACTACTTCACTCTCTCAAGATATTCTCTTATTTTCAGAGTTTCTAGGACCTGGGATCCTAACTCTGTCCTCATTGTGGTATAGTCAGAGTCAGAGCTTAGTATCATGCTGTGTTAATTAAACCAAGAGAATCTTCCTCCAAGTTAATGGTACTATTAACCCCATTGTTGTGTGAAAGTGACAAGTGACATCCCAGGCTTTCTTGAGACTATCTTGGGAGTTGTGATGTGACTTAATGGTTTTTGCTGGGTAACTTACTCACCCTCTTATTCCTGAGCTTTCTCTTAGAAATGATGAAGGGAAGGGGCATTTGGGAAACATGGGGAGATTCTGAAAGCAGATCTAATGTCAGAGGCATGAAGCTTGCAAAAATCATCCAACGATTTGTCCTTGTCAGTGCTCTTAAATCTCTCCCTTGATTTCTGTTTAAATCCACCCTCAGCTTTTTAATGTATACCATGAGCTGAGTGCTGTTGAGGCCCTTTACTGAGAATAAACTAAACACCACTGTGAGGATGGTTACGACAAAACCAAATTATACATTACTGCCCCCAAATGAAAAGGTTTGAATGCTTGCTTGCCCAATCATCCAATATTGCTAGTGATTTCTTTGTTTCTTTTGTCTGTTTCCTTAACTCTCAACAAATTTTCCTTCCAACACTCTCCCCACCCCACCCTACTGAATTTAGATTTCATCAGAAAGCTTTTTAGCTTTCCCCAAGACACCCTCAAAGATTATTTTCTCTCACTCATTTCTGACAAATTTCTATAGTCATCAGGGTCTTCTGTCTCTAAGTATTTCTCTGTCCAGCTGTTTGTCTCTGATACTCTGTAATTCCATGACTTTAACTTTGACAGCAACAGCCAGTGTCCTATGAATTTAGAGCTCTGGATGTGTGGCTCACAACTCAGTATAGCTGTTGCTTTTCTGAAATGTCTTTAAGTCCCATTATGTTCAGGGGCCTGGAAGACAGAAGCAATCGCCTAGTGATATCTAGGATCCTAAAGACCTAAGAAAGAAACACCAATAAACAAGGGAAAGATCAGAGAAGAGTATCTTTTAGGCCAAGAAAATAGAAAAAAAAGGAATATAGTTCATGGGTTTCTCAGAAGTTACTTAGAGGGGAAAAGACTCATCATAAGATTATAGACTTAAAATTGCATTGGACATAAGAGGTCATCTAGTCCAACCTTTCATTTTATGTTCAAGAAAAACAAGCTTAGAGCATTTAAATTACTCCCCCAAGATCAAACAGGGACTAAGTAGCAGAGTCAGTATTTGAACTCAGATCTTTGGCCTCAAAATCTATTGCTTTTTTCATTATACCATGTCTGTAACTGGACTAAGGAAATGGAAATTAAGGTGAACAAGCAAGGAAGGAGTTAATGACAAGGAATTAGAACCCAGCCCATTTGGGAGTGAAACAGGGATGGTACAGAAGAGACTAAGGGAGCTATGCTTTAGCAGAGTCAAACTACATTAAACAGCGTGAGGGTATACCTGGAATTTACCATTTCTGACTATAGCTCTTGTTTCTCCAGTCTGTGACCACTGCCATGGAAATGTGAAAACTGAGAATTACCTGTGGTAATCAAGTATTGAGAATTCTGGAAAGGAGAAGGATGCGGAGCATTTTGGCAGGGACATTCACTGGGGATATGGGAGGACAGATTGGAGTCAGAATTCTACCTGGCTCACTAGGTGCTCTGTATTCTCTCTTCACTCCCTGGGACACTGCATTGTTATCCTGACAATGGCAACTGGGAATAGTGTGCGGTAACACTGGAAGAAATCAATTGTGTAGTGGATTGTTGAGCTACACATGCACACACAGACAACACACACAAATACAGGCACAGATATACAGACACCCCTCCCCACCTTTTCCCTTCCTTTATCCCCTGGAAGGGGAATGACTCTCTGCTAGCTTTCTAATTACCCACTTGGGAGAAGTTATGGTGGGGAGAATACACCTATTTGGTTTCCTACCAGTCTTAGCCTCAGATAGCCAGCATTCCAAATAAACTGTTCCCCAACTATTTGCCACATATTTTTACTTATAAATTTATTCATATATTTAATGGCTATAAGAGTCAGGCTAATGGCTAATATGTTTTATTTTCTGATGTGGTAAAAGATTTGGGAAGAGGTTTCACCCTTAAGAAGGCAGGTGACGATTTAAACTTGAGCTGAGGTGGAGAATGTCCTGAATTCCCACGAAGAGAGAGAAAGCATATTTATCCCCTCTATCGCTAAGACTATCTATGGAGTATTACTGCACACCTGAGACCATCACGAGCCTCCTTTTTAAATGTAGAGGAATATTAGAAGTGGGGCCCTGCCCAGACTTTTACCTATGGCATCCCATCCTCTATATTCAGATACTTTCCTTACCACTGGGAACTTCTGGACTTCTAATTAAGGTGGTGATGTAAAATTTCATAGGAAAGCCCAGTTCTCTCAAATAAACCCCAGCAACTGTTAGGAAAAAAAAAAAACCAACCCACACCTGGAAAAACCAATGATAAAGAAAACTGAAAAGAAACAAAAAGAATTCCATCATTCAGTTCAGAACTCTACTGGGCAGAAGCTAGTGGAATCAGGTGGAGGTGTCTCCCCCATCTGGGAAACCAGAACCGCTGTAGGCAAGCACAGAAGCCAGTGGAGATGGTGTTAAGCAAAGCAATATGAGCTCTTGCAAATGGACCTGAAGTCAGCCAGTGATGAAGAAGCAGGTTGTAACTCATCACAAGCTCCAATAATCAGGGACCTGAAGCTAGATCCTAATTCTGGCCTGTCAGAACAGAAGTAGGATGGAATCTCCCTAGATCACTCACTTCACAGAGAGACAGGCCCAGCAATGTACTCTTTGGAGAAATGTGAACCACAGAGGAAGCCAGGATCACCTCGTATGGGCACCAGCACTGGAGACGCTGTGTAAGAAGTCTGAGAAAAACATGATTTCTAGCATCTCATTGGAACCTGTCAGCATCACAACAAGAAGGAAAAGCTTCCAGCTGGAGATCTTGTAAAGAGAAGAAGAGTCCAGCCAAGGCTAAAACCCACGGTGAGCTTCTAGGAGACTGAGACAAGTCAGGGATTGAGGCAGAGAGTGTGGCCTAATACCAGTTGCCTAATACCAGATTTCAGCAGCAGCAATGTCATCTGTGCTACAGATAGGGGCAGGATCAAACCGAGTCATCCAAGAGGGCCTGAGGGGACTGGCCTGAGCAAAAATCCCAAACCAAGAATTGAGGCTGAATATGCAAGTAAACAGAAGGAAGGAAACAAGCATTTAGTAAGTGTCTACTGTGTGCCAAACAGGGCAGCTAAGTGGTGCAGTGGATAGAGTGCCAGCCCTGGAATCAGGAAGACCGGAGTTCAAATATGGACTTGGACACTTATTAGCTGTGTGACCCTGGACAAATCACTTATCCCTGTTTGCCTCAGTTTCCTCATCTATAAAATGAGCTGGAGAAGGAAATGGCAAACCACTCCAGTATCTTTGCCAAGCAAACCCCAAATAGGGCCATGAAGAGTTGGACATGACTAATTGACTGAACAACAACAATGGGCCAGGCACTGTGCTAGGTGCTTCACAAATATTATCTCATGATGATCATATCCATCCATCTGATGGATGATCTCATATGATCCTCACAAAAACCTTTTGAGGTAGGTGATGTAATTATCTTTATTTTGCAGTTGAGGTAACTGAGGCAGATAGAAGTTAAATGACTTGCCCAGAGTCACACAGCTAGTAAATGTTTGAGGCTGAATTTGAACTCAGATCTTCTCTATTTACTGTACCACTTAGCTGCCTGTCCTAGAAGAGCTAGAAGAAAACACTGCGTAGAAAGACAAAGTGTGCCTGGGTGGAATTTTGTTCTGTTCTGTTCTGGTGGTTTTAAGAGGAAAGAAAAGAGAGGGCAGAAACAACCTAAGTAATACTTTTTTGACATAGCTAGGTGTCACAGTGGATAAAGTCCTGGGCCTAAAGTCAGAAAGACTTATCTTCCTGAGTTCAAATCTGGTGTCAGACACTTACTAGCTGTGTGACCCTGAGCAAATTACTTAACCCTGTTTGCCTCGGGTTTCCCCATATGTAAAATGACTTGAAGAAGGAAATGGCAAACCACTACATTATCTTTCCCAAGAAAATCTCAAATGCAGTCACAAAGAATCAGACATGACTGACCACCACCACCAACAAAGGGTGGGAAAAAGGAATATGTTAGGGAAGACTTGAGGAAGGACGGATAGTAAGTCACTATTTAGTAACATTAATTCAGATGCAAAATAAGAAGCGTATACAAGCAGGAAAAGAAAAGAGCTCAGTATCTCATGAATTTCACTCTTATTGGAACTGCACAAAAGACAGTATGCACAACAAATTTGGTGCAGAAATACGTTAAAATCAATAGTGATACAGGTAGGGAGAGGCAAAAGGGAGGGGGATGTAAGAGGGAAAATAGTTGGGGAGGAAATAGTCACAAGCAAAACACACTTTAGCTTTGTGGGGTTGATCACGAAAGGTGATTAAGAAAAGAAAGTATAAGAAACAGAAACTGGAGTTCAGGTAGAGTGAAGAGAGAAGAGCAGAGGAGGAAGAGACAACTTCAATTATAGATTATTGGTTTTGATCAGATTCTTTTTCCTCTTACCCCCAATTCTTCTACTTTATCAAGAAAGAGGTAAAGGAAAAAAGGCAAAAGTTTAAGAGGATATGATGGATGGAAATATGCAATTAGCACTAGTAACAGTAAGTGTAAATGTAATGATCTCACCCATAAAGAAAGGTAGAAGAATGGATTAGAAACCAGAATTCAACAATGTATAATTTACAAATAAATACAATTGAAATATGAAAATTCATGTAGCATTAAAATGAGGGGCTGGAGCAGAATTTGTTATGCTTTAGGCGAACTAAAACAAGCATGATCACAGACTAGGCAAAAATGTATACAGTTTAAAAAGATAAACAGGGAAATGGTATTATGTTTGAAGACATTGCACACAATGAAATACTATCAATATTTAAAGACATGAACCAAATGGTATAGCAGTTTAAGGAAAAAGTTAGTTGAATTACAGAAAGAAAAAGATAGCAAAAACATAGTAATTGGAGAATATCATGAATCCCTATCATCCCTAAATAAATCTAGCAACAAAAAAGAAAAGAAAAGAAAAGAAAAAAAAAAAAACCTGAATAGAATTTTAGGACAGTTAGCTATCATAGATCTATGGTAATGATTGAATAGGACTAGAAAGATCATACATATTTGTTAGCTGTGTCTGTGTATCTTTATAATAAATGAACATGTTCTAGAGCAGTGGTTCTCAAAGTTTTGTCTCTTAAAGACTTCTGGGGACCTCTGGCACTATTTAAAGAAGTCCACAAGGTCAAAGCTATTTTAAAAACAATATTAAAATATTGTTTTTCTATTAAATCCTCCTTTTTAAACTACATATCTATATGGAACAAGATTTCTTCATATACTTTAATTAAATAATGTATCAAAACTTTTTGAATGCAAAAGCAGATATGAGAATTCACCTGCCTTTTATTAAGCTAGACATTAAAGAGATTTGCCAAAATATGTAAAACAATGCCATTCTTCTCACTAAATATTTTTGCTTTGGAAAATATAATTACTTTTCATAAAAACATGTTATTTATGTTAACATGTAATGGGTTTGTTACTGTTATTTTAAAATGAGTCAATAAATATTTGTAAAATTTATTGGCTTTAATTTCTAATGTGGTAAATATCATTGAATATAAACAAAAACATATTGGGTTTCAAAATAATTTTTAAGAGTGCAAAGAGTAGTAAAGCAGTAGAGATCAAAAAATTTGAGAGCCATTGTTCACAGCATAAAAATCTCATAAACAAATACAGAAAAGCAGAATTTTTAGACACATTCTTGACTGATTACCGCACAATAAAATATCACCCAAAGACTCCAACTACTGGGATAAGGAATCAATAGTGAACAAAAACTGCTAGAAAAGTTGAAAAGAAATTAGAAGTAACTTGATCTAGGCCAACCTCTCACATCTTCCATTAAGCTCCAGTTGCATACATGTAAGCTCATATCATCAACAAATTAGAAGACAATAAGAGGTACTTTTTTGTAATTATGCATTGAGGAAGAATTCTTGACTAAACAAGGGATAGAGAGATAAATAAGAGGAAAAAAAGGACACTTTTGATTATATGAAATTGAAAAGTTTCTTCACAAGCAAAATGAATACATTTAGAATTATATGGAAACAGTTAATGGGGAAAAATAATTTGTCACAAATTTCTCACATATATGATATAAAGATCTGATATTCAAGATATACGTATAGATTATACACATATATGCCTAGTATATGTGCCTTTCTTTGTACCCTCAGCACTTAGCATATGGTAAATGCTTGTTGACTTGACTTGATAAGAACCATTACCCAAGAGAGAAGTGGTCAAGAGATATTAATGGGCAGTTTTTAAAAGAAAAAAAGCAAGCTATCAATAACTATAAGAAAAAATACCCTAAATCACTAATAATAAAGCAAATGAAAATTAAAATAACTCATTGGTTCCTCCTCATACCTGTCAGATTGGCAAAGATGCCAAAATGGTTAGAAGACAATTGCTGGAGTGATTGTGGGAGACCAGACACAAGATAATGCACTGTTGGTAGGGTTGTGAAATTATCCTACAATTATGCAAAGTAATTTGAAATATATGATCAAAGTCACTAAAATATGCATACCCTTTGCAAGATAAAAGAGAGAAAAGGTGCATATGTTGTACATGTATTATGTATATACATTTATACACACACAGAGACAAAAAGACAGAGACAAAGAGTGGGAGAGAAACAATTTCTATTTAACTTAGAGCTTGAAACAAGTCAGGTGCAAATCAATTGGGTAATGGCTGAAGAATTAAATGATGGCGTATGAATGTGATGGAATATTATTGTGCCATCAGAAATGGTGATAGATTCACAGAAACCTGGATGGCCTTGTATAAACTAATGCAGAGTGGAATGAGCCAAACATTTTCTAAAACTGCTACAACCTTGTAAAAAAAAGCACAACTGGTAATGATTTAAGAACTGAGAACAATTAAATGGCTACTTATGACTCCAGAAAACTGATAATGAATCAAACTTCCCATTTCTTGGCAGACATATGGTGGAGTAGAGGTACAAAATGAGATGTACATTTTTAGACACTCTCAATCTCTGATTTTGTTTTATGGGCTATAATTGTTAAATGCAATGGCTTTTCTTATTGCAGAGTTGGAGGGGAGAGAATGAAAGTTATAGTAGAAAGTAGTGATAGTGATACTAAAAAGAAAATAATGTCAATGAATCATAAAAAGGTAGAAAAGTGTAGAAGAAAGGTTAGAAGGGGACAGAGACAAACAGGATACCATATTATATTTGAATTATAGATGTAAAACTACTTCATCAAAATATATGCAATAGGGAAAAAATAAAACTGTCCATAATGCAATCTCACAGTTTCATATATAATCTTTCTTTTCATTTTCTTTGTATAATGAACTCTTCATGTTTGTTGATGTTTAAGATTATACCGAAAAGGAAAATTTAAACACACACAGTCACACACACACACACACACACACACACACACACACACACCCCCAAGGAGAAGCTTCTATTTCCTTTATACGTAGAACCCTAATGTTATTGCTACAGATGTTGTGTGGTCTTAGAGGTTACGTGTATATAGTGCAGCGTTCAGATGCTCTCAAACTCTAGTAAGGTGGTTCCCTTTTAGCAGCAGGCTGGGTAATTGCTGTAATGCAGTGGAAATGATGAGACAGTAGGAAGTACATCAGTAGGAGTGACAGGGGAAATGTGAATCCTTTATGTGTGGTCTCTTTCTCTCCTAGGTGGTGGCCTCTTTGGTCCTTGTTTTAATTCCTATTGTAAACTCCTCAGCTAAATAGTCAACTCTTGATAACAATGTGGCCAAAAAAATAAGAAAGAGGGAAGTGAATTAGAGTATGGAGGTGGAAAAGAGCACTTAGGTGTTATCACTTGACCTTATAGCAGACTTTCCCAAGATCCTCTTCATGGCCTTGAGTCATGATATTACCACAATAAATGGAGTTGAGTTGCAGGAATAGGAAGAGTATGCTTGTTAAATCTTTGGGTGTACTTTCTTAAAGTGTTATGTGAAGTGTATTAAAATATAATAAGTACATAAAAAATTTGTGATTTTATTCAATTTCCTGAATATTCATTTGATTTTTTTTACATTTTTATTGATTGCTATTGTCTTTAACTTTTTTAAAAAGAAAAAAATGCTTTTTTGAGGAAAGGATACTTGACATTCAGCTCAAGAATGATATACACACAAAAAAATTTGAATGTCAATTCAAGGTCAATCCAACTTAAATTGACAGGCTAGCTGCTGGTCAACATGGAAAAAAATCAAGATCCCAAACTCACCTTGCCTTGTACGGCTTCCCTAAGTTTTCCTCAAGGGAAGTTGTCTGAGGACAGATTTTAGGTACTGCTTGGGAAATTTGTTGACTGAGTTCAATTTTCTGAGAGCAGATCTGGGGCAGGTTACGAAATGCAAACATGAGTCATAGTGATGGGTCTGGGATCACTTACCAAGTTGTTGTGTAGTTAGTGGATTGGTTTTGGGTGCTCATAGAACACTAGCTTAGGAATTATCAAGTTGCTTCAGTGGCTGAAGGCATGTACTCTAACACTGAACAACTCATAATAAACTTCACGTATCTCAGTTCTTCCATGTGTAAAATGACAAACATATTACCTGTCTTTCCCTTCCAGACTTAGATTCTGGAAAAACAAATGAAATGATAGATGGGAACAGAAAGGTGCTCCACATTAAATCAAAGGCATTGTTCATACATTATGAATAACATTAATTATCTATAAAATTATCATGAATATTTTAGGAAAGAAATGCAGTATTTTATACTGCAGACCTTGCCCAGTGTTCTTTTGAATTGTGTAAGGGAACCCTTAATTTTTTAATGTTATGCCAGTGGTGGACAGGCTCTAGAACAGGAGTTCTTGACTTGGGGTCTTTGGACTACTACATTTTTTCCTAAATTATATTTTAGTATTATTCCTTTCCTTTGTAATTCTATCTATTTTATTTTATGCATTTAAAAACATCGTTCTGAAAAAGAGTCCACAGCTTTCATCAGGTAACTAAAGGGGTCCATAACACTGAAAAGGTTAAGAACTCTTGTCCCAGAGGCAATAAAGAGTTACTAAAAAGTCTCTTGATTCTCTGTTCTATGAGCAATTCATTACACCATTCTGCTGCTCCATTTGTTCCTTTAGAGCAGAGGATCTTAACTCCAGGGTCTTTGAATGTTTTAAAAATATTTTCAATAACTATTTCAATATATATTATTTTGTAACAGTATAGGTTTTATTTTATGCATTTAATTAAAAAAAAGACTGGATTTTTCTACCTCACCCAGGCTTTAACTGCGGGGCCGCTCATAGATGGACCTGATTCCACTTTGATAAGCATAGGAGCTTTGACCTTTTCCAAACCCTGGCCAGTTTGCCCCTCCTTAAACAACCTTGTGGGCTCATTTAATGCTGAACATACTGATGCAGATACCTAGCCTAGCCCACTGCAGCTCAAAATTCCTGAGCTCAAGATATCCACCAGCCTCAGCCTCCCTGTAGCAGGAATTACAGGCATACGCTATGATGCCTAACTATTTTATGCATTTAAAAGCATTGTTCTGAGAAAGAGGGCCATAGGTTTCACCATATTGCCAAAAGAGTCAATGACTCAAAAGGCTGAGAATCCCTTTTCTAGATGGTCCTACCAAGTGACAAGAGCATCCAGTAGATACCATAGACAAAGGACACTTGGCTTGGTTAAGGCTGGTCGTTGGCCATAGGGTGATATAGTTTAAAGGCATATCCACTCAAAGACATCTGGTTGTGATCTATGTTAGCAGGGGAAATACTCTAGAGTGATGAAATCACAGATTTTGGAAATATTTTTATTAGTAGCCCTAGTCTTCAAAGTATAGAACTGGTCTAGGGGTGGTAGAGTATGCGTTTATTACCTGCTACCAGAGAAGGTGAGGCTGGTAGATCCGTTGAGCTCAAGAGTTCTGAGTTTCAGTAAGGCTTATGGGATATCAGCCGTGAGTCCAACACCAATTAAGTGAATCCCTGTGAGGGAGGGATGATACTAGGCTGCTGAAGGAGAGGTAAACCAGCTCAAGTCCAAACAGAGAAGACATGCTGATCAATATTATGAATGGCCACTGTGTTTTCAGGGTGGCTGAAAAAAATACACAAATACAAACAAAACTACAACTCTAAGTCAGGTAAGCACAAGGAATCCTTTGACAGGAAAGGTTAGTGGAGAATTTCTTCCTCCCATACTCCCATCTCTGGAGCATTATCATCCAATTAACCTAGCGTCAGAGGGTAGGCATGATTATTGGTGCTGCTATGGAACAGGTGAAGAAAATAAGACCAATCTGAAATGTCACCACTACTTTGCTGTCGTGTGTGATAGAAAGAGAAATAGACTGACTAGATTTTTGAAAGGGTTATTTTTCCCACTTTGAGAATTCATAAGACTAGATATATAAATAGATCCCTAGGATAAGAGGTGAGAGTATTTTGTTTTGTTTTCAACAAAAAGAGCTGTTTGATAATTTGCTTGGATGAGACTTCATGCACAGAAGGAATGGATTCCAACACCTATTTATTCATAATAATGAACATTTTTATTTATTATGTATTATATATTATATTATTATGTAACAGGCATTGTGGTAAGCACTTTACAATTATTATCTCATTTGATCCTTACAACTCTGCAAGGTAGGTGCTCTCTACTTTATGATAGAGAAACTGAAGCAAGCAGAGGTTAAGTGACTTGCCCAGGGTCACATAGCTAGGAAGTGTCTGAGGCTGGATTTGAACTCAGATCTTTCTGACTTTAGGTTCAGTGCTCTGTCCACTGCACCACCTAGCTGTTCTAGAAATTTCTAGCCCTTCTTTCCTCTCCTTTGGACTATAGGATATATTGAACATTTGGCTCTTCTGCCTTCACTTGAATGGAATTGATCTAGCCAGAACACAAAGAGAAATTTTGTTATGGGCAATATTTTCACTTAATAGTATGATGAAAGATTTAATAAGAGCAGCAGCCAACTTTTTTCTTATTCATTTAAATCAGAAGTTCCTAACCTGGAGTCCATGAATTTGATTTTTAAAAATATTTTGATAAAGGTATTTCAGTAGAATTAATTTCTTTTGTTATTTTATGTGTTTTAAAACATTATTTTGAGGAGTCCATAGGCTTTGCCAGACTAGAAAAAGGAGTCCATGATACAAACAATAACAATAGCATTTATATAGTACCTTAAGGTTTGCAAAGTGCTTTACAATATCGTGAGAGGTAGGCACCATAGAAGTTAAGTGACTTGCTCAGGGGTTAGACAGCTACTAAGTGGCTGAGGCAGGATCTGAACCCAAGTTTTCTTCACTTTGGGTCTATTGCTCTATCTACTATGCCACCTAGCTGCCAAGGATTAAGATCTCTTGATTAAACTGAGGTGCACCTCATTGCCTTTTTGAATGACCCTCTCCACAAAACACCCTCCAACACTTGCTATGATATAACTTCTAATTTTATGTTGCAAGTTGATAATTTAACAAATAACAATTTAACAAATAGCAAGTTACTTTTCCTGTCAGTACTGGCTGTTTAGGAGCAAAAAGTTGTTCTGCAAAATCATAGTACTTCTCTGTGTTGTAGACTTGTTAAGTCCACCTGGTCTAAATCAGGAAAGCCCTTGCCTGTTCAGGTAGAACCAGATTTGGTGCCTTGCCTAGGACTTACGTATAACTCACAGCCTTTAATACTCCCAGAAGAAGCTTCTAATAATGTTATTGTACTAGGACAAAGTTGGTGAAGCTCAGAGGACCTATGAGTTTTTCTTCATTTAATTTGTATTTTATTTTTTCTTAGTTACACGTAAACAAAAATAGTTAACATTTGCTTTCTTTTTAAATTTTGAGTTCCGTATTCTCTTCCTCTTTCCCTTCCTTGAGAGGGCAAGCAATTTGATATAGATTACACATGTGCAGTCATACAAAGCCTTTCCATATTAGTTATGTTGCAAAAGAAAATGCAGACTCCTCCCAAAAAAAAGAATAAGAAAGTAAAAAAAAAAGTGCTTCAATCTGCATCCAGACTCCATCAGCTCCTTGGAGGCAGATAGCATTTTCCATCATAAGTCTCTCAGAATTGTCTTAGATCATTGCGTTGCTGAGAATAGTTGTTATTCACGGTTGACTATCACACAATAAAGCTGTTATGTACAATGTTCTTCTGATTCTGTTCAATTCACTTTGTGTCAGTTCATGTAAGTCTTCCCAGGTTTTTCTGAAAGTATCCTGCTCCTCATTTCTTATAGCACAATAATATTCCATCACAATCATATACCACAACTTGTTCAGCCATTCCTCAATTGATGAACATCCCCTCAATTTACAATTCTTAGAGTATTTCTCCAGTTGTTTAGATCTGACTTTATTTGTGTGAAAAGTGTTCTGTAATTGTATTCATATAGTTTCTGGGTTTATCTTGGCAAGTAGACTCCCAAGTATTTTATATAGTTTTCAGTTTTTTTAAATTGAATGTCTCTTTCTCTCTTTTGCTGCTAGACTTTGTTGGTAATGTATAAAAATTGTGATGATTTATATGGGTTTATTTTGTATGCTGAAACTTTACTAAAATTGTCAAATATTTCAACTATCTTTTCAGTTGATTCTCTAGGATTCTTTAACTATACTATCATATCATTTGCAAAGAGTGATAATTTTGTTTCCTCATTGCCTATTCTAATTCCTTCAATTTCTTTTTGTGTGTGTGTGTGTTTTATTGCTATAGCTAGCATTGCTAAAACAATATTGAATAATAGAGGTGCTAACTTATCCCCATTACAAATAATGCTTGCTGATGATTTTAAATATATATTATTTATCATTTTGAGAAAAGCTCCATTCATTCTTATGATTTCTAGTGTTTTTAATAAGAGTTTTGTCAAAGGGAATTTTTACAAAAGCTTTTCCTGCATCTATTGAGATAATCGTATGATTTATGTTGTTTTTATTATTGATATGGTTAATTATGCTGATAGTTTCCCTAACATTGAACCAGTCCTGACTTCCTGGTATAAATCCCACTTGGTCATAATGTATGATCGTTGTGATATATTGTTGAAATCTTACTAGTATTTTATTTAAGATTTTTGCATCAAGATTCATTAGGGAAAATGGTCTATAGTTTTCTTTCTCCATTTTTGCTCTTCCTGGTTTAAGTATCAGTACAATATTTGTTCCATAAAGTGAATTTGGTAGGACTCCTTCTTTGTTTATTTTCCCAAATAGTTTATATAGTATTGGAATTAATTGTTCTTTGAATGTTTGGTAAAATTCATTTGTGAGTCCATCTGGTCCTTGTGATAGGTGCTTAATAAATGCTTACTAACATTTGATTATGTTACAATCCTGTTGTCCTGCATGAGAGGAAGGAGTTTCCACACGGGGAAGTCCCTGTACAAATGAAATCACAAGTTCCTTTGAAAAAACAACAACAACAACAACAACAATCTCTTTTAGAGACAAACCCTACTCTCAAGGAACTTACTGTTTAGTTGAAGAGGTTACCATCACTATTACCATTTTAACCAGAAGTAAATTGTACTCCCTGGGCAGAAATAGAACCCTATGAAAGACATTAGAAATCCAACCTCTTCATTTTACAGACAAGGTCCAAAGAGGTTGCCTTGTCCAAGGTTACACAATAATTAATCTTTGGCACCATTTACCTAGCAGCAAAGTGAGGAATGGAAACAGGGTTTCCTGACTCTTAATCTATTTCTCTTTCTATCATATCACATTGCTTCTTTGCTGTGTAGTGGTGAAATTTCAAATTGACATTACTTTCTACACATATTCTACAACATGATTCTGCGTAATTATGATTTAACTGAAATTTGAATAGGTAGCTATGCAAGTAGCTATGTGATGCCTCTCCACAGATCATATTTCCCAAAGGGGTACATGTGTCTTGTAAAAAGTGCTGGGAAGAAAAGTGAAATAGATTTTTTTTTCTTATTTCCAGAAAAGGAGTGATCACCTGTATGGTTTTGAATTATTACATACTTGTTTAAAAATCAGTTTCTTGCATATGGGTATCTATATCCATATGTATGAACATGAGTATGTGTGCATATTCACATACATGTATATGTATAGTTCCTTGTATTTTTCTTCAAACCAGAGAAGTATCACTGCTTTGACCTAGTGTCCCTTCATGCATGATTGACCAGACTCACATGATAAAACATGAAACTCTCAAGAACTTAACAGGCTAGATCATGTATGAAACCTTTTCACTTTAGCTTGGTTTGAATCCAAGATTTCAGATATGCACTGTTACTTGTATAACTGGTGGAAATATCTGCTGACCATGTGTGGGTTCTCCTTGGAAATCTCCATGGACCACTTGGGTAGCACACACTATGAAATAGATCGGAGTCTGAGTTCAATAATGATGACAGAAGGAGGTATCATTCTACTCTTGATTAATTAATATTTTCTAGATTGCTAGATATTTGAGCTACTTGTGACTATTAGTGAGTCAATGATAACTATGTCACTACAAAAGGGAGCCAGGAAATATGCTCACGAAATTCAACTTTTGGAGATGTTTCTTTCATCCTCTTTTTCCATTTGCTAAGAAATCTCCATTAGGTTAATTTTTTTTAGTTTTTACACTGATAGTTTCTCCTATAAATTTCTATAATATTCATTGTATGAACTTTCATACTTAATTTTGCACTGGCTTGCATTGTTAACTAAAGTCTTCATGTGAATATGGCTTAGGCAATTAGATGATGAAATGGATAAACTGGAATCTGAGTTCAAATCTGACTTCAATCATTTACTAGCTACTCAATCCTGGGCAAGTCACTTAACCTTTGTCTCAGTTTCCTCATCTGTAAAATGGGGATAATAATACCTTACTCCTAAGGTTATGAGGATAAAGTAAGATAATATTTGTAAAAGACTTTAACAATCTTAAAATGCTTAATAAAGCCATTACTTTTTGATTATTTATTTTTAGTTTTCAACATTCATTTCCATAAGATTTTGAGTTTTAAATTTTCTCCCCCCTTCCCCTTTCCCCCCCTCAAGACAGCATACAATCTGACATAAGTTCTACATGTACATTCATGTTAAGCATATTTTTCTATTAGTCATGATGTAAAGAACAATTAGAACTAATGGGAGGAATCATGAGAATGAAGCAATAAAACAAAACAACAAAGGAAAAGGAGAGCAAATAGTATGCTTCCATCTGCATTCAGACTCCACATTTCTTTTTCTGGGTGTGGATAGCAATTTCCATCATGAGTCTTTTGGAGTTGTCTTAGATTCTTGCATTGCTGTGAAGAGTCAAGTCTTTCAAAGTCAGTCATCCCATAATGCTGCTATTACTGTATACAATGTTTTCCTGGTTCTGCTCATTTCACTCTGCTTCAGTTCATGTAAGTCTTTCCAAGTTTTTTTTGAAATCTGCCTGCTTATCATTTCTTATAGCACAATACTGTTCCATTACATTCATATACCACAACTTGTTCAGCCATTCCCCAGTTGAAGAACATCCCCCCTCAATTTCCAATTCTTGGCCACCACAAAAAGAGCTGCTATAAATATTTTTGAACATGTGGGTCGTTTTCCTGTTTTTATGATCTCTTTGAAATACAGACCAATCAGAGAACCAAAAATTTATTTTATAGAGCTAGGAAAAAACAATAACAAAATTTATCTGGAAGAACAAAAAGTCCAGAATATCAAGGGAACTAATGAAAAGAAATGCAAGGGAAGGCGGCCCAGGTGTACCAGATCTTAAATTGTATTATAAAGCTTCAATCATCAAAACTACATGGTACTGGGGAGGCGGAGCCAAGATGGCGGAGTGAAAGCAGTGACTTGCTTGAGCTCTCCTCCAAACCCCTGCAAATATTCATAAAAAATGGCTCTAAACAAATTCTGAAGCAGCAGAACCCACAAAAAGACAGAGTGAAACAAATTTCCAGCCCAAGTGTTATACCGAGAAATGAGTGAGTTGACGACCCGAGCTAATTTTAAATTGTGGACTTTATTAGCGCGTGGCTGCCAGGGATATTCACATCCAAATCAAGCAGCCCCCATCAGGGGTTGAGCTAGGGTTTATATAGGGAGTATACAGGACAGGGAGGGGGATGGATCTTTGAAGTCTGGCTGGTCAAGGACACCCTTCTCCCTCTGTGTAGATATGATAATGCTCTGCAAACTTTCCTGAGCAGCCAGATAAGGGTCTTGCTAAGGAATTTGGAGTTTTCCAGAGATATGATCTGAGGGCTAGGACCTGAGCAGCCAGATAAGGATCTTGCTGAGGCCCATGCATGAATACTGCTAGGCACAGCGTCCTTGGGCTGGGGAGTGGTTGTTAGAGATAGTGTTTCTGAGACTAGGGAGGCATTTTGGGGCAAAAGTATAAGCACAAGCACCTGAGCACCCCATCATTACAGGTCAGGGATCACACAAACCAGACCAGGTGTCCTGGTTTCTGGTATAAACATAATTATCTAAAGCCATTGTATTGCAAGTTTTCTTATCCATTTGCTTTGGAGGTATGGGCTGTGCTTAAGCCATGCAGGAGTACATTTCACCATTGTTTAGATTTAGGAGGAAAGAGGTCTGGGGCAAGATTAAGCAGCAACTTCTGCTTTCCATTGCCTAAAGGTCCCTACTACCTAAATGGTAAAATAATGTTCTGCATTACACAAGACAACCTGGATGACTGATCAGAAAGGTGTATCGTGCCGGGCTGGCAGCGCAGTGGGTGCACAGGCCGCAGCGAACCTGGAGCAGGCCTCAGAGGACTGAATCAGGGGCAGCTGTAGAGGTTTCCAGACTCCTCAATCTACCAATGCCAAAGACAACTTAGAAGGTCAGTGGGAAAAGTCTGTTTCTGTCTGTGCTGAGAAAGGAAGGCGGAGTCTCAGCTCCATTCCCTAAGAGAGTGGCCCTGGGGGGGGCAGCTGCTTCCCGAGCTTCCAGACCACAGACTGAGGGGGAATCCAGTGGCTGATCAGAGAGGGATTGCTGGGATCTCTTTGCCAGTGCTGAGACAGGAATCTCTTGCTTTGCCCGTGTTTGGATCTGGGTCACAATTCTGGGCAGCGGTGCTGGGGTGAGGAGGAGCACTGGCTTGGTGGAGCTTGTAGTGATTGTGCAGAGGAGCCCTTCCTCACAGTTACAGGACAGAAAGGAGTACTTGTAGTCACAGGCCAGGAAAGGAATAAACACCTTGCCCCTTATTATACCACCTTGGGAGAACTGAAAGTTTACAGGTCCCTGCAAGTATCTCTGAAAACAGCTGTACAAACCTCCGAAGCTTGGGACAGTACATTCTCCACATTGGAAGCAGACTCTTACCTTAACAAAGAGTTTAAAACTCAAGTAATTGGCCGGGAGCATGAGCAAGCAGCGCAAAAAGAGTCAGACTATATTATCTTACTTTGGTGAAAAAGAAGATCAAAATATACAACCAGAAGAAAACAACAAAGTCAAAGCTCCTACATCCAAAGCCTCCAACAAAAATATGAATCAGTCTCAGGCCTTAGAAGAGCTCAAAAGGGATTTTGAGAAGCAAGTAAGAGAAGTAGAGGAAAAACTGGGAAGAGAAATGAGAGGGATGCAAGAAAATCATGAAAAACAAGTCAACTGCTTGCTAAAGGAGACCCCCAAAAATACTGAAGAAAATAACACCTTAAAAAATAGCCTAACCCAAATGGCAAAAGAGGTCCAAAAAGCCAATGAGGAGAAGAATGCCCTAAAAAGAAAAACTGGCCAAATGGAAAAGGAAGTCCAAAAGATTACTGAAGAAAATACTTCCTTAAAAATTAGAATAGAGCAATTGGAAGATAGTGACTTTATGAGAAATCACGACACAGTAGAACAAATCCAAAAGGATGAAAAATTAGAAAACAATGTGAAATATCTCATCGGAAAAACAACTGACCTGGAAAATAAATTCAGGAGAGAGAATTTAAAAATTATTGGACTATCTGAAAGCCATGATCAAAAAAAGAACCTAGACATCATCTTTCAAGAAATTATCGAGGAAAACTGCCCTGATATAGAACCAGAAGGCAAAATAGAAATTGAAAGAATCCACAGATCTCCTCCTGCAAGAGATCCCCAAAGGAAAACTCCTAGGAATATTATAGCCAAATTCCAGAGTTCCCAAGTCAAGGAGAAAATATTACAAGCTGCCAGAAGGAAACAGTTCAAGTACTGTGGAAACACAATCAGGATAACACAAGATTTAGCAGCTTCTATATTAAAGGACCGCAGGGCATGGAATATAATATTCCAGAGGGCAAGGGAGATAGGATTACAACCAAGAATCACCTACCCAGAAAAACTGAGTATAATCCTTCAGGGAAAAAAATGGTGATTCAGTGAAATAGAGGACTTTCAAGCATTCTTGATGAAAAGACCAGAGCTGAACAGAAAATCTGACTTTCAAATACAGGACTCCAGTGGAACATGAAGAGGTAAACAGGAAAGAGAAATCATAAGAGACTTATTAAGATTGAACTGTTTACATTCCTGCATGGAAAGATGATATTGATAACTCATGAGACCTTGGTCAGTATCAGGGTAGTTATAGGAAAAAAATTATATGTACGTATATATATATAGATAGATAGAGGGCACAGGGTGAGCTGAAGATTAAGGGGTCATCTAGAGAATAAAATTAAGGGATGAGAGAGGATTATACTTGGAGAAGAAGAAAGGGAGAGGTAGAATGGGGTAAATTATCTCACAAAAAAAAAAACCAGAAAAGAAAAGTCTCTTGCAGTGGAAGGGGAAATGGGGGAAGGTGAGAGGGAATGAGTGAATCTTATTCTCATAGGATTTGGCTTAAGGAGGGAATAACATACACATTCAATTGGGTATGGAAATCTGTCTTACCCTACAGGAAAATAGGGGGAGAAGGGGACAAGAGAGCAGGGGGATGATAGAGAGGAGGGCAGATTGGGAAAGGGGGTAATCAGAAGTAAATACTTCTGAGGAGGGACAGGGTGAAAAGAAAGAATAGAATAAATGGGAGGGCAGGATAGGATTAAGGGAAATAGAGTTAGTTTTTCACAACATGTCCACTATGGACATGTTTTGCATAAGTGCACATGTACAACCTATATTGAGTTGCTTGCCTTTTCAATGAGGGCGGGTAGGGAGGGAGGAAGACAGAAAATTTGAAGCCTAAAGTTTTGAAAACATATGTTTTAAAAAAATGTTTTCACATGCTATTGGGAAATAAGAAATATAGGAAATGGGGTACAGAAGTCTGTCCTCCCCTACAGGAAAATAGAAGAGGAAGGGGGTAAGAGAAGGGGAGAGAGATAGAAGAGAGGACAGACTAAAGGAGGGGATATTCAGAATGCATGACATCTTGGGGTGGGGGAGGGGGATGGGGTGAAAATTTGGAACTCAAAAACTTGTGGAAGTGAATGTTGAAAACTAAAATTAAACAAGTTTATATTAAAAAAAACAAAAATTACATGGTACTGCTGAGCCATTCCCCAATTGATGGCCGTCCTCTCAATTTCCAATTCTTTGCCATCACAAAAAGAGCTGCTATGAATATTTTTGTACATGTGGGTCCTTTTCGCATTTGTATGATCTCTTTGGGGTACCGACCTAGAAGTGGTATTGCTGGGTCAAAGGGTATGCACATTTTTATAGCTCTCTTGGCATAGTTCCAAACTGCTCTCCAATTTTCCCACATCTTGTGCTATAAGAAATGATGAACAGGCTAACTTCAGAAAAACCTGGAAAGACTTGTATGGTCTGATGCTGAGAGAAGTGAGCAGAACCAAGAGAACATTGTACACAATAACAGCCACGTTGTGCATGACTAATATTGATCAACTTAACCCTTCCCAGCAATACAAGGAACTAAGACATCTCTAGAGGCCTCATGATGGAAAGTGCTGTCCACATCCAAAGAAAGAACTATGGAAGTTGAATTGCTATTTTTTTTCTTTTCTGTTGAGTTTTGTTTCCTCTTTCTGATGGTTCCTCCTATTGGTTTTAATTTTTACTTACAACACCACTAATGTGAAAATATGTTTAATAGGAATGTAAATGTATAGCCTGTATCAGATTGTGCACTGTCCTGGGGAGGGTGGTGGGGAGGAAGGGGGAGAAAAATTTTAAACTCAAACCATATGGAAGTGATTATTGCTAAATCAGAATAAATTAATAAGAAATTAAAAAAAAAGAAATTCCAAGATCTTGTGGATAGTCACTCAGCCAATCAGAAAGTGCTCCAAACTTTTCTGTAAACAACTAGTTTCTTAAGAAAGAGCCCTAGAGGCTAAAGCCCTTGCAACCAGTAGGGTTCAAGGATGGGGTTTCAACTGGGTGAAGGCTTTTCTCCACCGTGCTTGCTTAATAAGCTTATTGAATATGAACTGACACACTCTAAGGGCGAAGAAAGCCGCCATTTTTGAACATGGGACCCATGAAGTGGGCGGAGTTAACAGAACATGGACAAACATGAGATGGCCTGTTCAGGAAGGGTGTAACTCAGATGAACTAGACCAATAGGAGCCCTGGTGGGTGGAGTATGGATCTGGAGTAATGGTTTAAAAGTTGATTCTACCAATGAATCAGTGCCCACATGCTACTAAAGTACGTTGTGCCCGCTTCTCTCATGAGAAGTATAATAAAGACTTTCCTTCACTCACAAAAAAACCAAACCAAACCAAAACAAAAACCCCGCCCAAAAAACCTACTTAGTACTGGCTAAGAAATAGAGTGGTGGATCAGTGGAATAGGTTAGGCATGCAAGACACAACAATCACTACACTAATCTACTATTTGATAAATCCACAGACTCCAGCTTCTGGGATAAGAAATCACTATTTAGCAAAAGCTGTTGGGAAAACTGAAAAAATGTATGGCAGAAACTGAGCATAGACCAACATCTTCTACCCTATACCAAGATAAAGTCAAAATGGGTACATGATTTAGATATAAAGATTGATATTATAAGTAAACTAGAAGAGCAAGGGATAGTTTACATTTCAGATCTATGGAGAAGGGAAGAATTTATGACCAAACAAGAGATAGAGAACATTATGGAATGCAAAATGGACAATTTTAATTACATTAAATTGAAAAATTTTTGCACAAATAAAGCTAATGCATCCAAGATTAGGAGGGAAGCAGAAAACTGGGAAAATTGTTTACAATCACTGTCTCTGATAAAGGCCTTATTTCTAAAATATGTAGTGAACTGAGTCAAATTTATAAGAATATAAGTCATTCCCCAATTGACAAATGGTCAAAGGATATGAACAGGCAGTTGTCAGAGGAAGAAACTAAAGTTATATATAATCACATGAAAAAAGTATTCCAAATGACTATTGATTAGAGAAATGCAAATCAAAACAACTCTGAGGTACCACATCACACTTATCAGGTTGGCTAACATGACAAAACAGGACAATGATAAATGTTGGAGAAGATGGGGCAAAATTGGAATACTAATGCATTGTTGGTTGAATTGTGAAATGATTCAACCATTTTGGAGAGCAATTTTGAGCTATGCCCAAAGGGTTATAAAATTGTGCATACCCTTTGACCTAGCAATACCACTTCTAGGTCTAATAAAGCCATTCTTCTTCTTCTTCTTATCTTCCACATTGGATTGTAAAAGGTCAGATGTCCTGACTATATTTCTCTTTCTTTTCTAAATCTTTCTTAGCTGCCAGAAATGATGCTAGGCACACAATAAGTCAATTTATTAACAAAAATTCATTTACTAAATGTTTGCTAAATTCCAGTTGCTATGGACACAAAACAAAAGTGAGACAGTCCCTCCTTTCAGGGAGCTTACAAAGCTTTAAAGAGATACTTGTTAAATGAGTTTCTCATTAAAGTGAAGGGTGATATGGACTAAACCAGGGGTAGAGAACCTGCAGCCTTGAGGCCACATGTGGCCCTCTAGGTCCTCAAGTGCAGCCCTTTTAGTGAATCCAAACTTCACAGAAGAAATCCTCTTAATAAAAGGATTTGTTCTGTAAAACTTGGACTCAGTCAAAAGGCCACATCCAAAGACCTAGAAGGCCATATGTGGCCTTGAGGCCACAGATTCTCCATCCCTGAACTAGGCATTCCTTACAAACTCAGCCTCAAAGACTAATGAAATCCAAATGTAGTATCCCTTCAGGTTACTTCCTCAATTTGTACTCACTCTCAAAGGTTAGATCCTAAGAAGGATGATAAGCATACTTACCAGATGTGACCTGTGGGGTTACTCTTCTAAAACTATAGTCCCCACCATAGTGTTTCTCTTTAACAATCATCCATAAGACATAGTTAGCTCTTAGCAATGTAATTTACTAAGATGGAGTAGTAAAAACAATAGCTATAAAATGTTTCCACCAATAAATCTGGAGCATACTCCAATGAGAAGAATTGACACAAAGGATGGAGGGAAATAAATAATTCACAACTTATAACTGTGAATGTGAATGGGACGAAATCACTCATAAAATGAATGTATTAGAAAGTACTTAACTCAGTGCCAGACACATAATAGACACTTAATAAGACTGATTGATTAGAAATCAGAGTTTAACAATATATCATTTACAAGAAATATACTTGAAACAGAAAAATGCACACAGTTAAAATAAGTTGCTAAAGCAAAATCTGTTATGCTTCAGCTAAAGTAAAAAAGGTAGGGGTTAGTAATCATGATCTCAGACAAAGCAATGGCAAAAATAGATTTAATTTAAAAAGATAAACAAGAAAACTGTATTTTGCTAAAAGTTACCTTAGACAATGAATGAATATCAGTACTAGATATATATGCAGCAAATGGCATGGCATCTAAATACTTAAAGGAAAAGTTAAATGAATTTCAGGAAGAAATAATAAAACATTGATAGTGAGAGACCTAATTTTATCCCTTCTCAGACCTAGATAAGTCTAACCAAAACATAAAAAAAAGTGGAGGTCTTGACTAGAATGTTAGAAAAGTTAGATATGATAGATCTCTGGAGATTATGAATGGAAATAGAAAGAAATATACAGATTTATCAACTGTGAATGCATGGAAACTTTGTAAAAATTGATCATATATTAATCTCTCAAAAATGCAGAAAAGCAGAAATATGAAATGTATCTTTTATAGATCACAATGCAATAAAATTATATTTAATAAAAGGCCACTGATGAAATGATTAAAATTGATTGGAGATCAGATGCTAAATCAAATGCTAAAGAATGGGTAGGTCAAAGATGAAATCATAGAAACAATAATTTCATTAAGAATGATGACACCAATGAGACAACATATCCAAAATCTTGGGATACAGATAAAGCAATCCTGGGGAGAAATTTGTATCTCTAAACATTTTCATCAAATGAAGAGAGAAAAAGTACATCAATGAATTGATCTTGCAGCACTCTCTACTCCTTCAAAACCCAACAACTAGAAAACAGCAGTCTAAAAGCCCTTGGCTAAGCATCAAAATAGAAATCCTGAAAAATCAGAGAAGCAATGAACAAAATTGAAAGCCAAAAAACCCTATTAAATTAATTATTAAATTGGGAACTGCTTTTTTTTTTTGTAAAAAAAAAGTATGACATGCTTGTTAATATTCATTAGGCAACTTGATTAAAAAAGGAAAACAAAATCACTAGTATCAAAATGAAAAAGGTGAATTAATGAAGAAATAAGATAAATTTTTACTAATAATTTTCCTCAATTCTATGCCAATAAAATGGATAATCTAAATGAAATAGATGAATACTCACAAAAAATATTAAATGCTCTGATTAACTGAACAAGAAATAGAGCATTTAAATAACCTTACCTTAGAAAGAGAAATTAAACAAGTCATAAATGAACTCCCAAAAGGAAAAACCCCAGTTCCATATGGATTTACAACTAAGTTCTATAAAACATTAAAAGAACAATTCTGGTCCTTTTGGTCCCACAGGGAGAGTCAAAATAGATAAAGACATTCATATACCAATTACTCTAATGACTATTGAAGCAAAAATTTTAAATAAAATAATAGCAAAGGGACTATACCAGCACACACTATGTCCAGGCTGGATTTATACCAGGAATGCAAGGCTTATTCAATATTAGGAAAATGATGATCATAATTGGTCAATTTAATAATAACAACAAAACTCATATGATTTTATCAATAGATACAGAAAAAGCTTTTGACAAGATAAAATGACCATTCCTGAACATGGACATGTGTATAATAGTAGTCAGTTATACATGCATGATAAATGTGTGGCAAAGGCAACTCAGATCTTAGTACTAGAGTGCCTAAAAGTCCTTTCTCTCTTTATAGAGTACATATATAGCTTCCCTTGAATTCAGTCTCTCAGCTGGGTGAATTGTTTGTCTGGGTTCCAAAGATCTGCTCCACTCCATGATCAACTCTCTCTTCCCATTCCTTGAGGCCCTTCCTTTTTTGAAGGACTGCCACCCTGTGTCTGTGTCTGTCTGGATGTGTCTTTCCTCTTTGCTTGATTCAATGTGTCCATTCAATGCTGGTCCATTAGCTCTGCTTCAAAATTACATGTTGAATGCAGGGAGAAAGAGAAAGAGAAAGAGAGAGACACCAGGAAAAAATTTCTTAGATTTGCCCAAGAAGTCCCGCTATAGGACCTGGTTCTTCCTTCACTTCTGGGTCCCAGTTAGCCCCTCTCTCAAATTTCCCAGAGCTCAGCTATTTAAAGTCCCCAGAAGTACAGCTAATATCTTTGCTTGGCCAATTATGTTCCTTTCTGATTTATTCAAAGGATTTGTTTGTATCTTATAAATGTATGAAATAATGTACCTTATTACACTAAATCTCATCACCTGGGAATAAATCCCTTGACTACATTAACTGAGATGGGGGAGTAGAGGTTCGGAATCACATTTCTCTGCCCTTAAACAAATAAAATGGAGTTCCTTAAATAAAAATCCATATCCAACATTGGGGTGGCCTGCCTTCACATATGGACCACGTGGGAGATAGCCATGTCCACAGAACTTTGGTACTCGCTCTGGTCTTCATAATTTTAAAAGGTTTGCTATTAAGATTGTTGAAGATTGTTTCTCACTCATAAACTTAACTGTTGCTACTGAGGTTAGTTAGTTTTTTGTGTAGGCCTCATTTTTTTCCCCTTCAAAATGGAAGCTCCTTGAGGGTAGAAATTGTTTTGTTCATTTTAGTATTATCTTGCCTTTTCTGACATTGGCATAGTATTTTGCACCAACTTTATAAGATATTCGGCATTGCAGTTATAGTATATAAGTTATATATACTTTGTATACAATTATATACATATATGTGGATTTTGAACAAAAGATTGAAGTAGAAGGTAATGCCTCAGCTCAGCTCACTCTGGAGTTTTATTCTTGTCTTTAATTTCTCTCTTTGATTTGAAGGAGGACCAAAGGTTCTTAAAGAATTAGAAAGAATTGTAAGGCCTTCATTTCTAAAATATATAGAGAACTGAGACAAATTCCCCCAATTGATAAATGTTCAAAGGATATGAACAGGCAGTTTTCAGATGAAGAAATTAAAACTATCTATAGTCATATGAAAAAATGCTCTAGATCACTATAGATTAGAGAAATGCAAATCAAAACAACTCTGTGGTACTATATTCCACCCATCAGATTGGCTAACATGACAAAACAGGAAAATGATAAATGTTGGAGATGTGGGAAAATTGGAACACTAATGCATTGTTAGTGAAATTATGAACTGATCCAACCATTCTGGAGAGCAATTTGGAACTATGGCAAAAGAGCTATAAAACTGTGAATACCCTTTGGCCCAGCAATACCACCTCTAGGTCTGTACCCCAAAGAGATCACAAAAATTGGAAAAGGACTCACATGTACAAAAATATTTATAGCAGCTCTTTTTGTGGTGGCCAAGAATTGTAAATTGAGGGGATGCCCATCAATTGGGGAATGACTGAACAAGTTGTGGTATATGAATGTAATGTAATACTATTGTGCTATAAGAAATGGTGAGCAGGCAGGTTTCAGAACAACCTGGAAAGACTTGCATGGACTGCTGCTGAATGAAATGACCAGAACCAGAAGAATATTGTACACAGTAACAGGCACATTGTGCAATGACTAACTTTCATAGACTTGGCTCTTCTCAGCAATGCAAGGATATAAGACAACTCCAAAAGACTCATGATGGAAAATGCTGTCCACATCTAGAGAAAGAACTATGGAATTCTGTGCAGATCAAGGCATATTATTTCCTTTTTTTCTTTGTTTCTTCTTTCTCGTGGTTCTTCCCATTGGTTCTAATTCTTCTTTACAACATGACTAATGTGAAAATATGTTTAATATGAATGTACATATAGAGCCTATATCAGATCACATGCCATCTTGGGGAGGGGAGAGGAGAGGGAAGGGGAGAAAATTGAAAACTCGAAAGCTTATGGAAGTGAATCTTGAAAACTAAAAATAAATAAATTAAAAATAAAAAAAGAATTGTGAGGTCTGAGACCCATATAGTTCTTGTGGAGCTTCTCTTTCTGAGCTCTTCACAATCTAAATGGGGCTTGAGGGCACAGGATCTCTACAAGAGATTAAGCCAGAGTAATAAGGAATTTTAACAGTATTCCATGTATAATATATAGTATAGTCATATAGCTCTTTGGAACACTGGGTACTGACAAATTTTTCCCTCATGAGGAGAAGGCACTTAATTTTTTTCCTATATTCTGGTGTAGAAGGGCTTGAATAGAGTGGAAGCTTAAGCCTCTGGGATTTAAGCTAAAAGAGAGGGGACAGCTTCACTTCTCTTAAGGAGAAAGGGTAAGAACCTTAACTGAGGACTCCCACTGAAGTCAGAAACTGAAAGAAGAAAGGAACTCTTCAATCAAATGCCCAGCAGAGCTGATCATAGTAACAGTAGAATACCACCTGACTGAGGCCACATTTGTGATAGAGACTACATACTGGGGACCCCTTGGCAGAGCCCTCATGCCATCTGAGATTAGTCTATGTGACTGTGGGATAGCCAATGCCAAGTCATGGTGTCAGGAGTAATAATAATAATTATTGTTATTATTATTATTTATATAATATTTTAAGATTTGGTAAGTGTGCTACTTATCTCATTTGATCCTCACATCAATCTCATGAAGTAAGTGCTATTATTATCCCCATTTTAAACATGAGGAAACTGAGGAACTTACCTAGGGTCACACAGAGTTACCTAGTTTTCCCCCAATGGAGTGTTCATGTAAAAAATAATAGTAAGAAGTCCACTTTGGCTCGACTATAAAATTCATAAAGGGGAATAATAAGGTTGAACAGATGGGTGGGAGCCAGGTGGTGATGGGTTTTAAATGCCAAATAGGGGCTTTATATTTTATTCTCCAGTAGTAGTAGTAGTAGTAGTAGTAGTAGTAGTAGTAGTAGAGAATGACGAGAGTTTATCGAGTAAATGAGTTGATATAGTCATATCTACACTTTAAAAAAGATTGCTAAATTGGACTGAACTAGTCAGTAGCTTTCCTTGATGCCAAACCCTACAAGATACACTGTTTTGCTTGACAAAAAGAATTATTTATGATAACTATCAGGCTTATGGAATATAAGGAAAATTCTTAGTTCAATATGAGCTAAGAATGTGTTCTGTATCCCTGCTCCCATTCAAATAGCTAGAAAGTGTTGACTCTGAGCTATGATATTGACAAATTCAGTATAAAGTGAGATTTATAAAGCACATTGAATAAGGAGAACTTTCTAGATCAATACAAAATACCATTGTATTAAAAGGTCTCTTATAAGTTAAAATTGAAATATTAGCAACAATCTCAAAATATGCAACATTATTATTCCTAAAAATGGGATGGCAATGGATTAACAATCAGTATCTGTCCTAGATACAGTAGGGGCTACCTTGGTACTACCAGGTGGACTTCTCAACTCTTAGCACAGAGAGGACAAGGAAGAAAATGAAAAGACAAGGCCACTTGTTACTTCTCTGCCCTCAGAAGAGTAGCCCTTTTTACAGGCTTCTGTTTACACTGAAATTGAGGAGTCATAGGGTAACCTGATTCTCTGGAAGAATAGAGAGCCAAGATAGAGGGAGAAAGCTCTTTTACTCTGCTCAAGCTGAGGGAAAAGAGAGCAGGGCCAGAGCAGAGCCAAGATGCTGCTACACTCTTGGCCAACCAGAAGGAAGGGAGCAAAGTCATGAGAAATACTGAGAAGATCTTGGTCTTGGAACTTCATGGCTGTTCAAGTCAGGTCATATACTCCTACTTTCTACATTCCAAGTTCTTTCAGTAAAGGAGTTAGTTTTGAATTTTTTTAAGTCCTGACACAGTGATGAATGGAAAGCCACTTCCTCAATCCTGCCCACAAAACTCCTTGGGAAAATAGTGCTGACTCAAGGGATTTCTGACCCATTAATGAATGTGTCTTCTCAATATGTGACTATTCAAGGAGTATACCCATAGAAGTTCCCAAGTGAGGGAGAGGCTGGGTGTTCCACATCCCTGTCCCCATTCAAATAGCTAGAAAGCATTGATTCTGAACTATGATATCAACAAGGATATCTAAACGTAGGAATCTTCTTAATTCAATCCAATAAACATTTATTAAGTGCCTCCTATGTGCCAGGCACTGTACAAAGTATTGGGAATGCAATTAATAAAAAAATACAACTAATTTAAAAAAAGACAGTCCCTGCCCTTGAGGAGCTTGCAATCTAAAGACACATAAAAAGGGCGAGGAAAGTGGGGGGGAAACACTATGGGGTACCTGTAGTGGAGGCATCTTGCTCCATGGAGTTGAGCTTTTGTGGATGAATGAAATCTTCTTAGAGAGTATGAAATAGTGGCCAAAATTATCAATATTTTTGAGTACAACTTCCACATAAATACGTCAATTTGTAAAAATGAAAACAAATTTCAAGTCAAAACCAACAGAAGTGAGAATAATACGGTGAATTCAGGGCAATGATTATTTCATATGATGTGTAGAAAAGAGGGCAACTCTGAGCCTCCATATATTGAATCCTGCTATGTGTAACATTTATCATTATTAGTATCAGTAGTTGTAGGCTAAGGACACAGGTGAGTTGTTTCATCATATTGCTTACTTAAGCATGATGTATGTAAACTTGAAACTAAACAGTCTTTTTGTGAACCTTAGAAGTACCATCATACCTTTTAAAATTTTATACATCATTCATTTTGATAAGTATGATATAATGAGCTGGTTTCTAAAACAACTGACTCTTTGAGAAATTGAAATAACTTAAGAACAGTTATAAATAATTGAAAGCTTTGCCAAAATTACAGTTTCCATTTCCCCCAGCTCTTTAAAAGGAGATGATATACTTTTAAAAGGAGAAGATGAATGAATACATTGACTACTTTAGAAGGAAAATCCACAAAGTAAAAAGCTCATATTCCAAAAAATATGATCTACTAAGTTTATCACCAAGACAAATACTATTATTGATGAAGGAAGATTACTGTTTGCTTTATATGAATAAAATTATTGTATTTTATATGAAACTAAATTAAATTGAAATAGTATTTTGAAAGTGTATTTGCAGAATGTATTGGAGTAAACATTAGTTGTTTTGACAAAGCAAAATAAAATAAAAATAATCAAAATGTGTCAGTGATATCAAAAGGATTGCTTTCATTGCATGAGATTGCTTACAGAATTATGAAGCATAAAAAGCTTTATATGTTGGGGAAAAATTTGATGCTACCTATAGTTATTAAAATGGTCAAAATGATTCTTAGCAAATCACGTGATGAGCACCTTTGAAAGGCTTCATTTGCAGATAGTATGGAAAAGAGAATCACCCATACATTTGAAGACTTCTGTGAGAAATTAATTAAGCAACTTGGAAAAAGGCAACAGATATAGTCAAATAAGCCTGTTTAATTATATATGTATAACATGTTCTGGAAATTTATACAAGGGCAGGTATGTTACTTTGCAAACATTTTGGTGGCAATGCTACCTCAAGAAACATTTCCAATGTAATTGATCAATTAAAAAAATAAATATGAGATAACATAGTAAAATTACATTGGGCTATGCACTGATAGAGTTTAATGTGAGAACAAAATGCAGTTCCACAGAACTAGCTAAATGTGGCCTCTTGTGCATTTTGAACACATTACATGTGTCACACACACTGAGAAATGTGAGGAAAGAGCAATGCTATTTTTCAAATTGCTATTAATCAACTTTATAAAAAACCAGTTCATGAAATGGAAGTCTCTTTGCAAAATATTGTATGGGGCCAGAAAGATCTAAAATAAGAAATCAACATTTTTATTAATAATAAAGATGCAAATTTATTTTGTAAAAAAACTTTCTTACTAAACTTGAATGTTTTGTGTATATTTTGAAAAAAAATGAGTACACTAAAGAGACCAATTCAAAGTCCTCTAATTTATACTCTGATCTAGAAACGTAAAATTACTGTACTTGTGAAAAAGTTAGATCTATGGATAAAAATTACATCTTTTTATATGCTTTCCAATTTTAAAAATGTCTGCCTGAAAATAAAATAAAAACAAGTTATGACCTGTTTATTAATCACTTTACTGGACTATGGAAGCAATTCTCTTTTTTTAATTTAATTTTTTTCTGTTAACCTATTTTTTCTCCTTCTTCTATATATATATGTCTCAATCTGCATGCTGACATTACCTCTCAGCTAGGTGGTGGGCAACATGTTTCATCATTGGTCCTTTGTAATCATGGCTGGTCATTGTATCAAGAATTTTTAAGTCTTTCAATACTGTTTGTCTCATCTCTGTTCAAATTGTTCTCCTGGTTCTACTCACTCTATTTTGCATTGGTTTGTACAAGTCTTCCCAGGTTTCTCTGAAATCATCCTTTTCATCATTTTTTAACAGTTTCCCATTAATTGATAGGTATCCCTTTAGTTTCCATTTCTCTATTACCACAAAAAGAGCTGCTATAAATTTTTTGTTTATATAGGTACTTTTCTTCTTTCTTTACAGTCTTTGGGGTATAGGCCTATTGCTGCGTCATAGGAGACATTGTACACTTTTTGAGTATTATTTCAAATTACTTTCTAGAATGGCTGGATCAATTCTTAGTTCTGTCAATGATGTCCTAATTTACCTGTTTTCCTGCAGTTCCTCTATCTTTTAGTATGTTCCTTTCTGCTCAGTTTGTCCAATCTGATAGGTATAAGATATAACTTGAGTATTCCTTTAATTTGAATTCCTCTAATTATTAGTGATGTGAAACTTTTTCCCCACAATGCTGTTGACAGCTAGATTTCCTCTTCTGAAAACCTCCCATTCATGTCCTGTGGCCATTCATCAATTAGAGAATGGTTCATATTCTTATAAATTTGAATTGGTATCATATATCTTGGAAAGAAGAACTTTATCAGAGGAAACTTGTGGCAAATATTATTTCCCAGCTACTTACTTCTCTTCTAATTTTAGCTGCTTTGGTTTTGTTGGTGGAAAAAAAACCTTTTATATTTTGTATAATCATAGCCATTCATTTTTGTCTCCTGTGATCTTCACTATTCCTTGTTTGGTGCTGAAATGTTCTCTTATGTGTAGTTCTCAAAGATAATTTATTCTTTGCTCCTTTAATTTGTTTATGATGTTATTCTTTATGTCTGTGCCATGTGTCCATTTGGAACTTAATTTTGTGTATATCCAGTGTAAAATGTTGGTTTATGCTTATTTTCTGTCAGCCACTTTTCAGTTTTCCCAGAAGTTTTTCTTAAATAATAAGTCCTTACAAAGACTTACTAAAGGCAGCTAAATGGCTCTGTGGATAGAGTGCTGGGTCTGGAGTCAGGAAGACCTGAACTCAAATCTGTCCTCAGACACTTACTTAATAGCTCTTTGACCCTGGGCAAGTCGATTAACCTCTGCCTTCATTTATGGTCCTTATTGTTCTTTCTTTGTCCTTTGTTCTCTAAGAGGACCATGACATCAGGAAGGTGATGTCATGACTTAAAAGTGAATAGGATTTAAGTGAGGTAAGGCTGTGCAAAGTCATCAGCCTTACTCTCTCCTCCTGAACCATCTGGGTCCAGTGGCAAGATATAGATCAGGATAACTGGAGATGGCCTTGGATATAATGGGAGACTTTGGCCTTTTTAAGCTAAGGTCTTTCCGAGGTTTGACTGAGGCAACACCCATTCAGTGATTAAGGCTAGGCAAGAAACCAAAGAATGGCCTCTTTTACTTAGTCAAATAACAAAACAAAACAAAACAAAACTCAATCTGGGAAGAAAAGACTCTCAGAGTTTCTGGCCAAAATAGAAGCAATTGCTATTTACACTCACTCTGAGCCAAGAGAGTCCAAACAATGACCAAGTGATACTTGGGCTGAGACCTATTGTTGACCAGAGCAATTTGGGTTTAAAGCTTGGTCCTTAAAAATAATCTAGCCAGTAAACCCCAAAATATCTCACAAGCTTTCAGTGATCAAAATTTATATTCCTCTGGGCAGAGCACCCACAGGTAAGGTTATGATTCCCTATGTGGACAGAGGGAGAAAAGGAAGGGAGAGAAGGCTGTTTGCTTTACTCCACTAGAAAGGGAAATGCTAAATCACTCCAGGATCCTTGCCAAGAAAACCCATGGACAATATGATCCATGGGGTCATGAAGAGTTGGACAAGACTGAATTGACTAAACAAAGTCCTTGTCACAGTAGCTGAGGTCTTTTGATTTATCAAGCACTAGTCTGCTGCATTCATTAGCTTCTTTATGTTACGTATACAGTTTTTTCCACTGGTTGGCCACCATATCTGAAACCAGTACTAAATTGTTTTGATAATTACCACTTTCTATTATATTTTAATATTTGGCACTTCTAAGCCTTCTTCCTTCGCACTTTTTTTTCCATTTTTTCCCTGGAGAGTCTTGACATTTTGTGCCTACAGATGAATTTAATTTTTTTCTAGTTCTAGAAAGTAATCTTTGAGTAATTTCATATGACACAGAATATGTAAATTAATTTAAGTAGTGTCATTTTTTATCATGTAGTCTCAGTCTACCCATTAGCAATTAACATTTCTCCAATTATCTAGGTTCGTCTTTCTTTCTGTGATAAATATCTTGTAGTTGTATTCATACAGATATTTTGTGTGTCTTGGTTGGCAGAATCCCAAGTAATTTATATATTCTATAGTTATTTTATTTAAAAAACATTTGTAGTATTTTATTTTTCCCCAGTTACATGTCAAGAAAATTTTAGCATTCATTTTTATAAGATTTTGAGTTCCAAAATTTTCTCCCTCTCTCTCTCCCCCTTTCCCTCTTCTGAAAATTGTAGGCAATTTGATATGGTTTATACAGCAGCTATCATAGAAAAAGTATTTCCATATTAGTTAAAGTTGCAAAAGAAGAAATAGATAAAGAAAATGAGAAAGAATAAAGTAAGTGAAAAGAAAATAGGCCTCAATCAGCATTTAGAGCGCACCAGTTCTTTATCTGGTTATGGATAACATATTCCTTCATGAGTCCCCTTTGCTTGTCCTGGATCACTGTGCTGCTGAGAAGAACTGAGTCATTCATAGTTGATCATGAGACAATGTTGCTGATACGGTATAAAATGTTCGCCTGTTTTTGCTCACTTTACTTTGCATCTGGTTGTACAAGTCTTTCCAGGATTTTTTGAAAGCATACTGCTCACTATTTCTTATAGCATAATAGTATTCCATTACAGTCATATAGCACAGCTTGTTCAGACATTCCGCAATTGATGGGTGTCCCTTTAATTTCCAATATTTTGCCACCACAAAAAGAGCTGCTATAAATGTTTTTGCACATGGAGGTCCTTTTCCCTTTTTTATGATCTCTTTGGGACGCAGACCTAGCAGTAGTATTGCTGGATCAGTAATATTGCAGTTTTATAGTCCTTTGGGCATAGATCCAAATTGCTCTCCAGAATGGTTGGATCAGTTCCCAACTCCACCAACAATGCATCAATGTCCCAATTCGTAACTCACATAGCTTCTTTAAGAGTTTGGATGCTATGCCATTTGGAGCATATATGTTTAGTATTGATATTGCTTCATTGTTTATGGTATCTTTTAGCAAGATGTAGTTTCCTTCTTTATCTCTTTTAATTAGTTCTATTTTTGCTTTTTCTTTGTCTGAGATCAGGATTGCTACCTCTGCTTTTTTTTTTATTTCAGCTGAAGCATAATAGATTCTGCTCAAGCCCCTTACTTTTATTCTCTGTGTCTCTCTCTGCTTCAAGTGTGGTTCTTGTAAACACATTTTTGTAGGATTCTGTTTTTTTATCCACTCTGCTATCTGCTTCTGTTTTATGGGAGAGTTCATTCCATTCACATTCACTAACTGTGTATTTCCCTTCATCTTATTCTTCCTCCTGTTTGTCCTCTCTCTCACCCTTTTCCTCCTTTCCAGTGTTTTGTTTCTATCTACCACCTTCCCTGATCTACTCTTCCTTCTGTTAGTCCCCATCTGCCCCTCCACTTGATCTTCCCCTCCTACTTCCCTGTTGGGTAAGATAGATTTCTATATTCAATTGACTGTGTATATTATCGCCCTTTTGAGCCAATACTGATGAGAGCAAGGTTCTAGCAATGCTTATTGCCCAACCTCCCATATTCCCCTCTACTGTAATAGCTCTTTAGCGTGTCATCATGGGAAATAATTTACCCATTCTACCTCTCCCTTCCTCCTGCACCCATTATACTCCTCTTTCTTATCCTTTAAATTTTTTTATGTCGTTCCCTCAAATTCATCTTATGCCCATACCCTTTGTCTATGTATATTCCTTCTAACTGTATTATTAGTGATACAAGTTTTAAGAATTATAAGTTTCACCTTCCTGCATAGGGATGTAAATAGTTTAGCTTTATTGAATCTCTTATTTTTTCTTTTTCCCTTTTTCACCTGTTTATACTTCTCTTGGGTCTTGATATTGGAGGCCAAGTTTTTGGTTTAGTTCTGGTCTTCTCCTTATGAAAACTTGAAATCCCTGTATTTCAATGAATGACCATTTTTCCCCCTTGATGTATTATGCTTAATTTTGCTGGGTTTCTTGGTTGTAGTCCTAGTTCTTTTTTCCTTGATTGAATTTTGATATCTCATAGAGTGATTAGCTTCCACTTGCCCACTTCTAACTTTTAAGATGTTGTTTTCTTCAATTAGCTTTCATACTTTCTTTTCCATGTGGCCAATTGTACTCTTTAAGGAGTTGTTTTTCTTTAGTGGATTTTTGTATCTCTTTTTCCATTTGCCCTGATATCCTGGAACCAGAGTGCAAAACAGGCATTGAGAAAATCCACTTACCACCTCAAGAAAGAGATCCCAAAATGAAAACTCCAAGGAACATTGTAGCCAAATTTCAGAACAATCAGATCAAGGTTACTGATAAAGAAATTGTAGAGTAGGCAAAACATGATGTTCCATAACCTCTGGTCTTTTATTGTTGCAGCTGCCAAGTCCTATGTAATCCTGATTGTGACTCCCTAATATTTGAATCGGTTCTTTCTGGCCACTTGTAGCAATTTCCTTGATGGTTTCTTGAAAAATGCTGTCCAGGTCCTTCTTTTGATTATAGCACTAGCTAGTCCAATGATGCTGATACTGTCTTTCCTGGATCTATTTTCCAGGTCAGTTGTTTTCCCCATGAGGTATTTTACATGTTCTTCCACTTTTTTTCCATAATTCTCTTGCATTACTCTCATTTCTTTTCCCAATTTTCTTCTACATCTCTTATTTGACTTTTAAGCTCCTTTTTGAGTTCTTCCATTAGTTTTTTCTGTGCTTGAGATGACTTCTCATTTTTCTTTGGGGTTTTGCCCATAGGTGTTTCTATATTCTAGTCCTCTTCTGAGTTTATGTCTTGGTCTTCCTTGTTGCCACAAAAACTTTCTTTGATCAGATTGTTTTTTGGTTGCTTTTGCTCATTTTTTTGCCTTTTTCCTTTCTTTTAAATCTCTGCTTCTTGCGTCAATGGATGTGGGAGCTGGCTGTTTACCTAGTGCTATGCTGATGTTGCCCTGAGGTCCATGGGGGACCCCCATATCTGGTGCTATATTGAGGGGGTAAGTGGGTGGTAGCTGGTACTGCTAGAGGCCATAGATGTCAAGCAGCTTACCCCATGGATCCTAGGAGTGATGTCTAACATGTGCTGAGACTTGGTGGGGTGTTTCTGCTTATTCCTGGAGTCCCACAGCAACGGCTGAATTTGACCTCGGGCCTTACTGATTCCAGGCTCAGTGCTCTAATCATTGAGTCACCTAGCTGCCTCCTGGGTAACATAATTTCTAATAAAATTTTCTTCATTTGTTTTGAATTTTCTTTTTTTTAATTTTTGATACTAGTAATTAGACTTTCTTCTTTCTCCTTTAAATCAAATTATCTAATGTTTTTATCTATTAAATTGTATTTTTAGAAAAATATGCTCCTAATTTTATTGATCAATTTAATGGTATTTTTGCTTTAATTTTGCTAATCTCTTCTCATTAGTGATATTGTTCTATAGTGTTCTTTCTTTGATTTAGCATTCCTTAGTATTCTTTAGGCCCACACATCTCTCAGATGGCATAAGGTAAGATATTAACTATGGCATTTTTCAAGGCTTAGGGCATGCAACTAAGAAAACTAAAAAAGCAACAAAAATGTTAAACACAAGAATAGGCATTCTGAAAGCCAAAGAAGTGATTAAATTTCAAAACTGCTATGTTGACAAAACTCACGTCCCAATTTTCCCACATCCTCTCCAACATTTTCCTTTTCCATCATATTAGCCAATCTGATAGGTATGTGATGGTAGGTCAGAGCTGTTTTAATTTGCATTTCTCTAATCAATAGCTGTTTAGAACATTTTTTCATATGACTAGATAGCTTTGATTTCTTCATCTGAAAATAGCCTGTTCATATTGTTTGACCATTTATCAATTGGGGAATGACTTGTATTCTTATGTATTTGACTGAGTCCTCTATATATTTGCGAAATGAGGCCTTTGTCAGAGACATTTGCTATAGATTGTTCCCCAGTTTTCTGCTTACCTTTTAATCTTGGTCTCATTGATTTTGTTTGTGCAAAACCTTTTAACTTTAATATAATCAAAATTATTCATTTCACATTTCAGAATGCTCTCTATCTCTTGTTTGGTCAAAAATTCTTCCCTTCTCCATAGATCTGATAGATAAACCATTCCTTGATTTCCTAATTTGCTCATTGTATTACCCTTTATGTCTATGTCATGACTCATTTTGACCTTATCTTGGTATATGGTGTTAGTTGTTGGTTTATACCTAGTTTGTGCCATACTGTTTTCCAGTTTTCCCAGCAGTTTTTGTCAAATAGTGAGTTCTTATCCTAGAAGCTGGGGTCTTTGGGTTTATCAAACACTAGATTACTATGGTCATTTACCACTCTGTCTTGTGTACCTAATCTATTCCACTGAACAACCATCCTATTTCTTAGCCAGTACCAGATAATTTTGATTATTGTCACTTCATAATGCAGTTTGAGGTTTAGTATGGCTAGCCCACCTTCCTTTGCATTTTTAAAAAATTAATTCCCTTCATATTGTTGATCTTTTCTTCCAAATGAATTTTGTTATTATGTTTTCTAACTTTGTAAAATAATTTTTGGGTAGTTTGATTGGAATGGCGCTAAATAAGTAAACTAATTTAGGTACAATTGTCATTTTTATTATATTGGTTCAGCCTACTTACGGGCAATTGATATTTTTCCAATTGTTTAATCTGCTTTTATTTGTTTGAAAAGTGTTTTGTAATTGTGTTCATATAGTTTCTGTGTCTGTCTTGGCAGGTAGACTCCCAAGAGTTTTATGTTGTCTACAGTTATTTTAAATGAAATTTCTCTTTCTATCTCTTGCTGCTCGACTTTGTTGGTAACATATAGAAATGCTAGTGATTTTATGTGGGTTTATTTTATATTCTTCAACCTTGCTAAAGTTGTTAATTACTTTAAGTAGTTTTTTAGTTGATTTTCTAAGTACACCATTATATCATCTGCAAAGAGCGATAGTTTTGTTTCTTCATTGCCTATTCCAATTCCTTTGAATTCTTTTTCTTCTCTTATTGCTATAGCTAACATTTCTAGTACAATATTGTGTAATAGTGGTGATAATGAGCATCCTTGCTTCACCCCGATCTTATTGGGAATGTTTCTATCTTATTCCCATTACAGATAATGCTTGCTGAAGGTTTTAGATAGATACTACTTGTTGTTTTAAGGAAAGCTCAATTTATTCCTATGCTTTCTAAGGTTTTTAATAGGAAAGGATGCTGTATTTTATCAAAAGCTTTTTCTGCATCTATTGAGACAATCATATGATCTCTGTTATTTTTATTATTAACATGGTCAATTATGCTTATAGTTTTCCTAATATTGAACCAGTCCTGCATTCTTATTTAAAAATTTTGTATCAGTATTCATCAGGGAAATTGGCATATAGCTTTCTTTCTCTATTTTGGCTCTTCTTATTTAGGTATCAGCACCATGTTTGTGTCACAATAATAATTTGGTAGGACTTCTTCTTTGTCTATTTTCCCAAACAGTTTATATAGTATTGGAATTAGTTGTTTCTTTTTTTAAATTTCGCTTAGATTGTTAGATTTATCAGCATACAATTGGGCAAAGTAGCTCCTAATTATTGCTTTGATTTCCTCTTCATTGGTGGTGAACTCATCCTTTTCATTTCTGATACTGGTAATTTGGTTTTCTTCTTTCTTTTTTTAAAATCAAATTAATCAATGTTTTATCTATTTAGTTGTTTCTTTCATAAAGCCAGCTTTTAGATTCATTTATTAATTAAATGGTTTTCTTACTTTCCATTTTATTAATTGCTCCTTTAATTTTCAGGGTTTCCAATTTGGTGTTTAATTAGAGATTTAAAATTTTTTTTCTAAAATTTTTAGTTGTTTGTCCAATTTATTGATCTTCCATTTCTCTATTTTATTGATATAGGCATTTAGAGTTATAAAATTTCCCCTAAGTACTACTTTGGCTTCATTCCATTAATTTTGGTAAGTTGTCTCATCATTCTCTTTCATGAAATTATTGATTGTTGCTAAGATTTATTTTTTGACACACTCATCCTTTAGGATTAGATTATTTAATTTCCAATTAATTTTTAATCTATCTTTTCATGGTCTTTTTTAAAATGTAATTTTTATTGCATCATTATCTGAAAAGGATGCATTTAATATTTCTGCCTTTCTGCATTTGACTCTGAAGTTTTTATGCCCTAATACATTGTCAATTTTTGTGCTACATACCCCTGAGAAAAAGGTACATTCCTTTCTATGTCTTATTCAATTTTCTCCAGAGGTCTATCATATCTGACTTAAGTCTGATGATTCTTAAATTATCTCTCCTTGACCTAATTTCCAGATCAATTGTTTTTGATAATAGAGACCTACGTGTTTTTCCTGTTTTTAAATTTTATCTTTGATCTAATATTTATTTTTATGTCATTGAGTCATAAGTTCAGTTAACCTTCTTATATTTTTGATGAGTACCCTACTTAATAGATGATAAGATCATAGCTCTAGAAGTAGAAAGTAGCTTAGAGGTCATCAAGTCTAAACCCTTCATTTTGCGTATGAGAAAACTAAGATCCAGGGCAACTAGGTGGTGCTATGCATAGAGTGCTCTGAAGTTTCTTTGGGAGAGGTGGATTTCTCTATAACCTTTCATGTTATTAGATGAACTAGAAGCTAAGATTTAGATATTTCTAAATATAAATAGATAAATAATCCATTTACTATGGACTTTAATGACATACTTGGTCTTACTCCATTTGAAAAATGATTAATTAAACAAAATGACACAAAATATTCAATTTCTGGGAGCATCTTATTTGGATGAAAGAGTTCTATGCTATAGATGTTATAAAGGCAAAATATTGATGTCAATTAGTTGTTGAAAAAGAATTATGACTAACAATGTTAAAAATGACATATTTTGAATTGGAATGGAAAAAATTCTCATATTAATATTATCATGTTTATTTTTATGTTATAAATAAATATTGTTAAGGAAGTATCATTAAATATCTTTGTATGTTGTATTATTTTAATGTATCTTTAATGTTTGTGTTGCTAAATTCTTAATTTTGTTTGAATAAAATATGAACTAAGAAAATGATTTTCATCATTTTTGAAAACTCTAACTTTTATTAAAAAAGTTTGTAAAATAAAGTTTGAACCTGCTTTTTATGGTATTAACTATGACAATTCTAATTAATAGAAACAACAATAACCTGAAGAAAGAGCAGGAAGAAGAAGAAATGAAAATAATAAAGTTTATAATGTGTGACAGGTAACAAACACATAGTACTCCTGAACCAGATTCAAATATAATTGGGAAATATTTAACAAAATCAATAAAAATACAGTAGAACATAGATAATATAAATATGTGGTTTTCTAAGTCAATTATGTGCTGCCACAGGGATCCATTATTTAGTGGACCTGTTTCTATTTGAGTTTTATACCACTGACTTATGATACAAAGAATGGCATCCTAGTGGGTTACACAGGACTCTCTTGACAACAAAGGGGCCAGCATTGAACACTTGAATCCCTGGATTTGGGGTCAATCAAATACATACAGAAGAAATTTTGCAAACATACAATAGTCACACTGGGTCTGGACTGGTGCTTCTGATATTGCCTAGTCTCTGAATGTTGAATTGCAGTTTGTGAGAGTTTTTTTCAAAAGGTGTCAGCTGCAGGAGTGATGATGCCTGTATTCTCATAGTGTTTTGAATTTACAAAGTGCTTTCACATACATAATCTCATTTCTCCCCTGTAGCAACTCTGTGAAGAATGTGGTATAATTGTTATCATCTTCATTTTACCTAAAGGAAAAGGAATTCCAGAGAGATGAAGTCACTTCATTATGATAACCCACATTTCTATACACTTTAAGATGTAAGTACTTTTTTCATAATAACTGTGTATAATACCTGGACCAATTGTTGTTGTCCTCATGGGTGAGGAAACTGAGATGCAAAGATGCCATGACTTGCCCATAGATTGTAGGATCATGGATTTAGAGCTGTAGGGTCTTTAGAAGTCATCTAGTTCAAACATGTCATTTTACAAATGAAGAAACTTAGGCCCAGAGGAGTTAAGTGATTTACCTAAGGTCATACAGCTAATAACTATCATAACTGGGATTTGAACTCAGGTCCCCAGACTCTGGGTCCAATATTT
Source organism: Phascolarctos cinereus (assembly GCF_003287225.1). NCBI lineage: Eukaryota > Metazoa > Chordata > Mammalia > Diprotodontia > Phascolarctidae > Phascolarctos > Phascolarctos cinereus. Next base: position 254,835,131 of record NW_027555847.1, read on the forward strand.
GCTCAGCTATACAATTCTCATTTACTTAAAGTCACACAGCTAACTGGTGGGAGAGCCAGGATTAGAACCTAAGATTTCAGATCAAGGACACTTTTTGGGGGGGAGGCAATCAGGGTTAAGTGACTTGCGCAGGGCCACACAGCTAGTAAGTGTCTGAAGCTTCATTTGAACTCAGGTCCCTCTGACTCCAGGGTTGATGCTTTATCCACTTTGCCACCTAACCGGCTCAGATCTAGTACATTTTCTAGTACAAGACACTACCTTTCAGTGAGCAAGCAAAAGTAGTTTCTGATAAGCCCTAAAACAATTTCGGTGGGGTATAAAGCAGCACTCTGAAGTGTCACCTTTGATTCAAGTTAATCGGACAATTTAGTTAGCACCATATGCAAGGCACTATGCCTTGTGATACAAAGGAAAAGAAAAAAAGAAACAGCCCCTTCTTTCAAAGAGCATCTATTCCACAATCTGTGGGTATGACTCAGGATATCAGACTTCTAGAGCTCTTTTGAGTTCTGAATTTTCAGTTTTTATAATCAAATAATGTAAACATCTATAACAACCAAAAGGATTGTTCTTCTCTTCAGTTCATTCCAGAGAGTAGGTACTTGATACAGGAAAGTTCACTGAGACCTTGATGACTATCTGATGGCCATAAATTACTAAGTGAGTAAGTGGAGTGTGTTCTAGACAGGATTTATTGAAACCCAATTTCTAAAATGGCTTTGTATTTAATTTTTGCTGCTGGTTCTTCTTGTTGCTTGCATGCTGATTCAGGAATCCTGAAGAAAAGTTTCTTTGGGCTTCCATTACTTGGTTTTAATGTGCCACTTGTGTTTCATCAGATTGAGATTGGCCACATCATTACTTGGGTTTCTATTGGTTTGGGTAGATAAGGCTTCACTAAAGAACTACTTTGAAGCCTTATCACAATGTGAGGTGTCCTGGAAACCACATAAATGGAATGACAGACTTCTTATCTGATAGGCCCAAGTTGGAAAGGCTGCAAATAATGGCCTTTGCAATAAACTCTGTCTACCTAAGTACAGTTTCATTATCACCAGAAAGCTGGCTTGTGAATAAACATTAATTTACTAATTTTTTTAATGGCCACAACAGCCCACAAGATGGACAACAACACACAATGGTTCTCAGACCAGAGCAACTCTTGAAGTACAGCAAATGGATGATCTAAGAGCTATGTTGGTACACCTAGGATGTTATAATAAGTCTGTTGTGCATTTATGGGTCCTTTTTGTAGGATTCATAGAAAAAAGCAGACGAGAATCACACAGGCTGTGAGGGAAACATCGATGAAATCTATAAAGTACCAAAAAAAAAAAGTAGAACAGAAATGAGTAATCAAGGATCATATAAATTATGGAATTTCAGAGATGAAAGGGACTGCAATGTTCGTTTTATTTAACCAATATCTAAAAAAGAATCCTTGCTACAATATATCTTATAACCTGACAGGTAGTCATTCAGGTTCTTCTTTAATGCCTCTATAAATTGGCAACCCATGACCTCCAAAGATGGCCCATTTTACTTTATAATTGAAAGATACCTACAGAATATGCTGAATTTCATGGTAACCATCTTAGTTTTTCTTTTTGGTATCATTATTGGTGGATTAATTTTTATCATTTTCTGATGGGTATTAGAGTTATTTAAATAGAGGTTATCAATAAGTAACACTTTTCCAAATGTGTGTGTGTGCGTGCGTGTGTGTGTGTGTGTGTGTGTGTGTGTGTGCATGTGTGTATTTGATATACTCATTCCTTGACCTGGAATATTTTGATCAATGCTAACTTCAGACCTGGGATCCCTTTAAGATGACACTGAAAAGCTCTGTCACATGGAGGATGGAATAGTCTTGTTTTATTTGGCTCCAGAAGGCAGAACCAGGAGAAGTGGGTAGAAGTTACAAAGAGGCAATTTGGCTTGATGTCATGAAAAATTTCTTCACATTTAGGCTGTGCAAAAATGGAATGGGATGCTTTTGAGCAGAGGCTAGATGTACATTTGTTGCTTATGTTATAGTGGTGATTCCTCATATGTGAGTTGGACTAGATAGGCACTAAGGTCCCTTCTAACTCTCAAAATCTGTGACTGTATACCAGACTATGTAATGGGTCTTTAGTATGGGCAAATACCAGTTGAGAAGAAGACTGAGGTGAAAAAGAAGTTTGATTCCCATCTAAACAAATTTGAGGCAAGATTTAAAATATGTGGTTACCCTTATTTATTTTTATTTTCTCTTCTTTTTCATCCTTCCCACAAGCAAACCATTGCCTCGTTCATAATCTTTTATTAACTTATGAAACTAGAAGAATTTGACAGAGTGAATGTAACTTATTCATATTATGATTATGAAGGAGGTCAAATAGAATCAGCAAGGTGTTTGGATATTTGAGAAAATTATATTAATAATAACAATAAAAATCTCCCTCTGTCTTCCTGTCCTTTTTCCTCTTCCTCTCCCTCCCTCCCTTCCTTCCTCTTTCTTCCCCCTCCTGTCTCTCTGTCACACACAAAGTCTATTTTTCCTTCCTTTCTCCCTTCCTTTCCTCCTTTCTTCCTTTCTCCTCACCTTTCCTTCCTTCCTCTCTTTTTCCTTCTTTCTTCTCTTCTTAAAATATAGGGATAAAATTGGGAAGAGAGAATGAGATGGATTAGAAAGATTGCTAAATGTGTGGCCAAGACATTTGTAGACATATACTCCACGAAGATAATGCATCCGCAAACTTAGATTATCTTTCTGACTTGTTTACCTTTGTAGTGTACCCCAAACCTCTGGACCTCGTCGTCAATGAGGGCATTGAGTGGACACTATATTTCCATCATGACTCCTTAGAAAGCAATTTTTTTTCCAATAGATATTGGAAGGTGTATTTAAGTGTCTTTTGCAGTTTTTGCTTTGAGCCCAAGTCCCCGTGGGGTTGAAATTCATTTTGACAGGTGAGGGCACCTCAGCCAAGACTCTGTGACCAATGCTTTTTGCAGACAGTGTTTGAAATGTGAAGATGTGATGATGAAAAATTAGAAAGCAGCAACAACTCAATTAACTGGGATGCTCAGGGAATGAGTATTTTGGCTAATTTATTTTGATATTTAACTAGCATTCTATATAACTGAATCTTTCATAGATTATTCAAAATCTTAGTTACTTAGGGTCTTTAATCTGGTAATTAGTTCTCTTAGCAGACATAGGAGTTTGACTCCATGTCATACCTTAGATGTCAAGTTATTGACTACATCTTTGATAGCTTGGCTTATCATTTGCCTCTTTTCCCTAAAAGTGGAGCACAGCAAAACTGTTTCAGTTAATTGAGGTTCTAGTGATTTATCCAATTCAAATTTTACCCAAAGTCCCTTATGGCATAAGTAGGATGGATATATCCCATGAGGTCATAATGAGTAGAGCTTATTAGGGAATGTAGGTTTGGAAATGACTTCTGGGGATCTGGAACATGGTTTCAGAGGAGCTGGACCAAATGAGGGCATTCTGGGACATTTCCTGAGCTGAAGAAAACAACCTCCTTGGATCAGAAGCTGGTTTAACTTTGAAGACATACTTCAGTTGCCCAGACTAACTGTGGTTTGGCTTCATTCTCCTCTAGACCTGAACCCCCTAGTTAAACCTGGAAACTCAAGAATGGCAATTAGGATATGAAATGTGTGTTCCATGCAGTTCAGAGTCTCTGAGTTATAGTGGATAGAAATTTCAGGCACTTATGACTATACCTGATTTTAGCTGACAGCATAATGAAAAATTATCTTTTCCCTCCCTCCCTCCCCTCTCCTCCTGTCTTCTCCCCTCTCTTCCTCTCTTCTCTCCTACTCCAACATCACAAGTTGTGATTAGAAGAAGCAAAAATGTTTAGGTTGATTTAACAGTAACCAAAGTTGGTTAGACTGGAGGAAATATGAAAACACTCTTTAATGACTTGAAGGCTGCAAGCACCAGGGACAGAGAGACATTATTTAAGGTGGTCTCTAAAGGATATAACTACATGTAATGGGATGAAATTGAGCAAAAGAAAGTGCACTCACAGGAGGTTGATTATATGGTGTCATAATCTACAAAAGGAAGTAGTGGGTTTACTCCTTTCTACCTCTCCCTCCTAACTAATTTTAGCTAATTTGTACAGAATGCTCAGTAACCCACTATAGGAAGGATACACGCCCCCCTTTTTTTTCTTATAAGGATAGAAATTGAAATTGTGCTTTCATTACTATAGGACACTCCAGGATAAGGAAACTCTTACCCCTGCAGGCTCTCACCTTCTCTTAGAGAATTGCCTGGGGGCGCTTCTCAGTGTATTATCCAGGGTCTTAAGGCAAATAGGTATCATTGACAAGGCTTGAACGCAGGTGTTCCTGGTTCCAAGACCTCTATCCATTATGCCATGCTGTCTGTCTTAGAATGGGAAGATTGAGTATTCTGGATTGATTTTTGACCATGAGTAGGAAAGCTCTTTCTAAAAAGGCCCCAGTTAAGGGGCTCAGTTGGGCTCTTTCTTTTAGAATCTTTTGAGTTTGTAATTAGCAATTTCTTTTCCTTTTCATAAGGAGAAATAATGTCCAATGAGGGCAGGCCACTGGAAGCTAGACTATTCAGCCTGCCACCTAGCCCGAAGGCATTCGTGGGCATTGGTTATAGGAACGAAGATTGGATTGATTTTCTCTGGATTTATTTTGGTTCAGATTTCACAAGTTTTCTAGTTAGGAACCTCTTTAAGGTGCGAGCAGGGAAAAGTGACTAGGTACTTCTTGGTTGGCATGAGTTTAGATAAGGAAAGAAGGGTACTAGTTTGTAGGCTCCTTGAAGGAAGGAACTGGGTCACATTTTTAAAATTTATTTCAGTGCATAGAACACTATCTTGCACGTGGCTGAATAAATGAAAGTGATTTAATATGTTTCCCAATCTCTTTTTTAAAAAAAGTTTTTATTTCTTCACTGTTATGAATATATCAAAATGTTACACCATGAGGATATTGAAATATATGGCTTATTTTGATGCCACATTTGCTACTGTAAAAAGTGCTGCTTAGTTAAGCATGGTACAACAGAACATGAAAGCACAGGAAGTTCATTAAGGGTAGGCACTACGTCTTATTCATCTTTGCATCTTCTCCCCTCTTCCCCAATTTAGCACAGTGCTTCTCACACAGAGAGGGCCCTTAGTATATGTTTGTTCAGTGTATGAATGACTGTCATTAAGCTGCAGGCCTAAGGAGTTTTATCTGAACTCAGCTCAGCCTCTGGACCTAGAGAGCCCTTAAGGAAAAACTTTCTTTCTCATGCCCTGAACCATGTATATGCAAATGTGCCCATGTGCTCATGTCTTTGTGTGATTTGGGCTAGAGCCAATTTTACATATAGAAGTAGTAGGAAGCTAAAGATATGTGGTTTGAAGATGGTAAAAATATCCCAACGGCCAAAAATATCTTTGCTACTGTCCTTGTCACTATGTACCTGAAATTCTCACATCACTCACTCTCTTCTATGTTGAGGCATTGAAGCCCTTTATAATCTCTGGAAAGTGTGTGTATGCATGTGCACGTTTGTGAAAGGGAATAATAATAAAGCAATTACCAATCATTAACACTTTTGTTAATTAATCAGATTAACCAACCAGTACCCAATTAGGGCACTAAAAATATCAAACACAGAATAGATATGCTTTGAAGGGAGGAAAGGATCATAAAAAATCAAGAGGAGAAGTAGTATAGAGGGAAGTGCATCTGCAGAAAGTTGGAGGTAAGAGCTACCAAAATGGTGAACATCCCCCTTCCACCCCAGGGAGGAATAGCACTTCTGGTGTGAAAGGCTGCTGAGCCCTTTCCAGGGCTTCTCAGTCACGTTTGGTGTCCATCTGTCACCCAACTCTCACCTGTGGCTCCAAGAAGCATGCACAGTGACCACACCCTGATAAACTGTCTTGCCAGATGGGTAAACCAAGTTGATTGTAACTGTTAGATCTCAACCCATTGGTGAGTTAGGGAGATGTCTACCCCAAGCATGTGAAGACTTCTCCTGGCAGAATGGGCAATTGAGAACAATTTGTTCCAGTGGCCATGAAGGCATGAAGCACTTAGAGCTTGGTCAGATATCAAAGATGCCAAGGTCATCCATCGTGTCCCAGGGCAATTGCTGTTGTCTTGACTTTGTCTTGCCACTGAACTTCGATGACTGTGGAAGAGAAAGTGAGGCTGATTCAGACTTGGTGAAAATCTGCCTCACTTAAATCCAATTCACTTGCAAATCAAGACATCACCCTCCAATGTCATTGGTCCTCTTTGAAAATGAAGGTCAACAACAACAGCAACTACTACAATGGTACATTAATTACTTGGGACAAAATAAATAATTAAATTTGTTGATATAATAAACCTTACAAGTTTTTACATTTTTCAAAAACTTTTAATAGGCAATTAATTCTCTTTGCTGCAATTACTTGTTTTATATGATTTGGCATTGAGTTCACAAGTTTTTGACATATATTCTTTAATCACAAAGCCACATTTTTGTCACATTGGATATTAGGCATACCTTTGACTAACAATCCATTTTCTTCCAGGTGTAGTCTTGATAATAACCCATATAACCTATTTTCCTATTGAATGGGATTTAATTCAGGTGAGTTCTCTGGCCATCTAAGGTAAATTTCTTAACCTTTCATGATGTGTGGCATGGTGTAAGGATCTGATGTACTATTTTATCTTCTTTTAGAAGCTTCAGTAATTCTATGACAATTATCAAAATTTATCATCCCCTCAATCAAGGCAAGACTTCCAGGCCCACTTGAAGTAAAAAAATTCCTCGAACAGTTTGGTGGGATTTATATTTTATAATTTAATGGAGGTGCTTGGATCTTACTAGCTCATCCAGACTTCTGAAAATGGCATTGGTATAGCCTTAAATAACAATAATAATTTAAAATAAAAAGATTTTCACCACTAACAATGTTCTTTTACCCATCTTTAAGGACTCTAGTGGTTGTATTGCTTTGTGTCTAAGGGTTTTTTTTTTTCTTAATAACATTGGTTAGCAGTTGTGGTTTTTTTTTTTTAACTTGTCTTTGCACTGTTCTTCCAACTTCAAGAAGCCTACACTGAAATGGAAAAGAATCAGTAAGACTCTTCCAGTTACTAGGAAGTCTAAAAGTCTTTACTTGTTTTCTGAGCATTGATTAGGCTATTTTGAAGCAATTGTTTGCCAGTCCATTGAGTTGTTTTTTTGGTTTTGACTATTCCATTTTTTAAGCCTTGTTGCACCTGATCCTGTTTTCATTTTGGGCTTAAATGATCCTCGAAATGCTTGACTTCTCCACACCAGCAGTTTCTAACTTATTTCAGTCCTTGACTTATGCTCTTTAAAAACAACAATCTTTATGTTTCCTTGGAATAATAGCCATTCTAAAAAACCATAGAATTAAAAGCACCACAAAAGAGAGCCATGGAGCACATGGATATTGTATGAAATTGAATCTTCAACTGACAAAACTAAGTAACGTTGGGGAAACCACCATTATTTTGTCTGGTCAAGGTCAGACATTCTGAGTTAACCTGGTGTCAGTAGAGGATCACACATCTGACCCCTACTGTTACAAAATAAAACCATATCTGAGTTATTGCCTGTCCCCAAGTAATTCACACCCCAATATAGCTAAACTGGGTCATTCTGAGAGTGTTTTTAGATAAAAATGGATGAAGGAAAATAGACATAAAATGGAATAGATTGTCTGTTATTTCCATGACTATCTACATTTTATCAGTGGTAAACTGAGCCACAAACCAAAAGTTCTAACAAACTTCCTTAACTTGCTGAGTCCCAAACTAACTAAAATATTACATTTTTTTCTTAATTGACTTTTAATTTGAATCATCCCCCTCCCCCAAGACAGGAAGAAACCATAAATGAACTTAATTTAAACTAGAACCAAACTTTTTTTTTTGGCAGCTAGGTGGCATAGTGAATAGAGGGCTAGGCCCAGAGTTGAGAAGATCTGAGTTCAAATCTAGCCTCTATCACTAGCTGTGTAATCTTGGGCAAGTCACTTAACCTCTGCCTGCCTCAGTTTTCTCAAATGTAAAATGGGGATAATAACAGCATCTACCTCCCAGGGCCGTTGTGAAGATAAAATGAGATGATGTTTGAAAGTGCTAAGCATATGCCTGGCACATAGTAAACATCATATAAATCCTAGTTTTTCATCATCATCATCATCATCATCATCATCATCATCATCATCAACATCATCACAGTGCTAGACACATAGTTGACCCTCAGTAAATGCTTGTTTTCTTTCTTTCCTTTCCCCCTTCCTCCCTCCTTCCCTTCCTCCCTTCTTTCCTTCCTTCCTCCCTTTTTTCTATAATCACTGAACTATAATTATAAAAGGCAGGATGATGCAGTGGATGTAATGCTGTATATGAAGTCAGAGGACTTTGGACTGAATTCCAACCTGGACATTTGCTGTGTAACCTTGGGCAAATCATTGAATCTCTCTGTGCCTTAGTCTTCTCTTCTGTAAAATAAGAGTGCTGAACTAGATGACCTTGGAGAGTCCCTTCCAGCTCTGATCTATCATCCAACAAAATAGTTTTTGAATGGTAACTGAATCAACATTTCATTTGGCTCAAATCCCTGACTTGCACATGATTAATCCCAGTATATCATGCAAGGCACCCTGAAGCAGAGGTAGGAGATAGCTAGAGCCAGGCAAGTCAAATCTGAGACTTCGATGGCAGTAGCCTAGGATCCTGAACCCAAGAACCTTGGAATATCAGTGCCTCCCAGGCCTCTATTCCTGTTTCCAGCCCAGCTCCTGTATCCATTATCTGGGGAGTAATTCTTGTGGAGAAGTGACTGGCCATCTCTCAGCAACTGCCACCACTGAGGCAGGAATCCAGCCTGGTTGAAATAACAAGGGACTGTAAGGAAGGAACAGAAGTTGTCATGTACCAGACAAGTCAAACCATCACCATCACTTACCTTCAATTACCACTCCTTCTGAGACCTCAGTGGAGTATGCCCAGGACTATGAATCCAAAAGCCTTTGCCCTCCAGATTATTGGTCCTGCCTCTACCCTTAGCCCTGTAGCCATTATTAAGGGGAAGTATTTACTTTGGAGAAGTGGCCCACCTTCCTTGATGCCAGCAACATTACTTGCTAATCAACTGCCATTGGTGGGCAAATAAGACCAAGAGCTCTGGAAAGAGAAGCACCCTCTCCAGCACATCAGTCTTGCTTCCAACTCAGTCCCCAGAACTACTATTCCTTCCCTCAGAAATGGGTTCTGGAAACTGTTTCTGCAGCCACCGCTACTGTATACCCAGGAAAGAACATTGTTGTTATCAAAGTCCTTGGCACTGTCACATGGCTCAGCATCAGAAACTCATATGATTTTGTCAGCAGAAATGACATTAAAGAAGAAGTTACTATCTACTTTGTCACTGAACCCTAAGGAATATGGGACTTTTCCATTTAACTTGCAGCTGAAACCTATATGTGTTATCTACACCATTAGAAGGTGAATTTCTTGGGGCTAGTAACTGTTCTACTTTTCTATTTATATCCCCAATATATCCCCAATTCTTAGCACAATGTTTTATGTGTGATGCATGTTTAATAAGTATTTTTTCATTCATTCAATCATTTGTTTACTCACCAGTCAAACAGTTTAGTTATGGACTCATTTAATGGAAGCTTAAATACTATGAAATAGAAGTGAGAAAGAAGCACAATGGCAAGGTGGAAAGAGCATTGGATCTTTGGATCCACTGGAGCACAGAACAGCTGAGATTGAATCCTGATTCTGTCACTTGACAAGACATGATGTGACTTGAAATATTTTGATTAAGTCATTTCACTTTATTGGGCTTCTGCGTCTCTGCCTGCAAAGTGAGATGTTGAGCTACATTAACCTCCATAAGGTCCCTTCCAGTCATAGGTCCAATGATTCTATGAAGTGAAGTCATTACATTTGGACTCCACCACTCTGGTACCTAAAGCACTCTATGAAGATATGGCAAAACCCTTGAGGGGAAGCTGGTAAGTGCCAAGGTCTAACCATTTACATAAAGAAGGAATACAAGCTGGAGGCAGCATTGTTTTAAAGACACTTGGGGACTGACTTTCAATATAGCTCAAATTGGGGAAGATCTCAGAGATCACGAGTGGTAGGTACTGTTGCCAAAAAAAAAAAAAGGTAACAGAAGATAGCAGCAGCTACTGATCCATGTAACTACTTTTTCATTTTTATAAATTCTTTATCGGAATGTGTATGAATATTTCAAGGGTTTCCGTGATGGAAGTATGAGAAGTGAATAAGTGCATATGTAAAAACAATTGATTTTCTCTATCAGACCACATTTTCACAGTCAAGTAAGTGAGAATTATGAATATATGATTCTGCTTTTCTATTATTGGTGACAAAACATTGACTCAGTAGATGAAAAGGTAGTCTTTAAGCCTACCTTAAAATAAGATATTTCCCATGCATTTGTTAGAGTGGGGTTCCTTTCCCTCCCAAATTAACCAGAGGAGACCCAGAGAGTTCAATAAATGAATGAATTAATCAAAAGCGTAAACTAGGTGTCAATAAATACTTAATTTGAGAGGAATAATAAACTTTGATCATTGGATAAGAACATGTGACCACATATAAGAAGCATCTTGTGATTGGCAGAAATAATCAGAGTCCTTTTTGGGCTACATATAAAAAACAACAAACTAGTGAAGAACCAGACAGTTGAGTAGTGGTCAAATCTAGTGATGACAAAATCCTAAGAGAAAATTGCACTTGGGGCATAGAAGTGTCTACACTGGGAACTGAGAAACAAACCAGAAATAAGGAAAGGCAGCTTCAGGGAGCTTGACCCATTGAGACAAACAGAAGTTTCTCAATGACCCTTGGTGTCACTGAGATCATGTCAGATCTATTTCTAGGAATCTCAGTGTGACAGTTGACCAGCATTTCATGTGTGTCTTATATCAGAGTCCAGAAATAATTCAGTTTTCCTAAATGGCAACAACCAATAAATAGAGGAAGTTATTGAATATGAAACCTTTAGGTACTTCTCAAATAGTTGTCAATTTCCCTGGTACAGATTTATTTTTTTTTTAGCTTACTTGAACTTTTTTGAGAATGACAACTCAGCTTGGGATAATTGTCTTTCCTGAGAGTAGATGACAGTGGATACTGGTAAATTTAAGGCTATGTACAGATGCTTCCGTTTTTTACTTTGTTTTCTATTTCATGAAGTAATTCTTAGTAAAGCATTTGTGCTGTTCTCACTTTCATAGAAGGCTTAGGTTGCCACAGTGCTCTGCACACAACTTTTGATGAATAGAGGTTTGTTGACCGACAGATTCTAACCTCAGACAGGTAGAGAGGTATCCTTGGAAGTTGACTCAGGATGAACCACAATTGGTCCTTTATTTGCTGTGACTGGCCTGACAACATAATTCTTAAATTATGAATGATCCTTCCTCCCTGCCATTGTTTTGCTGGGTGGAGGAAGGGGAGATGGAAAAATCAAGAGCTGTTGCCCATTGTAAGGAAAAAGAGCTATGCTAAGTACAATATCATCCATGACAATTTACTCTGACTAAAATTTTGCCACTCAGGTTTTATATTATCTCTTTTAAATAAAAAAGCAGCTCTTTTTCTCCTTTTGTAACCCAGTTCTAGTATTTAGCTAAGTAATGGGATTTATGATTTTGTTTACATCAGTCTCCATGGCGATTTACCATAAAAGATCAGTTGCCTGGCAACTTGGTATTGTGGTGCTGCAATGGAGGGTGGAATTTTTTGTCTCTCTGAAGGGAGGGCTTAAGGAATAATGAAAACTTCTGCTCATACTTCTCATGAATGCTTTTATTTTCAAGGTCAACCAAATGTTTTTTTCAGTAACGACTAATGTACTTTTCTTCAAAAGATGCACCGTAAAATGTTTCTCTAAGATTATCCTTTCTCAGAGTAGAGGACAACCAGCTTAAGAGGTTCTTATTCTTTCCATGCTATTGCAAAATTAGGTTTAGAGCAACGATGGGATCATTATAATGAAGCAGGTCCTTCTCATTTACTTCGTTTACTGGCACTTTCCACATTCATTAGGATTTTTAAAAAATAAGTTGTTTTATGCTCAGTTATCTCTCATTTTAGAAATCTGCATGGTTAAGTTTTGTGGTGTTTTCCATTGCTTCTTTTGTTTGCTAAGTTAATGTGAACAAATTTTGAGTTGTGGTGTAGAGCTCTGAAAATAAGAAACTGGATTTTCTTCTGAGGGGAATGCAATGTTTTAAGGTGTGTCTCTGAAGGACTGACATTTTTAATCACGAAGCTTACCTTTTGAGGCAGCTAGGTGGTACAGTGGATAGAGCACTGGCCCTAGAGTCAGAAAGACCTGGAATCAAGGTCAGCTTTAGACAGTTACCAGCTTTGTGATTCTGGGCAAATCATTTAACCACTGCCTGCCTCAGTTTCCCCATCTGTAAATTGGGACAATAATAGCACCCACTTCCCAGGGTTTTTGTGGCTAAAATGAGATATTTGTAATGTGCATTGCAAACCTTAAAATGGAGAGTATGATCTCTCAGACTAAACACCTGGACTAGCTACAAGTATACATAGATAGCCATGAAGAGGGTGGGATGACTGAGGCAGGTACTATTGCCATCATCCTAGTTCTGAGGGGTTGTCTCACAGCTGTAAGGACTCCTAAACCCCCAAAATTAGCTGTCAACTTTTCCTTGCTCCTCCACTCTATTATCTCTTCCAGTATGTTTCAGGACTCTTTTTCTCCCACAAATCAGGCAAAGACAGAAATAGCTCTTGATAAAGGCTCAGAAATGGCCTGTACTGGTCTTGCATGTGTTTTAAAATATTTAATGATATTATATATATACATATACACACATATATATATATATATATACATGTATATATATATGTGTGTATATGTATATATCTATATATCTATATATAATTTTATATCACCTTCATTTCCTAATACAGTTACCCCTTCCACATAGTGGAGCTTAGGGGCACGGTGCCCCCCATGATGTGGAAAATCTGTGTAAAATTTTTTGGCTCTCTCTTTATAACAGAGAAGAAGTCTGAATTATTATGATATTACAAGATAAAATATGTTGATATTATACATATATTTTATGCATTTCTGAGTTTCTAAACTTTTTCTTTGACATCTTTGACATCATCTGTGGCTTCCATAAAACTCTCCCCAAATTCTTCATTTAATTTCTTATGCCAACCCCTGATATATTGAAACCACAGTGGGGAAAGTCATGTTGTGGAAGGGATAACTATATATCTTTCCCTGTCTTCTACTGGGAGAGCCATTCTTTATATCAAAGGGAAAAAAAGAGGGAAAAAACATTTCAGCAAAACAATACAACATATTAATCAAATCCAACAGTATATGCAATATTTCATATCCATAGCCCCCCTATCCCTGCACAGATGGGAAGGAGGTATTTTCTCCTCTTTCTTCCTTCGGATGAAGCTTGATCATTATAATTATGCAGCATTTAATTTCAATATTCAATAGTTGTTCTTTTTCAATTGCATCTTTGTATTTTTTTTTTGTATTTGTATTTATTTATTTATTTATTATTTGTATTGCTTTTCTGGTTCTGCTTACTCCACTTCATATCATGGGATCTTTGGTTATAATAGGCATACTTTGGAGATATTTTGAGTTTAGTTCCAGACCACCACAAAAAAAAGTATATATCGCAATAGAGTCACATGAATTTTTTGGTTTCTGAGCGCATATAAAAGTTACGTTTATGCTATACTGTAGTCTATTAAGTATGCAATAGTGTTATGTCTAAAAAATGTACATATGTTAATTAAAATACTTTATTGCTAAAAAATGCTGACTATTGTTATATATAATCTTTTTGCTGGTTGAGGGTCTTGCTTCAATGTTCACAACTTTGGACTGAGCGGGATATTGGTTGCTGAAGGGTGGAGTGGCTCTGGCAATGTCTTAAAATAAGACAGCAATGAAGTTTGCCCCATCCATTAACTCTTTCTCTTGAATACTTAGAGGCTATTGTAGGATTATTAGTTGTCCTAATTCCAACATTGTTGTGTCTCAGGGAATAGAGAGTCCCGAGGAGAGGAAGAGAGGTGGAGGAATGGCCAGTTGCTGGAACAGTCAGAACACACACAACATTGATTAAGTTCACTGTCTTATATGGGTGTTGTTCATAGCGATGCAAAACAATTACAATGGTAACATCAAAAATCACTGATCACAGATCACCATAACAGATAAAATAATAGTGAAAAAGTTTGAAATATTGTAAGAATTACCAAAACGTATCACAAAGACACAATGTGAGCATGTGCTGTAGGGAAAATGGTGCTGATGGGTTTGCTCAACGAAAGGTTGCCACAAATCTCCAATTTGTAAAAAATGCAGTTATCTGTGAAGCTCAAAAAAGCAAAGCCCAATAAAATGAGGTATGTCTATGTATCTAGAGCTGGAAGGACCTTCAGCGTACATGAGTCTTCCTATGTCATCCTATATTCTTCAAATTTGTCATTTCTTATGGAACAGTCATATGCTATCGAAGTCATGTATTACAATTTTGTTTAGCCATTCCCCAATTGATTGGCAACTACTTTATTTTCCAGTTCTTTTCTACTATAAAATGTTCTTCCGTAAATATTTCAGTGCATGTTAGATCTTTTTATTTCTATCTTTGCCCTCCTTGGTTCCTCCTTCTAGGCTAAGGGATCTCTGAGTCAAATGGCATAGATGGTTAGTTATTATGACAAATTCTCTTTTTGGTCCAAGTTCTAAAGTTCTGAAAATAAAAAAACTGGATTTTCTCCTAAGGTGACTACAGAAGATATTTCCTTAGTATAATTGCATAATCCCTTCCAGAATGGTTTCACCACTTCATAGTTCCCTCAATAATACATTAGATTGCTTGTCTTTCCACAGTCCTTTCAACTTTGATTACTCTGAGACTGTGTGACATGGGAGACACTGGCACAGGACCGCCCAGTATGGCATGCCCTCATCAGAGAAGGTGCCATGCTTTATGTGCAAAGCAGAATTGAAGCAGCTGAAAAGAAACACAAGATGCACAGATATTCTTATGGATTATTTGTGCCTGACCTGTGGTAGAGCATTCTGAGCTCATATTGGTCTGATCAGCCACAGTCTGAAGTGTTTTAACTTGACTCTAACATAGTGATGTCATTCTGGTCCTCTTCAAGAACTAAGGACAACAAGCAACCAACTCAGATGTGCTTACTAAGATTTTTTTTTTTTTAGGCAGTTGGGGTTAAGTGACTTGCCCAGGGTCACACAGCTAGTAAGTGTCAAGTGTTTGGTCTGAGGCTGAATTTGAACTCAGGTCCTTCTGACTTCAGGGCCGGTGCTCTATTCACTGTGCCACCTAGCTGCCCCTGCTTACTAAGATTTTGAGGCATGTTTGCGCTATATAGCGATTGTCTGACTCCACAGTAACATTAGAAAGTTATCCATGATGTCAAGAATTGTACCTAGCCATAACTCTCAAAGCAGTCATGGGGACACATCTTTCTGAACTAGGCTTATCACTAATGATGTAATTTTGCTCCATTTTTCTTTGTCACAAATCAAGTTGTTTCCCTCTATTCTAGTTGTAGAGATTATGTTAGGAAATTATAATAGTAATACCTTAATTTTTAAAGAAATAACTATCAGTAGACACGAAAATCAAATGAACTGATTAAAGAATAAAATCTTACCCAAGAACACTTAATAAAATAAAACCAAATGAATTAACAGATCCCACAGAGACAAAACTCAGAAATATATTTACTCTATTTTGTTTTTAAGTCTGTCTGAAGTTCCATACCTTTTTTTCTTTTTTGAATTGGAGGGAGGATTTGGTTCCTTTTCCTTCAGCTGTAGATAAAATCACAGAAAAGTAGGGGCAGATAAAGGAGGCATTGAGGCATTACTATGCTAATGAAGTGCAAAGGTCTGCCATCCCTCTGCAAAGTGTGAAAAAGTTATTTGATTGAATCAGAAGGGTTGTTAGACATGCTATAGCATACCTCTTAAACACTAAGCTTACCAAGCTTTGGAGATGGCAAAATCAGCAGAGGAGTTTGAGGCTGAGAATAAATAAATGTAGAACAAACATAGCTATGTGGAGTGTGACACTCCTCCTCCCCTTCCGCCCCCCCCCCCCCGCTTATCTGAGTGCAACATGATGGGGGAGGGGATTTTCTCTCCACTATCAGCCCTGGAATCCTGTAGCAGAACTACTCATTTGGTAGGAGACACCACATCTAGATTTCCATGTTCCAAGAGTTGAGCACTTTGAGGCACAGAGTAGAGACACATGATCTACACAGGCATTTATCTATATCCATATCCATATCCATATCCATATCCATATCCATATCCATATCCATATCCATATCCATAATATCCATATCCATATCCATATCCATATCCATATCCATATCCATATCCAATCTATATCTGTATCTGTATCTATATCTATCTATATCTATCTATTTCTTTATCTATATCTATAGAGAGAGACAGCATTCAAGTTGTAGAAATAGTTTCAAGAAGTAAAACCTTTGGCAGCAAAAAAGGAAGATGACCATAGATTTCTGTCCTACAGCTCACATACAGTTGAAGTTAATTTGTTTCAGTGCTGCTGGTACATTTCCCATCACTCCCGCCTCCTCATATTTGTGAAGCACTTTAGAGCTTCCACAGGGTTTTTACATGCAGTATTCTATCCGAAGCTCACAATAAATGACTTTGTGAGGTAGGTAGGACAAACATTGTTATTCTCCTTTTATAAGAAATTAAATCTCAGAAGGTGTCATTTGTTTGTGGTTGCATGGCAGAATTAGGACTAAATTCTGTTCCCAACTTTTGAGCTAGTATTTTCTCTGTTATGCTACAATGGCCTGTGCAGTGCACCCCCAAAATCTTAGTGCATTTTTAAGCTATTAAAGCTTAAAAATGCACTTAGACTTTTGGGCCCCTCTACATTGTGACCCTCAGGATTAAGGTTTAGGACAACTTGCTTTTGTGCTAATGGACTACGAATAACGTAAAATCATAGGATTAGAGACTCTTGCAGCCACAAAGTACCCTAGAGGTCATTTAGTTTAACCCCATTGGTTTTACAGATGAGAAAACTGAGGACTACAGAAGTTTTGATGAAGATCACATAACTGGTCAGCAGCAGACTTGAATCTAGGTCTTTTGGTAGCCCCTTTTCCATGTGGACTATTAGTGAAATTGAATCAGAGAATGCCTGGTAAAGACAGGGAGTCTTTCCTAGGGAGCAAAAAAGGGGACCTCCATAGGTACAAGGACTATGAGATCACAGTCCACAGTAGTGGCAAATATTTCATATCTTAACTTCAATCTATGTTGGCTTGTGTATTTATTTAACCAAAGAAAGTTTACACAGCTTGTAGAGAATTATTTTGGGGGAAATTATTTCTCTGTTCTGGGGCTTGTTTATCCCATTTCTACATGTGCCAGCTCTTTCTCTTGTTTTAGAATGTCAACAATATCCAGCAAATCTCAGAATATTTCAGTACAGTCAGAATTGCTGTCCCCTTTCTCTCTTCTGATTTGACCTAAAAGATTTGCACTGGAAGTCTTAGTAGTCTGCCCATGCCACCAACTTTTCATGAACTGTTTTTCAATCATCCACGATGAGATCTCTAACCAAAAATACCTGTAAAGTCATCAAAAGTGTATCAGAACACTTTGAGAGAAAGGACAGAAATTGACTTTACTATCTGAGAGTCCTCTTTATTGGCAAGTGGCCCAATGACAACAGTTGAGGAGTCACCATGGTTATACTTCAGGCCAAACTATTGATAAAGTCTTTTTTTTTTTTTGTGAGGCAATAGGGGTTAAGTGACTTGCCCAGGGTCACACAGCTAGTAAATGTCATGCGTCTGAGACCAAATTTGAACTCAAGTCCTCTTGACCACAAGGTCAGAGTTCTATCCACTGTGCCATCTAGCTGCCCTCTCATTGACAAAAGTCTTGATGGTGCTTCCCATTCTAAAACCCTTTTATGCTGTGAGTGAAGTTCTGATGGGAACTTCTGGCGTGTAGGAGGGAGGATTTCATTTGTTTGTGGTTGCATTAATTGCCCTGATGATATCTCTTGTAAAATTGCTTGCTCTGCCACTGTGGAAGTTGGATCCTGGTTACCTGTCTCGAGGAAAGAGTCTACTCTCCTTTAATACACTTTCAGTTCTGAGAGGCCAGCAACATTCCTCCTAACATGAAATGCCTTCTTAATTGATTTGCTATAGGCTTAAATAAGTTTGGAGCTTTCCTTTTTAAAATTTGTCTCAAAGGATCCCAAATAATCCCTAGAGGCAGTTAGTTGGCACAGTGGATAAAACACTAAGTCTTGAGTCAGAAAGACACGCTGAAATCTAGCCTCAGACACTTACTATCTGTGTGACCCTGGGCAAGTCACTTAACCCTGTTTGCCTCAGTTCCTCATCTGTCAAATGAGCCGAGAGAAGGAAATGGAAAACTACTCCAGTGTCTTTGCCAAGAAAACCCCAAATGGGATCCCAGAGGGTTGGACATGACTGAAATGACTCGACAATAATAACAAAGGAGCAATATCTACTACCAATCTGGTTGAATGGAAGATCCTTGCCACTTAGAAGTTTTCCTTACAAAAACATGGAAACCATCCATTGGCTCTAGGGAGCAAAGGCTTGAATTGGAAGACATAAAAGCCAAGTGTGTGAGGAGTCTGCACACCTTAGGCTTGATGGTATGCCTACTGGGAGAGTCAAAGGAAGTAAGCATTTATATAAGTGCCTACTATGTGCCAGGCACTATGCTAAATGCTTTTACAAATATTATCTCTTTTGAAAGATGAGTAAACAAAGCATTTTTGACCCATTGTATCATCATGGCAAATGCAGGTGCCACCTTCATAGCAATGTTGTATCTCTGCTGAACATCCTTCCCATGCTACCGTTGAGTCAACTTCCTTGGGTTAAAGGTTCTATTGTCTATGGGTGTCTCATTTCCTTCTAATTCCTAGCCTGGACCACTGGATCAACCTGAGTCAGGCTTGGCATAGAATAATGGGCAAATGTAAAGAATTCCCCGTCATTCCCAAGCTCCCATCTAAATCCAGAATTTTGAATTTGAACGAGAGCTGGTAGAAAGGTATGAAATGTTGTTACAATTCCATTTTTGCTACTCTCTTAATCCTTTTTACTATACAACCTTTCCTCATGCACACATGTGCGGTCCCCTTGCCAAAGTAAACAGCCTAACAGGGGATCACTGTGCCTAGTTGCCTCCCTGCGAGCAGAGCAGAACAGAGCAGAGACCTGCATGAAAGCTGAGCTGCATTTAGACAGTTTGGCTTGCAGTGGGAGAGTCATATCCTTTGCATATGATCATTTCCAAAATGAAAAATTTCCATCAAAACACACCATAGATGTACTTCTATCCAATTAAAACTAAAAGTATGTAACAGGACTGAGAGAGGGTTTGTTGGTGGAGCTGACTGATTTAAACAAGGGCTGGGATAGCTAAAGTATCTTTTCATTTTAAAATAATTGCATTTCCTCTCTGCATTATTTATTCAAATCTAAGTAAGCCAAGGAAGATTCATGCATTCAGTGGGCACTCAGTTGCTCCTCTAACCTTTCTTATTCCTCTTTAACATGTATATACTCATTTGTATTTTATGTTATCCGTGTATATTTTTGTGTTCCTACAAGACTGTAAGCTACTTTTTGGACCCTATCTTATTTATCTTTTTATATGCCAGTGCAGATGTTATTCTCTAGGCCCTTCAGGAAACCGTCTTAACTCTGTCAGGCCACCAAGATAGCAATTCTCAAAGAAACCATGGACTACCTACCCCACCCACTCCTACTTATTATTGAAAAAAATCCCAAACCCCAAAACCAAAACCTCACTGCAAAAGATCCAGCCAGAATTAATGGGAAGCCTGGTGCTGCTTTTGATGAGATGCCACTGAGGTATATCATAAGTATATTATTAATTCATGCCAGAAGCCTATGCACAGGCATTGACACATTAAAAACATTAGTGCTGTCCTACAAGGGACCAACTCATGGACCACCTGGAGAATGCTCACAGATTGTGGTTTGTGGACCACACTTTGAGAACCGTTGCACTAAGATTTTTCTTTAAAATGTTTTCCTTGTTTAATGAAAGGGACTTAGAGTAATGGTGGTTTCAAGTATTTTTTATGCTTTTTTCCCCTTTATTCTGCTGTTTTGCCTGTAAAGATTCCCAAATGCAAGCAGGATGGAGCCATTCCTAGTGGATAATACTCAGGAAAAAATCATTCTATGTACCCATCCCTCATAACCCTACATTTTCAGAAAGGGAAAAATCTGACTGCAAAGAAAGCTAAGGGATCCCACAAAAGGGCAACCTGCAGCTGGTGAGTATGTGTTGGAGACAGGAGGGGTGCCAATCAGTCAGCCAGACAGCCCCAGATGCTGCTTATTTGTGTACAAGGCTTAGATCTTTGGTGGTATCTCTTAGGGAGTAGAATGGTGCTGTGCAAAGAACACTAATTGGGAGGCAGATGATTCAGTCAAGCCCACACTCATTTCCTCTCTCTGGACCTCAGTTGAGGGATTGGATTAGACCAGGGGTTCTTAGCCTTGTTTTTGTGTCATAGATTCCCTGGCAGTCTGGTAAAGTCAATGGACCCCCTCCCAGAAGAATGTTTTTATGTGCATAAATTAAACTAAAATAAGTAGGTTTACAAAGGAAACCAGTTATCAAAATAAACCAAACAAGTTCACAGACTCCAGATTAAGAATGCCTGGATTAAATGATCTCTGATGTACCTTCCAGTTCTAGCAATCTACAAATGATTCATTCAGCAAATATTCGTTAAGGGCCTACTGTGTGTAGTGCTTTGTGGTAATTCAGTGAAGTTCTATCTATTGTCTTTCTGAGGCACTCCAGCTTCCTTGTTGCCAGGATAAGGGCTGTCATTAGCAAATTTTGAGCCCAAGTCAAGTGACACTAAAGGCACCCTAAATGTGGTTGGAGGGAGGGATGTTAGAGACTGTTGAACAGCATGGGGATACTATGGAAGTTGGGGAGATTGCCCTCTGGAGGGCAGGAGCAGGGTAGGGTGATGTCTGTCAGGGAAGAGCTCACCCAGTGTGAGTTGCTGTTGGGACTGAGTGGAAGTGACCATCTGGTAGCTTCCTATGTTTAACTAATTACTTTTGCTAAGTAGGTGCTAAGCTTAGTTCTTTCTGCTACTTAAAGACTGAAAGTGCTTTCACTTTCTCCCTTCATATTTATACAGCCTGGAATAAAGCCCTGGTCATCCTGCTCTAGTTAATGATTTTGGCTCTGAGTAGGGAGAAATGTCATATAGGCTTTGTAGGTAAATAGAATGTAGATCCACCACTTAGTCATGGTTCTTCCTAGCTGTTCTCCCAGGCTACTTATAAAACTAACTGTTTAAGTTCTTTTACTTTTCTCTCAGTGTAGCTCACCATCTTATACAAACTAAAGTGTTATCCTCAATTCCACTCTCTTCTGACCGCCCACCTCCCAGGCTCAGTGGGAACTATGATTTATTTTATATCTTTTCATCTTCCTTTTGTCTTTTTCTTTTTTTTTGGATTTGAATTAAAAGCTGACTCGAAGTGAGTAAAAGAAACCCATTAAAAATCAGGTGTAGAATCTCTTCCTGTCTCAACTTTGAAAGAGCATCTGTTAGGACAGCAGGAAAGGCAGTGTGACCAAGTAGGGAAAGAATACCAGATGAGCCCTGGCTTTGCTGTGTGACCTTGGGCAAATCATAACCTCTCAAGGTATAAGATTTCTCTTCTCTAAAATGAAAAGATTTAAGTAGAGGCAGCTAGGTGGTGTAGTAAATAGAGCATTGGGTGTGGAGTCAGGAAGACCTCTCATACACTTACTAGGTGTGTGTCTCTGGCCAAGTCACAATTTCAGTTTCCTCACCTACAAAATGACAGGGATTGGACCCACTAACCTCTCAGGACCTTAAATCTATGATCTCATGACTAGATGGTCTTGGAATTCACCAGGTCTAAAATTTGCTAATTCTAGAAAAGTACATAAGTCAAAGCAACCTTAGGAAAATTAATTTAATGAAGTTATATATACTCCTAGGCCATTCAAATTCCATAGCCTCTAGTCTTTTCTAAAAGATTTTTGATTTCATCAGTTGCAAAAGATGGTACTGAGAGTGAAGTATTCATCAGCCATTCTTACAGCCACTGCTTCATATCTGATGGTACAGCTGGGCTGTACAGCTAGCCTCAAGATAATTACCTCTGCTACGCCCCCCCCCCCTTCTCCTCTCTCCAACCTTCCCCACTTCTGGCTTCTCCAGTCTGCGGTTTTTCAAAGCTCCATGTGGTAGGCATTGCCACTTAGGCTGCTGCTTGATCTCGTGGTTGGGACAAAGGCACTAAAAGCTTCAGAATCCCACTGCCCCCAGCACTTTCAAAATTACACATAAATGGATTAAAATTAATTAGGGGGGTGGGGAACAGCAGAAGGAAAAAAAATCACCAAGATTTCTCCCCCTTTCCTTGGGTGGATGGCTCTGTGGGAGGCCCCTGTGACTAATAAGGCACCACCAGAGTGATGGCTCTCTCAGAATCACCCAGGCTGGAATTCTCAACAGCCAATTAGATTGCTTCCTTAGTCCCACACACTTTATAATGGTCCATTAATTCATGCTCTGGAATGTCTTTTTAAGGTTTTTTTTTTTAATTTTTGTGTTTTACATTGTTCCTCTTTCTATGTTATAATTGGATTGAAAGACAACACAGAGAGAAGCCTGTTCTAGTGGTCTGAGCCCCAAATGAGGGGGCTCAGGAACTTCTGAATTTTAATCTCCCTTGTGGCATTACTGCCGTATTAAAGCTTTGGTCAAGTTGCTTAATCTCTTAGCTAGTATTTCCCTTATCTCTAGAGAAAGCGGTACAATCTTAAAGACAAACCCCTTTACAAAGAATACAATGTGCAGGTTCATTAGCTAATGAGTTCTTCAGGTGAAGATACTATGATTTAGCCATCTATCTAAAAGATGCAATGAGATAGTGGTAGTGTGGGCTACAGAGTTGATTTCAAACTGTTCAGCTAGGAAATTCAGAGCCCACCTGGATGAGTCCATCTTGGTCGGGTCCAGGAAAAACGAAATTCTTCCTTTTGCCTCTTTCATTGGCAGAGCATTCTGAGTGGTGCTTTCCTTCCTGTTCTGACTGTCAATGTTTACAGAAGAGGAAAAAAAATACCAGGCTAAATCAGGAGGTGTTTATTACTTCCAATTTATATTTAATGAAAAGTGAACGGTGCAAGCAGTCTGACTCCAAACCAAGTGTCTCTGAAATCCTGGATCCAACTGCCACCAAAATAAAAATCTGGTTTTCAAATTGGAGTTGTTGGCATGTCATTCATGACCAGGCCAACCTAAATCCCTTTCATATAGAAAAACAAAACAAACTACAAGTGAAAACCACCAACCCAAATGAGAAGGATTAGAAACCTGATATTTGGATGTACATAAAAAGCAAGAAAATTAAAAGCAATGCATTTGGTGGGTGGGGACCTTTGAAAGCTATGGCCACAATAAGATGCTGAGGTAAGGTGATTAAAGCCAGGAAGGATAAAATATTCACACATGCTTCATATATACATTGGGTGGGGAGAGGGGAGACGAATTGACAGAAAGGAGGAAGTTAATCATTTAGAAAGTGTAGTAGAGTCAAATGGGGAGTCTTAAATATCCTCACTTGGCTTCTTTGTTAGCCTTTTCTTGGTAAAAAATTGGGTGTAAAGTATTTTGGAAGGGTTGGGTACAGGAGGGATTGTCTGAAAACTGGAGCAGCCTTAAAGCTATTGTTACTCTTTCTGGCTGGGTCTTTACTGCTCCCATAAGGTTCACCTATAAGGTTGTGGCAGGAAGACAAGAAGGTAGGTGGCATTCCATTGGAAGATACCATTGATCAATTAGGGAAATTCTGTTTGCAGGCTAGGCTAGTGAATAGGATATTGGAAGAGGAACCAAGACACTTGTAGACAGAAGGTTGACCATTTAAGAATCTTAGGATGTTGATAAGGAGAAAGATCTTAGAGATCATCTAGTCCCGCTCTTTCCTACAGATGAGGAAAGTGAAACCCAGAGAGTTAATGAGTTCATAAGATCAAGAATTTAGCACTCAAAGGGAATTTAGAGGTTATTTAATCCAACCCACTCACTTTGCAAAGATCCATAGAAGCTAAACAAGTTCATAGGATTTAGACTTGGAAGAAACCTATGGTAGGAGCAATATTTCCTAGGTAGGCTAGGCTAACTTTTTCATTAAAATGTACTGTAACCATCCTCAACACTTAGTTCACCCAGAAGGCCAAAGCTTGTGTTGTTGACATAGCCTTCTGGTGGCCTAAGCACAAAAGGGTAGCTCATGAGAAGGCAGATTTGACCAGTGTATTAGCATGGGCAATGCAGTAACAACGAAGCTAAGCTCAATCGAAATAAAGCTGTATCCTTACTGAGCATCCTTTCTCTACTGCAGCTAAGTAAACCTCCTTATCTTTTTTTTTTAAACCTGTTAATTGTCTCTAGGTGTCTCATTTTGTTCCAGTTTCAAAGCTGAAGCACCTGACCAATCTGACCCCTTTCAGTAGTAACTTAGAAGTCAACAGGTCTAAGCAAGTCCTAGGGAGGTTAAGTGACTTGCACACTGGTAGGAAGCCTTGGAGGCAGAATTCAAACTCAGGTCCTCTGACTTTAAATCCAGTGCTCATGAAGTACAGCTGTCTGAGTAGCTCCTTCTGCGGGTCTTCATGAACTCTGTTTGTAGCTCTGAGCAACTCCATGTAGGCCATACCAGACATTAACGTGGCTTTTCTTGCAGTTAGTTCTACGTTGTTCCCAGTGAGTGGTGTCAAGTATGCTACCATGGCAGGTAGCAAGCTATGTGAGGTGGTGACAAGAGCACTGCATTAGCAGTTAGGAAGACTTGGGTTCTATTCTTGCTACTGACATCACAACTGGGTATGAAATTTTAGGTCCCATCCTCAAGGACAAATTTTACATCCACACATATGTACATGTACATATGTACATGTACATATATACATATATGCACACATATATACAATGCACACACATACACACAAATATACATACATATACAAATGTACATACATATAAACAGAAACCTATACATACACACACAGACTATACCTATGCAGAAATATATACACATACACTCACGTATGTGTATGTGTATATGTGTGGGTATGTATACACAGAATCCCTGATACTAACTAGGTGCCTTAGCAGGTACATTAAACATGGTCCTTTCTCTCCTAGAGCTTTCTACATTCTAATAAAGGGATCCTTAAGGTATGGCTAAGTATAATACACAACAATAGAGAGATATAAATCCAAGTTCTGTGTGAGGTCTGGGATTCAATAGTATCATGATTATTACTTATCTTATTACCTTAATCCCTTACCCTCTCTGAACCTTAGTTTTCCTATCATGTAAAATGGGGACAATAACGCCTGTAGTTCTGACCTTTTAAGGTTGTTGTGACGTTCAAATGAGATAATGTATATAAATTGCTTCACAAATTTTAAAGCACTTTATAAAGTTCAGTAATTGTTATTGTGTTGTGATTTTATGCAAGAATTTAGTTTTTTGAAGTAGCATTTTATTAAATGCCGGCCCCTCATTTTACTGGTCTGGAAACTGACCCCTCCCCAATTAATTAAATGACTTGTTCAAGGTCACACAACTAGTTTACAGTAAGTGCAGCTCATATGAACTGGTGCAGAGTTAGGTGAATAGAATCAGGACAATGTATACAATAATGACAACATTGTAAAAATGAATAACTTTGAAATAATAAAGAACACTGATCAACACAATGATCAGTCATCATTCCAGAAGACCCTTGATGAAGAATGCTACTTACCTCCTGACAGAGACATGATGTGCTGATATGCGGTATGAGAAATACTTCTTCCCCCCATATCCAATGTAGGAATTAATTTTGATCGACCACATATTTGTTGCAAGAGTTTTGCTTTTCTATTTTCCTTTTCAATTAGATTTAGAAGTGGCAGGAAAAGATAAAGCATTCTTGTTCATTGAAAAAAAATACTTTAATTAAATAATTAAATAATTTAATTAATAGTTTAATAATTTAATAATTTAATTAAGACATTAGTGAATCCAGGAAGAGAATTCAAGTTTATTGAGTTGCAATCCAGTGCTCTGGTGGCCTGCCACGTAGTCTAAAGTGATAATTAGTACATTTCACAGCGTGGCCAGCTATCTGATTGCCTGGAAGAGTCTCCAAGTGTTACAGGTTTGCCTCTGTACTTAAACTACTTGATGCTGTGTGTGTACTGAACTCTGGGCAGCTACTTCCCTAATGTGCCTCAGGAAGATAATGGATTTTCCTTGGTAGTTTCATATTGGTCTACACCAGGCAAGTACTCAAGGGGCCTCCTGAGAGTTAATGCAATTTTCAAAGGTCCCTAATTTATGATGGCAGGAGATTTGGGTATTAGAAGAGCTTAGCTCCCTGAGTTAAAGAAAAGACGTATTGCCAACCCTAGGAACCAGGAAATAGAAATAGGAAAATAATAGCCATATGCATAGGTCTGTGTTTCTATAGATTCATTTAAATTTAATTCAATAAACATGCATTTAACAGTTATTACATACAGAGAGAGAGGTACAGTGTACCATAGATAGAGAGCCAGCCTTTGAGTTGGGTTCAAGTGCAACCTCTGACACATACTAGTTATGGGACCCTGGGCATGTCCCTTAGCTAACATGTTACTTAGCCTTGGTAGAGCCTGAATATTGTAAGCTGTGGAAGACAGCTCCTGTTCAGTACAAATAATGAATTCCCTGAAGTGATCACATATATTTGGATTTACATTATTAAAAATTACAATCATGTAAAATGTGGTAATTGGTTCTGGCCCAATAGAAATATGCAGTGTCAATTCGAATAATGTAACCATTTCTGGGGATTCATTATTCACATCAGTTGGGACTGAGGTGCAATGATCAAACTGCACTGGCAGGAGAAGTTTCCTCGCTGAGAATTCCCTATACTGATGAAATAACAGGCTCCATTCACAAGAGGGAAAAAAAAATACACATACACATATACACACCTAAATAGGTGTGTGCATATAATGCACACACATGCACATGTACAAAGTAATACATACTCATGTGTATATATACACATATGTAAACATGTGCATAGCTACACATATATACATTTACACATACACACACACACACACACATATGCTAGAGCCCCTAGTACTAACTGGATACTGGAGCAGGTATAATATTTAAATTAAATGTGGTTCTTTTCCTCCTAGAGTTTACATTCTAACTAAAGCACAGGTAACTCTAATATACAATAATAGATGTAAATTGAAGTTCTATGTAAAGCCTGGGATTCAATAGCTGAGCAGTTTCATGAACAAGTGCTCTGAGTTAAGGAAACACAGGATGTGTTCTCTTGAGAAAGTACTCCAGCATTGAAAGGCAGTGTGGTATAGTGGCTGAAGGGCTGGCATTAGAGTCAGGAAGACCTGGGTTCAAGTCTTGCCTGTGACATACTAGGGGTGTGACCATGTGGAAGTCTCTTTACCTCTCAACGCCCTCAGATTCTACATCAATGGAGGGAGTTTCCACACTGAGTTCCCTAGACCAATGAAACCAAAGATCTGAGCAAACAGAATAGGAACCCCCACCTCAAAAAAATCATGAAGGATTCCAAAGAGGATGCACTCGGGTAGCAATTGTAAAACTGCCACGTGAGGACTCCTTTCAGGATGTCTGCAAGGTCAAAATTATTTTTTGTAGTAATACTAAGACATTTAAAGTCTCGATATGGTAAATTTCAATAGATATGTAGCTGTTGTTGAGTAGTTTTCAGACATGTCTGACTTTGTGACCCCATTTGGAATTTTCTTGGCAAAGATACTGGACTGTTTTGCCATTTCGTTCTCCAGCATTAATAGATATAATTCATATGAATAAAAGCTCTTTGACAGGAGAGCTCAATCATTTTTAAAAGTGTAAAGGTTTCCTGAGACCAAAAAGTTTGAGAACCACTGCTGTAGAGGAATGAAAGGTAGAGGTCACTATTTGCTCCAGTTAATAACAAGGAGATGGGAGAGTAGGGAAGAGGGGATTGTCCCTGTGATATAAGTGGGTCACATAAAGAGAGAAGTTACTACAGAAGTTACTGCATAAAGACTTACTACACCCTGTGTAGTAACTTTGCCTGTGATACACAATGTGTATCTTACCTTCACAAACAGTAGGTGCTTAATAAATGTTTGTTGAACTGATATCAGACTCCCCAGGAAATGTCTGTATTCATCAAGATGTAGTAATAATGACAATGTTATTGAGCGCCATGATGCAGCTGGTGGGGCAGTGGATAGAATACTAAATCTGGAGTCAGGGAAACTTAAGGTCAAATACTGTGCAGATGCTTTTAAGTTCTGTGACCCTGGGCAAGTCACTTAACCTCTGCCTGTCTCAGTTTCCTTATCTGTAAAATGGGACAATTATCATACCTACCTCATCAATTTGTGAGGATCAATTGAGATAACATTTGTAAAACATTTAGCAAGCATTAAAACATTATATAAATCCTGCTATTATTATTTTCAAAGCATTTTCATGTGCACTACATTACTTGATCCTCACTAGGACCTTCTGAGATGGAAAGGACAAGTATATTAGCCCAGTTTTATGAATATTGAAAATTGAACACACAGAAAGTTTAAGGGATCTGCCCTCAATCACACAGCGGGGAAGTACTATAGCCAAGAGGAAATCTTGATTCTCCTTTGTTCCTTCCTACCTTGAAATAATGGAATATATTAGCAAAGAGATTGAGAATAGCTCCTCCTTTAGAGTTTAAGATGTCATCCCACTGAGGTAGTTACAGTTTGGTCCTACTTGAAATATGGGCATGGAAGAGATGATATCAAGACTCCTGCCAATGCTGTGATTCTTTGATACTGTGGACAATGATTACTACATACTAATTATGAATTTTAGATTAAGCATGTAATGTCTCCTTTCTTTAGTATCTGATGACAGAAAGGGAAAGTTTACAATTTATGACTTGGCTTTCAAGGGTCTAATGAATGAACAGTTGGAAAGCTTTTCGGTCATGGAGCTCTTTTGTTACTTCACTATGAAATTGAAAAGGCAGGCAAAAATTTCAAACATTTTCATCCTGAAGGTAATTTCAGCAAACTGACTTTTAGACTTCTATACAGTGATCTATAATAATGCCATCCAGGTTTCTTCTCACAGGATGGATGAGATTGAGCTGTACTTTTTGTTCTGGCCTGCTGCTGCTGGAACATCATAAATTTTTCTCAACTTCAAAAAAATACATATTTTTACTGATGTATTGTTTTACTGGCCTGGTAGAGTGAACAGAACGCTGGCTTTGAAATCAGAGGCCTTGGGTTCAAATCATACTTTTGTGACCTTGGACAGGTAATTTTAAATCCCTGGGTCTCAATTTCCTCATCTGCAAATGACAGAGTTGGCTTAGATTGGATTAGATGGCTTCTGACATCCCCACCAATTCGATCTATAATCTTTTTTAAAAATATATTTTATTGATTTTTTTTTTTGTTTTTCATATCACTACAATTTTCCCCACTCTCTCCCATCATCTGGCTCTCAGAGAATTATGGCATATAACAAACAATAATTTTTGAAGAAAAGAAGGCGTAAGAGGAAATAGTCAAAACTGATCAAAATATTGAAAAAAAGTGTGAAGTGTAGTCACACCATCTTTGCAAAATAGTAGGGCAGTGGTGTTTTCTCATATTTCTTCTTGAAGCCATGCTTGTTTTTGTAATTATGTAACATTCATTTCTAATTGTTTTATGGTTATTTTTTCTATTTACATTGTTCTAGTTGTGTCTTTTGTTTTCTTGGCTGGCCTTACTTCACTCTATCAGGTTATGTAAATCACTGCATCAGATTATATAGATCAGATTTTGTAACTGCTTATCTGTCTTCATTATATTCATAATTTCTCAAAGGATAGTAATATTCCATTACATTTATATACCACAATTTATTTAGCTATTTACCAGCTGATGGGCATCTACATTGTTTCCAGTTCTTTGCTACCACAAAAAGTTCTGCTATAGATATTTTTATGAACATGGGGATTTCCTATCAATGACCTCCTTGGGAATATAATCCTGATAGTGAAATCTGAAGGTCAAAGGATATCAACATTTTTGTCACTTCATTAGCATAATTCTAAAATTGATTTCCAAAATGATTATATTGTATACAGCTCCACGGACAATGTGCTAGTGTGCCTACCTTTCCACAATCTTTTCCATATTGACTGTTGCTATCTTTTGTTATTTTTTGCTAATTTGTTGGATGTGAGGTAAAACTTAACCTTTGAGGGATATTTCTATTTGCATTTCTTATTATTAGAGTTTTGGATAATTCTTTCATATAGTTACTAATAGTTTATAATTCGTTTGAGAATTGATTGTTTATGTCCTCTGAACACTTATCTATCAGGGACTTTTGGTTATATGTATGTACACACACATATATAATACACATATCCATTTTTATTTTAAAATCATATTTCATTTTTAAATCAGCAAAAGTCTACCTTCTCACTCTCTTGCTCCAAATCACACCCAACATTGAGAGCAAAATAAAAACAAAACTCCTATTATAAACATGTACAGTCAAGTAAATGTGTGTGTGTGTGTGTGTGTGTGTGTGTGTATGTAATGATGCACAAAGTTGCAAGTCATCATTGTTCAGGGACCCTTCCAATCTTCTTTATATTTTTCTAATTGTAGTGTATATACTGCTCAAGTGACCTCTCTCTCTCTCTCTCTCTCTCTCTCTCTCTCTCTCTCTCTCTCTCTCTCCATGCATACACACACCCCACATACACACATTTTCTATTTTTTCATTCTTTTGGATTTTTTTTACAGTGTCTTGATTTCTCATAAAGTCACTAGCTTCCAATTGCTTCATTCTAATTTTTAAGGAAGTATTTTCTTCAATAAGCTTTTGGACTTCCTTTTCCATTTGGCCAATTTTGCTTTTTAAGGAATTCTTCTCATTGGGTTTTTGGACCTTTTTTGCCATTTGGGTTAGGCTATTTTTTAAGGTGTTATTTTCTTAAGTATTTTTTTAGGGGGTCTCCTTTAGCAAGCTGTTGACTTGTTTTTCATGATTTTCTTGCATCATTCTCATTTCTTTTCCCAGTTTTTCCTCTACTTCTCTTACTTGCTTCTCAAAATGCTTTTTGAACTCTTCCATGACCTGGGACCAATTCATATTTTTCTTGGAGGCTTTGGATGTAGGAGCTTTGACTTTGTTGTCTTCTTCTGGTTGTATGTTTTGATCTTCTTTGTTACCAAAGAAAAATTTTATGGTCTGACTTTTTGTGAGGTTTGCTCATGATCCCAGCCAATTACTTGAGTTATAAACTCTTTGTTAAGGTAGGGGTCTGCTTCCAGTGTAGAGAATGTACCGTCCCAAGCTTCGGGGTTTTGTGCAGCTGTTTTCAGAGATACTTTTAGGGACCTGTAAATTTTCAGTTCTTCCAAGGTGGTATGATAAGAGGCGAGGTGTTTACTCCTTTCCTGGCCAGTGCTCTGGACTATGAGTGACCACAAGCACTCTTTTCTGCTTTGGAACTGTGAGGAGGATTTCTTATTGACCACTACTACAAGCTCCACCATGCCAGAATTTGCCCTCGCCTCAGGACCACCACCCAGAACTGTGACCCAGATCCAAGCACGGAGCAAGATAATCCTACACAAGAAAGGAGATTCCTTCAATCCCTCTCTGATCAGCGAGTTGATGTCCCCTCCATCTGTAGGCTGGAAGCTCCAGAAGCTCCAGAAGCAGCCGCTGCCCCTGAGCCACGCATGGGGATTGGGGCTGGGACCACCCTTCTTTCTCAACGCAGTCACAGACATTTCCCACTGACCTTCTAAGTTGTCTTTGGTGTTCATGGGTTGAGAAATCTGGAAACTGCCACAGCTGCCTGTGATTCAGCCCTCTGAGGCCTGCTCCAGGTTCTCTGAGGCCTGCTCCAGGTTCGCTGAGGCCTGTTTTGCCTGTGTGCCCACGCTGAACTGCGTTCGTCTCCCCACCTGGTGCAATATATCTTTCCAATCAAACATCCAGGTTCTCTTGGGCTGGAAATTTGTTTCACTCTGTCTTTTTGTGGGTTCTGCTGCTTTTGAATTTGTTTAGAATCATTTTTACAGGTATTTGGAGG
This sequence comes from Phascolarctos cinereus, assembly GCF_003287225.1. NCBI lineage: Eukaryota > Metazoa > Chordata > Mammalia > Diprotodontia > Phascolarctidae > Phascolarctos > Phascolarctos cinereus. The sequence continues at coordinate 254,867,550 of NW_027555847.1, forward strand.
GTTTGGGGGGAGAGCTTAAGCAAGTCACTGCTTTTACTCTGCCATCTTGGCTCTGCCTCCTCAGCTCTTGTTTCAACTGACTCTATAGAGCTTCTCTGCCTTTGGATGCAAAGTGTATAATCAATCTGATTTTTATATTAATGTTCTGGTGATGTCCATGTATAGAGTCACCTTTTAGGTTGTTGAAAAAGAGTGTTTGCTATGACCAGTGTGTTATCTTGACAAAGCTCTGTTAATTTCTGCCCTGCTTCATTTTGTACTCCAAGGCCAAACTTGCTTGCTATTCCAATTATCTTTTAATTTTCTGTTTTAGCATTCCAATCCCCTATGATGAAATGTGACATCTTTTTTTGGTGTTCTAGATATTATAGGTCTTCACAGAACTGATCGACTTCAGCCTCTTCAATATCAGTGGTTGGAGCATAGACTTCTGTTACTGTGATGTTGATGGTTGTCTTGTATTCAAACATATATCATTCTATCATTTTTGAGATTATACACCAGTACTACTTTCTCACCCTTTTATTGATTATAAGGGCTACTCCATTTCTTCTAAGAGATTCTTGCCCACAGTACTATATGTAGTGATTACCTAAGTTAAATTCAGCCATTCCTGTCCATTTAAGTTCACTGACATCCAAGATGTGGTTATTAATCTTTCCTTCTCCTGTTTGACCACATCCAGCTTACAGCTTACCTTGGTTCATAAATCTTACATTACAAGTTCCTATTCAATATTGACCTTTATAGCATTGGATTTTCCTTTCTTCACCAAATGCATTTTCAGCTGAGCTTTCTTTCTGCTCTGTCCCAAACACTTCATTAGTACTGGAGCTACTTGTGGTTGTCCCCCACTCTTCTCCAGTAGCATATTGGAAACCTTTGGACCTGAGGAACTTATCTTCTGATGTCATCTCTTTTATCATTTTAATGTTGTCCATGGGGTTTTCTTGGCAAAGGTAAGAGTGGAGGTGATTGAATTCCAGCTTAGCTATTTAAAATCCTAAAAGATGACGTTGTTAAAGTGCTGTACTTAATATGCCAACAAATTTGGAAAACTCAACAGTGGCCACTGATAGGAAAAGATTAGTTCATATTCCAATCTTAAAAAAGGGCAATGCCAAAGCATGTTTAAATTACCAAACGATTGCAGTTCTTTCATATGCCAACAAGGTTGTGCTTGAGATTCTGCAAGCTAGACAATATATGAACCAATAATTACCAGAAAAGCAGGCTGATTTTTGAAGAGGTAGAGGAACTAGAGACCAAATTGCCACCATTCGCTAGATTATGGAGAAAGCACGGGAGTTCCAGAAAAAACAAACAAACACATCTTCTACTTCATTGACTACACTAAAGCTTTTGATTGTGTGGATCACAACAAAATGTGGCAAGTCTTCAAAGACATGGGAGTAGCAGATCATCTTACTTGTCTCCTGAGGAACCTGTATGTGGGCCAAGAGGCAACAGTTAAAACTGAATAGGGAACAACTGATTGGTTTAAGATTGGAAAAAGAGTGTGACAAGGCTGTATATTGCCACCTTATTTATTTAACTTAAAATCAGAGTATATCATGCTAAATACCAGGCTGGATAAATCAAAAATTGAAATTAAGGTTGCCAGGACACACGTCAATGATCTCAGATATGCAGATGATACCACTCTGATGGCAGAAACTGAAGAGAAATTAAGAAGCCTCTTGATGAGGGTGAAAGAGGACAGCATAAAAGCTGGCTCAAAGCTTAACGTTAAAAAAACAAAAAAAACCCAAAAGAACAAAACAAAACTAAGATTTTGGCAATTTGTCCCATCACTTCATGGCAAATAGAAGTAGAAGAAATGGAAGCAGTCAGATTTTATATTCTTGGGCTCAAAGATCACTGAAGATGGTGATTTGCATCCATGAAACTAAAGTAGCTTGCTTCTTGGAAGGAAAGCTATAGCAAGTATGGACAGCATACTAAAAAGCAGAGCCATTACCTTGCTGACAAAGGTCCATATAGTCAAAGCTATGGTTCTTTCATAGCAATGTATCACTATGAAAATTAGACTATAAGGAAAGCTAAATGCCATAGAATTGATATTTTCTAATTGTGATGCTGGAGAAGACTTTTGAGAGTCCCTTGAACAGCAATGAGATCAAATAAGTCAATGCTTTACAGAAATCAATTCAGGTTATTCACTGGAAGGTCAAATACTGAAGCTGAAGTGTAAATACTTTGGCCATATAATTAGAAGATGGGACTCATTGGAAAAGATCCTGATGGGAAAGATTGGAGTCAAAAGGAAAAGGGTACAGCAGAGGATAAGATGGATGGATAGTGTCATGGAAACAATGAACCTGAAGGTGGACAAACATTGGGAGATAGTAGAGGGCAGAAGGGCTTAGTGTGCTATGGTCCATGGAAACATAAAGAGTCAGACTTGACTGAGTGACTGAACAACAATAACTTCCATAGAAAGCCTCCCCTACAAAGCATTTCTTGTAACAAAGTATAATTAAGCAAAACAAAACAACACATTTTCCATCTCTAACAAATTATGCCCCCTTCTAAAACTATATAGTCCACCACCTTTCTTTTAAAAGAGAAGAGCCAGGTTTTACTGCCCATCCATTGAAGTAATGATTGCTTAATGCATTGATCAGAGTTCTGATGTCTTTTTGATGATTTTCCCCCCTTACACTGGTAAAGTCATTGTGTAAATTGCTCTGTTGGTCTACTTACTTTCAGTTTTTAGTTTTTACTATCAGCTCATACAAACTTTTCCAAGCTTCTCTGAATTATTTATATTTGTCAATTCTTATGGCATGATATATACCACAATTGGTTCAGCCATTCTCCAGTTAATGGATATTCAATTTCCTTCTCGATTTTTTGCTACCACAAAAAAAAAATGCTATGAATATCTCTCCAATACATTGGGCCTTCCTTTTGTTTTCTACTTCATTGGAGGGTATATTCAGTAGTGGTATTGCATAGTCCCAGGGTACATAGAGTTTAGTTACCTTTCTAATATTGTTCCAAATAATTTTCAGAAGAGTTGGACCAATTCTCAGCTCTACCAAAAATATACTGGCGTGCTGATGTTCCTATAGCTCCTCCAACATCTATATTTTGGTCATCCTTGCCTATCTTTGGGCATGAGGTAAAACATCAGTTATTTTAATTTTCAATTCTTTTATCATCAATGAATTGGAGAATTCTTTCATATAGCCACTGATGGTTTGAATTTCTTCTTTTAAAAATTGTCTCTTCATAGTCTTTGACTACTAATCTATTGGGGTCAAGGTAGCAATCTTTAAGAGTTTAAGAAGAACAGGGTAGTATTATCTAGCCTGTTTTACTTTTTTGAGAATACTTTTAGGTTTGCATAGAAAATTGATGGAAAGGAACAAATCAGTAATAATTACTCAAAGAGCAAGATTAATGAATTAATTTTTTTGGAGCACATTTTAATAAATTTGCTCTGGGAAAAGAAAACTAGAGCAAGGTTGTTGTTGTTGTTTTTTTTTTTTTAGGCAATTGGGGTTAGGTGACTTGCCCAGGGTCAGACAGCTAGTGAGTGTCAAGTGTTTGGTCTGAGGCTGGATCTGAACTCAGGTCCTCCTGACTTCAGGGACGGTGCTCTATCCACTGCGCCACTTAGCCGCCCTATAGAATGAGGTTTTTAAAAACTGTAAATAAACCTTAATTTTTTTCTTTTGACAAAAAGGAAAAAAAACCTTTTGATGCATGAATTCTTCTTCTGTCATTCTTTCAAACACCATGTTAAAGAGGAGAATAAATGTGAATAGAGAATAATTTGACTCCCTCAAACTAAATACAGCTTGAATTGTCAGCTGCCAAATCTTCTATAATCTATTGAAATTTCAAGAGTTTCAGAGGGTAAAATTAGATATTTCATTTTTTAAAAAGCAACACAGCATCATTTTCATGGCATAATGCAATATAATGACATTCAATAAAGGGTTGTGGAAACGTAGATTAAAAATTAATTGGAAACTAAATAATCTAATCCTAAAAATGAATAGATAAGAGAAAAATCATAAAAACAATCAATAATTTCATTAAAGAGAATGACAACAATGAGAAAACATACCAAAATTCATAGGATGAGCTGGAGCAGTAATTAGGGGAAAATTAGTGTCTCTAAATGCTTCTTTCAATAAAATAGAGAAAGAGCAGATCAATGAATTGAGCAAGCAACTGAAAAAAAACACTAGGAAAAGAACACATTTAAAATCCCCAATTAAACAATTAAACACCAAATTGGAAATCCTGAAAAGAGACTAATAAAATTGAAAGAAAATTATGAACTAATGAATTAAAAAAAAACTAGGAGCTGGTTTTAACAACAACAACAAAACTCCGACAAAATAGATAAGCATTGATTAATTTGATTTAAAAAAGGAACAGGAAAATAAAATTACCAGCATCAAAAGTGAAAAGGTTGAATTTACCACCATTGGAGAGGAAATTAAAACACTTGCTAGGAGTTATTTTGCCCAATTATATGCCAATCTGAGTGAAATGGATAAATATTTATAAAAATACATATTGCTCAGATTAACAGATAAAAATAGAATACTTTAATAATCCTATCTTAGAAAAATAAATTGAACAAGCTATCAGCTTTAAGGAAAAAAAAACCCAGCACCAGATGGATTCACAAGTAAATTCTGCCAAACAAAGCATGAAGGAAGGTCTCCTAGCAGTACCAGATCTCAAATTGTATTACAAAGTAGTAATTATCAAAAACAATCTGGTACTGCCTAATAGAGTGGTGGGTCAGTGGAATAGATTAGGTACACAATGCACAGTAGCAAATGACCATAGTAATAGAATGTTTGATAAACCTAAAGATCCAATATTTTGGGATAAAAACTCAGTATTTGACAAAAACTGATAGGAAAATTGGAAAACAGTATGGCAGAAACTAGGTATAGACCAAGATCTCACACTGTATACCAATATAAAGGTCAAAATGAGTACATGATTTATAAATAAAGGTTAATATCATAAGCCAACTAGGAGAGCATGTAATATCTTCCCTGTCAGATCCATGGATGGATGAGATAGAGATAGAGAGCATTACAGGAAGTAAAATGGATAATTTTATTACATTAAATTAAAAAGATTTTGCACAAACATACAATGCAGGCAAAATTAGAAGGAAAGCAGAGATCTGGAAAAATATGTAGCAAATATCTCTGACAAAAGCTTCATTTTTCAAATATAGAGAGAACTGAATCAACTCTTCTAAGAATATGAGTTGTATCCCAATTGATAAATGGTTGAAGGACATAAACAGGCAGTTTTCAGAAGAAGAAAAAACTATCTAGTCATACGAAAAAATGCTCTAAATCGTGATTGATTAGAGAAATACAAAATAAAACAAAACTCTGAAGTAAACACTTCACATCTATTATTTGATGATATAACAGGACAATAACCAATGTTGAAGGGGATGTGGAAAAAATAGGAATATTAATACACTTTTGGTGGAGTTGTGAACTGATCCAACCATTCTAGAGAGCAATCTGGAACTATGCCCAAAGGGTAACCAAACTCTGCATACTCTTTGACCCAGCAACACCACTAGTAGGTCTGTATCCCAAAGAAACCAAATAAAAAGGAAAAGGGCCTATATGTAAAAAAATATTTATATCAGCTCCTTTTGTGGTGGCAAAGAATTGGAGACTGAGGGGATGCCTACCAATTGGGGAATGGCTGAACAAGTTGTGGTGTATAATTGTGATGGAATCCTATTGTGCTATAAGAAATGAGAGTAGGATGCTTTCAGAAAAACATGGAAAGTCTTATATGAACTGATGCAAAGTGAAATGAGAACCAGGAGAACATTATTCACAGTAATAGCAATATTATATGATGATCAACTGAGAATGACTTAGCTATTCTCCACAATACATTGATCCGAGAAAATTCTGAGGGACTTATGATGAACAATGCTAACTACCTCCAGAGAGAGAACTAATGGTGTCTAAATGCAGATTGAAACACACTTTTATAAAACTGTATTTTTCTTGGGTTTTTTTTTTCAACATGGCTAATATGGAAATGTTTTGCATGACTGCACATGTATAATGTATATCAAATTCCTTGCCTTCTCAAGGAGGAGAAAGAGTTGGAGGGAGGGAGAGAATTTGGAATTTAAAAAAAAATTTAAAAACAATATTAAAAAATACTTTTATCTGTAACTGAAACACATATAAACATTTTAATTTTAAAAATTTAAAGCATTATGTGTCATCCATACTTTATGAATCTTAATGGTTTCATTGCTATGGGTTCTTCCTCCCCTAACACCAGTAGCAGCCCTTTTGTGTGTTAACAGATGATTTTTGAAAGTTCCTGAGGCTGAAATATTCATCACTTTGCAGACAACCTTGAAATGAGCCTCTCTGCATTTAGCTAGACTGGTCCTCACACAAGATACATACAGTTGTTTTTGGACCAAACTCCAAGCCTTTCCAGCTTGGTAAGACTGGACAGAGCATGTACTCTCTGCTGGCATCGCTTTTGAGAACCCTTTAATTACAGTGTATGTTCATGGGTCCGTAATCGAATTCTTAAAGAAATATGGTTTCCCAAGAGAACCACCTGCTACAATTATGCTATGCTCAATTACAGAATCGTAAGGACTGGCTTTGGAAGTAGCAGATATGGTTGCAATACTCCTCCATTTCCACAGATCATTTGCCAAGAAAGTCCCAGTGGTCCATGTGACTAGAGATTCAACCAAAATAGTGACTGGCTATTTTGGGCATATGTTTTTCTACATAGTGTAAGATAAAATTTAACACAACTAAAGCTTAAATGGTTTCATTCAGTGGCTTATTCAGATTAATTCAATAAACTTTTTTTTTGTACTTTACCACCATCTTTCTGCCTTGTTGTCCTTTGTATCTTCCAAATGAATCTTCAGCTTTTGCCCTGGGGCTGTGCCAATTGGTGAGAACTCACTTTATCTAACCAGCTCCAACTATATTTGTTTCATTTTCATCTTCCTGTATCTCCGCTGCTCCTTTCCCTTTTTAGCCCTTGCTATGGGAACAAGGATCAGATCAACATCAGTAATTGGATCTAGAAAGGATGTATCAGTCAATTGAAACTACAGCCCCACTCATTATCTCTAACTTCACCCTTTTGGAGTTCAACACTCATCAAGATATACCGTGTCCCCCTTTAGAATGTTGGCTCCTTATGGGCAGAGACTTCCTTTGTTATTTGCATCTCAGTTAGCACAGTGCCTGGCACACAGGAACACAGTAATTTAAATAATGTTTTTCCATTCCTTCATCAGTAATGACTTATTGTGTGCAGAGCTTTGTAGAGTCCTTGGGGAAAAAACAAAGTTTAGAGAAAAATTGTGGATTAGTTATATACATACTATAATATGTGATAAGAGCATGGAGAGATGCAAAGAAAGATGTTACGTGAAGTCAAAAGATCAAGGCTGTTTGTCAAGCCTCTCTGATTGCTTTGACTTTCCTGCATTCCATGCAGGAAAACTTTCTCTGCTATAACATTAAAAAATTTGCACTATGGAAAAATAGGGGGCCAGAGAGGAGATAATTAGTAGATGGCAACAACAGGGGAATCAATAGGTTTTCCATAGAAACACATAGAGAAGACATGAGTGTGACCAGTTGGCCCAAGAAGGTATTGTTTGCAAATTCTAATTTGCTGTATAGAGGAGGTGAGATTTTGAATTCTCTAGGCAGCCTGATCCTACAATCTAGCTTTTAAGCCGGAGAAGGGAGATTCCCTGCATAGTACCAGTTTTAGGAGATTGCCTTGTGGATAACCCCAAATTTGAGAGTTTGGGCATTGGACCTTCTAGAGAAAGTATGGGATTTCTTGATGTAGCAGGAAAGAAGTTCAATATGGTTTCTGCTCTCCACATAGGAGAGCAGAACTAGTGAGAAAAAGGCCTAAGAGGGAAGGGAATTTCTTAGCAGCCTCAGAGTTTGTTTACCTTCTGGAGGACATCCAAATCAAAGGGTGATGCTACAAGTCTAGACTGTGGAGGATGCTGTGGCAACATTAAGTTCATTTTCCTTCCTATTGGAGCACTCAGTTATTTGAATGTTTTGTGTGTCTCTGTGTTGATTAATGTGCTCTTTTGAGTCCTCTGTGTTTTCTGAATTTTTTGAAAGAAAAAACAAGTTGTCCTACATACATTGTCACCTTGAGTGCCTATAATGGGAACTGGGCTCCCAATACTCACATTTGGTGTGTAGACACAAGCCCAATATGAGCTCTATTTAAAAACTTTGCTATAGTAACTTCTGATGGGGACAATAAACCAATTTTAAAAATGTCCCTTTGGGTCAGTCCCAGTTTGAATCTATTCCATGTGATGCCAGAGTCTTGGGGGGTAGGGAAGGGCTCTAGACCATGAGTTACATAGCCATTTTTAGTCTGCATTTTCCAGTCTGAAGATCACTCTTCGCCACAGAAACAATGGAAACAAAATAGGATTTGAGCAGCTCTGCTTTCTCTCAGTTGTTCATTATTATTATTATTTTATCCACCCTCCCTTCTTTGATCCTCCTCTTTCCCCCAATATTACAAAAAACCCCAACAAACAAACAAACAAACAAAAAACAAAAACCCAGACCTGTTTTGTTATTCATAGTTTTCCTTCCCTATGTTATCTCATTCTGAATTTTAGTTCTCCTGGTCCAAGAATTACATCAAGCTTTTAAAAAAAATACCTTGCTTTTATTACCTTTCTTCATTTCCATTTGCTATCTAAAAAAAAAATCTAAGCCGATGAATGAGGTCCTTTTTTTTGCAGCTGCATTAGTCTCTTTTGGGAATTCATCCTTTTATTTTCTTGGAAACTTTGGGTCTTTGTGCCTCTGAAATGTCATTCTTGAGAGTTTTTCATCCTTTCTGCACTGACTTCCTCTGTAGAATTGATATTCCGTTAGATCCTACCTATCCTTTTTCTCCATCCTTTGAAATCCACTCTTCCTAAATTTAGGGTATCTGGCTTTCCCCTTCTCTATCACAAATTTCAAGATGCAGTGTGATGTAATTGCCAGAGGATTACTTAGTGTGAATCTCACCTGACAGTTATCACCTATGTGAATACAGGTGCAACTTACATAAACTCTCTGAGCTCCAGTTTCCTCATTTGTAAAATAGGGATAAGAATATCTATAGTACCTGTTGTTGGGTTCAAATGAGTAATGTACATAGAGTGCTTTGAAAACATAAAGTCCTATAAAATGTCAGTTATTGCTAAGGAACTATCCTAGCAAGTTTCCCAGTATTTCCATTCTACTAACCAGTCTTTTACTGGTGAAAGGATTTAAGCATTACAGGGCAGTAGGAAGATCAGCCACAACCATGACGCCCTTTCCTACTTGCTTTACCCCCTCAACTTTTTCTTGGCCGCAAGCTTTCCCTAAACCCAGCATGGCTTGTTTGATTGTTCACAAGGCTTTGATAAGCTGGGGAGCTGTCCTCCATCTCCTCCTTCTCCTCCTCCTCCTCTTCCTACCTTTCCTCCCAATCATCATCATCCTTATCACTCCTATAGGCCATTAAGTTTTGCAAAGCGTATTACTTTATCCCCTATTTACAGATTAGAGAACTGTGACTAAGAAGGTTAAGCAACTTGCCTGAGGTCACACAGCTAAGTATCTGAGGCAGGATTTGAACTCAGGTCCTCTTGATTCTAAGTCTATGTACTCTATGTACTGCACCAGCTAGAATCATCAGTTCTACTCATGTAGTGAGACAGGGGAACGCTGTCTTACCACCTTTCCTGGCACTACGTATGAAGGCCTATTGAGTGTTGCCATTTTTCCTGTCTTTGCACTCTGCAGATTACTGGCACTGTCATTGATTTATCAATTTTGTCTAAGGACCTCTAGGCTTTGCTAGCTGTGTCCCTAGGACATGTCAACCTTGCTATCCGGGTAAACTTGAACATTCTTTTATATGTTGTCTTCCCAGGTTAAACTGTGAGCTCTTTGAGAGCAGAGACTGTCGTTTTGTTTTCTATTCTACTGTTATCACCAGCACTCAGCATAGTGTTTGACGCATAAATAGGTACTTGATAAATGCCTTTTCATTCATTCAGTCCTTCACTATGGCCATATAACAATGCCTTTAACCTTGTATAGATTTGTCCTGGATTGGAGCCAACTCTTAGAGACTGAATCACAAAATTTGCCTCTCTCCTTGCTCTTGAGTTGGTTTTTGAAATCTATTTGGGGTACATTCTAATGAACCCTGTAACAGTGAGGAATTTTCTTTTGCCTTTTTTTGTATCCCCGCAATTAAGCACAGAGCTTGGCACGTAGTACTCACTTAATGCATGCTTGTAGACTTTGCTGCATCATCACTGTTCATAGTCAGTCTTAGGGGTGGCATTCTAGCACTCATCCACGCTTTGACCCGTAGGATGCATATGATGAGGATAGGTATGGAAGAACAACAGAAGCAAGTCCTTGAAGAATCACAACTGGGTCTTAACCTTTGTTTCCTTTGGTCAGAACAGGAATACATATTTGGCTAGGTTCCAATTATCTTGAGAAACCACTCTCAGGTTTTTAAGCTTCTCTGGGTTGAGTTCAGAAGATGATCAGCATCTTTAAGGGAACAAAGGTCAATTTATGAACCAAAACAAAACAAAATTGTGGGTTCATTTGAAACAATAGCTCCTTCAAAATCCAGGTCATCCATTCAAACTGGTTCACACATTTCTCAATTCCACATCCACATCCACAGTATTCTCAAGGTAAAGGAAGCAGCTGCAGTTTTTCATACTCTACCCTTAAGATGAACTCCAGTAATTCTTTTTCAGTTTGGATGCTATTCTTTATTTATGTTTATTTTAAAATGTGTATACAGATGGGAGGATTTTCTGGAAGAATGGACTAGAGGTTGAAGCAACTGTGGCTGTACAGCCCTTTTCTGAGTCACAGGCCTCATTCTCCAGAGCAAACGTTTTAATTTTCTAAACTTCGCCACAGATGTACCGTGCATGTGGGTTGTTTGCTCTGGCACAAACCATCTAGGGTCTCTATAAACATGCCTGTGGTATTCTCCCACAGGATGACATGTTGACTGTCAGGCCTAGCTGCTTAATTAGCTCTCACTAAGGAGCCATGCTCCTTTCTGGTTCCTTTCTGGTTGCTTCAATGACTTGGGAGGTGTTGGGGGCTGGGGGTGAGGAAAGGGAGAAGGAATGGTGTCAGGTTATTTGGTTATGGCTCTTAAAGCCCATTCGTTCATGTCCCAGCAGACAGACCTAAGAGCAAAAAGGGTTTGTCCTTTCTTAAAAAGACCTTTATGGTATCTGTGTTATTGTGTTTCATGGATACTCTGATACAAGGTAAGTGTGCTATAAATCAATGCCTCTCAAGTAAACATGTTAGAGAAGTGTGGAAGTCTCCTTGCCCCTAAGAGATTCTGGCGAGCACCCCACCTCAAGTCATCCTTTTCCTTCCCTATTACCATTTGTATTGCCTCCCGTAAGTCTAAATTTTCTCTTTTTTTTCTTCTTCATTAAAGCAACAAGGGTATAGCTATATTTACATAGGGACACACATATACATCTAGTAAAATCCAGAAGGAAAGATCCCAGGTGCCAAGGTCCATAATCAACAAATCACACCCTTTCCACTGGCCACCTTCTACAAGCCTTTGGAGACTCGTGTCTATAAATTGTACTATGACAAGTCTCCTGGAAACTTCCTTTGCTCCAGCAGTTACACACCCATGCATTTCCTTTTTCTTGTAAAAAAAGAAAAAAAAATCTATTCCTAGCTACAACTCGAGACAGAAGGGCAGTTATGTCAACACTTAATGCATAAAGATGCTGTATTTTCAGGAAAATATTTTCACCCCCTGAAATGTTCACGTCAGTTTCCTTTTTCCCTCTCTGCATATTTCCCCCTGCAGGAACATTGAGCTTAAAGTGGTGCCCTTTGTATACACAGAATGACTCTACTGACCTACCATCAGTAGGGCCTGTGCTTTGATTCTCTTCTCCAGTGGTGGTGATGGATTGTTCTGAACCATCCGGGTACGTTCCCCCTATAATTTACAACATGCATTTGAGAGAGAGAGAGTTATTTGGGTTTAGGGAATGTGTAGTGAGTAATGCTGAAGTGCAGAAGGCTGCCAAGCTAGTCTTATTCCTAGGCAGAACTAGTAGTGGCTAGCAGAGCCTGGACCTACCTTCCCATAAAGAGCTTCCCTAATGGCCTGCCGGAGAGCAGGCATGAAAAGAGTCAGAGTTATGCAACGGAAAGAGCATTGGATTGGCCATTAAAGGAAGTAGGCCCCAATCCTCACTCTGCTATTCACAGTAGATGTGACCCTGGGTAATGTCAATCAGCCAGTCGGTCCACAAACATTGATTAAGTACCTAGTATGTGTCAGACATTCTGCTAACTAGGAATACAAAGAAAGGCAAAAAGTAAACCAAAAAAAATGTTTCCTTGCTCTCAAGGAACTCATAGTCTAATGGAGGAAATAGCATGCAAACAACTGTATATAAAGAAGATATACAGATATGTGATAAATTGGAGATAATAGAGGGAAAGCACTGGCTTTAAGAAAGATTTGGAAAGGCTTTTTGTAGAAGATGGCATCATTTTCATTCTTTTTCTTAGCTTCAGTTTCTTCATCTATAAAATGAAGAAGATAGAAGCCATGTTAGGATGTCTTTTACAATAAGCTCTATGCAGGTGATAGTGTAGATAAGTAGAGAATATAAATTTGAAAAATGTTGCTAAGGTAAAGTCAACATGGACACATGTGTTTTTTTATCTGTTGTCTGTTCAAAGACAACTTATGCTTCGATAGCGTTTTAGGGTTTGTAAAGCATGGTATGCCAAAACCCTAAAACAAAACAAACAAATAAATAGACAAAAACCAGCTCCATGAATATTGTCTCCATTTTACAGATGAGGATACCAAGGCTCACAGAGATTAAGTGGTTTGCCCAAAGTCAAGCACCAGTCAAGTGCCAGATCCCAAACTTCAATCAGGGTCTCTCTCCTGGATCCTTGTCCGCCACTCTTTCCTTTATGCTACCATAATTCTGTGCATGGTGTGATGTCTTCTATGTCCTTGGCAGCAAGCCAAAATGACAGAATCTCAGAATTGGAAGGTACTTACAGGCCACCTATTTCAGTCCATGCTTGGTGAAGTATATCCTGTAATCAAATACTCGAATGGTATTTGATTCAGCTCAATGATCTGGCTTGTCACAAACTTTTTGGATCTAGATTCTATCATCCAACATTCTTCCCATCTTGGTATCACGTGTAAAATATGCACACAAGCCATCTTTGGGACCCCAGGTCACTCCCACAGCATAATGAGGTAGGGTTTGGTGTACCAAATACCTCCAAAGTGATCATCCAACCTTTTCTGGAGTATCTCCTCTGAGAGGAAACCCACTTCCTCCTGAGCTAGCCTTCCCTCTTTTGCATAACCTTAACTGTTAAGAAAGTTTTCCTTACATTGAGCTTAAATTGGTCTCTTTGCAACTTCCAACTATTTCTCGTGCTTCTGCCCTCTGGGACCAAGTGGAACAAGTCTATTCCTTTTCTACGAGACAACCCTTGAAATATTTGTGCTCTGCAACAGAGCCACTGGGCTCAGGGATGGGGTGGGGATGCATTCTCCCACTTAGGAGCCCAGTTATGGGCTGATGTAGACTGAGTTCATTCCTGGGAGATCCTGCTATACAGAGAGAGCATCAGGTTTTGTAGTTACCCCGAGTTTATTATGCTCCTATCCCTAATCAGAGCTTGGAAATGATATGTCTAAGGGGTCTCCCCGAAAATGGACGAACAGGATACCTGCTAGAAAGATATTTAATGAACAAAATAAGTCAGGTATAGGTCAGGTATTTCCTCTACTACAAAATAAATGCTTAAAATGCAGAGGACTTATAAGAATGAATTGCCAAATACTTAAAATGTAAAGCAGTAACTCATAAAAATATATTATTTCTGAGAGACTGATATTAAAAACATTGAAATGTTAAACACTTTATGGAATTGTTGAACAAGTATTCACATTCACCTCATCTCTGCATTCTCTTAGCAACTCATGTCTTTTGTCAAGCCAGGGTATAGCTTGGGCTCATCCTTCAGCCGGAGTCTTCTCCTCTGGAGAGCACTGTAGTAGTTTCAGGTAGTGACTCCTCTAGGGCAGCTAGGTCAGACTAAGGAACCCAGGAACTCCTGAACTCCTGAGGTCAAAAAAGTCTATCCCTTAGTTTACTGTTTTGTCATTTGTGCTCGGGGAAAGGAACAGGAAAGAGAAGAGGCTCATCCTGGCCAACACATGTACTCTCTGCCAGGTGAAAGCAAGTACCATAAATGTCAGGTGAGAAAAGAAGAAGAAATCTCTTCTGTCTTTTTTAAAAATGCAAGATAATATTTTATCCCCCTCCCTAATTACATGGTAAAACAATTTTTAAACATTTAAAAAAAAGTTTTGAGTTCCTAATTCTATTACCCCTCCCTGAGACAGTAGCCAATCTGATACAGTTTATATGTATGCATTAAACATTTCCAGATTAGTCATTTTGTATGAGAAGACTCAAATAAAAAAAAGAAAGAATAAAAGAATGAGAGAAAGAAAGTTTAAAAACAGCATGCTTCAGTCTGTTTTCAGGTAGTATGAGTTCTTTCTCTGGGCACAGATAGTATGCCTCATCATGAGTCCTTTGGGATTGTCTTGGACCATTGCATTACTGAAAATGGCCAAATCATTCCCAGCTCTTCATAGAACAATATTGCTGTTACCATGTACAGCATTCTCTTGGTTCTACTCACTTCACTTTGTGTCAGTTCATATAAGTCTTTCCAGGTTTTTCTGAAATCATCCTGTTCATCATTTCTAATAGTACAATAATATTCCAATACAATCATATACCACAGCTTGTTTAGCCATCCCCCAATTGATGGGCATCCTCCTTCTAGGGAAAAGCCAAGGGAGAGCTGCATTGTCCCAAACCACACATTCAGAAGACATGAAAAACAGTGCAACAACAGAAGTCTCTCCCTTTAAGGTCTGAGTGGGAAGCTCTTGTTACTCAGTGGCCAATCATTTTTGATGCTATGGGATGGGGGTGGGAGAAAACTTCCCTTGGAGATCTACCAGAAGTCTCTGATTATACATGCATTTGACTGAGAGTCCAAAGCACATGGTCTCACAAAAAATTGCCATGTCATAGGCTCAGTAGTCCTTGGGAAGTGTTCCTGCGAGACACATGTATCTCTAGAAGAGAGTAGGGTACAAGCCTAGCCCCACACATGCTCCGTGGGATGGCCACCATTACAGTTGAATACAGGCACCATGGACCTCCTCAGTTGAAACATTAACAGATTCAGTATGGCCTGATTTCAAGGCCTTTCACCATTCTAATTGCCCTCTTCTGGATTCTCTGCTGCTTGTCAATATCTGCCACAAAAAGTGACATACAGAAGCAAACACAATACTCCAAATACTCCTGATGTGCCCTGACCACAACAGGGGACAGTGGAATCATCTCCGTAGTCTTAAACATTATGTCTCTTAATGAAGTGTAAAATCAAGTTATCTTTTTTTATTGGCTACCACATTATATTCCTGATTCATATTAATTGCAGGGGGATGAGAACATTTATTAGTATTCATTAAGTACCTACTATTTGTCAGCCACTGTGCTGAACACTTTACTAATATGATTTCATTTGATTCTTACAACAGCTTGGAGAAGTAGAACTAATGTCATCCTCTTACAGCTGAGGAAATTGAGACAGAATTTAATTGACATGCCCAGGGTCATACAATTCATAAGTATCTAAGGCCAGATTTGAACTCACATCTTCCTGATTCCTGGTCCAGCTACCCACTGTGTCACCTAGCTGCTTCTATATTAAGTTTACAATCCAATAAAACCCTTTTAAAGATACAATTTAGTGATTCCTGTCTTATCTTTCACTTGTGAAGTTGTCTTTTTTTAAAACTCAAGTGTACATTTATCCCTATTAAGTTTCATCTTATTAAATCCTCCCCAGAGTTCTAGGCTCTCAAAATCTTTCGATTCTGACTTTCATCCAACATATGAGCTATCCTGCCTAGCTTTATTTTATATATGCATTATTTAAGCATGCAATCTATTCCTTTATCAAAGCTACCAATAAAAAAGGTTAAATTTGGCACAGGTCCAGGGAAAGAGACCTTTATATGCTCAGCGGCTAATCATTTTTGATTGTTATGTGATTGAGGTGGGAGTAAGTTACTCTTGGGGATCTACCAGAAGCCTCTGACTATACATTCATCTGACAAGAGTCCAAACCACAGATGGTCTTACAAAAATTGCCAGGGTCCAGGCTTAGCAGTTCTTGGGAAGTGCCCCAGCTAGAACATGCATCACTAGAAATGACTAAGGCACAGGCTTATCCCCACATATGTTTCATGAAATAGACACTGTTACACTTGAATACAGGTATCACAGATCTCCTAAGTTGAAACATTGAAAGAATCACTAGAAATTTCCTTCCAAGTTGATATTAAGGCATTAATGACTACTTTTTGAGTTTAGCCAATCAATCAATTTCAAATCCACTTAATTGTATTATTGTCTAGCCTACTTTTCTCTATCATATCCACAAGGACAGCCTAAGAGATTCCATCAAATTTTTTGACAAAATTCTAGATAAACTATATCTATAGTGTTCCTATTTTACCTGTCTACTAATCTTTTTTAAAAAAAAAATTGTGTGTGTGTGTGTATGTGTGTGTGTGTGTGTGTGTGTGTGTGTGTGTGTGTAGGGGGTTAGTCTAGCATAATCTGTCTTTGATGAAGACATGCTGGCTTTTTATGATCATTGCTTCATTTTTCCTGCTAATGTCCACTAATGCATTCATATTACATTGTAAAGCTTTGCCAGGAGGTATATCAACAAAAACATTGAAAAAAATTAGTAATGGAAAAGAAGCATCTGGTATATAAGACCTTAAACTGAGTTCTGGGAAATGTGTGAAGGATTAATAATTTGGAACTGGGTGAATAGTAAGTTAATTTCCCAGACAACACTAACTTGGGAGTTAATGAGAAAGGGAGATACTGGGACAACAACTTGGAAAAATTAAAATGAGAAACAGGAAGTGGCCACATAAGGGACAACCAGGAACATAATGCAAGTACCCATGCCTGAAAAGTTAATATTCAGCTTGTCAGAGCAACAGAAAACATTACCATATTGTTTCCCTTTGTCAAGATAAGCTTTTCTGTTCTTCTCTGGCTAGCTAAATTCTGCTCATCCTTCATGATCCTTTGTATAAGAGCCCAAGAATTTATAGGCAGAGGCTTGAATCTTAGCTCTTTTACTTACTGCCTCTGTAGCTTTCAGCAAATCATTTAATCACTCTTGTGTTTTAATTTCCTCATCTGTAAAATGTATGAGTTAAACAACACAATTTCTAAATCACTTTGTGTTCTAGATCCTTTAAGATTTACACAGCACTTTTACTCATAGCAACCTTTTAAGGCAGGCTGTGGAGTTATTATTATACCCATTTTTATAGTGGAGGAAACAAGCTCACAGAAGTTGAAACGACTTGCTCTTGATCACAGCAAATGCTAGAACCAAGATTCAAGGTCAAGTTTTTATAATTCCAAGTTCATCATTCTTTCATCTACATGTTGTTATTTCCTTGGTGACTCCTCCAGCCCAAATTGATTGTCTCTGTCCTCTGATCCCCCTAGAGTACTTGAAGTCTATCTGTACATAATTTAGCCATCATTATCTATTTTCATGTTGTGTGTTTCATGTCTGTTAGTTATGTTTCTCTGCGTGGAAACTCATCTTCCTGAAGTAAGGGACCACGTGTTTATTATAGTTCATGTCTTGCAGGGCCCAGCACTGTGCTGAGTATCCACTTAGTTGCTATCATTCCTTCTCCAAGAGGACCAAAATGACAACACTATGTTGTGGGTCAAGGTACACGGTGTCAAATGGTGGCTGATAAGACCAATACAAGCTTGGAAGGCTCTCTCACAGGTCAGGTACAGATAGTCCGTATGGACATTTGGAAGTGGATTTGTCTCTGTATTTGCACATTTCATGTTTCTTTTGAGCTACTGCAATTCTGTTTTGCTAATAGAGCGCAGCACCTTCTTTGTTGCAGGAATGCCATTGTGAGACATAGGCAACATTGGCACAGGACCACCTAGCGTGGCATGCCTGCGTGAGTATCTAGGAACTCAATAAAGACTTGTTAGTGGATAGACTAGAGAAGAGTCTTTGGGATGATGGAAGGGAAAAGAACTTTCTTATCTAGTTGGTCATTTCCATATTAAATTTATTTTAGTAATTCTCAAAGAACGATGTAAATAATTGAGGTTGGTATTCCAGGATCACAAAATAACCAGATCTTTCTATATTTGTAATTGCTTTCTATGCAGAAAAATTTCTTACTTTTTTATTTGGTGCAATACTTCTTACTTTCTATAGGCACTTAGCAAAGTGTTTGAGACTTTCTGTCAATAAATCAAAATGTGTTAGAAACTATATTTGTAAAGCACTTAGCTCAGTGCCTGGCACATAATAGGCACTTAATAAATGTGTGTTCCTTCCCTTTCCTTCTCAACCTTCCATTTAACCAAATAACCTCTCTCCCAGCTGCCTTCTCACATCAGCAACACTTGCAGGCCTTTGATTTCTTCTTCTGAGTGATGTATTCATTTTCAAGATTTTTAACTGAGGAAGCATCTGCAGCCGGCCATGCTCACTTGAAACCCAGATGAGCCCATGGCTTCTGGACTATTTCTCCACCTGGCCTTTTTCCTCCCTGCTTTTCAATTCTTTTTTATGTGTTGTCTACTTTGAGTAGAATGTAAGCTCCTTGAGGGTAAGGACTGCCTTTCCTTTTGCTTGTATTTGTACTCCCCATGCTTAGCACAGTTTGTGTATACTATATTTATACACATACAGATAATCTCCCTTTATAGAATTTAAGCTTTTTGAAGGCAAGGACATCTTAATGTTTGTATACTTAGCACCCATCTCACTGCGTATTTTGTTGGAACTTAATAAAAATCAAATGAGAATGCTTGGTACACATATGGATCCTGGGTTCTTTTCAAGAATTTGGCTTTCAGATTGGAAACCACAGGGGCTAGTCATTCAAACAATTCATGCTAAAGTACCATGCAGTCCTACATTCTGCACCTCATGCTGACAATTTCTGCTTCGGCCCTGATCTTGTTTGGAAAGCTTCTAGCTTATCCCATTAGAGATAATGTCTGCTGATGGTTTTAGATAGATAATACTTACCATTTTAAGGAAAATTCAATTTATTCCTATAATTTCTAGTGTTTTTAATAGGAATTAACATTTTATTTTGTCAATAGCTTTTTCTGCATCTATTGAGATAATCATATGACTTTTGTCATATTTGTTATTGATATAGTCAATTATACTGATAGGTTTCCTAATATTGAATGAGCGCTACATTTCTTGTATAACTCCTACCTGGTTAGAGTATATAATCTTTGTGATATAGTGCTATGATCTTCCTGCTAGTATTTTATTTAAAGTTTTGCAGCAATATACACTAGGGAAACTGGTCTATAGCTTCCTTTCTCTTTTTGGTCTTTCTGATTTAGTGGTCAGCACTTATATTTGTGTTGTAAAAGGAATTTGATGGACTCCTTTGTCTATTTTCTTTAAATCTTTGGTAGAATTCACTTTTGAATCTACCTGTTCCTGGAAATTTTTTTCTTAGGGAATTAATCAAGCCATTAGGTTTGTTCAATTTCTTTTTCTAAGATGGGGCTATATAAGTATTCTATTTCTTCTTCTGTTAATCTGAGCAATATATACATATACATACATACATATATTTGTAAATATTCATCCATTTCATTTAGATTGTCAGATTTATTGACGTATACTTGGACAAAATAGTCCCAATAATTGTTTTAATTTCCTCTTCAATGATGATGAATTCACCTTTTTCACTTTTGATGCTGATAATTTGGTTTTCTTCTTTCTTTTTTTAATCAATTAATCAATGATTTATCTATTTTACTTTTTTGTCAAAGCCAAATCCTCATTTCATTTATTAGTTCAGTGGTTTTCTTTCAATTTCATTAATCTCTCCTTTGATTTTCAGAATTTCCAATTTGGTATTTAATTGGGGATTTTAAATTTGTTCTTTTTCTAGTTTTTTTTTTACTTGCATGCCCAATTCATTGATCTGTTCTTTCTCTATTTATTTATGTAAGTTTTAGAGTAGGGGTGAATCCAAACTTTACAGGAAAAAAATCCCTTTAATAAAAGGATTTGTTCTGTAAAACTTGGACTCAGTCAGAAGGCCACATCCAAAGATCTAGAAGGCCATATGTGGCCTTGAGGCTGCAAGTTCCCCACCCCTGGTTTAGAGATATAAAATTTCCCCAAGTACTACTTTGGATACATGCCACAACTTTTGGTGTGTTTTTTCATTGTTGTCATTCTCTTTAATGAAATTATTGATTGTTTCTATGATTTGTTCTTTTGACCTATTTGACTCATTTTTTAAGATTAATTTAGTTTCTAAGTAATTTTAATCTATGATTCTGAGGCCCTTTATTAAATATAAATTTTAATTGCTTACTGTCTGCACTTAATCTATGTTTCCATAGCCCTTTATTGACTATAAATTTTAATTGCTTATTGTCTGCTTTTCTGCATTTGACTGTGAGATTTTTATGCCATCATAGATGGCAAATTTTGTGAAAGTGCCATGTGAAAAAGAGAAAACATGTATTTCCTTCTATTCCCATTCATTTTTTCCCCCAGAGGTCTATTATATAAAATTTTTCTAAAATTCCATTTATCTCCTTCTTTCTTTTTCATTTTGTGGTTAGATTTATCTAATTCTAAGAGGGTGAAGTTGAGGTGCTTTATTAGTATAGTTTTACTGTCTATTTCCTTTTGCAAATTATTTAACTTTTCTCTTAAGAATTTGGATAATGTGTCATTTGGTACGTATATGTTTGGTATTGATAATACCTCCTTGTATATGGTACCTTTTAGCAAAATGTAATTTCCTTGCTTATCTCTTTTTAGGTCTATTTTTTGTGTTTGCTTTTTCTGAGATCATGATTATTACCTCTGCTTTTTTGTTGTTATTGTTCAGTTGTTCTGACTCTTTGTGATCCCATTTGGAGTTTTCTTGACAAAGATACTGGATCAATTGCCATTTCCTTCTTTAACGTATTTTTCAGATGAAGATATGAGACAAACAGGGTTAATTGACTTGCCCAAGATTACATAGTTAATGTCTGAGGCCATATTTGAATTCATGAAGATGAATCTTCCTGATTCCAGACCTGGCCCTCTATCCACTTCAGCACCTAGCTGCTCTGCTTTTCTTTTTAACCTCAGCTGAAGCATTATAGATTCTACTCTAGTACCTCATTTTTACTCTATATGTGTATCTCTCTGTTTTACGTGTGTTTCTTGTAAATGACATTTTGTTGCATTCTGTTTTTTAATCCATTTTTCTGTTCCCTTCTATTTTATGAGTGAGTTCATCCCATTTACATTCACAGTTATGATTATTAACTCTGTGTTTCCTTTCATCCTATTTTTCTTCTGTTTATCCTTCTCTCTTTCTTTTTACCCTGTACCTCCTCAAAATCCATTTTACTTCTGACCACTACCTTTCTTAATCTCTCCTCCTTTCTATCGCCTCCCTTTCCCTTCTCTTATCCCCTTTACTTTCTACTTTCCTGTATGGTAAGATAAATTTCTATACCTTATTCCCTTTATGAGCCAATTCTGATGAGAATAAGGTTCAAGCATTGCCCACCATCCTTACCTTCATCCCCTTCATTGTAAAAGCTCTTCCTCTCGTGCCTCTTTTATGTGAGATAATTTCCCAATTCTTCCTCTCAATTATCTTTTCTCCCATTGCATCCTACTTTCTCATCCATTAATTTTATGTTTTTACATATCATAGTCCACTCATATCTGTGCCCTCTGTCTATTTACATTCCTTCTATATGCCCTAATAATGATAAAGCTCTTAAGAGTTACAATTATCTTCTTCCCATTTAAGAATGTAAATATTTTAATCTTATTGATGATCTTATGTTTTATCTTTCTTGTTTTCCTTTTTATGCTTCTCTTGATTCTTGTGTTTGAATACCAAATTATCTGTTCAGCTCTGGTCTTGTCATCTGGAATGCTTGAAAGTCCTCTATTTCATTAAGTGCCCCTAAAGGATTATACTAAATTTTGCTAGATAGGTTATTTTTAGCTGTAATTCTAGCTCTTTTGCCTTTCAGAATATCATATTTCAATGCTTCAACTCCTTTAATGTGGAAACTGCTAAATCTTGTGTGATCCTGACTGTGGCTCCATGATATTTGAATTGTTTCTTTCTGGATGCTTGCAATGTTTTCTCCTTAACTTGGGAGCTCAGGGATTTGGCTGTTAAGGCTGCTTAATATTTCATATCTCTGCCACCTAGCACAATATGTAGCACACAGTAGGCATCTAATAAATGCTTATTGAATTAAATTGAATTGAATAAAAAGTGCTACAAGTCTTTCTCTTTGTGCTGCCTCACTGTATCTTGCATTATAGGTAGCTGTGAGATTGCTCCTGGATCTGGCTGTGCCTTGTAAAAAAAAAAGATAATAAACTAAAAGGTGATTGATAATTATGTTGAATATAACTAGGATGCTAATACTCAGTTTCTAACTGAAGATTTGAAATTAATCGGATAAAAGTAATGTCCCAATTTTTTCTTGGCAAAAGTGTAATAAGCCCCATTTTCTCTTTTGTGAGAGCCTTATTTCTATTTGGCCAGTCTTCTTCCTTTTTTCCTCTTTATTTTCTGGTCCAAGTTATGCTTAGGGTTTTCTAGGTCACAAACAAAGGGGGAGATTTTTGCTGGGTGGTTCCCTCATCTAGAAGCTGACCCTGTAACTGTTTCTTTGTACTATGATTCATAACAGAATCAAGCTAAAGAAAGGAGAAAAAAAACAGAATACGTGACTTAGAATTGACAATGGAGCCAATAAATGAGGCCCTAGATTTAGTATTCATGGAGGAAAACAGCCTCCCAGGAAGGACTTTAGGTAAATTTTGAGATAGGCATAAAATGGGGTATAGAAAACAAATTTAATAATCATGAAGAATTTATTGAAGGCAAAAATAAGGTGCCCATGAAGGTCAATGGGAAAGTATTTAGGACAGTAAAAATAATCAAGGAAGGAAAATTTTGGATGGGGAAAAGAAGTAAGAATGGGGTAAAACACATTCAAATTGGTGTCTTCCAAAAAAGAAAAAAAATATTTTAATTTATTTTTATTACGAACTCTACAAACATGAACAAAGGAGTATTTCTATATACAAACAAAAATAAAAACAAAAAAAGATTGTTTATGAAGCTGCAAATCTCTCTTATGTACAAATTTAAAAGTTCATATTACATTTAATATGGTACCAGCACTGTGCTGCTTGTCTATGCCCACCTCTGAACTTCTCTGCTTTCTTCTCCGAATTTTAATAATGTTTTGTTGATGTTATTATTTTTTCTTTTGGTATCACTATTAATACCTTACCATTCTCTGTCACCACAATTCCCCCAATCCAAGAATAAATTGATGCCTTCCCTTACAACAAATAATGTAAGCAAGTAAAATAAATACATACATTGTCAATGTTTAAAAATGTAGTCTCATTCTGCATCTTTAGTCCATCATTTCTCTGCTATCAGGAAAGCATGCTTCATCATTAGTCTGCAATTGTGACTAGTCATTACATTGATAAGAGTTATCATTCAAAGCTATTTGCTTTTACATTACCATAGTTATCATATAGATTGTTCACCTGGTTTTATTCACTTCATTTTGAATCAATTCCTACATGTCTTCCCATGTGGCTCTGATCCAAATCCCTTTTTTAATCTTTTGGGGTTCAATAATATTCCATTATATTCACATATTTGTTTAGCTATTGCAACCAGTCAAGCAATATTTATTAAGTACCTACTATGTACCAAGAACTGCACTAAGTTCTGTGGATAGAAAAAGAAGCAAAAGATGTTCCTTTCCCTCAAGCAGCTTGCAACCTAAAGAGAGATGATATGCAAACAAATATATACAAAGCAAATTATATATAAGATAAATAGAAAATAATTAAGAAAGAGAAGGCACTAGAAATAAAAGGAGTTGGGGAAGGCTTCCTATAGAAGGTGAAATTTTAATTGGGACTTAAAAGAAGTCAGGAAGGTCAGTAGCCAGAGCAAAAATGGAATAGTATTCTAGGCTTGAGGGACGGCCAGAGAAAATGCTCAGAGCACAAAGTTGGAGTGTTTTGTTTGTGAAACAGCCAGGAGTCCAGTGTTACTGGATCAAAGAGTACATATGGTGAACTAAGATGTAAAATGATTGGAAAGGTATGAGGGGACTAGGTTTTGAAGTGCTTTGAAGGTTAGATGCTTTTGTATTTGATCCTGGAGGCAATAGAAAGCCACTAAAGTTTATTAATTGGGGGAGGAGGAACAGAGAGGTAACATGATCAGACCTGTGCTTTAGGAAAACTACTGTAGTGGTTAAATGGAGGCTGGATTGGAGTGGGGACAAACTGGAGGCAGGCAGACCCACCAATTGGCTATTGCAGTAACCCACATATGAAGCGATGAGGGCCTGCACTAGAGAGATGGCAATGTCAGAGTAAAGAATAGGGCATATTCAAGAGATAGTGCAAAGGTGAAATTGACAGGTCCTAGCAAGCACTTGGATATAGGGGGTTGAGCAAGAGTTGAGAATCCAGGATGACTCCTAGCTTGTGACTGGGAGGATAGTGTTCCTGAGGGACTGGGGAGGATGGTGTTGCCCTCTTTAGTAATAAGGGAGGTAGGAAGAGTGAGGGTTTAGGGGAAAAGATAATGAGCTTCATTTTGGAAATATTGGATTTAAGATGTCTATTGGACATCTAGTGAGGGATGTCTGAAAGGCAGTTGGAGATGGGAGATCGGAGGTCAGCAGAAAGATTGGGGTGGGATCAGTAGATTTAAGAATAATCAGCATAGAGATGGTAATTTCCCAAATAATGGATATTCACTTTGTTCTCAAATCTTTGCTGTAACAAAAAGTGCTGTACATTTTTGTATATATGGGACCTTTTCCTTTGCTTTTGACCTCTTCCTAATACATACTTATGATATCACTAGTTCAAAAAGTATGCACGATTTAGTGTCTTTTTGATTATTATAGTTCTAAATTGCTTTCCAGAATGGTTGGCCCAATTGACATCTCTATCACTATTAGTGTGCTTCTTGTCCTATAGCCTTTCCAACAACTGCTGTTTTCCATTTTTGTCATCTTTTGTCAAATTGATGGATATGACAAAGCACTTCAGAATTGCTTTACTTTCCCTATTTTTATTAATAGATTATTATTTTTTATATTATTTATTTTTATTAATTATATATCAATGTATAATTATATTATTTATATATTATTATTAATAATTTGCATCATTTTATGTGTTTTTGCTACCTTCTACTTCACCTTTTGAAAATGATCTTGTCATAATATTTGACCATTTATATATTGGCTAAAAACCTTTAATATTTGTATCAATTCCTTCTATAGCTACAGAATCATACTTTTATCAGAAATATGCTACAATTACTTTTCCTCAGTTGTTTCTCTTCTAATTTTAACTTCATTGATTTTATTTGTGCAAAAATATTTCAATTTTTATGTAATCAAAATTGCAAAAAAGCATAATTTAGCAAATTTCTGCCTTGTTACACTTTATGGTATCATTATTGTCTAAAAAATTCCAAAACAATTATGAAATTTTTTTTTAAGATTGATTGTTATCCAAGTCTTAACAATTCCTCAAGGGCCTACCTCATATCTCACTTGCTTTCTTTTTTCTTTTGGCTTTTTGGTGAGGCAATCAGGGTTAAATGACTTTGCCTGGGGTCACACAGCTAATAAGTGTTGTGTCTGAGGCTGGATTTGAACTCAGGTCCTCTTGACTCCAAGGCCAGAGCTCTATCCACTGCGCCACCTTGCTGCCCCCATGTCTCACTTTCTTCATGAAATATTCCCTTATTATTCTGGGGAACCACGATCTTTGCTTCCTGAAACATAACACTTGCTAGTTAGAAATGCACTGCGCAGTATAGAAAGTCAATAGATCATGACTCTAGGAAGAAAGAGCCTTACATGAGATATAAGAACTAATGTCTTATAACTGATGATTGGACAGTAGCAGGATGAGTTAAATAGAGGAAAGCTTAGGCTCAGATTTAAAGTATTGAAAAAAGGTTTGTCTAATGTGACCTGTTTTTTAAAAAAGTTGATATCTTTTATCATTATATTACATTCATTTCTTAATATATCTTTTCTTCCTTCTCTATCCAGAGAGCTATCCTTTTTTAACAAAAATTAAGCTACAAAGAAGATAGGTGGTAAGTGCATAAAAGGCACTTAATAATTGCTAATTGACTAATAGATAAAGCATTTATTATACATCAGATACTATGCTAAACTGGAGGGAGATAAATACAAGCAAAGCAAGATATCCTGTGCTCTCAAGGAGCTTCTGTTTTAGCAGGGGAAGCCAACACACTGAGGGATGCTGGAAAGAGCTGGAAGGGGATGGTAGGAGAAGTGGTGAGGTCTTGGAGAGATCAGGCAAAAGCTCTCCTATCAGGGCTGGCAGAACAAGGGATGGGGTGCAAATCTTTTGAATTAATCTAGGGAAAGGGGTGTGGGGGTGTGGGGAAAGCAATTCAACAAAACCAACCAACATATCCACCTAGAATATATGCAATATTCTATACCCATACATTTCCCTTTCTTCAATGAAAGGAAGGAGATATATATATATATATATATATATATATATATATATATATATATATATATATATATATATATATATATATATATATATATATATATATATATATTTATTTATTTATTTAGCTGAGTTAAGCTTTTTATTTAATGATACAAAAAACATTCAGTCAAACAGACCAAAGCCCATGTCATCATCAGACTCCTCGGATTCTTCTTTTTTTGTTTCCTCTTTCTTCTTCTCCTCAGCTGGGGCAGCTGTGCTAGCAGGAGCTGCCCCTCCAGCAGAGGCAGCACCACCAGCTGCCGGGGCAGGTCCACCAACTTCTACATTGCAGATGAGACTTGCAATGTTGACATCGGACAGGGCCTTTGCAAATAATACCGGCCAGCATGGTTCAACATTTACACCTGCTGCTTTCATGAGGGCGTTGATTTTATCCTCTGTGACTGCAACATCATCGTGAAGGATGAGGGCAGAGTAGATGCAAGCGAGCTCGGAGATGGCCATTTCAGCAGAAGGGTGAGGAGAGACTTGTTTGTAGTGGTGCTAGTCGCCTGATGAAGTGAGGAGTCACCCCAATGCGGCCTTAGCTTCTGAAGAAGAGCCAAGCACCTTGTAGACAACTGAAGAGGGAGATATATTTTCTCAATGCTTGTTTAAGCCCAATTGATCATTATAGTGATGGTTTTCAGTTTCCAAATGCATGATAATATCTGGACAAGAGACATTCTTCACATTCTTTCTTATGTGGATTGATATACCGAACTTCTTTTAAGGATTTATAGTTCTTTGCCAGAAATTTCTGTACTGTTTCTGGGCTTAATGTAATACACACAATGTCATTCATAAACAGGAGAGTCTGGAGGACTTTACATCCTCAGGGAATCTCTCTTCTACTGGAACTCTGCTGGATCTTCTCTATCACACTGGCAAATATGTTGATAAGCTCACATCTCCCTGTTTATGCTTTCCCTGGTGTTCATTATCAGAGGGTTATCGGACAAGATTATTTCTGTGGCTTCATTTTCCAAGGAATCTTGAATGATCTTGGTGAATGTATATAGGATGACATGTTTTCCAAGAATATTCAAAATAGAATTCTGTTCTACCAAATTAAATTCCTTTTTGTGTGTGTGTGTAATTAACTAACAATAAGTAATATGGGAACTTATTTTCTCTACATTTTTCAATCAATTATGTAAGGACAAAAATGTAGCACATTGTTGAGTATTGCTTTCAGAAGCCTGCTTATTCCTTACTAATGCCTTCATTGAAGGTGTCCTTGATTCAGCTATAGATGACTTTCATAAAGACTTTGTGTAGTTAGGAAGGTAGTCACATACATAAATAGTTATTGATATTCTCTCCCTCATCTTTTTCAGAATCAATGAGGTCTAAGTTTTTTTTCCCCATTCCTTTGATATCTTCTTTTGCACATTATACTGTAGTGAGGAAGGAGGTACTTCAAGAGGTCCTTCAATATCCTTGAATAGCCTGAGATAATTTTGCTTAGTTGGATACATTTTTTTTCAATTAGCAAGCATTTATTTTCTCTCCTTCCTACTTCTCCACTCTCCATACTTTCTTTAAATTGGTTTTTCCCCTTCCTCTGAAGTTTCTGTTTTATGAGACAGTTCTACTCACAATCATGTATCAGTACACTTCTTTCTAAGTGGAACAGGGACCTCTACAATGGGATCCCAGCCCCTACGATCATGCTCAGTATGCTTGGCCTGAAGTAACCCCCCACCTGGACTTCAGAACATGCTGGGATATTCTTTGGCTGTTTGTTCCACTTGCCAAATGGTAAAGAAAGGGCCTCTTCTAATGCAGACAAAGAACTCCAACTTCTCACTTTCCAGGTGGTGAGTGAGGCTATGACTATTGTAAGCCTCTAAGAGAAAGGTTCTGATTCCTGCTCACTGCTGCCAATCTCTTTTCCTGTGTTGTCATGTTTCCTTGCTTTGTTGTATTTATTCTTTTCTGCATTTAGGTGAGGGAGTACTGGGGATGGAGTAGAATAGATAACAAACTTGTTGACTTTGAAAGGTCAGGAGAGCCATTGGGAATACAGGACCCGGCATCCATGCCAAAGTCTGTCAGCAATCAGGCCAAGTAAAGCACCAGCGAGGTCCTGAGGAGTGACTAGCTTGACATCCCTGAAGGGTATTGACTGTGAGACACTTGATCTATCTAATATGCAGCATTTGGATATGAACTTTGTGTGGGGAATGTTTTGGAGCAGTCACTTTAAGTTTGAGTCTAGTACCCTAAAAAATGAGGGGAGAGTGTGCCCTTGCTTGGTACTTCTTGCTATACCTTTTCTGTAAATATCCCTTCTGCAAAGTTTATTGAGGTC
Organism: Phascolarctos cinereus; assembly: GCF_003287225.1. NCBI lineage: Eukaryota > Metazoa > Chordata > Mammalia > Diprotodontia > Phascolarctidae > Phascolarctos > Phascolarctos cinereus. The sequence continues at coordinate 254,896,794 of NW_027555847.1, forward strand.
AATTGGTTAAATGATATTGGGGCACAAATCAAGAGTAATGAAGATATTGAGAAGGTATCAACTGACACCGGTTAGAATTCAGGGGTGGGGAACTTGTAGCCTCGAGGCAGTGCAGCCATTTGACTGTATCTGGGTTTGGTCAAAGGGCGGCACTTGAGGACCTACAGGGCCACATGTAGCCTCGAGGCCACAGGTTCCCCACCCCTGGAGATGATATTGAAGAGAAAACCAACTAATGAGGTTGTGAAGAACACCCCTAGAATGGGGACTTGAGCCAAGAACATTCAAGAAAATTCTATAATCTCTCAGGGTTACCCTGGAAGCCCTGAGAGTTATCTTTAAAACTTCATGGTTTTCCTTATTTCACTGTACATCAGTTTATACGCATTTCCATATTTTTCTAAATCTAGGCACTCAGTAAGTCGAAAAGCATTTATTAGATATTTACTAAATGCTAGACACCGTGCTAAATGCTAGGGATGCAAAGAAAGGTTGAAAACTCAGTCCCAGGCATGGAACCCTGAAGGAGAGGTATAGCTAGTAAGCCCTCTAGGGTGCTTAACAGTGTAAGTGGGATAAGCACCTGAGAGTTTATAATTACTATTTTAATTTTTACAAACAAGTTTATGTTTTGGCTCAGCATTACTTTTGGCAGCCATCTCTTGTCATTTGGCAAGTAATTCAGTTTGCTGACTAAGGCACTTTCCAGTCTCTTTTGGACCCTTTGTTACAGAAATTAATTTCATTGGCTAAACTTCTGAAATAATTATAGTTGGTGTTGATATCATTTCTGTTATCTATTTCCATTTTTCACTTTCAATTACTTATTTAAATAATTCAGGGCTAAATCATTTTAATTGTGTATCAAAACTTTCATTATTTTTATTTCTTTTTTGGGGAGGTGTGGAGGGAACACAAATTTTAATTCTGATCTTAGCTCTGACAAGATGACAGGTGGCTCAGAGATAACCAGCACATGAAGAATGATTCTTTTCCAGTTTTTTGAAATATAATATAATTTTTACTCATGGTATTATTTGGTACTTGATATGTCCAGTGCCTACTGCTTCTTTTTGGAAAGAAAGTATTTATGATACAAACATAGAAAACTTCTGTGTCATATACAAGGCTTTGGTTTCTCTCATTCCTTTTTCCTGAACCATATCTTTTCCCCAGCCTCGCTTTTTCCCACTTTTAAATCACCAAGTGCTGATTTGACTTTGAAGGATTAATCAGATTTGTCATAGTATTTCTCTACTAATTTATCTTCATCAACTAATCTCAATGCATAAGAGGCAATTATTTTCATAGCGGTTTCTTTGCAGATATTTATCATTCTGCTCTTTAGTCATTTTTCAGTCATGTTCCACTCTTGTGACCCCATTTGGGATTTTCTTGGTAAAGGTATTGGAGTGATTTGACATTTCTTTCTCCAGCTCATTTTACAGATGAGGAAACTGAGGCAAGCAGGGTTAAGTGACTTGCCTATGGTCATATAGGTGGTGTCTGAGGCCACATTTGAACTCAGTTCTTCCTGATTCTAGACCAATGCTCTATGTACTATGGCACCTACCTGCCCATTAGTACTGCAATATATGTTCCTTAATGCCTCTGGGTTTATGATAAAATTCACTCTTTGCCACTTCTGTTGTGTCTCAAAAATTTTGGTATGTTGTCTCATCATTGTCATTTTTTTCTTCTGAAATGATACACTGTTCCTATGAGTTAGTTTTGATTCAATGACTCTTTAGGATTAATCTCCATTTAAGTTTTATTGCTTTCTTCAAAGGTTCTTTATTGATTATAATTTTATTATTTTATGGTTAGTAAATGATAAGTTTAATATTTCTGTTATTCTGCATTTAATGAGGTTTTAAGCACCAGAACCTGCTTAATTTTTGTAAAGGTACAATATATAGCTGTGGATATCCCTGTCTGTTCCCATTCAATAATCACCAAATATCAATCACGTATAAATTTTCTAAAATTCTATTCAGGCCATTAATTTATGTCTTATTTATGTTTTGTTAGGTGTATCTTGTTCTCAAATGGGTACAATAAAGTTCCCAACTATTTCAGATATTCTGTTCCTCAATGTAATTTTATCAACTTCTACTTTAAGTTTTTAGATGTTATGCTATGTTAAATTTTTATATTACTTTATCTCGTATGGTGCCTTTAAACACAACATAGCATTTTTTTACTAACTGCTTTTAAATATATCTGTTTTTGCTTTTGCATGATCATAAATGTTATACTTACTTTTTTAATTCATCTGAGGCATAATAAATTCTGCTCCTGCCCTTTATTTTAATTATGTGTTATTCTTTATCTTACAAATGTATTTTATTTTTTGCAAAAAAAAATTGTTGGGCTATGCTATCCCATGTATTTTGCTACCTTCTTTTGTTATATGGGTGAGTTGTTCCTATTCATGTTCATTGTTATGATTGTGAATTTTATATTTCCCTCTATCACAGTGCATTCTTGCTGCTCTCCTTAATATAAAAGAAGATGGTAAAAGAAAAGGATGATTAATACTAGAAACCTATAGTTGAAGTAGTCTCATACAACTCATGACCTCTCTTCTATTCATTTATTCCACATCCTGATCACTAATTTTTATATTTTCTTTCTCTTATTTTACTTTTACATTTTATGATCTACCCTCTGAATTTAAAGGTGTTTTGTTTTTTGCTTATGAATTTACTTCCCCCAACTCCACCTTTCCTGTAAAGACTCCTCTTTCTATTCTCTGTCTCTGCCTGTTCCCCTGTTGAATTTAATGTATTTTTTCTTCTTGTAAGTGATTCCTTCCTTTAAAAAATTATCAAGCATTTTTTCCTCCCTTCCACTGGAAAAAAGAAAAGTGAAATCTTTATTAAAACATGCATAGTTAAGTAACTCAAATTCCCATTTTGATCATGTCCAAAAATCTATTTTTCATTCTTTGTATTAGTATATTCCCTGTCTGGTAAGAGGTAGGTAGCAATGTTTGTCATTGGTCCTCTGGAATCTTGGTCGATCTTTGTGTTGATCAGGTTTTGATGCATTTTTGTGAACCCTTTGTGTTTATGTGTTCAAATCTCCTTTCCCAAGTTCAGATAATGATGAGGTTCATGAGATGTTCCCTCCCTGACCTACTTCTCCACGTATTTATTCTTCTTGCATACCCCAATTATCCAAAAAATAGTAAGTTTTTCTTGCTTCTTCACTTATTGTTAGTGTATTAATTTTCCTTTTCTTTTTTTCCTCTCTTAAAAGCCATAATATACAACAGAACAAATCCTCAGCCTTGAATTTGTCTCACTTTCCTCTTTTTTGACTCTAGAAGACAATGCGAATTTGAAGGAACACCTGTCTCTTCTTCCCCTCTCAGAATATAAGAAATTCATTTTCCTTTAGCCTCTTCTAATTGCTTGAATTAATTTTACTTTCTAGGCACCTCTTATTTCTTTTGTTTGCATTTCAAAGATTCTAATAGTCTCTTCATAAGGAAATTTTCAAAGCTCTCTATTCTGTTAATGATCCATTTTTAAATCTGGTAGGCTAATACTTAGTTTTTCCAGGTAAATTATTTTTGGTTGTAATCTTTTTTCTTTTTTCCTTTTGGAATATTATTCCAAGATCTCCTTCTCTGTATGGTTGTAGCTACCAAATTTTATGTTATCCTGACTGGGGATACATGGTACTTGAATTCTTTCTTTATGGCTATTTGCAGTATCTTTCCTTTGACCTAGAGGCCCTTGATTTTTGGCTCTGGATTCCTGGGGGTTTTCAATTTGGGTTATCTTTTAGGAGGTGATTATTGGATTCTTTCCATTTTTACTTTCCCCTCTGGGTTGAATAGTTCCTGGAAGTTTTCCTTTATGATTTCTTGATTTGATTTCTTATGTCATCTAGGTTTTTTGTTTGGTCGTGATTTTTAAGGAGTCCAACAATTCTTAAATTATCTCTTCCTGACCTGTTTTCTGGGTCAGTTGTCTTTGTAGTACATTCTTTATACCTTTTCCCTATTGTTTTAGTCTTTTGACTTTGGTATATTTCCTTTTACCTCATGGAGTTGTGTATGGAGTAGGAGTTATGGACTTGTGAAATTGTTGTAGTTGTCCCATGCAGAATACATCTAATTTGTTTTTGAAAAGGGAGTTTTGTTTCATTTTCCTTCAAAGAATGATAGTTTATAGTTTTCTGATATCTTTAAATTTTTACTTTCTTTCCTTATGACCTTCTCTGTTGATTTATCTGTGAGTTAGATTTTTACTCAATTTCTCCATAGGCCTTTTGGTTTTTCAGTGTTTTTTTTTTTTTGTATTCCCAATCACTTGTCTCTGTTTGTTTGTTTTCCATTACTTTTTGGTTCTTCCCTCTTCTGGTACTACATAGACTCCAGAGGCTGGATATTCTTGGCCTCCTCATGTTTGGGGGAGTAGGATTGAAGCTAGACCTGGATCCCCTCCCAGTGTAAGGTTAGAAGGAAGGGGATGGCCCTAATCTAACATTTCCATATCTTCTGTCTTTGCCCTCCTCTGGTTTCTGACCTTTTCCTTCATTTGGCTGGGTAGAATCTGTTTTTATCTCATCTTGTGGTGTGATTTTGTGGAGTGAGTGTGTGGGTGTATGTGTGTGTAGGGATTCAAGCTGAAATAGTTGCTATTAGTTGACTGGACAAGGATGTCCGTAGCTTTGACCTGCAGTTAAAACTTGTGAGGTTGTATGTTTGGCAGCTACATGGAATGGGCTTGACGGGTGAGTTAGGGGACATTGAATGGAACCTCTGAGTGCCTAAGTTCTCCAATAATATTTCATAGTTACTTTTTTAACCATGTGTGCTTTTTCTGCTTTTTTTTTTCTTTTTTACCTTGTGGGTTCAGCTTTGGTTACCCTATATATACAGAACAAAAAAAAATTTTGAGGCTTTTGGGCTGGAGAGTTTTGATGAAAACAACTACTCCATTATCTTCTAGGTGACCTGTTCTTGAAAAAGCCCTGCTGGTTCTTTGTGATCATTACTTCCTTTTTCATATATTTGGTAACCAAATCTTGAGTAAACTCTTTGAATTGTTTAAGATTGGGTCAACACTTGCCTTTTAAAGGATAGTGAGCCAGCAATCACAACTGTCTGTTTTTTCAGAATATTGGGATGCAGTTCATCTAAGCTTGATGATTTGAACTCATCTAATGCAGTGAGATGCTCTCTTGCTAGCTTGTGATCATAGGATCCAAGATAATATATTTAGAACTGGAAGGGGACTTAGAGGTCACCTAATTCATGCTCCTCATTTTATAGCCAAGAAAACTGAGATCCAGTGCAGTTAAATGAATTGCCCAGTATCAAACCCTTTTATTAAGGAATTTGTTCTCTGAAGTTTGGATTCAGTCAAAGGGCCACTTTTGAGGACCTATAGGGCCACATGGTCATGATATTTACATATACACACATGTACATATACATGCATACATATGCACAAGTTTGTATACATATATTTATATAAACATACATATGTGTGTATATCTGTATATAAGTGAGATTTGTATATTTCTTCTTTTATCCTTTGTCAGTTGGATATAAGAATAGAATCTTAGACTTGGGAACTTTAATGGGTTCTTGAAAGAAGATTTCCTCCATTTTCCTACCTTAAGAGAGACTATATATGGAGATCCTAGGGAGAAGAGATCCTATTTTGTTTTTAAAGTACCTTCTTTAACCTCATTCTAGTAATTTTTATTATTCCTGCCTGACCTGCATCTCCTTGTGAATGTGTAGCAAATAGAAAGAGTGAGCTTCCAGAGAGGCAAGGACTCAATACATCCAGAGTGAAGGGCTCAGTACTGTAAGCCTTTGAACCTTCTTTTTGTGTCTCTTTGCCCTGTAGATCTTATCTGAAATGTTTTCGTGAAGGGGCCCATTCCTTAGTCTACTGCAATGGTTGTAGCTTGTACTACCTTCTCATCTGGTTCCCAGCAGTTGGAATTCCAAGTGTTGTTTGTCTCCTGGCCAGCACACATAAACAGTTCTGGGGCTGCCCACCCATGTGGGTTGTGAGCACAGGTTTTATCTGTTCACTGACACTCAGCCGAATTTTCTTTGCAGCTTTGTTAACATACACTTCAAATGAGTGTGGTAGGCTTAATCTTAATCAAATGTCTCAGTAATATATATCCACTGTATATCCACTGTTTAGGAATGCTGTATGTGGAATTCATGTGCACAGCATACACATATACATAAGCAAACACCACACTAACCACCCCGCTAGTTTAAAGGGTCTGTATATTTATGTGATGAGTCTATTTTTCAACAGGACTGGTTTAAATAAATGGCTTAAATAAATACTTCCTCTCCTGGCAATACTTGCTCAAGGTCACCCAGCAAGTTCAGAGATAGGAAAAGCACAAACCTAGGAATAGCTTTTCTCCTGACAATTTGGTACTTACTAACTGGTAAATATGTGTGAATGCAGTTTTGTGAAGTCCATTTCACTAACTGATCTGGTCACTGGGACCAGGCTGCTATATGAAGCTTTCATCTCACTGTGTGTACTGGTAATCTATTTAGGGGCAATATAAAAGTTGGGATTTCCATTCTTGTTGGTTTAGGATATATCAGGGACACAGGAGTTTTGTGGCTTGCCATGAATTACTGATGAGGCTAAAGATTCATAATAAGCTCTTTTCACCATAAAGGGCAATGGAACCACCCTATTTAGATTATAACATTACAATCCCAGATGTACTTATAGAGAAAGTGGAAATGGCACCAAAGAAAACAAAGATGGAGAAGAAAAAATCCAGCTAGACTAGACTAAGTGTATACAGAAGAGGCCTGTACAGGGGGTTTCATAGTTTTGAGGGCATTGAAGGATTGATTTTCAAGGCATTTGAAAGAGAAAATAGCAAAAACATGGGAAAACATTTCAGATCTTATTATTTTAAAAAATGAATATAGCAATAACTAAGAATTCTTATTCCTGCTTTCTCATTTATAAAATTTTTATGATAATAAGCTCAGGACATCCTTGCTAAAAGCATTAGAAGTGAGCAGACAAACTTTCATAAAAGACATTTCACACTCGATCACAGCTTTGCTATTATACAATTGACTGACATTCAAAGAATACATGATTGCACTGAGCATGTTGTTTACTGACGATAAGAAGCTCTTGATTCAGTACAGCAAGATTTCTCCTTAAAGAATTTTTGTCAACAAGGTATCTCCTATGCATATGTCAATTTTTTTTACAAGATTTCTTGAAAAACACAAAAATAGAAATGACCTTGTTTGAAGATCTATTCTCTTCCTTGCCCTGTTTCTTATTTTCTGGATTTCAAAATAATGCCCCATCTACTATTGGCTCATTCTAGAACTTCTCTCAGGATCTGATTCCTCTTTGCCCTGGAACAGACTCCTCACCCTGGAACAGCCTACCATCCATGTGGTCTGTTCACCATAGACTCTATTTCTGTGAGGCTTGTTCTCCTTCCATTAATTAATTCTTCCTGGAGACTCCATTTTGTGGAGAGGCTCAGGCTCCTTCTCATCCTCCCCATGCCCCATTCCCCCTTACAGCTTTGTTTTGTGTGTTTTCTTTCCTCTTTAACATGTAAGCTCTTTGAGGGCAGAGGCATCTTTTTTCTTTTGCTTGTATCTATAGTCCTAGGGCTTAGCACAGTGCCTGTCACTCAGTAATCTCTTAATAAATGCTTGTTTTCTTCATTCCTTGAGGACCCTGATAAGTAATATAAAGCAAAGTCAAAAAATAGAGATGCTCACCAACAATATTTGCCATTGTCATGGAGAAGATCCAGTGCATAGTCCAAGTGGAGCAGGGATTCCTTTAAGAATTTGAGATTATGCAAATATTCCTGTTTGCAAATGACACTATGATGACTGCATCATGCCCTTTTCTCAGCCTAGTAAGTATGATCCATAATCACTCTGAAGAATTTGGCCTAGCTAGTCACAGGAAACACTACATGGAAGAATGATTATTGAACATTTGAATGGACAACCCAAAGAATTTGCTTAACAAGTTGGACAGACACTGTCAATGGACAATGAATTGGGTCCAAAATAGAACAGGAGGAGGAAAACAGGTTGAATTGATTTTGAGAAATTATGGAGTTTTTTATTCTAAGTTTCTCCTTAAAACAAAGTTGCATACCAATATTCTTCTGGTATTTTTATGTTGTTATATGGCTGCAAGTAACAGAATGTTATGCTGAAGAATTACAATTGAGAATCACTCAGAGGGGTGTAGTGAGGTCAGGGTAGGCTATAACACAATACAAATGAAGAATTTTTTTAACAGTGCAAACAATGCCATAAAAATGCATGCGTGAAAAACAAACAGGTTGATTCCATAAGGAGAATGAAGGATAACCAACGTAAAGCATGTGTGGTATTGTTGTGGTATCAAAGAAGGTGTGGTATGAAGATGTGATATCTAGGGAAGGAAGGAGAAAATGGAAAAGAATCACCCAGGATAGGTAGATATGGATGGGTTCTGATCTACATTTCGGGGGGGGGGAATATAAACATTGATAAGATCATAGATCCATCTGAATATTTGAGAGGCTAACATGCAACTCTTGGGAAATGATTTCTATGACCTACTTTCGTATCTCTTATTAAACCTTCCACTCTTTCATTGCAAGCACAGTGCTCAATGGAGCCTCAAAGGCTCAAAGGGTCTCATTTCAACATATATCAAGTAACAAGACAGGTAGGTCTTTGAGCAACTCCTATGAATTATTCGTATGAAATTTGAAATTTCATAGCATCCTCCCCTAGACAAGTCACTTAATCTCTCTGATCTTCATTTTCCTCATCTGTAATATGAGGAAAATAATACAGGATTGCTATGTAAAGCTCTGTATGACTTGTTATTTATATTCCTTTACTGCAATTATATTGTATTTTTTGTTATGAACATTTGTATGCATATCTTAGTACCAGCATTCCCTTTGACCGACAGATGATAAAGTCCTTGACGGCAGAGATTTAGTTTCTTAGTAATTTTTCTTTATTTCTCAGAGCCTAGTATAGTGCCTTGCCCATAATAGATACTTAATAAATGTTTGAATCAATGAATAAAATGAGTGAATGAACTAATTGATGGAACAGTCAAAATAACTTCTCTAAAGTAATAATATATTTTACAAAAAGATGAGATTTTTTAAAACTAATTCAACAAGCACTTGTTAAATACCTCCTATGGGCAAGGCACTGTGTCTAAGTGAACTTCTGCTAGAATGCTGCACAGTTTTCAAAGTACTTTACATGCCTTTTCTAATTTGATTCTCACAGCTCCTTAGACTTAGAGAGATTAAGGGACAGATAAAGCTCCTGAGGGAAGAAATTGAGATTTTAATTACAAAGTTCATTGCTTTTCTCACTACACCATATTGACTTCTTTTACCTTAATAGGTAAAAGAGAATGGTGGGAGATTGCCCGGGTTCTGACACAGGGGTGGGGCAGTTTTTGGCCCTTGCACAAGGTGGAATTATTAGACAATTTGGGGGATGGAGGTGTGGGAATTGGGAGGGTGGAAAGGAGTGGTGGTCAGAAGTTGGCCATGAAAGAGTGAAGGGTGGGGGATCAGGGTCCAATAATAGACTGTAGAGCCAATGGTGTTCTTGGTGCTAATCATTCACTTCCTAAGTGATGGGAGGAGGTGAAGCCTTGGATTTCTAGTCTTTGTTCTCCAAATTCTATCACTCCCCTCAGGGGATAATTGAGCTGCTTGGGTTGTTTGTTTTTAGTTTGTTTTTTCTTTTTCTTCAACCGGTACTGCCTGTGTCTGGCTTCTTGTGTCCCTGAGATTAGAGTTGTCTAGTAATAATTCTAAAGCCATTTAAATGGTAGAAGATCCTCTGGAATCACCAAATTTGAGATATGGAAGGAACTTAAGCAGCCTTCTGGTCTAATGCTTACACAAAAGGAATGCCATTATAACATACCCAGTCTCTGCTTGAAGACCTCCAAGAAATAAGAACCTGAAAACTCTTGAGGCAGCTCATTCTACTTTTGGACAACTTGAATTGTTAGGAAATTTTTCCTGACATCAAGCCTTAATTTTAATTTTTGTGACTTCTACCCCATTGTTCATGGTTATACCTCTGGGCCCAAACAGAATAAGACCTATCACACTTCAACATGGCGGTCTTTCAGATACTTGAAGACAACTGTCATGAGTCAACCACAAGTCTTTTCTTCTCTAGGCTAAACATTCCTGGTTCCTTCAACTAATCCTCAGATGGCTGTTCTATTTGTCCTTGTCTCTGACATGTCTTTCTTAAATTATAGTGCTTTGAATTGAGCACAATATCCTAGATGAGGTCTGACAAAGGCCAAGTACAGTGGAACAATCACCCTCAATTCCTAGAATATGATTCTCTTTATACAGCCCAAGAATGAATTTGCTTTTTTGTATTTCACATCACATTGTCGACTCATTTTTGAGCTTACTCTACATTAAAACCCCTTGATCTTTTTTGCCAGAACAAATGTGCTTAACTAAAACTCTCTAGTGTTATATGCTTGTGAAGGTGATATTTTAGTATCCAGGTATAAGACTTCACATTTATCCCTATTAAATTTCATCTTGCTAGATCTAGCCTAATGCTTTAGACTGTTAAGAACTTTTTTTGACCCTTCTCTGTCATTCATAGTGTTAGCTATCTTACCCACCTTTGTGTTCTTTGCAGATTTGATGAGCATAACAACTACACTTTTATCTAAGTCACTGATAAAAATAGTTAATGAAGAGGACCAAGCATAGATCCCTAGAGTACTACACTGGAGACCTTCTACAATGTTGACAATGAGTCATTGACAACTACTCTTTGAATCCAACTATCCAAAAAGTTTTGAATTCATCAGACTATAATTTCATCTAAATCATCTCTAGATCTTCATAAGAATAATATAAGATGCTTTATCAAAGCCTTTGCTAAAACCTAGGTAAACCATATTCAGAACCTTCTCTTCATTTGTTAGCTCAGTAATCCTGTCAAAAAGAAAATGAAGTTAGTCTGTTATGATCTATTTTTGATGAAGTCATCCTGCTCATTATAATCACCCATTTGTTTGTAGATATTTACCAGTCATCCCTGTAATGATCCATTCAGAATTTTCGCAGGAATTGAAGTCAAGCTCACTGACCTTTAGTTTGAGGACTAAGGGGTGTGGTGCTGAGATAGAAGTATTATCTGCCATACATTCTAGGCTAGGTTTTCCTTAATAGTTCTTGAAGCCATCTTAGAGAAATAAATGGCTCAAGAGTCTAAGACTTAGGCTGTTGATGTAGCTTCTTGGTGGCCTAAGTATAAAGGCCATCTGACAAGGAGGCAAGAAGAATTATCCCTCAACCTTGACCAACATGTCAGTATTGCCAATACAGAGGAGGAAAAACTGCATTTAAAAGAGTCAGTACTGTATCCTTGCTGAGTATCCTTTCCATGCTATGGTTATTAAAACTTTTGTTAACTATTAGATTGTTTGAGTGGTTTTTTTTCCCATTTTTGTCTCATTCTGAAATACTCAGATAGCCTGAATCATGCCCAACTTATAACAACAGGGTATCTGCCCAGTGTGCTAGAGTCCTGGCTTCTTTTGGGTTATGACAATGAATCCCATGGTGATCAAACGAGATAATATATATGAAAGCATTTTGTAAATTATATATTATTTTCCCAATCAGAAGATAATGTCATAACTTATCCTGTACATGGCAGGCACTTTGGAAATGTTTTTGAATTGAGTTTGTTCTTGAGTTTCTCTACCCCTCTTTTTGCTGAAATTTTAAATTATTTTTCACAGGACGCAGGAATCATAAGTGCCAACAAAATGTCCAGACTACAAGGTCTGAATTAAGACAATATCTGGGAACCCAAATGAGCTTTTTTTTTTCACTATTAGAACACAGAAGTTATCTCTTTAGTATGTTTAATGTTAGAAATGGACAATGGACAAGAATAAAGACTTGTGGTTATATTATTACTTTTATAGTCCTGCTTAGTTTTTTTTTCTCCAGGAGCAACTAATATTTCGTAGGTCTCTGGCACCAAGAATCATATTCCTTAAACACTATTTTCATGTCTGTACCCTCTTCAAAAGCAAACTCCACCTTCTAATTACCTCTTCAATCAAATTATCAGCTTTATAGCCTTTTGCAAATGTTTGAATACTTGACTGTTCTCATACTGGCTCATATTCTGTATTATAGTCAAATTTCCTTTCCCTCAGAACATACTCTCCTATATAGGTATGTATAAGTGATAGGTGACCAGCAGAGGGATATGTTTTTTGGGTGATAAGTTTTTTTTTTTGTTTTTTGTTCTTTTTTTTACTTCTTAGTTGTAAAGGTAGTGAGCCAGTAACAGACATCAGTTGGGATACCTGGACTACATGTGATATATGACTCTGGTGGCATAAGCTTTGGTGAGAGAGATTATTATTGAATGAAACACTATTAAGATGCTTCCATGGCCATATGAACCAGAAATCTTTTAGTGGTCTCTCTCATACTTTAGAGTTATTTCAGATGGTGTATCTCTTAGAGTTTGCCTCTTTGAGTCTAGGTCCAGGGAGTCATGTTTTTTTTGGGGGAATAAGAACCCTGGCCAGGAACAGTTACATTGTTGGTGGACAATGCAAAGGAACCACAGATCTTGCCTGAATTAGTTGTATTACTGTAGGTGGTTGTCACAGACAAGAAAAGATTTTTAAAATGAACTGTAGGAATTCAGGATGGATTAGACAACAAAGAGGTATTGCTGCAAGACAATTTGTATGAAAGAGATGTACAGGTTTTAGGATACTACAAGCTCAAGATGAGTTAAGAAGGGAGATGGCAGATAAACTCTGTTATATGAATGTAATGGAATAGAGTTGTACAGTAAGAAAGGACAAATAAGAGGAATTCATAGAAATATGGAAGATTTATATGAACTGATACAAACAAAATAAGCAGATTTATGAGAACAATATACACAGTGACTACAAAATGTAAGTGAAAAGATCATTAGAAAGAAATGTTAGTAAATGAAAGAACAATGAAGATCTCAAAGAAGAAATAAAGAAAAATTCTTCCTGGAATGGCAGAGACATAGACTGTTGAATGCATTGGTTTTGTGTATATTGTTAGACATAATGAGTTGTATGTTTTTTGCTGAATTTCTTTGTCATAAGCAAGGATTCGGTTTGGAGAAGTATTGGAAGTAATTGTGATAAAAAGAGAAAATACACACATATATGTAGAGGGCCGGCTTTGGGGAGTTGGAGGGCTTAGGCCAGCCCGGGTCTTACCTGTAGTTTGTACTAAGCCCAACAGCTGTGAAACTCAGGATGTCAGCTCACCACCCCCCTGTTCTGTCTCTTGAGAACAGGATACAGGAAGAGAGGAAATGGATGGGGTACAGGACAGGACACAGGAAAGAATGTAACAGACAAGGTACAAGGAAGTAAGGAAATCACTTAATTAGATTTGTACTTTTCGTGAATAATAATGTTACTATTGCTTGATCCAGTACTATATAAGCCTGAGCCCTCAGATCAATAAACAGAGTTTGTTCTTCACTGCTCTCACCTGGCCCATGATTCTTTCTTTCTTCACACTCTGCCGGCATCAGACCACAGCCGGGGACGCAGGCGCTCCCGGCACATATACACGCATTCTCTCTCTCTATAGTGTGGATATATAGATATACATGTCATATACACATACACATTATACATATCAAAGTGTATTTCTAAAAGATAAGCTAACCATGGCATAGGGTCATTAAAAAAAAAGTTAATGTGATCCTAGGTGGCAACTAGGTGGTTCAATGGATAGAACACCAGGTCTGGAGTCAAGAAGACTCATCTTCCTGAGTTCAAATCTGCCCTCAGACACTTAATAGCTGTGTCACACTGGTCAAGGTACTTAACCCTATTTGCTTTAATTTATACATCTGTAAAATGAGCTGGAGAAGGAAATGGCAAACTACTCCAGTATCTCTGCCAAGAAAACCCCAAATGGGGTCACAGGGAGAGTGGTATACTACTGAACCACTGAACAACAAGGTTATAATCTGATTATTTGTCAATAGACTTATTCTTTCAAAGGTATATATCATCTTTGATAATTTATTTGAATGAGAAGAAGGGTAAAACTATTTTATACAACCTCCCTTTAGCTTTGGTGGTTTTGAATAGTCTTTATGCTGAGACAGTTTTTGCCTTAAGATTGCTTTATTTGTGGATCTATTGCCTGACTCTCCTGGCCTTAGCAAGTATAGCCAATTGGGAGTTGACTGTAATCTAGAATAGTACTGACTTGAAGGCACCTCAATAATTTTTTTAGCAGTAGATAAGAGATGAGGGACCACTATTTTTTAAAAAATGCAAATAGTATTTTATTTTTTCCAATCACAGGTAAAGACAGTTTTAATTTTTTATAAGATTTTCAGTTCCAAATTTTTCTTCTTCCCTTTCTACCCTCCCCCCTCCCCAAGATGGCAAGCAATATGATATAGGTTATGCATGTGCAGCCATGTTAAATATATTTCCATATTAGTCATGTTGTGAAAGAAGAAAGAGAACATTAGGGGGGAAAAAACTATGAAAAAAACCAAAGTGAAAATAGTATGTTATTTTATTAATTTATTTTGATTTATCACCAATCACTTCCATAAGCTTTTGAGTTTTAAATTTTTCTCCTCCTCCCTTCCCCCCTGCCCCTCCCCCAAGATGGTGTGCAATCTGATATAGGCTATACATATACATTCCTATTAAACATATATTCACAATAGTGATGTTATGAGTAAGAATTAGAACTAATAGGAGGAACCACCAGAAAGAGGAAATAAAACACAACAGAAGATAAAAAATAGCAAATAGTATGCTTCGATCTGCATTCAAACTCCATAATTCTTTCTTTGGATGTGGATAGCATTTTCCATCATGAGGTCTTTGGAGATGTCTTAGATCCTTGTATCGCTGAGAAAGGTTAAGTCTATCAATAATAGTCATCGCACAATGTGGCTGTTACTGTGTGCAATGTTCTCCTGGTTCTGCTCATGTCACTCAGCATCAGAACATACAAATCTTTCCAGGCTTTTCTGAAGTCTGCTTGCTCATCATTTCTTATAGCACAATAGTATTCCATTATATTCGTATATCACAACTTGTTCAGCCATTCCCCAATTGATGGGCATCCTCTCAATTTCCAATTCTTTACCACCACAAAAAGAGCTACTATAAATATTTTTGTGCATGTGGGTCCTTTTCCTATTTATATGATCTCTTTGGTATACAGCCCTAGTAGTACTATTGCTGGGTCAAAGGGAAAAATAGTATGTTTTGATCTGCATTCAGACTCCATCAGGTCTTTCTCTGGATGTGGATGGCGTTTTCCATCAAGAGTCTTTTGGAATTGTCTTGGATCATTGTATTGCTGAAAAGAGCCTATCTTAGTTTCTCATTCCACAACATTGCTGTTACCGTGTACAATGTTTTTCCTGATTCTGCTCACTTCACTCAGCATCAGTTCATGTAAGTCTTTCTAGGTTTTTCTGAAATCTGCCTGCTCATCATTTTTTATAGCACAATAGTATTCCCTCATATTCATATACTACAACTTGTTCATTTATACCCCAATTAATGGACATTCCCTCAATTTCCAATTCTTTGGAGGGCCCACTATTCTTTGGGAGTCCTTCTGCTTGTTTGTTATAAAGAATGGAAAAAATTTCAATGTGTAGCTCTCTAAGACCAATTGGAAATTCTAGAGTCCACTTCACAAGGGAACCTATATAGGCAGATATAAATATGTAGGAAGCAAAGGGATACAAAACCAAAGAAGAGTTACAGAAGGAATTGTTAATTGAGCTGATCCAATATATTCTATTCTAATGTGCTGAGAATTGGGTCAACACTTCCTAAATATGGCTTTGCTGAAGCTAAGAAAGATTCATTGCAAATTTATGTTTGCGTATCTGGCTTTTTTGGGATCTCCATTATTTCCCAGTCTTAGGTTTTCTTTGGATGCAGGGCAAAAATAATAACTCAACAATGTCCTGTTGGAAATTTAAGTCTATTCTAGATGTACTTAAAAAAATATTTGGTTATCCAGTAAGATGTTTCTTATGTTTCTACATCTAAAATTTCTCTGTGGTTTGGCAATATCAAAGCTTTTTTTGTGGCTAGGAGTCATATCTTAATTGGATCACCTCCTGGAAATTCATTTCAGTTCTTTCTAGAATTTGTTTTGAGTTTCTCATGTCTACCAACCTTTACACTCAAAGTTGAAACAAATAGAATACTATTTTCTCTTTCTCTACCTAGTCAACCTTGTTTTCAGGGAAAAGGCTTTTATATATTCTGTTTTTTTTTGCTTTTTTTGGTGAGGCAATCGGGGTTAAGTGACTTGCCCAGGGTCACACAGCTAGTTAAGTGTCAAGTGTTTGAGGCCAGATTTGAACTCAGGTCCTCCTGACTCCAAGGCTGGTGCTCTATACACTGCACCACCTAGCTCTTTCATATATTCTAGTCCGCATCATTTCACATACAGCCCAAGCAGTCACTAGTTCTAGGATGCCTCGAGTCATATTTAGATGTATTTCAGTTGATTATGGAAAATAGGGGACCAAGTGGTTGGAGAAGAATAAGAAACCTTGTGGTTCAGACTCCCTCAAGTCCCTGGGGAATATTTGTCATCCATGGATGATGTTTGAGTAAGCATTACAATTTTGTGTAGGAATTTCTAGTAAATCAATTGCTCTCTTTTCATTTTGCCATTTTAATTGAGATGGTGCAGAATTTCCTATGATGAACCAATTTCTCTCTCTTCCTTTTCTTCAGCTTTTTTTCCTCACACTTGGCTTAGGGGAGCACTTGACTAATGATTGGACATGGTTTTTTGTAGGACCTGAATCAAGAGGCAGGTAGGTGGTGAAGTGGAATCCAGGCTGGGCCTGGAGTCAGGAAAACTCATCTTCCCAAGTTCAAATCTGGCCTCAGACGCTTACTAGCTGTGTGGTGCTGTGAAAGTCACGTAAGCCTGTCTGTCTCAGTTTCCTTATCCGTAAAATGAAATGGAGAAGGAAATGGCAGATCACTCCGGTATCTTTGCCAAGAAACCCCTAAATGGGGTCACCAAGAGTTGGACATGACTGAAAAAAATAACTGAACAACAGGACTTAAAGCAAGATGTGAAATTAAATATGGAATCTCAGAGTTGGAAGAGGTCTCAGCGGTCATCTAGTCCAAAGTTTGGGAGCTCACTTACCTTCTAAGGAAAGTTACATGTTGCACGGATCAAAATTGGGAGGTAACTTTTCCTTATATTAAATTGAAATTTGTGTCTCTGGGACTCCTACCCATTGATTTTAGTTTGGCTTTCTGGTGCCAAGAAAAACAAGCTTAATCCCTGCTCTGAAGCAAGTGAATTGTACACCTCAAAGCATGCTTTAATTGCTATTATTTCTACTCCATATTTCAATTCATTTAATAAAGACTCAGAGACAAAAATGAAACAGCCTCTGCCCTCACAAAAATTATTATATTATTATCAGAGGGAACAGCATGAAAACAGACAAGTAAATACAAATTATATGCAAGGTAAATAAAAATTAATTTGAAAGGGGGAGGACATTAGCAATTGATAGGATCACGACAGGCCTCCTATAAAAAGCATCATTTAAACTGAGTTTCAAAGGAGCTAAGGATCCTGCTTTGTGGAGGTGAGGAGGATTTATATTCTGTGAATTAGGGACACCTGTGCAAAGGTACAGATGGAAGACAGAATGTTGTACATAGAGACAAAAAACAAGACAGTTGACTAAAAGGTGTAGTGTTAAAGAGAGTAATGCACAATAAATTGTCCCAGGAAGGTAGCTGGGGGCCAGTTTGTGAAGGGTTTTGAATGCTAAGTCAAAGAATTTTTATTTTATCCTGGAGACAATAGCTTCCCCTGGAATAATACAAAAAATTAAAATACATAAAAATATAAAAAAAAATAAGCTTCCACCAGAAGCTTAAAATGTTTAAAGGATGTGACCATGGTCACTCACTCTTTCTTCTTTTTTCCAGACTAAATATCCCCAACAAAGGAATATGAGGAGGAGCTGTGATACTCATAAGTTTTGGTATATTGTCTCACTGAAAGTCAAACAGGTTAAGAGGATAACCAGTGAAAAGAGTGGTCAATATTGTCAAATGCTACAGAGAGGCCAAAGATGAAGATTGAAGAAAGGCCAATGGATTTGTCAATGAATATCACTTCCTATTTTTGCATATAATCTATGTTGTCACAAGTATTTATTAAGCACCTACTATGTGCCGGACATTAAACTAAATGCTAGGGATATGAAGAAAGAGAAAAAAACCCCTAACAGTACTTGCTTTCAGGAATCTCGCAGTTTAATGGGAAAATAACCATGCACAGATAAAATATACATATGATAAGGTAGAGATAATCAAAGTGAGAAAGCACCAAGATTAAGGGATATTGGAAAAGACTTCTTGTAGAAGGATGAATTTTAGCTGGGATTTGAAGGAAACCATGAGGTAGAGATGAATAGAGATTGAAGATGGGACTTGAAGATGAGAGAGGAAGAGAATTCCAGGCCTAGAGGAAAGCCAGTGAGGATGTATAGTCAGAAAATAAAGTGTCTTGACTTGCACATGAATTTAATTTAATTCAAGTGAAACAGAGCTGCACGAAGTCATCAGCCTTACTCTCTCCTCCAGAGTTATCAAAGTCCAGCAGCAAGACAAAGGTCAAGATGACTCAGCATATTTATAGGACGTAGGGAAGTAACGATATTAGAATTAATTGCTTTTTGACTAGATGATGGAATTTACTTGTAAATCTATCTGGGCCTAGGTTTTTTCTCCACTTTGGAAGTTCATCTATGTCTTGTTTAATTTCTTTTTCTGATATCGGTATTTTAAATAATCACTTTTGATTCTATTAATCTGGGTATTTTGTAGTTCTCTAAATATTCATTCATTTCATCTAGGTTATCAACTATTTTTGGCCTAAAATTGGGAAGAATACCTTTTGATAATTTCTTTTATTGCATCTTCAATTATTGTAAATTCTTATTTTTCATTTTTGATACAATTTGGTTTCCTTCTTTATTTTAATTAGACTAGCTGCTTATTATTTTGAGTTTTTTTTCTCAAAAAGCTCCTAGATTTATTTATCAATGTAATGAGGTTTTTGTTTTTAATTTTTATTAATTTCTTATTTGTTTTTCAGAATGTCTAATTTGGTGTTCGGTTGTGATACTTTTACTTACTACTTTTTAAATTTTTTGTTGCATGCTTAATTTATTGTTCTGTGATTTTTCTCTTTTGTTGACAAAAGCATTTAGATATATACATTTTAAATACTCTATATTAGCTGAGTCTTCTAAATTTTGTCATGTTGTCTCATCATTTTCTTCGATTAATTTTTTCATTTCTATGGTTTGTTTTTTGATCCATCAATTACTCATAATCATGTTACTTAGTTTCCAATTAATTTTTAATCCTGTAACTAGAGAGGTGAAAGGTAAAGAGAAGGGAAGACAGTAAGCATTTATTAAGTATCTAAGTCTGGATTTGAAATCAGGTCTTTCTTACTTCAGGCCCAGTGTTCTATCCACTGTGCTAGATATTCTTTTCTATGAGGCTCTTCTGGACTTATGGTGTTAATCTCTTCTGCTGGGTTTTCCTCTTGGGATTCTCTCAACCCATGGTATTTCTTCCTTGTAGTCAGCATTTTCTTCCCTTTGCTCATACCTCCTATATCAGTTTCATGACTGGGGCTTTGTGTTCAGGTCAAATTCTGAGTGTGGAGGATGTTCTTTGAGTCTCCTCACCTTCTCTTACAGAAAGTAGGCTGGCCTATATTTAGAACACAGTCTGGAACTCAGTCACACAGCTATGGCAGAAATGCAAACATTATACACTTGTTGAAATCATTGCACAAATTTCCCTTGCTCTCCATGCTCATTGATATTTCCAGCTTTGGGTTTGTTTTTGTCCACTCCCCCACCCCCCACAAATTATCACCTCTTACCTGAGGGCCAGGGAGATTAAGGGACCCAAACAGTAAATAGTAGGTAGATTTGTGTTTTCTGAAGCAAAGTCCTATGCTTACACACATACAGAATCTCAGGGTTGGGGGAACCTCAGAACCATCTAGTTCAGGGGTGGGGAAACTTTGTGAAGTTTGAATTCAGTCAAAGGGCTGCACTTGAGGACCTAGAGAGCCACACGTGGTTTCAGAGCCACAGGTTTCATACCCCTGATTGTAGTTCCATAGATACTCAAACAGTAATTCTCTCTATATCATACACAAAAAATGATCTTCCAGACTTGACTTGAAGATTTCCAGTAAGTGAGAACCTACTTACACCTGAGGGGTCTCGTTACACTTCTGGATCATTTTTTTCTTTGCATTGGGTCTAAATTGACCTCTTAGTCACTTTGACCCATTGCTCCTCCTTATGTCTCGAAGGGCTGAGCAGAACCCATTTAATCTCTCTTGTCCTTCCCAGTTCTTAAGATATTTGTAGACAGTGATCATGATCCTATCTAAATATTCTCTTCTCTAGTTAAACCTCTATAAATCCTTCAACTGCTCCTCAAAAGAGATGACACAATGATCCTTCACCATCCTGGGTACCTTATGCATTCCTTGAAGCAATGAAATTAAAATTGCCAGAGCTGACTTTGGGGATCTTTAGGGCATTCAAACTCTGAAAAAAAGAAGGCAAAATTTCTTGGGTTTTAGAATACTGAATCACAAATATTTTTAATGTATTTAATGATAATGGTGCTATTATTCTAAGGCAAAAGGACAGTTTTGAATGCTTCCTGTTAAGGCTGGCCCTGAGCAAAAGTATAAAGAAATGAAAATTTTCTTTGGGCCTTTCTCCAATGTTTCCTTCCCAGAATTTTCTATCCTGATTTATTCCCATATGCAATCTGTCAGTGTTGTAAAGTATATGTTGCATTAATCCAGTATGGCTAAGATAACTAAACTTCTAGAAGGCATTTTGAGTTTTATAAGGGGGCTCTTTTAAGGGAATGAATTTCTAATGGTAAAATTGGATGGTGTTAAAGCTAAATGGCTCAGTGGATAAAATGTTGGGCCTGGAGTCAGGAAGACCTGAGTTCAAATGTGGCTGCAGACACTTACCAGCTATGTGATCCTGGGCAAGTCACTTAACCTTTGTGTACCCTAATACATTAGAGAAGGAAACGGCAAACCACTCCATTATATTTGCCAAGAAAATCCCATGGACAGCATGGTCCATGAGGTCATGAAGGTTTAGACATGATTGAACAACAACAAAGATTTCTGGAGATGAGATATGGGTGTAGTAGGAAAGGCATTCCTTACCCCACCAGACAACATCCCACAGACATGAATCCATTCTGTTTACTCTTGTCCGAGGCTGGATGTTCTGACCAGTTTCTCTATTGAAAAAAAATGTAGAAATGAACTAAAGTGCTGAGCAATAATGCCTGGAAATGGCATCATAATTTATGTTGTTCATTTGATATTTCACATTCCACTGGCTAAAATTTGGAACTTTAATGTATGATGCAAATGCCCTCTAAATCCCAGGAATTATTTTTATGCTGAGCCATGGACTCTTGTGTGGAGAATGTCATAATATTCTGTTAGGAAAATACATGATAAGGGAAAATTGTAAACACTGAAGTTGCTTAATGAAGAAATGATTCCTTTAGGGCAGGGGATCAAAAACTTTTTTGTGTGTCATGTATTCTCTTGTCAATATGGTGAGGTCTATGGACCTCTTCTCAGAATAATGATTTTAAATTATCTTTCCCCCAAACCTTCTCCAACTCCTACCTTCTCCATTAATATACAGGGCAAAATCATCTTCTCAGACCCTCAGGCTCCCAACTTAGGAGTCATCCTGTATTCTTCACTATCTCTCACTCTTTGTATCCATTTGCCAGGGCCTGTCAATTTCACCTTTGCAATATCTCTAGAATATGCTCCCTTATCTCCTCTGACATTGCCATCACCATAAGGGCAGACCCTCATCAACTTATCCCTGGATTATTGTAATAGTCTGCTGGTGATCTGCCTGTCTTAAGGCCCTCTCCTCTCCAATCCATTCATCTTTCAGCCACCAAAGTGCTTTTCTTAAAATGCAAGTCTGACCATGTCATATCTCCCCTATTCTGGTGGCTTCCTGTTGCCTCTAGGAGCAAATACAAAATGTTCTGTCAAGCTTTCACAGCCCTTCCATAATCTAACCCTCTCTTACCTTTCTAGTCATTGTATACCAAACTCCACAACACACACTGGCTTCATGGTTGTTCCACAAATAAGAAACTCTATTTTCTGGGCATTTTCTCTGGCTGTCTCTCATGCCTGGAATGCTCTCCCTCCCCCAACTACTGACCTCCCTGGCTTCCTTTAAGTCCCAACTAAAATCCCATCTTCTACAGGAAGCCTTCCTTAACTGAATTCCAATGCTTTCCCTCTTTTAATCTTTCCTATGTATCCTGTATATTGCTTGCTTTGTATAAATTTGTTTGCATGTTGTCTCTCCCATTAGATTGTAAGCTCCTTGAGAGTAGGGGCTATCTTTTGCCTCTTTTTGCATTTTCAGTGCTTAGCACAGTGTCTGATACATGGTAGACACTTAATAAATGTTTATTTAATGAATGAATGCATAAAACGAAATACATAGGATATAAAGAAAACAAATGACCTTGAAATACAATGATAAAAATATTCAAAACAAAACAAAACATAAAGTTCACATATTTCCCTGTTTTAGATCATAGCTGATAGAGAGCAGCATATGACAACTCAGTGTTTTTCATTTACCTTCAGAATTTCAAAAAGTGAGTTATCTAATAGCTGTTGACAAGTCAAATTTGGGAGAGGTCTTTAACAAATTTTTTTAAACTTTATGGAAAGGATCTGATTAAATTAATGTGAAATTAAGTCTTTCAAGATGAAAACTTGTGGTCAAATTGTAACCTACAAAAGTGTAGAAAGTGTTCACATGGATGAAATTTAGGGTCATATAAAGTATCAAATAATTGGAGATGTGGCTAGCAAGATGGTACAGTGCCAGTCTTCCATATGATACTTTAACTTGCCAACTCTAAAAGAAAGCAAATTGCACCAAATCTAGAATTTAAAGATAAATCCACAAGATAATAAAACAGAAACATAAGGTAAAGAGCCTCTTGAAATAACATTGGATAATTGAAGTACTTGGAGCTTCCATTTAACATCCACACCTCTAGCCCATAATGAATGCTGTGTGAAGTCAGTGCAAGCAACACAGGTCTGTTCTGTATAATACATCTCAGTTCTCCCACGGCATTGATTTTTTCTGAATCCCTTTCTCCACTCATCAAAAAGACATGAATTCTGCCTAGCCTTCTAAAGGAAAAAGAGTAGAGCTGAATAAAAGGAGAGGAGGAAAGATGGCAACAAAACCATCTATTGGATTTCAGTGGCTAAAGGAAAGGGGACTAGAAATGCAACTGGTGACAGACTTCTGTTCCTCAGAATTTATTTTGGACAAAGAACTAGCCAGAGCTCCATATAATATACCCCTAATCGGAAGAATTAGTCTGTGAATGGGAGGAATCAAGAATGAGGAGAGAAGTCAGACAAAAGTTACTGGGAATATAAGAAAATGATTGAAAGACAAAAAGGCAAAAAGAGAAAGGATGTGTACATCTAGCTCCCATTAGATAAAGAAACAATGAAACTCATAAAGAGAAGATAAAAATCCCACATAGTCATGGTACATTGAACAAGTATTGTACTCTGAAGGAAATGAACCAAAAACTACAAGTGAAAAGCGCAACTTTCCAGATTTTCCAGAGATCACGGAACAACAGCAAGAAACTTCAGGATGCTTCAGAAGAAAAACAAAACTCTTAAGAGAAGATGTTAGAATGGAAATTAGAAAAGAAATCAGAGCTCTCCAATAATAAGTTATGAAAGCAAAAAAGGATAGAAAAACAAGTATCGATAGAGTTTTAAAAAAGAAATAGAGTCTCTGAAAAAGGAAATAAGATTAGACACTTAAAATACAAATTAGAAAGAAAATATAATAGAAGTAAAAAATAATTTTGTAAGAAATAAAGGACCAAGGAAACGTAAGTTAAAAACCAATTGGAGATTAAACAACTTAATCTTAAAGAATGAGTGAGTTAAAGAACAAGTCATAGAAACAATTAAAAATTTCATTAAAGAGAATGACAATAATGAGATAACACATCAAAACCTGTGGGATAAAGCAAAAGCAGTGATTAGAGGAAAATTTATATACCTCTAAATGCTTACATCAACAAAACAGAGGAAGAGCAGGCTAATGAATTGGGTATGCAATTTTTAAAAAAAACTAGAAAAGGAATAAATAATTAACTAAAATAACCTAATTAAACACTAAATTGGAAATCTTAAAAATTTAAGGTGAGATTAATAAAACTGAGAGTAAAAAAGCCATTGAACTAATAAATAAAACTAGGAGTTAATTTTATGGAAAAAAATAAACAATTGGTTAATTAGATTTTAAGAAAAAGAGACAAGAAAAACAAATCACTATTACAAAAATTAAAAGAGTAAATTTACCATCAGTAAAGATGAAATTAAAGCAATTATAAGGAATTACTTTGCCCAATTATATGCCAATAAATTAAACAATTTAAGTGAAATGGAAGAATATTTACAAAAAATATAAATTGCCTAGAATATCTGAATAGACCTATTTTAGAAAAAGAAATTGAACAGGTAGATAGATTTACAAGTGCATTCTATCAAAATTTAAAGATCAACTAATTCTAATATTAAATAAATTATTTTGAATAACAAGTAAAGAAGGGATTCTACCAAATTCCTTTTATGAAACAAATGTGATACTGATGTCTCAGCCCGGAAGAGTAAAAGCAGACAAAGAAACTTATAGAACAATTTCATTAATGAATATGGATGCAAAAATCCTAAATAAAATACTAGCTAGAAGATTACAACAATATATTACAAAGATTATATATTATGATTAAGTGAGATTTATACCTGGAATGCAGGGATAGTTTAACATAAGGAAAACTATTAACATAATTGATTATATCAATAATAAAAGTTAAAAAATACAATCATATCAATAGATACAGAAAAAGCATTTGATAATATTCAACACTTATTTCCATTAAAAATACTTGCAAGTATTGGTATTAATGAATTTTTCCTTAAATTGATAAAAAGCAGTTATTGAAAAGCATCAGTAATCATTATTTGTAATGGGGATTAACTGGAGGCCTTCCCAGTAAGATCAGGTGTGAAACAAGGATGCCCATTTTCACTAATATTATTAATATTGTATTGGCAATCCTAGTAATAGAAATAAGAGAAGAAAAAGAAATTGAAGGAATCAAAATAGGGCATGAGGTGATAAAACTCTTTTTGCAGGCGATATGATGATATTCTTGGAAAATCCCAAAGACTCAACTAAAAACTTAGTTGAAACAATTAATTTTAACAAAGTAGCAGGATATAAAGTAAATCCACATAAATCATCAGCATTCCTATATGTCATAAACAAAACTCTGCAAGAAGAAATAGTAAAAAATATCCCATTTAAAATAACTATAGATAGTATAAAATACCAGGGAATACATCTGCCAAAACAAACCCAGGAACTATATAAACAAAATTATAAAAAAATCCTTTTTATACAAACAAAATTTTTTATACAAAAAAAATTGGCAAGGTATTAATTGTTCATGAGTAGGCAGGGCCATTATAATAAAAACAACAATTTTACCCAAACTGATTTATATATTCAACACCATACCAATTAAATTACCAAAAAATTATTTTACTGAATTAGAAAAAATAACAAAATTCATTTAGAAAGGCCAAAAGTCAAGAATTTCAAAGGAAATTTAAAAAAGTGTAAAGGAAGGAGGTTTAGCAGTATCAGATGTTAAACTGTGTTATAAGGCAGTGATTATCAAAACTATCTGATACTGGCTAACAAACAGAAAGGCAGATCAATGGAATAGAGTAGACATATTATTTACAGTAGCAAATAAAGATAATAACCTTGTATTTGACAAGTGCAAAGACTTAAGACTTTGAGATAAGAGTTCATCATTTGGTAAAAATTGTTGGGAAAACTGGAAAGCACTATGGCAGAAACTGGGCACGGACCAATATCTCACACCATTTACCAAGATATGGTCAAAATATATTTGTGACCTTGACATAAAGAGAGATTTTACAAGACAATTAGAAGAACATGGAACATATTACTTATCAGACTTATGGATAGGTGAACAATTAATGAATAAAGAAGATGTAGCGAGCAAAGTTATATGCAAAATGAATAATTTTGGTTATATTAAATTAAAAGGTTTTTGTACAAATAAAACAAATATAGCCAAAATTAGAAGGAAAGCAGAAAATTGGAAGAAAAAAATTATTGATAGTTTATCAGATAAAGGTTTCAATTCTAAAATATATAAAGAACTTTGTCAAATCTATAAGAATATGAGTCATTCCCCAATTGACAAATGGTCAAAGGATATGAATAGGAAGTTTTCCAATGAGGAAATCAAAACAATTTACAGTTGTATAAAATGCTCTAATTCATTATTGATTAGAGAAATGCAGATTAAAACAACCTGGAGATATCATTTTATACCTACTAGATTGGCTAAATGATGGAAGGGAGAAAGTGACAAATGTTGGAGGGGATGTGAAAAAATTAGGAGACGAATTCATTGTTGGTGGAATTGTGAAATGATCCAACCATTTTGGAGAGCAATCTGGAATTATGAATCATTAAGCTACCTACACATTTTGACCTAGTAACACTACTGCTTAGTCCATTTCCAAAGATGATCAGGGGAAAAGAAAAAGAACCTACATGTTCTAAAATATTTATAGCAGCTTTCTTTGTGGTGGCAAAAAACTGGAAACTGGAGGGATGCCCATCAATTGGGGAACAAGTTGTGGTATACAATTGTGATGGAATACTACTGTGCTATAAGAAATAACGAGCTCAGTGATCTTAGAAAAACATGGAAAGATTTGCACAAAATAACGAAGAGTGAAATGAACAAAACCAAGAGAACACTGTATATAGTAACAGCAATATTGTTTTAAGAACTACTTTGAGCAAATAAATTATTTTGTCTATCATAAATACCGAAATTAACTATAAAGGTCATATGAAGAAAGATACTATCTGCATCCAGAGAAAGAACTGACAAATAGGAGTGTGTATAGAATAATTTTACATACATATACATGCATATTTATGTATGTGTATGTATATACATACATACATACATACATACACACATACATACATATATATATAGTGTCTAATTGTAGCCATCTCTAGGGTAGGGTGGGGGAGGAAGAAAAAAAGACAAAAAAAGAAACTTACATGATATTCTTCTATATTTGAAAGGAAGAGCAAGTTGTGCACAGTAGACTTGTAGTTTCATGTACTTTTTTATGTCATGGAAATGCATGTTTTATTTCATAAATTTATAAAAGAACACATGAATTCTCACTATCATGCAGCCGAGCATGAAGATAAGATGTGCAGAGGCTTTCTACCTGTGTGACTTAATCTCATTGGACCTAAGTTTCTTTACCAGTGCAAAGAGGGGCTAGACAACTTAACCTTTCCAGTATTTTTAGCTTTGGATCTATGATAGTCTATGCACTAAGAATTACTTGCCTCTCAGAAGCACAATGTAAATTTTTAAAAATCTGAATATAACACTGAACAAAAAGTTCTCAAGAGAAGACTTATTCCAAAGATAGAACTTAGATATGACTTAGGTATTTCAAAGATTATGTCTTGTTTTAGATGTGAATGCATCTAAAACAAAACTCATTGCCTTTTCCTCTAAACTCACTTTCCTTCTTACTTTCCCTAGGTTTTGTAAGGCATAACCACTCTTTCAGCCACTCAGATTCGTAATTGTGCAGTCATCCTCAATTTTTCACTCTCTCTTATCACCAAGTCTTGCTCATTCTACTTACATATTCCTTAATCCATTCGCAACTCTACTCTAGGCCCTCTTCCCTCTTCTGGATTATTATTATAGCTTCCTGATTGTTATCATAGCCTTCAGACTTTCCCCTCTCCAATTCATCCTTCATATAGCTACAAAATTAATATTCTTACCTTCATTAGAACTCTGATCATGACAGTAGCCGCGTAAAAAATTACAGCGTCTTCTTCATACTCTAAGGATAAAATATGAAATCCTTTATTTGGCATTTATAGCCCTTTGCAACTTGTATTTGTCTTATTTTTTTCCGATCTTCTAACATATTATTCCCCTTCAAACACATTAAGTTCTTGCTGAACTTGCAGTTTCTCATACATGATATCTCATCTCTCATCTCCCTGACTTTTCAGAGATTGTCCCCTATGCCTGGAATATTTTCCTCCTTACTTCCATCTAATAGAATTTCTAGCTTTTTTCAAAGCTCAGGTCAAATGCCACATCTTGTAAAAAAAAGTCTAAGAGAACTTAATAGCAGCACAATAAAGGCCATGAACTTTTCTATTCTGAGATTTCTAATTAAAAATGTAAAACTTAATATATTTGCTTTTCCTCTTTTGTACTTTAGTTAGGCCTATAGGAGATGAGGACCTAGGACAGAGCCTTGGGGAATATCCATGGCCTGGTTAGAAGATATGACCTGGATGAAGATCCAGCAAAGGAGCAGTTAAACAGGTAGGAGGAGAATCAGGAGAAAGTAGTGTCATGAAAACAGAGAAATGAAAATATTAAGAGGAGAATTATCTACAGTGTCAAAGATTGCAAAGAAGACAAGAAGGATGAGGGCTGGAAAAAAGGCATTCAATTTGGTAATTGAAAGATCATTGGCAACTATAGAGAGAGCAGTTTCAGTTGGATAATGATGTCAGAAGCTGGATGCAAAGAGGTAAGAAGGGAGTGAGAGGAAAGGAAGGGAAGGCACTGATTGTAGATGACTTTTTTGAAGAAGCCATGGAAGCAGGAAAATATACAAGATGATATAGCCAGTTGGGCTGGGATGGATCAAGTGAGGTTTTTTGAGGGCAGAGGAAACATGGACATGTTTGTAGACAGTAGGTAAGTAGCCAATATATATAGAAAGAGTATGAAGATACGTGATAGGGTGGGGATGGTAGAAAAGATAATATGCTGGGGAAAATGGGATCACTTGGGCATTTAGAGGGCTCCTTGTCTTGTCAAGAAGAGCCACCTCTTATGGGGATGAAAGAGAAAATAGTAGAGGAAAGCAACTGAGCAAAGTGAGATGAGGAGGAGGGGGAGAGAGGGAGCTTTTGACAAATGAAATTTTTTGGTGAAATATGAAGCAAGATTCTCAGCTGAATGGGGCAGAGGGAAAGGGAAACAGGGATGTTTTGGTGAGGGATGAAAAAGTTTGGAAAAGCCACTGTGGTGAGTGAAGTGTAAAAGGATTGCCTTGCCACAATAAGAACACAGTTGAGATTATGTAATATAAACTTGTAGTGGACCAGTCAGTGCGGTTTTGAAATTTTCTCCAGCTTCATTTAGCAGCATGTGAGTGAGAGCAAAAGCAGAAAATAGTGGGAGTAATTCAAGGCTGAAGTTTGGTAGGAAAATACCTTCAGTAGTATAAGGACTTAAGGGCCTTGAGAGAAGACAGTGTAGAAGTGAACTGGTTCATTAAGGGGTAATGATGGGGAAGGGAAGAGAGGGTGGCCAGTCTTGGAGTGATAGTCTGAAAAAGAATTGAGGGATGGATGGAGGAAAAATCAAGTGAATCAACAATTTATGTTATTGAGATCACAATGCAATGTTAGGTAGGTGGCTCATCAGTAAAGAAAACTTGGAAGGCACTGGACATAGACAATGATATGGGCTCTAGATTGAATTAGAGGAAAAGAATGGACAAGATTATATTTGGTAAGTAGTATAGCGCCCTCAACAATCCCAAAATGTTCCCTGCCACTTTTAAAAACCAACATTCTCCTTGTGATCCTATGTGGCTACATATCATAAAATAATACTATGATCTCAGAATAATTAAAATTGCTAATAACCCAAAGGGCAATGGAAAGACACATGGTGAGAGTAAGCAAGTCTGTATCACATTACCAGTGATGACTTATGTATGAGTGGTGGAGTAAAAGGCATCATTAAAAGCATGTATGACTAGGAAAGGATGTGGATTGGTCCTGTAGCAAAAGTAAAGGAAAACAAATGGATAATTTGAGTTGCCTTATATACATAAAATTGTAACTCACACAGAGGAAGGATGCTAGTACATTAGGCTGTTCCTTTGTAAAGGATTTATGAAATAAGAATCGTGGGATCATAATTCTAAGATTGGAAGGAATCTTAAAAATAATTTCTTCCAATCTTTTCATTTTATAGTTAAGGGAAACAGAAGTCCAGGGAGGTTATGTCAATTGCTTAAGGTTATATCCAGTAGCATGCTGTTGAATATTTAACAACTGGCTCTATAGAGGGAAAACATATGCAGGACACACTTTTAAATTAATCTGCATGGTTGTTTAGTCATGTCTGATTCTTTGTGACCCCATTTAGAGTTTTCTTGGCAAAGATTTTGGAGTGGTTTGCCATTTCCTTCTCCAGCTCATTTCATAGATGAGGAAACTGAGACAAACAGGGTTAAGTGACTTGCCCAGGGTCAAACAGCCAGCAAATGTCTGAAGCTGGATTTGAACTCAGGCCTTTCTGACTCTAGGCCTGGTACTTTTTCTACTGTGTCATCTAACTGACCTTCTTAAGTCTAGACAGCAATAAAATAATAAATCAAACATAATAAATTAAGCAAAATAAGAAATCAGGCCTTGGTTTGTAACACTGGCTGATTTCTTAGGTGTAAATATTCACACTGAAAGTTTAGCAACTGTCTCCTGCTGATTCAAGATGCTGCAAACATATGCCTGGTTCCATAGATAGTATATAACAGAATGAGGACTCGAATTCAGATCCCCCAACTCCATGTTTAGTGCTCTTTCCATTTCACCTCAAACTGAAGAATCACATGGAATGAGAAAGTATGGATGGATTGGGATTTGGGGAAAAGGTTATCAAACATATACCATGTCCCAAAAATCTTAGTGCAGTTTTATGCTTTGATAGCTTTGGTCCCAAAAAAGACTTTTGGAACATCCTACATTTCTTAAAATAAATGGATCAAATATTTTAGTGGGTCAAACTATTTTAGTTCTGTAGAATTATTTTTTCATTATAACAGTATTGGTTAAAACTGAATTGGATTCACTGTGAATATGTTGAGTAAGGTCTCTGGAGAGTGAGTCAAAGGAATTTTAAGGAATCATTTCACATACTGTGCTCTGAGAAAAGATGAAATTTCATAAATAATGTATTTCCTATAGTAAATACTAAGTCCTGATTCCTCTAAAAATATCCACATGTTCTGAAAATGCCCATATATATACATATATATATATATATATGTGCATATATATGATATATATTACACACACATACAATAAATTACTGTCACATTTGCATGTGGTTTGGGTTTAGGGGTCTTGTTTTGTGCCTTTAACATTTCCATTTAATACACACAGCAGAGCTGTTTTCTCAACCATGTGCATAAAACATGTGTAAATTTGTTTATCCTTTAAAAAATAAACAAACTCTGCCTTAAGCAATTTAACTGAGAAATTATAGGCATGGAAATTTCTTACTTGTTTTCCTTCAGAGAATATATGGGAAGTTTGCATTTCATTCCATTCCATTTCAAACTCCCTCTCCTACCCTGCCTCCCGCCCCTCCCCCAGAGGAAGTTTCGAAGTATAGTGGTTGAATCTTACGTCTCATACTTAATAGCTATAACACTCTTGATAAGCCTCAGTTTCCTTACTTATAAAATTGTGATCATAATAGAAAACTACCTCACAGAGCTGTTGTGAAGCACAAATAAAAAAATAATTTATTTGTCATGTTCTTAGAGATTGTACCCCACAAACCCATATTAACTAAGTCACAGAAGCCAGTGACACTGTAAGCCGAGGGGATAGGCCAGAATTCATGAATACTCATCATACCTGCAGAAATGGATGTCTGTCAGTGACACTGAGTTGGAATCCCCCAGAGGACAGTGTGAATCCACTCCCCTCCTGTTCATTCGTAACCCCTGCCTTGATTATGTCTCTTACTTCAAGCTGCACCTTGGTTCTATTTTGTAACCTGTTAACACCTACCTTATGCCTCTGCATTGTTCTCTGTGTTACTCATTTTCACTCTCCATAGACTGTTGTATCCCATGTCTTGAAGCTATATAGCAACTGCTAGAATGTTGGTATTGAAAAAAAAAGATTGGTCATTGTTTCTGGGAGAAGGCTGAGATCATTGAGAAACTGCAATTTTCTGAAGGCAATTCAGCTTGTTCTCCTTCTATTTAATTCTGGGCCATATATCTTGTCTATTTGTACTATCTGTTCAAGATATATGCACTGATGGACATGCTCTATAGCTCATCCATCCAATTGCATGGCATTAAATGGGCGATCAGTGCTTTTCAGTCTCTTGGTTTTTCCTGTGTGGATAGTCAGAGCAAACCTTTTGAGGGGTTATGTTTCTCTACCAGGAACCTCAGCAATGTTCCTGTACTTGAGAATGAATGAATAAAAATCATTGTTGCTGGAGATATGCAAAGAAAAGTAAGACAGTCTCTGCTCTTAATGAGCTCAAACTACTTTATATTTATCTACTTGGTATATTCACTTTGTATAAATAGAAAGCCTTTGTATTTATTCTCTCTATAGTTATGCTCTGTATATTCTTATATGCAGTTGTTTCTCCCTACCCTAATAGAATGAAGCTCCTCGTGAAGAGGGATTGATTTATTCTTTGTACCTGTATTGCTAGTGACTTACCAGGTGCCTGGCATATAGTATGTGCTTAATAAATATTTCATTGATCAAATTTCTCCCTAGGATATTTTTTTAAATATCATGTATAAAGGATGCCTTACAAAAGCATAGTAAGGCTGTGTTTCTTTCTCTCTCTCTCTTTTTTTTGACTAAATAGTAGATAATAATAAACCCAATCTTAAAACAATCAGAGAATAGGTTTAAGTAAAGTTAGAAGTTTTAGCAATAATGTAGTCCAGTATTCTCATTTTACATTTGGGGAAACTGAGACCCAAAGAGATTAAGTGACTTCCCCATGGCAGAACCAGGATGTGAACCCAAGTGTTCTGATTCTAAATCCAGTGCCCTTTCTGCTATACCAACATGGCAGTCGAACTGATTGTTGGCATTATAGAGACACAATAACTTCTTTGGAGACTGATTTTTTCATTTTGTTCTCATTTTTCCTTTTTTTTGTGGCTTAGGTATTCACAGAGTCGAATGTGAAACAAGGTGAAGCATATGCATTTTTATCATGTACATCATTATAGTGTATTGTCTTAAACTTTTAATCAATCTTTAAAGAATAGCTTCTCCTTCTGAATGAAACTTATATAATTGCTTTATAAGCTCATTGCATCCTCCCATGTATGTAGGGGGAATGGAAGGAAATAGGGACTAGGAAGAGAAAATTTTATAGGATTAAAAGAATCCAGAGAGTTCAATTTCTTCTTGCAGTCCAGTTTGAAAGTTGTGCCTGAAGGGTGCCAAGGAGAGGGTTGAAAACTGGAAAAATGCAGCCTATTATAGGGACACTTTACCCACATTTCAGAGGGGTGTAGGTAAAAGATCATATGTCATCCATCTGAATTCAAAGGCTCAGCATTGCACATTATTTACAATGTGGTGAGTGGCAAATTCGATCTGCTTACATTCTTATTTGGCCTAACGATATTAAAACAGGATGACTAGTTCCTCTTGCCAGGGGGCACATTACATGCTTTGTGAGGATAATTGTAATGACTGACAGATGTCATTGAAATGACTTTTGACCCTTCCACTTTTGAGACTAGGTTTCATATTTAGCTGTACATGTCTGTTAAATGCCAGCAAACATGGTGGTATTTTTGATGATTTACCTGAAGAGGCAAGATGGGGTTATAGATAAAGTGCTGGGCTTAGAAACAGGAATACTTGGGTTCAGATCTCACCACTGACATGTATTTAACTGTGTGACCCCAGGCAAGCCACTTAACCTCTTGGTGTCCCAGACATTTCTCTAAGACCCTAAGTTATTTACATTGTGGGAGGTAGTTTCCACACCAGGAGTTTTGTATACTTATGAAATCACAAGCCTAGGTACCCCAAATACAATTATCATACCTGTCTCCGTAACCTCTTCCATTTTAACTACTATCAGTGTAGCTGGCTAGGCCTAAATAAAGTAGAAAAGAGGAAAAGCAAACATATTAACTTTTACATTTTTAACTAGAAATCTCAGAAGAGAAAAGTTCATGGCCTTTATTGTGCTGCTATTAAGTTCTATTAGATTTTTTTTTTAAAGTTAGCTAAGATATGCAGCATTTCAGAAATGGATTTTAGAAATCATCTAATTCAATTCTATTCTTTTTCAGATGAGGAAACTGAAGCTCAGAAGGGTGAGATGACTTGCCTAAGGTCACACAGCTAGCTAGTTGCAGAGCAGCCCCTGCCCTATTTGCCTGCCCTTCTCCTTGGGAGGTATGGACATAACCATCTGCACATGGCTTCCCCATTCTCTGCTAAATACTTTAAGGCTGGTTGTGGTTGCCAGATGTGTGACCTTTACAGTACGGCTTTCTGGATCACCTCTTCTGTCTGAAGGCTCTTAGCTCTTGATGTCATTCCCTAAGCCTGCTGCAGGGTTCCAGCTGCCAAGAGACAGCCAGCATCAATGATCTTAGGCTTGGGGTACGCCACTGGGATGGCCGCTCCGTAACATGTGTGGTGGAGGAATTTCGGCGGCTGGAATTATATTCTTTTTTAAGTAGGAAGACCAATTCCTTACCCAAACTTTTTAAAATCCAGTGACCTTGACTCTCCTCATTCTTGGACTTCCACCTTCACCTTTTCTCTTTCCCCAACTCAACTCAACCCTTTCTTTCCCAAAGTGATTTTGATGTTCATTATGCCTGATCATTGTTTTCTATAATGAACAATGTCATCTTCTTCCTCTTGTTTCCTCAATCCCTTGCTTTAAATAACTCCCAGCTTCAAAAACCAGCCTTAACCCCAAATCACTGTGGTCCCAAACCAAGCCCTGTTTGGTCACTGTTTGGGCCCTGATTGGCTTAGAATGACTGTAAATAACAATTGTTTCTGTTTGGGCCAGAAACCCGGAGGGTCTTCCCCTACCAGATCTATTTTTAAAGATGACATTCTTTACCTCATTTTTTTTATTGTCTTAATCACTGAATGGGTACTGCCCCAGTCAAACTGAGACCTGTTAAAGACCTTAGCTTGAAAAGGCCAAGATCCCCCACTGCATTCAGGGCCATCCCCAATCATCCTGATCTATATCTAGCCACTGGACCCAGATGGCTCCAGAGGAGAAAGTGAGGCTGCTGACTTTGCACAGCCCTGCCTCACTCAAATCCAATTTACTTGCACGTCATGGCATCACCTCCCTGATGTCAATGTCCTCTTCGAGAGTGAAGGACAAACAGCAGCAGCAGCAATAGCTAAAGCTTATACTGTGCTTTAAGGTTTGCAAAATGCTTTACATAGATTATCTCATTTGATCATTTTTGAGGAAGATCTCAGGCCTGCCATGTTCACTCCACTCCTTTTCTTACCCCTCTCCTGAATCTCTGCTCCACCTTGTCTCTACTTGGGTACCTTCTCCTCCACCCCTTTTTTGGCTTCTGTTTGTGTGTGTGTGTGTGTGTGTGTGTGTGTGTGTGTGTGTTTGTGTGTTACTTTCCCCTGTTAGAATGTAGAATCCCTGAAGGCAGAGATTATCTATATTTTTTCCTTGCATTTGTATTTCTAGCATTTAGCACAGTGCCTGGTGCATAATAAAAGCTTAATAAATACTTGTTAATTTGACTTGATGCTTACAACAGGCCTGTGAGGTAGGTGCTATTATTGTCTCCATTTTATAGATAAAAAAACTGAAGCTGAGAGAGGTAAAGTGAATTGCCAAAGTAAATAGATGAGGCAGAATAAAAGCTCAGGTATGACTTCAAGTCCAGAATTCTATCCATTATGCCCCCTAAATGCCTTTCAAGTTTGTGCCTGGCCTAAACTCACTCCAGCTCTTTAAGTCAGATTGGTCTCAGAATGAGGTCTAGGAATCATCAAATCTAGGGAGATTGTTTTCTGTTCCTACATAGAGCTTCAGGGTTACCTGAGGCCACTTCCTGAGTCTGAAAAGGCATAGCCTGTGATCTCTTTAGATTAGAGAGCCTGGACTCCGGGAAAAGGCTTACATCCAATTTCCGTGTGGACCTGACATCTGATTGATCTGACATTTACATGATGAGTCAGTTACACTTAATGTAGGAGGATGTTCATGGTAATCTCCATCAAAATTTTCCTGAGTACGTTGTGGTATGTGGTAATGCGTTAGTGTCATTGTTGTGACCTTCTAATATTATCTTGATATATACAGACAAGCATGAAGAATACAAAGTCCAGAAAGCACATTTTGTCTTTATTAAGTTTCCTTGATTTATATGTTTGTTTGAAAATATACTGCTCATTACTTATGCCATAATTTGTCTGAGGCTGGGTGCAGAGATATGAGAAAATCCCAAACCCAATTTACAAAGCCACTTCTAACTTTTAAAAATATTTGGTTAAATTCTGGGCACTGGTTCAATGTTGTCATTCCTTTCTTTTGGTTAGAGGTATTCCTTTCTTCCCTAAGTTGTTTATAGTAGCATGCTTTCTTACTGACTGAAAAGTTTTCAGAGATATACAGAATCATGCAATCTTGGAGTTGCCAAGCATCTTAAAGGTCATCTGGTCCAATCCATACCAGAAGCAAGAGACTGTTCAACAATTTTTCTCGAATGGTTAAACAAATTGCAGTACATGAATATAATGGAATATTACTATAATGGAATACCGCTATAAGAAATAACGAATGCAATGAATACAGAGAAGCATGGAAAGATCTACATGAACTGATGCAGAGCGAAGTAAGCAGAGCCAAGGAAACAATATATGACTATAATAATGTATGTGGAAAGAACAGACATGAAAATATTCAGTCAGTGTTTCAAAATTACAAAGAGCAAGCATTGCTTAAAAGAAGAGATAAGAGAAGACATGCCCACTCAATCTCTGCAAAAGTGGGAGGTCTGCATTATAATTATTTTCAGACTTTTGCATGTGCTGATCAGTTATACTCATTTTTTAACTTTTTTTTGTCTTAAAAATTCTACTTGTTATATGGGGTGGCTTTTTCAGGGAAAGAAGGGGAACAGATCTTGGGGCAAATGATAGTGATATAACCTCCCCCCAAATAAATCAATTAAAACTTATACAAATTAAAAATGCACGTATATATTTATATACCATATAGGTGTGTATACATGCATATATATGCATACACATACACACTACATACATATACACATGTAAATACTACTCATATACAGTGCACATGCATACACGCATGTATGCATACATAGTATACATGCATACAATATACATATTCACACACATAATACATAGTGCAGTACAATACACATGCACTTGTACATACACACATACACATACACACATGTGTAACACATGTCTACACATCTACATGTACATGTGCATACACACATACAGATGCTTATAACATGCAGCATACTCAATGTACACTTACAATGTGTACAGTGCGTATATATGCTTGTGGACACATGCATGTACACAGTCGTGTACATATGTGCATATATACACATAATGGAATATACATGTACATGTGAGCCCACACACATGTATATACATATATACATTCAGTCATCTAGCTTCTGCTAGAAGACTTTGAATAAGGAACCTTCCTCATAATACCCTTTCCAAGCAGGCCATTCCATTTTGGTGCAGGTCTAATCATTAGACATTTATTATATTGTACATAGTATAATATATGATAGATATATAGATATATATATATATATAATATGTAAAGTATGTTATATTTTCACATCAATTTGAAAGATGCCCTAGCAGCTTCTACTCATTGATCCTCTCTTTTCTTTCAAGGTCTTTCCCTTCCATTTTTTCTCCCTGGAACAAAGCAAAATAAGTTTAATCCTTGTTCTATGTAATAGCCTTTCAACTATTTGGAAGCAATTATCACATCCTTCCTTAAATTAATTCTTCTCCAGGCAAAACTTCTGCATATTTAAGCTAATCATTATATGACATGGCCCTGCATCTCACCACCTTGTGAATATGGTACGATTTGTTGATATTTCTTTTTTATGTATTTCAAATTTAACTTTATATTAGCAGTATTACCCTGCTTGTCTGTCCTCTTCCAAATTTCCTTTAGCTCTGCTTTCTTTTGTTGATTTTGAAATAATTTATTGATGCCCTTTTCTTTTGATTCTTTCTTTGCTTTTCAGAATCGTTATTTTTACTTAACTCCACATCCCCACAAAAACTACTCTTGTAGTGAATAAGTAAATTATACAAAACAAATCCACACATTGGCCACGTATGAAAATACATGACTCATTCTATGCCTAGTATTCTCATATTACCTGAAAAAACAGTTGTTGTTTCTTCCTGTTTTCCTAGGCTTATTCTACCATTTTCTTTTTTATTTTAAACTTGCTACATCTAGTCTTTCTAGAACCATATTAAATAATAGTGACAGTAATGGGAGTGCTTTATTTACTTCTTATCTTATTGGAAAATTTCTAGTGTTTCTCCATTGCAAATAATGCTCTTATTTTTAGGTAGTGTTTATCATATTAAGAAATACCTATTTCTTCTTCTTTTTAGTGTTTTTTTTAAGCATAAATGAGTGTCATATTTTGTTAAAGGCTTTTCCTGCATCTGTTAGTATTATTGTTTTTTAAATTATTATAAATATGATATATTATAGTTTTTTTAAAGGTGATATGAAAATCTGGACAATATGTGTTTCTAATGATTTCAATTCAATACTTGTCTGAAGTCAATTGTATTTAATTTTTCTAAAATTCTGTCAAGGTTTAAACCTCTTAGTTATAAATATTTTCTTTTGCCTTTTGACAAATTATATGATCTCTTAATTGTTAAATATGATGATGTTTCCTCATTCTTTATCTCTTTCAACCTATCTGCAGCATTTTACACTGTTGACCACCCTTGCATTCTGGATGCCCTCTCCTCTTGGGATTACCCTGAGACGGCTCTCTTCGTTCTTTTCCTATCTTTCTGAATGCTTCTTCTTAGTTGACTTTACTTGCTCATTATACATATCTTGTACCCTAACTGTGTTCATTCCACAAGGTTCTGTCCTAGGACCTCTTATCTTATCCCTCTATAACCTCTGTGCAAATCACTATATATGTAAACAACCCCCCCCCCAAATGCATATGTATACACATACACTGGTGATTGAATCTAAGGAGAGATACTGGGGACCTATATTTATAGTTATGTATCTATCTCATCACCTATATATTATTGCTTAATGGATATTTCAATTTCCTAGACATGTCCTAGAGATAACTCAGCTCAATGTATCCAGATTGAATCATGATGTTTCCCCTTAAACCCTCCCTTCCAAACTGCTCTCATTCTGTCAAAGGCACCATTAACCTTCCAGTCTCCCATGTTCATAATCTTGGCATTTATCCTGTACTCCTTACTCTCCCTCACCATATTTAGCCAACCAGTTGCCAAATCATGCTGTTTTCATGTCTACCAAGTCTCCCTTCTGACCCCTTCTCTCCATTCACAGAGGTCCTATTTTAGTTCAGGCTCTCATCATATCTCACCTAGATTATTGCAAAAGAATCTAAATTGGTTTCCCTGTCTCTCCCTAATCCAGTCCGTTCTACACATGGCTGCCAAAGTAATTTTCCGAAAGCACAGATCTGATGATATGACTTCTCTGCTCAAATAACTTGAGTGGCTTCCTAATGTTTCTAGAATAAAATATAATCTTTTCTGTTTCACTTTTAAAGCACTTCATAACCTAACCTTCATGTATTTTTCCGACTTTGTTGGCTATTACTCTTTCTCCCACACTCTGCAATCCTACCCAACTGACTTTCTGTTTCTCACATTTGACACTCCATCTCCAACTTCAATGCCTTGCATTGGACATCCCACATGTCTGGAATTCACTACCTACTCACCTCCACATCATAGGTTGTCTTTATTCTATTAATATGCAGCTCAAATACTATTGACTGCATGAGCCTTTCCTCCCCTCTGTGCTCTCTCCCATTGCTAATGCCCTCCCTCTCAAATTAACTGGTATTTAGCTGCTATATGCATGCATGTATGTATGTATACACACATATACACACATTTATATAATATATACATATATGTGTATTTATTTATATTCAGAAGTATGGGATGCATATTATGCTATTCTTATATATAGGCTATATATACTTATATGTGCAATTGTCTCCCCTTTTAGAACATGAGCTTCTTATGAGTAGAGATTGTTTCATTCTTTGTACTTGATTCCTACCTAGCACAGTGCCTGATATATAGTAGACACTTGATTTATGCTTGCTGATCAATTCATTGATCAAATAAAATGTACCTGGACGTAGGGCTTCTACTTGCCAAGGTGGCCCTTCAACTCATAGCTCAACCATGTTCTATGAAAGTTTAATATAAGGACTCCCTCTAGGCTTCCTCCTGGCCTAGCCAGTCCTATACTGCCACCATTCTCTGACACTTTCAAAGTAAACATTTTTAAATCCTTTTATGTGGGAAAAACTTCATGCCTCTCCCCAAGAAAACCAGAAGCTTCCAGACAAAATATGCCAGTATGTTCTGTACAGTTCTTAGACTTTTAACCCAGACTGGTTTCTGGAAATAATAATAATAATAATAATAATAATAATAATAATAATAATAATAATAATAATAATAATGATATACATACATACACATATACATAGTACTTTAAGGTTTGTAAAATGCTTTATACATCATATCATTTAATCCTCATAATAACCTTGTAAGGGAGGGGCTATTATTATCCCCATTTTACAGATAAGGAACCTCAAACTGATAGGTTAAAGGATTTTCTTAGTATTACATGGCTTGTATTTGAATGCAGGCTTTCTTGATTGCAGGTCCAGCACTCTATCTGTTGCATCACTAAGCTCCCTCTAAATCGGCATGGCCC
Organism: Phascolarctos cinereus; assembly: GCF_003287225.1. Taxonomy (NCBI): domain Eukaryota; kingdom Metazoa; phylum Chordata; class Mammalia; order Diprotodontia; family Phascolarctidae; genus Phascolarctos; species Phascolarctos cinereus. The sequence goes on from NW_027555847.1 coordinate 254,938,055, forward strand.
ATCCGTGAGGACTGAACATCCCTCGGGTTATTTGTCATTCTTTATTTCCTTAAGGAGTATTTCCTTCTAAAAGATAGGGTTCGTATTAGGCTATGCCTTGTATTCTCTCCCTCATTACAACCTCTAAGATGTCATGGTTCCTAGACTAACCAGTTACTACTTATTGATCAGAATCTGCTCCAGAATAGTGGTATCTTTATTCAACTCTTCCTCTTCATTCTGAAACATGAAACGTGAAATGGATTTTGGAAATCCAGAAAAGAATTCTAGAACTCAAAAGGGCTCTTAAAGATCATCTGGTCTAATTGCATTTTGCTGATGAAAAAACAGATTCAGAGGCATTTGTTCAGGCTCATACTGTTAACTGGTGATACAGCTGGCACTAGACCAGAATCTCCTGACTCTTAGTACAGATGGCTTCATGCTAAGCCATGCTGTCTCTACCACAATACTGGTGCACTGTCTGGGTGTCCTGGAATGAACCAGACCCCCAGGCTGATTGAAGAGGCTCCTGAGCTCTTAAAGACATCCTGGAATTCACTAGGTCTCTTTTGGACCGGTTATAATGTGGGAACAGTCCACTCCTGATGAATGATGATACCCTAAGCCCACCCCAGACCAGATAGATACTCTAGTCTAAAATCCAGGGTGTTTGGCTGGATCAGGACCAGCCTTAAGCATACAACAATTGAATGCCTATTACACTCATTCTATTCATTTCCATTCTAGTTGACATCTGAATCTCTTTCTTTGTGCTACTGTTGATTTTGTTTTGGGGCTTTGCAAAGATATTTTGCACCATATTTGTGTGTGTTTGTGTATGTTTGTGTGCATGAACTCTTGTAAAAGATGGATCAAAATCAGACACTGAATTAAAATCAGTCATTTAGCTCCAGGGGAGAGATTTCATGTCCCACAACTTCGTTGTTTTCCTTGCAGCAAAGAACTGAACCCTATTGTGGTGACATAGGGCCTCATCTGAATGGAATTCTATTAAAACTAAAAGTCTGGAAGAGAAATATCTTTCTTTAGTAAAGACAAGAATATAATTCAAATCTATTAAATCATATAGTAAGTCAATTAGCAAATGGGAATAATTAAGGCAGAAATGACTTGGTTTCCTAACCCAAAAAAGAGAATGACATAATGCTATTCTCTGTTCTTTGTTATTTAATTAATCTCATATCATTTCTCTGAGTGTTGCTTTATTTTATAATATTTGAGTCTCAAAATTAAAATGAAATTTCTTCCCTGAAGCCTAAGACTAACTAAGCACATTTTAATAAAATTACTTAAATAAAAAAATGCAGGAGACTCTTTTTGAAAAACAAAAAAACCAATTTAAACATATTCATTGCTCTCTACTTGCAAACTAGTAGGACAGACTTTTTATTTACACCATATTCCACAATAAGAGTATTTGGATTATATATCAAATGGCTAACCCTATCCTCTGAGATTCTGGTTCAGTCAACAAAATATATGGAGATAGGACAAAAATATCAAAGATCCAGCATCATGATGGCTATTGTGACTATAATTCAATAATGGATCTGACGTGCTATCAAGATTTCTTTTATGGACATGTACTGCTTTCACATGGAATCCCACATTCCATGAACTTTGTGAATTTGAATCTTTTAGCTTTACCAATAGTCTATCTTGGCAAATTCATTCAAACAATTCACCCTTTTATAGGACTTCCTTTGGGGGAAAAAAGAATGTAGAGTTATTAAACTTGCTCAAACACTTACATGGTACTCCACTGAATCTTTGATGCATATTCCCTCCAGTGATGCAGATTAAAAACCCATCCATTCCTGACTATTCTATGAAATTATGATGACTACAAAGGTCTACCCCATGTGCTGAAACTTCCTACTTTTTCTTGACATCATGAGAATATCAGTGGAGTACATGAGCTGTCCAGTAGTTATCTCATACTCTTACCACATGGCCAGCTCTTCTTTTTCACTCATACCTTTTTTGATGACATCATTTACTTTGTTTCTCCTTCATAATGAATGAATCAATGGAAATCTTTTAAGTAAGAGAATCACTGTTCACCGTAATTAGGATATAGTCATTGTAGCTGTCATCATGGTGGTAGTGGTGGTTGTAGTAGTGATGATATTAGGTTATGGAGGAAAAGGCTTATGGGTTTTAGCTGATTGCATGGTCAGCATTCTAAGAGAGACAATGACAAATTAAAAAGTATCCAAAGGGAAACAGCCAAGATGAGATGGCTCTTGGTGTTATGGCATATGAGCAGTGGTTGAAGGACCTGGAGAGAAGACTTAAAGTAGCTGTCTTTGAGTATTTGAAATATTGCTGTGGAGGAGGATTAGACATTCCATGTAGTTAGAGAGAAGCGTAATGACCAATAGATGGAAGATAGAAGGAAGCAGATTTTACCTCATTATAAGGAAGAACTTCCTAACAATTAAAGTGTCTAGAACTTGAGAAGATGGTGTTACGAAACAGAATTCCCAGCCATTGAAAGTGTATAATCAGAACTTTTCATTGATGTTTTAAAGATGATTCCTGCTTTGGGGCAGATGGGAAGAGGTTGGAATAAAGAACCTCTAAGTTCCTCTACAGCTCTAAGATTCTCATAATTCTAGGTTTCAAGTCTCAAAGCCTCGATGACAGTTATCAGGTAATTTTTTTCTCTTGTATCTCTTATAAAATCTAGTTTGATATTCGGGTACATTGTAGGTTCTCATAAATGCTTGCTGAATAAAGTATGAGTGGTTTAATTTAGCACCCATGCTTATATTCTCCATTTTGTTGGGGCAAAGGACCAAAATGAACCTCTCCTTTCTAGTTAAGCTTCACTTACTGGAGGACTACTGAATCACATGTAACGAGAGAATTGAAAATTTCCTCATGAAAATTCAATAAATAAGAACATGTTTAAGTATCCATTAGATTAGGAAACGGCAATATTTAATACAAACCTTCTATTTCCTTATCTCTGACATTACAAATGCTACTTTTCCTTGGCCAGAAGTGTCAAAACATGAGCAAATGAAATGGAGTGAATTCATTTGTTCTTCCATTCATGAATGCAGCAACTCTTTGTTGGAGTGCCTACTTTGTACAACTATCTGACCTAAAGCAATTGAGAATCCACTAGGGCAGTAAGACATTTACTCAAAGAATATACAGTCCAAATCAATGTGATAAATGGCAAAAGAATGGTAGAAAGAAAGTGATAAAGGAGTTCAGGAGGAAAAGAGGCTTTCTACCATTGAGGCTGTCATGCAGATCTTCTTAGAGAAAAGGTTCTAAGTATCATAAAGTGATAACATCATGACTCCATGACCCTGTAGAGTGTTTGTCTGTGGAAGCCATACCTATGTTCTGTGATCCACTGCCCTTTCACTACCCTAATTTGACTCCTCTTGAACTCATTTTCCCAGTAGCTTCTCATTATAACCAGGGGTATGCTGGGGCCAGCTTGTGCCAGCTTAAAAGAGATGATAGTTAAAGTTTCAGTGTGAGGTTTTATGTCAGAAATCAGCAAATGCTTATCAAATCGGGGTTTGATTTATTGTTTTGTTGATTGTCTTTAGACTTCAGAAAGTGGTATTAGTAATGTAAATGAAATTTTAAATTGTGTCATGTGTATACTTCCTTCCTCACTCCCTCCCCCAAAGAAGCTGGTTGTTAAACATTTATAGACACTTCCTTGATTATTACCATCTCCAGCACTCATTAATCCAACACACAATGTCCATGAACAGGAAAGTCTTTTTGAATACTACCATCTTGGCTTTTCCCTGGAAGAAGAGTTCAGTAAATGCTACTTTGTTTACTCTGTTGATTTTCCCACTTATCTCCCCCATCTACTCTACCTTCCTTATTACTGTAGAGGGCAATACCATCCTCCCAGCCTCTCATGCTTACAACCTAGAGGTCATCTTGGATTCCTCATTGCCACCACTGTAGTACAAGCCTTCATCACCTCACATCTGTATTATTGTAATATCCTGCTGGTGGGTCTGCCTGCATCAAATCTCTCCTCACTCTAATCCATCCTCCATTCAACCTCTGAACTGATTTTCCTAAATCAATTATGTCCAATTATGTCACTCCCCTAGGTGATAAATGCCAGTAGCTTCCTATTGCTTCTTGGAGCAAATACAAAATGCTTTGTTTGGCATTCAAAGCCTTTGTAACTTAGCCTTGCCAGTCTTCTTGCACCTTACTTCCTTTACTTTTCAATTCAATGACACTGGACTTCTGGCTGTTCCATGAACAAGATGCTCCAAGCATTTTCTCTGGCTGTCCCCATGCCTGGAATTTTCTCTCTCTTCCACTCCAACAGGCTTTCTTTAAGTCCCAAGTAAAATCCTGTCCTCTACAGGAAGCATTTCCCAACCCCATTTTATTCTTGTGCCTTCCCATTGCTAATTATTTCCTATTTATTGTATATATTTTGTTTTGCACTTATTTGTTTTCATGTTGTCTCCCCCATTAGACTGTAAGCTCCTTGAGGGTAGGGACTGTCTTTTACCTCTTATCGCTGGTGTTTAGCACAGTGCCTGGCATATAGTAGACATTTAATAAATGCTTATCAATTTATTCTGTAGAAAAGAAATTAAGCTAGAATGTATCTATATCACTTTTTATACTTATTTAAGATTTATATTAATTAACCTACTTAGCTCCTCTAGTAATATCCTACTTTGATACCTCACCATGAAATGGAGGGAATCTTGGGCTCTCGATGGTTATTCCAGGAATATCAGTTCTTCTAGGTTCTTCCAAAATTCAAAGATGTCAAATACAGGCCTAACATACATTTGCTGCTTGTGTATTTGTGCTCATGTCCAATAGAGCCTACTAAATCAGAAGTTTGGTGGATTCCACCATGACCATACTGGCCTACCAGTGCTGGTTAGAGACAGGGAATATAAGCAGTTGTAATAAAGACATCAAAACTTTGAGGGATTAAGTTGAGTCATATAAATTGCATTTGCTGTATTTTGGTTTTCTAAACTTAAAAGATCTTTTTAAGTCTTCCTCTCTCCCTCACAGAGCCTCTTTCTCTTTCCTGTAAGATGAAACTCAATCAGTACCTTCTATAGGAAGCCTTTCCTGATCTCAACTCCAATGCCCTCCCTCCAAACTGCCTTTTATTTAACTACTTTGTGTATGTTTGTAGTTATTCATTTAATTTTTACATTGAATATATATTTGCATATATACTTGTCTATGCAAGTTCTTTGTGAATAACAATTGTTTCTTTTTTTTTTGTATTTGTATCCTCAAAAAAAAAAAACACAAAGCAGAACAAAACAAAACAAAACAAAACAGTAAGCTGGGGGAAGATCAATTCTGCCTGGGACCAAAGAGATAAGGCTAGAATTTGGAAAAGAACATTGGTGAACCAAAAATCTAGGCAGATTAGTACCAGGACATCTGTGGCTAAGTGGGATCCAAGAACTGAGTCTACTGAGATAACAGTTTGGCAGAAATTCAGGAATGGAAGAGGTCAATCAATCAGTAAGCATTTATTAAGCACCTGCTATGTACCATGCTCCAAGTCAACTTTTTGTTAATTATTAGGAAGCCTAGCTTCATTTTTTTTCCAATCTTGGACTTGATGCACAAGACTATCCTGGGTCAGGCCCAGCTCACAATAACATGATTTAAGGGGGAAAAACAACTTCCTAATAGTTGTAACTATGAAAAACCAGAATGGTTTTCCTCATAAGGTGGTTGTTTCCCAACAGAGCATTTGCTGAGTATGTTGTTGTAGGAATTTTTGTTTAAGTACTGGTTAAGCTGATGCCCTCTGAAGTCTCTTTTAATGTTGAATTTCATAGATAATACCAAATTTAGCTTACAATACATGGAAGTTGTCTCATAACTTCAAAGAAAATTAGAGAAAATGTTGCTTGCATTTTTTCCTTTGTGTGGACTTCAAGAGAAGCCATCATTATATTCCCATTATAAACACACTGGTCCACTGAAATCTTTTTGGATCCTGTTTTAAATTATGATTCTGTGAATAGCTTTGGTATGACTCCCATCTTCGTGTCATCTGCAAATTTGATAAGTACACCATCTATATTTTTATCCAAATTGCCTCAGTCAAAGTGAGAACTCAGTAAGACCTTAGCTTAAAAAATCAAGGTCCACCACTGCATCCTGGGCCATCTCTAGTCATCCTGATCAATATCTGGCCACTGGACCCAGCTGGCTCCGGAGGAGAAAATGAGGCTGGTGACTTTGCAAAGCCCTCCCTCACTGTAATCCAATCCACTTGCAAGTCATGGCATCGTCTTTCTGATGCCATTGTCCTCTTTGAGAAAGAAGGACAAACCACACAACACAACACAACAAATGGCATAGGGTCAAACACACCTACTCCTGACGCGATCCACAAGAGACATTCTTATAACCACAGAAAGCCCAGCGAAGATTATAAGGGCTATATTTTATGATATGAATCATTGATATTGTGCTTTAACACGTTGCTGCCTGCATAAGCGGAGTCATGATCATATCATGGGACACTCAAATAATTGTCCGATAATTAAATAGAGATAGTGTCTTTTTGTGGATGGTGTCATACTGAGAAGTCAATCCGGAGAAGGAATCAAGGACGGTGGTGGGGGAAGTGTGAAAGGGAGGGAAAGCAGCATGTCCAATAAGAGATTAAAAAGGGTAAATGGGAAATGGAATAAAGGAATTCAGACATAGACTAGTTAGTCATAGCTGAAACGAAGCACACCTAAGCAAAGTATCCAATAAGTGGCCAAAACGGAAAAGAGAAATAAAAGTTTAAAAATCTCACAACAACGTTCAAAATATGTTTTTTCCCAATGTTGGTGGTCTAATTTACATATCCAACAGTTTTGTCATCGCTGTCTTTTGTGACCAAATACTAGCCTGACCAACCAAACCCTCCATAATCTTTTGCACCTGCCAGTGGTAGGGCCTAGACACATGATAATTAGACATAAATGGTTAGTAGTTTATATAAATTACTGTAATTAGTAATTACCATAATTAGTTCTCATATAGGCAAACCAAGCATTTTCTTAGGTCAGCTGGGTGTGTCTGTGTTGTGGCGGGTGGGAGAGAAGGAGGAAATGAAGAGGAAAACCTGGGAAGAGCAGGAAGCAGTGCTAAAGAAAGATCTTTGGAAGGCCCTTAGATCTGAATATGGGGGTACTCAGGTTCCTCTACTTTTCCAGCAGAATGTGCCTATATTATATAGGGTTTGGGAGCTAAAAATTCTCCCTTCTCCTGCATCCTTATAACTGTCTTCATGTGGGAATAGGTAGGTTGATTTAAGAAAAAACCTCCTTGATCAAATAAAACTGTAATTTCCAAATACAGATTAGTTTAAGCAGACTCTTTTTTTGAGGGGCAAGGTAATCTGGGTTAAGTGACTTGCCCAGGGTCACACAGCTAGTAAGTGTCAGGTGTCTGAAGCCAGATTTGGACTCAGGTCCTCCTGACTCCAGGGCTGGTACTCTATCCACTGCACCACCTAGCTGCCACAGTAGACTGCTTTCTTGCAGAAGTAGTGTGATATCCATCAGTAGACAAAAAGCTGGCATCAGTCTTGGGGAGACCTGGACTCAAATTCTGCCTTTGCCATATGCTGTCTGGGTAATCTTACACGAATCACTTGAGCTGCCACGCCCCAGGCAGCAACTGATTAAGACCACACTTTACAGCGAAACTGCTAATCTATGTTAGTAGAGGGAGTTCTTCACCAGGAGGTCTAATTTAAAAAAAAAATGCTTTTACCAGCAGTTGGTTAGTATAGGAGGATATAGAGTGCTGGACTAGGAGTCAGAAAAACCTGAGTTTGAATCTTGACTCGTATACTCATTAGCTGTGTGACCCTAGGCAAATCACTTTAGCTCTCTGTCTGCCTCAGTTTCCTTATCTTTAAAATGAGGATTGCCATTTTCTTTTCTAGCTCATTTTATAGATGTGAAAATTGAGGCAGACAGAATTAAGTGATGTGTCCAGGGTCACACAGCTAGTAAGTATCTGAGGTTAGATTTGAACTCAGCGTGCTAGGGTGCTGATATTCAGGGGTAGATTCTTCCTCCCTATGGAAACCACCATATTGGTGCCTCAGTTCACCTGCTAGATCTCCTGGGTCGATGCCATCATCTATCTCCCAGGGTTTTTATGAGGATAAAGTGAGATAACATATGTAAAACATAATATAAATGTTTTTATTATTAATCATTATTATTCATTTTGATCATCTAGGGAATGTTAAGCCAAGGCTTATGGATGGAAATTTGAGGCATTGTGGGAGAGATCAAATGTAGATTTGGGGTAAACACATCTGAACTTGCTTCCAGAGGAAAGGAAAAGGTAGAGTCAGTCTTAGTCAAAGCTGTGAACTGAAGTTGGCCTTCAGCATCCTTCCATTTTCCTTTCTGCCTTTCTTGCAACTTAAGCTTGCTTATTCTTGCCTCTCCCAAACCCAATACCTCCTAGCTGTCCAAAGCCTTCCTAATGTGACACTCTACTCAGCATTGTTCTTCCCTTCCCAAATGCATCATAGCAGAGCTGAGGAAAAGAGGGGTGCTTTTTAACCTGGTTTACAGCTTTGTAATTCCTTAGGACAGCATTGGTATTAAATAGAGAGTTTGCCAGCAGAAGCTTGATACATCTATTTTCCAGGAAAGCTAATTCCTGACCTCTACTCAGCAAAGGAAGCAGAAAGGGAAGATACGGCAATGAGGGTCTTCAGGTCTAGGTGTAAGCCCCCCTCCAAGAACACATGTTCCCAATGCCAGGTGTGGGGTTATAAATTAATTGTAAAGTGGATAGAGCCCTATGTCTTCAATCACAGGACACAGGTTCAAAAATCAGCTTCGTGATTTGCAACTTGTGGTGACCTTGGGAAAATAATTCATTTCTCTAGGTTTTAATTTCCTAACCTATAAAATTAGAAAGTAGGATTGGCATAGATGGATTGGCAGCTAGGTGGTACAGTGGATAGAATGCTGGGCCTAGAGTTAGACAGACTCATCTTCCTGAGTCCAAATCTACTAGCTGCGTGACTCCGGACAAGTCAATTAATCCTGTTTGCCTCAGTTTTCTCATCTATAAAATGAGCTAGAAAAGAAAATGGCAAACCACCCCAGTATCTTTAATGAGAAATGGGATCATGAGGAGGTGGACACAACTGAGCAAAAGGATCTCTTTAGATCTTTTAAGTTCCCTTCAGATCTTACAAAAAATGCAGAGCCACTATTAATATTTTCTGCTAGCACACAAACAGGTACACGTATATGGGGGTGTATGTGGCACAGATGCATAGTTACATCCGGAGAGAGGGTGGTTGTACTTTTGTGAGGGACTGGAAGGAAGGTGGGCCGTATGAGAGGGGTGTTACAGTTATGGTACCCTGAAGTAGAGGGAGTAGCCCGGGTACTGTGCTACAAGTTGGCATCGACCCAGGAGGGTCTAGGAGGTGAACTGAGGCACCAAGATGGTGGTTTCCATAGGGAGGAAAAGTCTACCCCTGAATGTCAGTACCCTAGCACTAATTCTTCTTGCTCCATGCTAGTTAGGATTCTGAAGAGATGAAATCCCTATTGAAATTATACACTGGTGACTTTTCTTCAGAAATACCTTGGGTGTTGCTTGGAGGAAAGAAGAGTATAATATGTAGCACAATTCTTCAATATCTCATTGAAACATAGACTTTAGAATTGAAGAGAACCCTAAGGGTCAACAAAGTCTAACTTCATTTTATATATGAGGACTCAAGCATGGAAGGATGAAATGACTTACCTAATCGTGTCAGATTTGAACCTATGTCCCATGACTCCAAATCCACAGTTCTTTCCACTTCAGGACAGCACATTGACATAAATATAAGTTGATTTTAATGTGACTTACGTGAGCAATCAAATGTCTGATTTAGTTGCACAGTGAGGATTCAAAGAACTTCTAAATATATAGGCAGTGTGTTTTGGATTACGTCAAAAAAGTGCTGCTTCCTAACCCCTCATCCATTCATCTCAATGTTAGATCGGCAGTTTGTGGTAGTCTATATCACCACGTAAGTATTATACAGCTTCCTACCATTAGAAATAAGGTGGCATATTGGAAAAAAATTGAGAATTTGGAGTGAGAGAACCTAGTTTCAAATTCTGGCTGTCGGTTACTCTTTTTGTTACCTCAGGCAAATCAATCTGCCTCTGATTCTCATTCTTCTCATCTGTAAAATAAGGATATCCCTTTCATCTCTAAATTGATGGTCTAATTTTCCCATGACCATTGGTTTAAGGTATGTGATTCTATGACTGTAATCAAGGATAATGATTTCTACTCTTTTCACAGAAGACAGGATGATTTCTTAGGTACGGATTTTACCTGGAATTGTCCAGCTAATTTCTGATGTTTTTAAATCAAATCTGTTTCAGTAGGTATACCTACTGTTTGCAATTAAACTCTAATGAAAATAGCCAAGAGAAGCTGAAATAATGAACTTCTTGAGATTCGCAGTCTTAATTTTCTGAAATTGGGAATAGATTCCAAGAAGGAAGGCGTATTTTTTGAGTTCTACGATTCGTCAGAGGTTGGCACTCGTTTGAGCTAAACTGATCTCTCTAACCTAAACAATAAGTAACAGCCTTTTTGCCACTGCCCAAATTCCTGCCAATGCCTTTCTTTGATCTACATAGGATGCTATGTTAGTAACCAAAACATAATCCCCTAAATTGTCATTATTGGGCAATATAGATGTTTCTAATCAGCTTGGATTCATGACCCTATTCTAGTTGTAAATTTGAGGGTTTAGGAGATTCAAAATATTGGCCGATATCAAATATAATCAAATAAATGATTTCAATAAATCGGCAGTTTCTCTGACATAGGAAGGTGCCCATGGATATGAATGCAGTTTCTCTCTGATCATCATTTGTTTGCCAGGCCTAGTTGTAATGTCTCTTAGATCATTTAAAACATTTGTTTTAGGTTTGACAGATTTAAGCCTCCCAGAGGGTTCTTTAATTTTTTAATTTTTACTTTTTTGGATAGAGACTCTCTAATGGGAATAGTTGGCAATCTTTTTATTGAAAGTTATTCAGCTATACCAGGTGGTATAATTATCCAGGCTTTGTTTCACATTAAATTAGTTTATTTCTATGTATACTCTCCTTTCTATATGAAAATGATGCTCCTACCTAAAAGTGTATATACTTTTAATTTTTTTTCCCTATCAGTAGTGATAGGAAGTGCTGAGGTAGCCATACTCTTCAGTGACTGAAGGCATGGTGGTCTTGAAACCAGAATACCTATGTTTGAATCCTGATTGCTACTTTGTAACTTGTGGTCACAGGCAAGACATTTTCCTGCTCTGTATCTCTGTTTTCTAGCTGAAAAAAGCTAGCATTTATATAGTGATTTTACAAATGGTATCTCATTTGATAATATGAGATGAGATAATATCGCATTTGATAAAAATTGAATGGAGGAGGCAAGGCACTAGATAATTTCCAAGATTCCTTTCATCTTTAACATGTTCTGATTCTATGACTCATTTATGATTCAGCTGGTGAGAATTAAAAATACAGTGTGTAGTCATAGAAAAAATACAGTGTGTAATCATAGAAAAAAAATCTAGCTCATTTATTTGCAAGCATGGCACTAATGAGGTTAAGTGAGTTTAATTCTGTCTGAGAGAGTTTTATGCAGAAAAAACCTCCACAGCTTTTTCCCCACTTTCCCCTGCCATAGTATGAATTTCTGTTGCCATTTCTTAAATACTTTAATACTCCAACAAATCTGTTATCTTAGCCGTGTCGGCACCCCTTCCATTGGTGCCGATTTCAACCCATCTATAATTTCTTATCCTCCGTGCACTTTTTAATCCATGTCATCACATAAATCCTCCATAGAAGATCCATCCCATGTTTTGCTCTATGGCATTATTTGGGAACCAATACGACACTAAAGCTGTGCTTCTATTTTTTATCACCCTTTCCACAAGACTCACCTACCAGTTGCTTTTCTGGCAATACATCTTTCAAAACATAATTTTGTTTTTGTTATTTTATTGTTATTTTTATTATTTTGCTTTCTAAACATAAATATTTCAACATACCAGAAAAAAACATGAGGAGTGTATATGAAACTGAATTTCTGTTACGTATAATTTTTAATGTTGGCCATACATCTCATGGCTGACATCCTTTATGATATTCTTTGGAGCAAGTCAACATTACAATGTTCTGTAACCTATTCATACCCACAAGGCATTCATTGCCCTTTGGATGACTCACCAAAAATCCATACCCACTGGCTAAGAGAACCCTTTGTTGGATATGTTGTCCTAAGGAAGTCAAAGGCAGAAAATATCTTGGTTGTCTTGGCTCTATGTACAACTAAATATTTATAGTAGCATTTGTATATTAGCTAATAACTTAACAAAGTGGGTATCCATACATTGTGGAAAAGTGAAAACCAAAACTGGTATAGACGGCATATATTGTAGGCCAGTACTGACTCAATGTAATCAGGTGTAGTCTATATCTCTTTTGCCCTTTGAGGCCAAATTCCTTGAAAAGGTTACCTGCAATAGGTGCCTCGACCTTCTCTTCTTAACCCCTCACAACCCAGCGTCTGACCTGATCATTTCACAATAATTGCTCTTTCCAAAGTTAGCAATGATTTCTTAGTTGTCAAAGCCAATGGCTTTTTCTCAAAACTCATTCTCCTAGTTATCTCTGCAGCCTCTAACACTGTTAATCACCCTTTCCTCCTTGATATACCCTTATCTCTAGGTTTTTGGGTTGTTACACTTCCTTGGTTCTCCTTTGCTAGATGAAAGACCACTCCATGTAGATGTAGGTGTCCCACAAGATTCTGCCCTCTTTTCTTCTTCTACAACTACTTCACTTGATGACTTCATTAGCTCCCATGGATTTAATGACTATCTATATGCTGATAAAGATCAAATTTACTTATACAGTCCTAAGTTCTCTGCTGACCACCAATCTCCTCTCCAATTGCCTTCCAGACATCTAGAACTAGATTCCAGAAGACATCTTAAACTCAATAGTCCCAACAGAACTCCTTATCTTTCCCCCCAAACTCTCCCTCCCACCTATCTTCTCCATTACTATGGAGGGCAATACCATCCTCCCAATCCCTCAACTTAGGTTTGCAACTTAGGTGTCATCCATGACTCCTGACTGTCTCACCACACCCTACTACCCTTCATCCAATGTGTTGCTATGACCTGTCAATTTCAACTTTGTAACATTTCTGAAATATTCTCCCTTCTCTCCTCTGGCACTGCCATGACACTAGTGTAAGCCGTCATTGCCTCCTGTCTGGAATATTGCAGTAGCCCACTGGTGGGCTTGCCTGCCTCAAGTCTCTCCCCACACCAACCCATCCTCCACTCAGCCACCAAAGTGATTATCCTAACGTGAAAGTCTGATCATGTGAGCCCCCTTCTCAATAAGTTCCAGTAGCTCCCTATTGCCTCCAGGACAAAATACAAAGTCCTCTGGCATTCAAAGCTCCCCCCCCCATAATCTAGCCCCCTCTTACCTTTCCAGATGTCTTATAACTTAATCTTTGATCCAGTGACACTGGCCTCCTTTCTGTTCCCTAAACAAGACACTCTATCTCTTGGTTCCAAGTATTTTTCTCTGGCTAACCCCATGCCTGGAACATCCTTGCTCCCCATCTCTATCCACTGACTTCGCTGCTTCTTTTAAGTTCCAACTAAAACCCCTTCTACAGGAAGCCTTCCCAGCCCCTCTTAATCCTAGTGCCTTCTCTCTCTTAATTATTTCTTCTTATTCTCTACATAACTGCTTGCACATATTTGTTTGCTTGTTGTTTCAGTTATCAGATCGTGAGCTCTTTGAGGGGAGAGATTGCCTTTTGCTTCTTTTTATATCTCCATTGCTTAGCATAATTCCTGGAACATTATAGGAACTTTAGTGAATGTTTATTGACTCACTGTCATTAGAATGAACTTAAGAAGATGAAATTTAATGTGGACAAATGCAAAGGTTTCCATGTGGGAACAAAAAAATTAACTTCGCAAGTATGAGATAAGTACAAGATGGGGGATTTTAGACAGCTGTTTGTTTGAAATAAATCTAGATATTTTAATGTATTGTGAGCTCAGCATGATGCAACAGTGTTTTGTGGCAGCCAGAAAAGCTAAGGCTATATTGGACTGCATTAAAGGAGGAAGAGCTTCCAAGAATAAGGAGGTAGTACTCTTTCTGTGCTCTGCCCCCATGAAACCTCAATTGGAGTATTGTGTTCAGTCCTGGAGTTTAAGAAGGACATTAATAAAGGGCAATCAGGATGATAAAGAAAGGACCTTGAGCCCGGGTCATATGAAGATGAGTTGAAGGAAGGAGACAAGAATTTATTAAGCGCCTATTATATGTCAGGTACTGTGCTAAGCACTTTACAAGTTGTATCTCATTTAATCCTCCCAACACCCTGAGATGGAGGTGCTGTTACTATCCTCATTTTACAGTTGAGGAAATTGAGGTAGCCAATGGTTCATTGACTTGACCAGGATCACACAGCTAGTAAGTGTCTTAGGCTGGATTTGAACTTAGATCTTCCTGATTCTAGGACCAGCATTCTATTCATTACATCACCTATCTGCCTCAGTTGAAGGAACTGATAATAGCCTGGAAAAGAGAAGACTCACGGAGCTAATGATACTATCACCATTTTTAAGTATTTGAAGGTCTGTCAAATGGAGAAGGGATTAGAAATGTTTTGCTTGATGCTGGAGGGCAAAATCAAGTGGAAAGTGCTGAGAGATGAATTTAGGCTTGATGTCAGGAAAAACTTCCTAATAATTAGCATTGTCTAAAAGTGGAATGGACTGCCTCAAAAGGTGCCAAATTCCTTCCCCTTGGAGGTCTTTAAGCAAAGGCTGAATGACCACTTGCTGAAGGTATTGTGGTGGGGTTTCCTTTCAAGGATAGGTTAGGCAGGATGTCTGAGCACTGAAGTCCTTTCCAACCTAAATTTTGTGTTTCTATGATTGTGTAATTTTGTGATATTCCATAATTTGCAGCAACATACAACCATCAGAAAAGTATTGATGTTAAAAGATGGGATTTTGTTTCAGGGATAAGTTTGGGGTCATTACAATTTCCCAATAAAATCTAAATTCTTCTTGTTCTGTTCTAGATCTTGTCTATTTTCTACTTGCATTACCTGTCGGAGACATATGCACTGGTAGATGAGCTTTATGGGCTAGCCATTCATTTCCTTACCATAGTCTGAACAATAGACATTCTTTTATCATCATCATTATTGTTGTTGTTGCCATTGTGGTTAATAATATTAGAAATGCTTTACCATTTGGCTTTTCCTGTGTTGATATTAGGTCAAACTCTTTTGATTTATTATGAATTTCATTTAGGAGACTCGGTCTGAAAATGTACACTTCATTCTTTCCCTCGGGTCCATCACTTCTCTGCCACATACTTTCCCTCCCAGTCTTTGGAGTCATGATTGGTCATTGCTTGGATCATACTTAAGTTTTTCAAAGGTGTTTTACTTTATGTTGTTGTATATTCTGATTCTGATTCCTGCATCCTGCATCATCTTCAAGATTCCACTGAATCAATCCTTTTCCTTATTTATTTTGACACAATAACATTCTATTATTTTAATATGCCATAATTGGTTCAATCATTTCTCAAATGATGAGCACTGACTTTATTTCCAGGTGTTTACTACAACAAAAATTGATCATATACATTTTTTGTGTACATATGGATCTTTTTCCTCTGTCTTCAACCTCTTTGGGATTAATGTCTAGTAGTGGTATTATTAAAGTCAAAGGGCAAGTACATTTTAGTGGCTTTTGGGGTATAGTTCTAAATTGCTTGCCAGAATGGTTGAATCACTTCCAAATGGTTGAAAGTGTTCCACCAATAGTGTATGATCCCATCTGTTCTCTCACAGCTCCTCCAACAATTTTCATTTTCTTTTTTTGTCACTTTTGGCAATCTAGGTTCTATTTCTTTTACTAGTGATTTGGGAAAATTTTCCTGGCATTGTTGATAGCTTGCATTTCTTTTTTTGGATAACTTCCTGTATATATTCTTTGACTACCTAGCAGAGAATGGCACTTGTTCTTATATTTTCCTATAGATACTTATAAGGTCCTATAGTCCTTCTAGGCACTTGTCCTATATTTATATCAATTCTCTATAGGTCTGGTATGTCAGACCTTTAATGAAAAGATTTTTTACATTTAACTTTTCCCCTTCTAACTACATTAATTTTTTTTGTACAAAGACTTTTCAGTTTTATAATCTCCCTTGTTTGATCAAGAACTCTTCCCATCTATAAGCATAAAAGGTAGTTCCTTCTCTGCTCTTCTAATTTGTTTATGATGTGACCATTCGTGTTTGTGTCATGTACCTGTTTGGAGCTATTTGTGGTATGCCTTGATCTAAATCTATTTTCTACTAGACTGCTTTCTGCTTTTCCCATCAGTTTTTGTTATTCCCTGATAATTGGTATCCTTGGGTCTATCAAACATTGTGCTAATATGTTTGACAAATGCAAGAGCAACACCACCTCAGTCTCTCCTTTGTTTGTTCAATAGAACAATGCCATAGAATTTCAGAGCTGTATTTTTTTTTTTGCCTTTCAACCTTGAATGAAGCCAAAAGAGAAAGACTTTGCCAAGTGGTAAGCCTGCATGCAAGCAGTGACCTTTATATCTATCTTTCTCAAAAGAGGACATTTTTTTCCCCTTCTTAAAAGGAAAAGGCACATCCATCAGGTATTTTCTGGAATTTTGTATACAATACTTACATTTATGGAATAGAGCCTTGAAGAGAAATTAAAATAGGATGCAACTAAATTTAAAAAAAATACAAAATGGTTTTCTTTCCCTCCATAACACACAGTAGATTTGTCTTTATAACAAATATCCCCTTGGAATAGACTAACAAATTTTTCTGGGTTCAAGTTAAGAATAGAAACTTCTTGATGTTTGAAGAATATTGGGCAAACTACATTAGTACAATCATTACAAAACCTTACAAGATGATTATTTCTAATAATAGCATCTCATGTTACTATGTGACTTTGATGATTACAAGGTGCTTTCACAGAATCTAAGAGTTGGAAGGGAACTCAGAGGCTATCTGTAATAATTCATTAGGTATCTGAAGCAGTGTTCCCTCTACAAAGTGCCACAAGGTATCACCCACATTTTGCATGAAGTTCTCAAATGAGAGGGAACCCTAGTATCTCCTTGATGTGGCCCACTTTACTTTTGAATAAGCCAAATTGTTAGGAAATTTTTTTCTTGGTCAAATCTAAACCTCTCTCTCCTAATTCTCTATCTGGAGTCAAGCAAAACAAGCCAATTATTTTTTCCTATGGATAACCCTTTAAGAACTTGAATACTGCTATCACATCACCCCAAGATTTACCTTCTCCAGTCTATATATCCTCAATTCATGATCTTAAGTTGCCTTTTTCTGGGTACTTTTGTCACAGTGACTCCATGTAAAAGAGGTACCTTCCTCAGTTTACTGCATGGTATCATCTGCCGTGAGCCCTTTATCCCTGGACACACCAGAAAAGAGAGGGAATTTTAAAGTCAGGTAGTTTTAAAGATCCAGCCAATTCCAGCTATGTAGCTGGTTGGGTAGCTCCCAACCACGTAGTAAGCCAACACAGAATGTCCACACATCTACCAGTCATCTTGTCTCCCAGAAGCAGGTCTCTAGAGCCTTCCACATGGGTGATGCCATTTCAGGTGGTCTGGGCAGGCATTAAACCTCTATGTCTGGAAGGTTAACCAGTAGCAGTATAATTATCCCTACATTACAGATTAAGAAACTGAGGTATAAAGAGTTTAAAGGACTTGTTCAGATTCCCTCAGCAAGAATTTGTTAAAGTAAGATCACTGATTTAAGGGGATGTAAGTTTAGGGGGACTTAGATCCCCTAAATTAATTATTTGATTTTAATAATGAATATGCTTGCATTAATTATAGCTTCTTTTCACTAGTGGACCTCATTGTCATTATTTATGTCTTGGCTTGGGAAAGATACATGAAGACATCCTGTACTTCTAATAATGAGTGTAAAAGACTATTGCTTTGTTGAATATCCTGTTTCCTATCAACACAAAAACTAAAGAAACTGAGTGCAGATGTTGTACGTTACCATTCTGAAGAGGTTTTCTGGTATAATGGTGGCTAATGAAGGCTGGAAACTATCTAAGAAAAGACAGTGAATTGAATAAGAGCTGGAGAAAGACTTTTGCCCTCTTTTACATGGTAAAAGTTATTTTGTGCCTCAGATTTTTGGCCACACCCTTGTGAAAAATTGCTTTAACTGTGTGGGGGAAGAGATGTAATTGACTACATGGATTTAGCAACAGAAGTCTGACATAATGGACTTAAAATAAGATGAAAGTTAAACCCAATTAGCCATTCAGCTTTATCCTCTTCCTGTGTGTGGAGCAAACAGAGTCTCCTAATGGCATGGAAGCCATCCTGCATGCCCTTACAAAAGGGGAGAGAATTGTCCCGGCTCCAGACAATTGTGTAGGAGATAGGCCTAGTAAGAGCTGGGAGTTGTGGGTGGGAAAGTGGACTTGCTCATGGTACTTCTCCAATCTAGTAGTAGGGCTTCATGGCAGTTTTGTCTAAAGGGGAAAGGCTGTATCATTCCATTCAAAGTACATTAGGACCTTCCCGTCATCATGGAAATCTGGGCTTTGAACTCAGAGGTTATTGCGAATATTTTGTTGTACAGGTGCTGAGGATGACTAGCACCTGCCTTAACAATTTCTTTATTTTATGAAACATAATTGGTCCGTGGATGCTTGAAATGAATGAAGTAATGAGCCCACTCAGAGCTACATTATAAAGCAGGAGATGTATTCCTTTGAGGCTTTTGCACTTTTCCATTCTTCCTCTCCCTTCCTTTGCCTCTCTCAGAAGAGCAAAGCTCTTATTTTGCTTCATTGTTGTCCAGAGCCCTCCCACAGTGTTGTTATTTTTTGTCGTGTCCAGCTCTTCACGATCCCATGGACCAACTGTCTGTGGGGTTTTCTTGGCTAGGATAACAGAGTGATTTGCCATTTCCTTTTCCAGTTTCATGCAGGCAGGGGTTAACTGACTTGCACAGGGTCATACAGCTAGTAAGTGTCTGAGGTCAGATTTGGACTCCAGTCTTTCTGACTCCAGGCCCAGCACTCTTATCCACTGTGCCACTTTGCTACCCACTACATGCCTTCCACTGTGACACCCCATCAAAACCTGCCTTCTTCCATTAGGGAACTAAATTTTAAAATTATCCTCTTCTTCCTCTTCTACCTACTAATTGAGATTTATCTATCTCCAGCAGCCTGATCTCACCTGACCCTGGAGATTGGTCACCTGGTAAATAACCCATATTAAAAGGTTTGATAATGGGCAATACTTCCAATACTTCACTTCAAAGATCTCTTTGATCCCTTCATGTCTATGATAGATTGCAACCTCTCTATGGCTTAGGTCTTACAGAATTTCTGTTGGACAAAAACTTCATTACCTATGGCTAACTTGGTAATGACGTCTTTAATTTATCTAGACTGGTTCTTAGATAATAGACCATCTTTCCTTGCACCTGGACTCAAAACTTTTATGACTCGGTAGCCAGAGCCTATGTTTTTCTGGTATAACTTTTGTTAACTCAGGATTATCTCCTTGACTCTAGAAGGCACAAGGAAATACTGGTGAAGGAATGAATT
Source organism: Phascolarctos cinereus (assembly GCF_003287225.1). Taxonomy (NCBI): domain Eukaryota; kingdom Metazoa; phylum Chordata; class Mammalia; order Diprotodontia; family Phascolarctidae; genus Phascolarctos; species Phascolarctos cinereus. Next base: position 254,957,825 of record NW_027555847.1, read on the forward strand.
ACAATAAGTGAGTACATTTTGCAAGTTTAAAAGAGGATTTGAGGGCAAGTGAATGGATATCTCATTTATACTAAGAAAATCACATAACCAAAATTTTGTTATTATAAGGAACTACAGAATTATCAGAAGAAGGAATATACTGATGAAGATTTAACAATTAGCTCCCCCCTCTTAAACACACATAGGACAATTTTTAGGTTTAATCTGCATTGTTATTATTTATGTAGGTTTGTGTGTATGTGTGGTTGTCCGTATAGGTTAGGTCTTACTCATGAGTCTGTCTAGATATGGCTCACAGCAAGGTAAGAATAGATATTTCTAATATGTCCTCTCCTCTTTTTCTCCCCCTTTCAATACCCCCTGGCCAATTCTGCAAGGAAGACTTTGATTCCTGTCAGAAAGGGAAGCAGGAGGTGGAGACCAGAGTCTGCCCATTCTGCTCTCCTCAGAGAGAGGAGGGTACTGGATTAGAATTATATCTATCTGCTCTTTCAAATATTGTTAGTCTAGGAAAAGTAGTTTTTAGGTTCAGGCTATAATCCTGATCATTACGCATTAACTGGAAAGAAGAGACCTAAACTATAAATATCGAAGGCATGACTCCCTTCCCACCAGTGTCTGTTCCACAATAAACACACATAGACATATGGCCCTACTTCTCCTCCAGCATAAAGACTATGTGGATGATCCTCTCTTCTTCAAGAGGACTATTGCTTTAGGAAATCTACTTATTTCCCTAGAAATTGGGTTCCAGAATTTTCAAAATTAGGAACTTTCAAATTTGGAGCTAATTAAATGGAAACCCTCCAAAGCTGGTACTACCCAAGGACTCTCCCTTCTTTGATTGGTACATTTTCTCAACTCTTCTCTGGGGTCAGATTTGGTCATTATCATTTGATAGTATTCATTTTAATTTTTTTCAATTTTCATTGAGGATATAGTCATTGTTTATATTATCTTCCGGGTTTCATTTATTTCACTCTGCATCAGTTATTACAAGTCTTTCCATACTTCTTTGAATTCTTCTTATTCTTTTCCATTATGTCATAGCAATATTCCATTACATTTATATACCACAATATTGCAGTGGGCATCTATTTTGTTTCCAGTTTTTTGCTACCATAAAAACTGCTGCTACAAATATTTTGAACATTTCATTTTTTATGGGCTTAAATAACAAGCAGTCACAGCAGCAAAATCATAAGAGAAAACAAATATTTTCTTACACTGGAAACTAAACTGTTCTGAGAGTGTCAATGGATGTAGTCAAAATTTCTCCACTGGGTGAAGCTTTGTCACTTGGGAGGAGTGGGAGTAGAGGCAAGGAAGTAAATGGGTAGCTTTATATAGAGGAATTTTCATGGTGCCTTTCAAATCCTACCCTGTTGGTGCCACCTAGTCTAGCTACAGGTAAAAAAGTGTCCCTGTATGGGATATTCAGAGCGTAGATTTAGAACTGAAAAAGGACCTTTGAATAGTACAACCCCCTCCTTTTATAAATGAGCAAACTCAGGCCCAGAAATGTTAAGGTCTTGTCCAAGACCAAACAGGTAATGTCCAGTGGTATTGATCTGGTTCTCTGACACCCAATCTGGTGTTGAGCTCTTGACTCCTGTCTGACCCAATTTCCAGGACTTTGTTTGCGAACACTAGTTCCTGTCAGAGACTAAATGTTCCCTTGGCTTTTTCTCCCTCAATTTTGTGATCTCTGAAATAGCACTCAGAGCAGCTTATACAGGGGAAAACAAAACAAAACATCTGCCTGTCATTAAATAGTAACACAATGACTGCTTATTAACACTTTAAAAAAAATTTCTTAGAGTTGACTGAGCAAGCCAAAAGGCCCAAACAACATGAGAAGAAAGGTTCCTCATGACAGAATTTGTGTGTTCGTTCTATAGGGAAAACTATAGAATCAAAATAGTGCTTTCCTTGCCATCAGTAACCTAAAACAGGAAAGTTTAATATTTTGGAAAAGAAACAACAACCCAATCTTCATTAAGTAGGCTGTGTACATCAATCAGAACAAGTGTGAAAATAATGGGCAGTTGTAAGCTCCCTTCCAGGGATGACTTTTGCCTGAAAGTACATTTGTAACTAGGGTAGGCAAGGCTGGCCAGTTTAGGGGAGGTTAAAGTGGCTGCTTTGGGTTCTGTGTGTCCTTATTTCCAGATCAACTCAACAAGCTTTACTAAATACCTACTACGTTCTAAGCAAGACTCTTGGGATATAAAGGCAAAAGCAAAACTGCCCTGACCTCAAAAAGCTTATAGTTTACTGTAGAACGTACAACCCCTATTTAAGGGATGACCCAAGGTGGCACCGAACCTTTAGGGATGCCAAGGATTTTATGAGATAGAGATGAGGGGAGAGTGATTTCCAGACATGGAGGACAGCCTGTGCAAAAACTCTCATATTCTGTGTGAAATGGAATACTGAATTTGGGAACATAAAGGGTGTGAAGGGGAGTAATCTGAAATGTCTGAAAGAGTACATTGAAGCCAGATTGCAGAGGGCCTTAAATGCCAGAATGAGGAGTTTGTATTTTATCCTAGAGGCAACAGAGACTCACTGAAAGTTTTTGAACAGGGGAGTGACATGGTCATCTTGGCCAGGAAAGTGACTTACTCAGGGCAATAGGAAAGGGAGCATCCCATGGGCCACAGTTTGGCAGGTGTGAGTTACTTCACCTCAGAAAGAACTGCATGGAAATGCTTGGAATCTGAGGCAAGGAGATGGAAGAAAAACAAAGGCAAGTAAATGTTCCACAAAGACATCTGCCATATTGTCTTCATTCAAATTCTGGCTTCCAATGAAGCATAAAAGCAAAGAATAAGCTGGAAAAAATGTGTGTGGTCTCTTTCTGGATTTGCATGTTACAAAAGGCCTTCAACACTCCAGGGTGATTGTCACTAACCAGGAAGAATTTTCTCATCTTACCTTCTACTCTGTAAAGTCAATGGGAGTGAGGAACAGAACCCAAGCTTATTAGCAAATTCATGGAAAACGAGATAGCAACTGGGTAAGGGGCTTTAAAAATCGAGAAAACCTCATTTATTTCCATTGGGTGAAGAATAAGGATTCATTCTTTCTACTGATGATATAACCATCATAGTTATTAGACTGGTTAGTTGCAGCAAATATACCAGAGCATCTAGGCGGCACAGTAGATGAAATGCCAGATCTAAAGTCAACAAAACTCATCTTCCTAAGTTCAAATCCAGCCTCAGAAATTTACTAGCTATTTGACCCTGGGCAAGTCACTTAACCCCATTAGTTCCTCATCTGTAAAATGAACTGCAAAAAAAAAAAAAATTAAAAATGAGCTGCAGAAGTAAATGGCAAACCACTTTAGTGTCATTGCTAAGAAAACCCCCAATGGGGTCACGAAGATTTGGACACAACTGAAAAATAAATGAGCCAACAATGATGATGACCAGAGTTCTCACAAGCACCTCATGCCACTTGACAACATCTCCCATTACAAGGAAAATTCATCTTTATCATAGGCTGAAATCTGCCTCCCTGAAACTTTCACCCCTTAATCCTAGTTCTGCCCTATGAAGCAACAAGGCCAAGCCAAATTCCTCTATTAAGGATATTTCAAAATTTGAAGATAATCATCATATCCCTACTCCCTCTCCAAATCTTTTCTTCTCAGAGGTAAATATTCTCATTTCCTTGAACTGTTCCACCATTCCTTATAGGTCACGATTTTCAATGCTCTCGCCATCCTGATCTCAGGACCACAGATTGCATATTTAGAGCTGGAAGGAAGCAAGGAAGTCAGCTAGTCCAATCCTCTCATTTTACAAATAAGGAAACTGAGGCCCAGAGAACATAAGGAATTTATTCAAGGTATAACAGATATGTGTCAGAAGGAGGACCTGAACCCATGCATTCTGACTTCAAATATAGCACTTTCCCCACTATACCAGTATGAACAGTCTTGGGTTTGTTAATATTCCTCTTAAAATGTGTTACCTGGAACTAAAAATAATACACCAGATGTGGAGCACCTATGTTATCCATACACAGCACCACTATTTTGTGGTAGAGTGGTTCTATATACCAATAATATTGACATAAATTAAGAAAGAAGAAATTAAAGCGACATTTGTCATATGCTATTAGCTTCTCAAAGTGTTTTTCTTATTTTTATTGCATTCTTCATCATTATTTTTATTACTTATTAAATGCAAATGCTTGGCCCTTAATCCTGCTCTCCCTATGGCTGCATTGTATGCATAGCTGGCCACTTAGATCACCTCTGCTGCAAGGAACTGGTGCCAGGAACTTTTTAAAGTTTGCAACCTACTTGAGCTGAGGCAGGAAATGGATGGTACTCAGTTAACTCAGACACCACCTCACCTTAGTGTTGGCTGTGTTTCTCAGACATAGACTAGCTGACAGTTTTCTGAATGACATTTCCTGAACTAGATGCCTGAAGCAGGGTAGTTTCACCAAAAGACGCTTATTACTGTTACTCCTTGTTAGCGAGACTATGTCTTAAGTCTCAGAAATACCAATGGCAATGAATAAATAACAATAACCTGACCCAGCTCCTCTCATTAGAGAAGTCTGAAGCTATCTGATATTAGTTCTCTCAGATCCCTTCCTCTTTTCCTGAAAACTTCTCAGCATCTCAAACCCTCTTATCTTTCCTCCAGATCACAAAGGTTGTGAGTGAGAGGTTCATATCTGTACTTCTTCCTTGTTTAAGGGAAGGGGTGGCCCTTCACTCCTCAGTTGATAGAGTCAGAAGACCTAGAATGTAGTCATAAGGTGTTAATGAGGTGCTAAACTAACTGTGAAAGATGCATCTATGCCTTTATCCCTTTATGAGGTGTGAACACTTCTCTCATTGAGTCAAGAAGGGAACAACATGATTGGCTGAGAAAACAAATTAGCCATGCACACTGGGGTTTTAAATAACTAAGATGTGAGAAGCTCAAGTTTCAAGGCAATTATGGAGTGAGATCCTTATATGCAGGAGGAGGAAATTTCTCTACCTTTCCCCACCCCTCATTGACCATGTAGTTTTGAAATAAATCAATAGGATGTATTTCTGTATCTGGTAGCTAGGTGGCATAGTGGATAAAAAGCTGGGTGTGGAGTCATGAAGACTTAAATTCAAATCCAGCCTCAAAAACTTACTAGTTGTGTGACCCTGGGCAAGTAATGTAACCTGTTTGCCTCAGTTTTTTCATCTGTAAGATGATCTGGAGAAGAAAATGGAGAAGAGAAAAGAAAAAAAAAGTATCTTTGCCAAGAAAACCCAAAATGGGGTAACAAAGACATGATGCAAACGACTGAATAGCAAGGACAACAAAAATTCTTGTATCTAGCAAAAGCAGACACACACTCCAGAAAAGACAATGCAAACAGAGACAACGTGAAGAAGGAGTTTCAAGGAGCAGGACCTCTGCCAATCAAGATATCAGCTGATGAGAAAGGCACATGTTGAGAATCTACCATGAGTGTTCTATGAAAAAAGAAGGGACTTCTATGCCCTACCATATCAAGAGTTTTGAGTTGCTTTTGTTATATATAAATCCTATGTGTCCTATGCTACTGTTTTACTCTAAGTTTGAACTCACCCTTTCCATGGATGGTCTATGTACTTATGGGAGAGTGAGCACAAAGTTTGTGGGGCAATTGTTTTGTACCTGTTGTCCTTATTTGCCATTCCTGAGAGCTAATTGTATATTTCAAATGATTATAAATAAGAAACACACTGGTGAGGACGTGGAAGCTACAATAATAAAGATATCAACCACAGGGTTAGCCTTCAAATGCTACGTAGTGATTTCCCCAGGGAACTCAACCCTCAATGCAAGAGCAAGATGGGAGAGCAGCCTAGAGACAATGTTACATATCCTTCCTACGTACTTGACAATTCTTTCATTTATTACTTAAAGTAATAAAAGGAAGTCTTCCTAACCTCCTTTCCAAAGACCTTGTATGGTTTCCATAGACCCAGAGCTCCACATGGTTTACTAACCACAACAAAATAAAAATTATAAGAAATAAGGACCCTTTGAAGAAAGGATTAAAACTTAAATGGAGAATAAATAATTCAATCCTTCATGAATAGAGCAGTGGGCCTGGCTGGGCCAGGGATCTATTTTGGGGCCCTGATTGGCTCAGAATGAATGTAAATAGCAATTATGTTTTGTCCAAAAACCCTGAGGATCTTCCCCTCCCAGATTGATTTTGGGTTTTTTGTTTTTGTTTTTGAATAGGTAAAAGAGGCCATTCTCTGCCTCATTTCTTATTAAGCCTTAATCACTGAATAGGCATTGCCTCAGTCAAATGGAGACCTGTTAAAGACTTTAGCTTGAAAAGGTTAGGGTCCCCCACTGCATCCTGGGCCATCTCCAGTTGTCCTGATCTCTATCTGGTCACTGGACCCAGGTAGCTTTGGAGGAGAGAGTGAGGCTAGTGACTTTGCACAGCCCTCCCTCACTCAAATCCGATTCACTTGCATGTCACGGCATCACTTCCCTGAAGTCATGGTCGTCTTCAAGAATGAAGGACAAATAACAACAACTTGGCCTGGAGTCAGGAAGATCTGAGTTTAAGTTCACCTTCAGACATTTACTATGTGACTCACTTAACCTCTGTCTGCCTCAGTTTCCTTAACAGTTAAATGGAGATAATAATAGCACCTACTTCTCAGGGTTGTAAGGCTCAGATGAGGTATTTGTAAAGCTCTTAGCACAGTGCTTGGCACACAGTAGGTACTTGATCTTCCTCCCTTCCTATTTCCCTCCTTTTCTTCTTTCTACCTTCCCTCTCTTCCTTTCTTCTTTCCTTCCTTCATTTCTTTGTAATAAATAAATAATAAATCATAGAAACAAAATGAGACAACACACCAAATCTTTGGGATATAGCTGAAGCAGTCTTTATGGGGAAATGTAGATCTCTGAATATTTATATCAAAAGACAGATCAATGAATTACCCACAATTTTTAAAAAGCTATATAAAACCCAAATAAAAACAAGAATAGAAATTCCAAAAATCAAAGAATCAAACAAAATTGGAACCACTCAAATTGTCCTACTTTCTGTATATTACTAACAAAACCAGTAGGAAGAGATAGAAAGAGAAATCCCATTTAAAATAACTACAGAAATGATACAATTTGGGGAATATAGCTCTCAAAACACACACAGGAATTCAATGTATACAACTCTAAAATACTCTCTGTGGACAAAAAGACAAATCTAAATAAATATAAAGACCTAAATGGTTGCTTGTGGTTTTGATGTACCAATACAATAAAAATGACACTATTACCTAAATTAATTTACTTCTTCAATGTCACACTAATCAGACTCCAAAGGATTATTGTATAGAGCTAGAAAAAAATGATAAATTTGATCTGGAGTAACCCTAGTCAAGTCTTCAAGTATTTATTAAGAGCCTTCTGTGTACCAGACATTATGCTAAATAATGGGGATAAAAGTAAGACAAAAACAATTCTTGCCCTCAAGGAGCTTACAATCTAAGGAGAAAGAAAACATGCAAACAACTATGCACAAGCAAAATACATACAGGATAAATTAGAGTTAATCTTAGAGGTAAGATACTAGAATTAAGAAGACCAAGAAAGGCTTATTGATAAAGGTACAATTTTAGCTAAGACTTGAAAAAGGCTGGGAGGAGGAGAAAAGAAGGGAGAGAGTTTCAGATTTTAGGGATAGCCAGTGAAAATTCACAGAGTTGAGAGATGGAATGTCTTCTGTTATAAATGGGAAAGAGGACACTGCTCTTGGGTTGTAGAGTCTACAGAGGAGAGTAAGGTGCAAGAAGCCCAGAAAAGTAGGAAGGGTCCAGGTCATGAAGCACTTTGAAAACCAAACAAACAAGGTCAAGAATATCAAGGGAAAGAATGAAAAAAGTAAGAGGAAGGGAGCCTATTTGTACCAGATCTCAAGCTGTACTAGAAAGTAGTAATCACCAAAAACCACTTGGCAAAAGTTTAAAAAATAAAATAAATTGTTCAGTAGACTAGATTAATACACAAGATACAGAAGCAATTGGACAGAGCAGCATACTGTTTGATAAACCTGAAGACCCCAACTAGTGCCATTATTCAACAAAAACTGCTGGGAAAACCAGAAAACAGTCTGGCAGAAATTTGGTTTAGGCCAGCATCTTAGATCACATAACATAATTAGCTCCAAAAAGATACATGATCTAAATTTAAAAGAGTCACATCATAAGTAACTTAGAAAGGCAGGGCAGTAAATACTTTTCATAGTTATGGGTAAGAGAACGATTATTGATAAGCAAAGGATAGAGAGAATCATAGGAGATAAAAAGGTTACTTTTTATAACATAAATATAAAAGGTAGAGCAGAATGTAAGCAATGTAATTAGAATTAGAAAGGAAACAATTAACTGATAAAGAAAATCTATGCAGCAAATTTCTCTCCTAAAGGGCTGATATCCAAAATATGCAATGAACTGATTCAAATATATAAGAACAAGACCCATTCCACGAGAGATAAATGGCCAAAGGATAGAAATAGTTAGTTCTCAAAATGTGAAAAACAAATTAACAACAACCATATGAAAAAGTGTTCCTAATCGCTAATATTAAGTGAAGTGAAAACTAATCTGTGAGGTTCTACCTCAGAGCAATCAGAATGGCAAAGGTAGCAAAAAGGAAAGGAAAGAACATTTGTTGGAGAAGTGAGAGCACAGGCACACTCATGCACTGTTGGTAGAGTTGTGAATTGGTTCAGTCATTCTAGAAAGCAGTTTGGAACTATACCCAAACTGTGCATACCCTTTGACCCAACAATACCACTGCTAGGTTTGTGCCTCCAAGAATGAAGAGAGAAAAATCCTCATTTGAATAAATTATTCATGGTAGCATATTTTGTTGCAGCAAAGACCTGCATCTTTGATCACTTTAGTAGGAGTCTTTGGCAGTTCCTGAAGTACTTCTTGGAGATGATCATTCCAGGAAGAGCCCCATGATCTAATTTGACTTGCCGGAAGCTGTCTTAAAAGGAGTTGTTTGGACAGTACAGAACCAAGATGACATGTAACCATGCCTATTCAGCAGTCTTACAAACTGCTAGATGTTCTAAATTTAGGTCTCAATCTACCGAGAGAGAATAAAAGTTAACACAGTTTCTGTCAATTTGAGCTTGTGAGGGCCTTTTGCATTTAACATTTCTCTTGTGTATAGGAAATAAATACCTATTCCAAATCTAATTTAAGCTATACATTTAATGTCTTTATAGCTCTCCCTAAAGATAAGCCACGGCTTTATCTTTAAGTAAATTTTCCTTGGGGTGCCAGGGAGAGACTCTGACAAGCCAAAGAGAACAAGAAATGGAGTCTGACCTTTCTTTTAGATAGTCAGGCTCCCCTAGTCTGGATCGTGCAGGTTGGGTTGCACATATATGGATCCAAGCTGAGAGAGAAATCCTTTGGTGAAGAGGAAAGGCTCCATTCACTTATGCCTAGCCGTACTTTCTCACTGTTACATGTGTATACTACTTATTTGTGAATTACATACCTGTATTACTGCACCATGATGGAATCACACAATTTGACGGTTGAAAGAGACCTCAGCGGCCATCTAGTCCAACCCATATTAATATTTGAATACATTATAAAAATTGCACCAAAAAGGATGAGGTAAAGATGATGTAACATTTGACTTTTAAGTCAATAAGGGCACACAAGTTTATTGAGTGGAGGAGTGACATGATCTAACTTGCATTTTAGGAAAATCACTTTGTCAGCTGTGTGGAGGCTGGATTAGAGAGGGGGAAGACTTGAATAGACAGGCCCATTAGGAAGCTATTGCAGTATCAAGACAAGAAGTGATAAGGACCTAAATTATGAGTAGAAAGGAGACAGATGTGAGAGATGTTGTTGAGATAGAAATGACAAGATTTGGCAACTGATTGGTATGTGATGGGTGTGAGAGCGGTGAGTTTGGAAGAGGGGTGTGTTTGTGGGATAAAGTGAGAGCTATAATGCAGATCACAATCTATCCACTCCTGCTCATTTTGTGAGACTCACTCTGCCCCACCCAAAATAAAGTGGAGAGAGAAGGAAAGGGGAAGATGGGAACAAGTATTTATCAAGTACCAGCCATGTGCCAGATACTCTGTTAAGCACTTTGTATGTATTATTTCATTTTATTCTCATAATATCTCTGTGAGGTAGGTACTATTATTATCCACATTTTACAGTTGATGAAACTGAGGTAGACAGAGGTTAAGTTATTTGCCTAGGGTCACACAGCCAAGAAGTGTATGAGGCTGGAGTTAAATCCATTTTTTCCTGACTCCAGGTCCAGCATTCTATCCACTGCATCACCTACATGAGGGAGAGGGATGAAGAGATGGGGCTTCTACTCATCAGTCATTGCCCCAAAGTGCAGATCCCACTCTCCAAATTGTGCTAGCCAAAGCCATTGAGGTAATGTGGGGGAAGAAGGGGGGGTATCCTGAGGAGGGAGTAATTTTCCCAATGATATTTGTTCAGCTATGTCTGTGGTACCCAGCAAAGTGATCTGGTCATAACCACGCTGAGGAGCTGATTCTCCATTCAGAAAGTAGAGTACAGTAGAGTTGGGAAGTCACATAGGAAAGAAAGAAGGAAGACTAGGGTGTGTTTGAGGGTAGGTGTGGCTGTGTTGGAGAAAACACTGTGATTGGTTATTGTGAGGAGGGTGAAATGTTTCCTATCTTTCCACCATAGAATTGATAGATTCCATATCCCTTGGGGTCAGACCACATCACCACAGTGCTAATGTACAAGATTTTCCCCACAGAGATCTACATAATTTACAGAAAATACTTGCAAAGAATGAAATGGACAGCAGCTTATTTTTGTCTGGAGACAAAATCCATTATAACAGTACAGAGAGCAAACAGATAAGATTTAAAAGTAAGAGATGCCATTTCATCAGAGAACAATGTGACAGGGAAGAAGAGAGGATTGGGGGGCAGTGTGAGGTAAGGGAGAAGACCATAAATTCACATAGTTTCAATAAATTCTGACAGAATAGTTCACTCTTGAATTGGGTCATGTTTATATTCAGTTCAGGGAAGCATCACCCTTCCCTTCCAATCCACCATTGGCCACACGCGTATCTACCCCTGTGTTCCAAAGTTTCCAGTTTTCCCCAGTCCTTCTTCACTTTCCATATCTATCTGGGAAAAACTATACTTCTCCCATAAGCCACTTTGCTAACAATGGGTCTACAATGCCTATAGGCAGTGTCAGAGTGGGAGAGAGTTTAGCATCCTCGCTGGAGACACTGTGTCTGCCCATAGCTCAGCTGTACCGTTTCCTTGACTGTGGGAATATGTTGACTGGTCTGAGACAAAAAGAAAGGTTCTAATTAACTCTTAGTTACAAGTCAACTAATTATTGGCCTGTGAATCTTTGTCATTTAAAAATCTGGATGGAGGGGAGGAGCCAAGATGGCAGGGTGAAAGCAGTGACTTGATTGAGCTCTCCCCCAAACCCCTGCAAATACTCATTAAAAATGGCTCTAAACAAATTCTGAAGCAGCAGAACCCACAAAAAGACAGAGTGAAACAAATTTCCAGCCCAAGACAACCTGGATGATTGATCAGAAAGGTGTATTGTGCCGGGCTGGGAGCAGCAGCGCAAGGCAGTGTGGGTACGCAGGCCGCAGCAAACCTGGAGCAGGCCTCAGAGGAGTGAATCTCGGCAGCTGTGGAGGTTTCCAGACTCCTCAATCCACCAATGCCAAAGACAACTTAGAAGGTCAGTGGGAAAAGTCTGTTTCTGTCCCTTCTGAGAAAGGAAAGTGGGGTTTAAGCTCCATTCCCCAAAAGCTTGGTGGGGGGGGCAGCTGCTTCTGGCCCCACAGACTGAGGGGGAATCCAGTGGCTGATCAGAGAGGGATTGCAGGGATCTCTTTGCCAGTGCTGAGGCAGGAATCTCTTGCTTTGCCCGTGTTTGGATCTGGGCCACAGTTCTGGGTGGCAGTGCTGGGATGAGGAGAGCGCTGGCTGGTGGAGCTTGTAGTGGCTGTGGAGAGGAGCCCCTCTCACAGTTACAGGACAGAAAGGAGTACTTGTGTCGCAGGCCAGGAAAGGAGTAAACACCTTGCCCCTTATCATACCACCTTGGAAGAACTGAAAATTTACAGGTCCCTACAAGTATCTCTGAAAACAGCTACAAACCCCTGAAGCTTGGGACAGTACATTCTCCACATTGGAAGCAGATTCTACCTTAACAAAGAGTTTAAAACTCAAGTAATTGGCTGGGATCATGAGCAAGCAGCGCAAAAAAGTCAGACTATATTATCTTACTTTGGTGAAAAAGAAGATCAAAATATACAACCAGAAGAAGACAACAAAGTCAAAGCTCCTACATCCAAAGCCTCCAAGAAAAATATGAATCAGTCCCAGGCCTTGGAAGAGCTCAAAAGGGATTTTGAGAAGCAAGTAAGGGAAGTAGAGGAAAAACTGAAGAGTGATGCAAGAAAATCATGAAAAAACAAGTCAACAGCTTGCTAAAGGAGACCCAAAAAAATACTGAAGAAAATAACACCTTAAAAAATAGCCTAACCCAAATGGCAAAAGAGGTCCAAAAAGCCAATGAGGAGAAAATGCCCTAAAAAGAAAATTGGCCAAATGGAAAAGGAAGTCCAAAAGATTACTGAAGAAAATACTTCCTTAAAAATTAGAATAGAGCAATTGGAAGCTAGTGACTTTATGAGAAATCAACACAGTAAAACAAATCCAAAAGAATGAAAAATTAGAAAACAATGTGAAATATCTCATTGGAAAAACAACTGACCTGGAAAATAGATCCAGGAGAGAGAATTTAAAAATTATTGGACTATCTGAAAGCCATGATCAAAAAAAGAGCCTAGACATCATCTTTCAAGAAATTATCAAGGAAAACTGCCCTGATATAGTAGAACCAGAGGGCAAAGTAGAAATTGAAAGAATCCACAGATCTCCTCCTGAAAGAGATCCCCAAAGGAAAACTCCTAGGAATATTAGCCAAATTCCAGAGTTCCCAGGTCAAGGAGAAAATATTACAAGCTGCCAGAAGGAAACAGTTCAAGTACTGTGGAAACACAATCAGGATAACACAAGATTTAGCAGCTTCTACATTAAAGGACCGCAGGGCATGGAATATAATATTCCGGAGGGCAAAGGAGATAGGATTACAACCAAGAATCACCTACCCAGCAAAACTGAGTATAATCCTTCAGGGGAAAAAATGGTCATTCAGTGAAATAGAGGACTTTCAAGCATTCTTGATGAAAAGACCAGAGCTGAATAGAAAATTTGACTTTCAAATACAGGACTCAAGTGGAACATGAAGAGGTAAACAGGAAAGAGAAATCATAAGAGACTTATTAAGATTGAACTGTTTACATTCCTGCATGGAAAGGTGATATTTATAACTCATGAGACCTTTGTCAGTATTAGGGTAGTTGGAGGGAAAAAATTATATGTATGTATATGTAGATAGATAGATAGATAGAGGGCACAGGGTGAGCTGAAGATTAAGGGGTCATATCTGGAGAATAAAATTAAGAGATGAGACAGGATTATATTCGGAGAAGAAGAAAGGGAGAGGTAGAATGGGGTAAATTATCTCACAAAAAAAAACAGAAAAGTCTCTTGCAGTGGAAGGGGAAATGGGGGGAGGTGAGACGGAATGAGTGAATCTTATTCTCATAGGATTTGGCTTAAGGAGGGAATAACATACACATTCAATTGGGTATGGAAATCTGTCTTACCCTACAAGAAAATAGGGGGAGAAGGGGACAAGAGAGGAGGGGAATGATAAAGAGGAGGGCAGATTGGGAAAGGGGGTAATCAGAAGTAAATACTTCTGAGGAGGGACAGGGTCAAAAGAAAGAATAGAATAAATGGGAGGGCAGGATAGGATTAAGGGAAATAGAGTTAATTTTTAAATAAGAAATATAGGAAATGGGGTACAGAAGTCTATCCTGCCCTATAGGAAAATAGAAGGGGAAGCGGATAAGAGAAGGGGAGAGAGATAGAAGAGAGGACAGACTAGGGGAAGGGATATTTAGAATGCATGACATCTTGGGAAGGGGGGAGGGAGGGAGATGGGGTAAAAATTTGGAACTTAAAAACTTGTGGAAGTGAATGTTGAAAAATAAAAATAAATAAATTTATATAAAATAAAATAAAATAAAATAAAAATCTGGATGGATCCAGGAACACAGTCTGTGGAAGCAGATATAAATGTATATTATTTGGGACTGTTCTCTGTGCTAAGATCACAAAAGATTTTGAGGGGTGAGATGTGAAAGGCAGGATTGCATAATGGATAAATGGCTGGCCTTGGAGCTAGGAAAAACAGAGGTCATGTCCCACCTCTGACACATATTAACTGTGTGACCTTTAGTGCACCAGGCAACTCTCTAAACAGTTAGTGATGAGGTACTAATCAGCATTGGTGAAAGGAGTTTCCACATCAGAAGTTCCCTACCCTGACAAATCATGCAGTTCTTATTCCATCAACATTGTGGGTTGGAGCTGGAAATACCTTACAAGAAAAAAAAAAGCCTGCTTTTCATTTAAGGTATTGCACTTAAAATTATAGAAAGATATAATTGTTAACCCTTTTAGTCCCTGTTAAGGTGACCTTGAAGAAACATGTTGTGACTGACCTATAGCCAAAACTGCACCTATCACAATGAGCTGATTGGCATTGGGGTAACCCTCAGTTCAAGTCTTATAAGAGGGACAGAATTGGTGTGAAAGCGTAGAAGGAGAGATGTTATTCTTCTTTCCTGGTTTGAGAGTGGACATATGTAACACCAAATTTTGGAGAGAAAAAGAACAGACTTTGGAAGGCAGATATATAGGGGAAAGGCGATTTCCCAGTATATCCCTGATTTCCTCTTTGGCTCCTTAGAGACTGGAACATTTTCCTTTGAGTGAGATCAGGGACTCTTGATTGAGCTAAGATAGCTCCCTCCCAGTGGGAGAGTAATTCTACGTATTGTCTAGCAATTCTAATTGGCATAACCTTTGATTTTTCTTTGTTTCCTGCTTGGATCGTTAGCTTTACTTGCTGTTCACTATTTGCAGTGGTGTACAACTAGATTTTGATGTGCAGGGATAAAGTCTTTGGATATAAGCTTGGGATATCCTTTCTATTTTAAGAGATAGTGACCCAGAAAGGGGCTTGGACCTAAGAAAGAAATCATTTTCCCTAGACTGGCAAAAATTAAGGGAAGGCAGACATAATTCTTGTCTAGTGAACCCTCTCTGAAGAGAGGAGAGAAACCAATCTCATAGCTCCCTTTCCTGTCCCCCTCCAGTCAGGAATCAGTCTCTCTTGGAGAGGAGTAGGAAAGATTCCTGAACTATCTGTGAGAGGCTTCTTGCAAGATGCATTTAGATTAATCCATGTGGACACACACACACACACACACACACACACACACAAGGGCAACACATACGCCCTTCATAAATAGGAATATTTTGAATATATAGATAATACAATTGGCATTTATAGTCTTGAGAAACAGTAGATTAATCCACTTAGAATGAATTATTGATAGAGAGTATCTTATAAGACATACTTTCTACAAAAGGCAGCTATATCTTTAAACCAGATGACTATTTTGTCATGTATGGAGTGTGGCAAGGACTGCTAGTGATATATCTTAGTCTTTTAAGTGATCTCTGCACACGTAGCCAATGCTTCAGTAACAGTATTTTTTAATTCAAAAAGCAATCTAGGATAAGGCATAGTAACTAGCACACTAGACTTGGAGTGAGGAAAACCAGGGTTTAAGTCTTGCCTTAAGTATTACTTGAGTGACCATGGGCAAGTCTTGTTACTCTTGAGCCTCAATTTTTTTTTTAACTTATACTATGAGGACAATAATTTGTAACATTGGGCTTCCTGACTGCCTTCTTAGTCTCAAGAAGAACTTGAATCCAGGGGGCTATTACAAAGATCAAATGCTTGGGGAAGATTCAATTAGATCATTCAATAACATCGGCATGTTACAGTGGAAAGTATTATGGACTTAGAGGACCTGGATTCAAATCCTGCCTCTGACAATTATTTGTTTGACTTTGGGCAAGCCATTTTAACCTCTCTGGGTCTCAATTTCCAGATGGACTCTGAGGTGCCTTTCATTCTAGATGAATATTCCTATAAACCTATGATCTACCTCACAGAATTATTGTGATATCATGAGGAACAAATGATTTAATGCATAAAAGGAGCTTTGCAAACTTTAAAGTATTATGTATTACATATGAAGTATTATGTATGTATAAAGTATTAAGCACTACCTATTAATATAATGGTGTATGTGTCTGTGAGTGTGTGCGTACACACCAAAGATATTGAAAGTGCTCATCCTTGAGGATGACGCCTACAGTCTGTGAAGTTTGACTGTAAAAACTCAATAAAATTAGGGGATGGAGGCAGGGGGTGGAGAAGTATGGGTAACTTTGTCTGATGTAAAATCCAACCATAAGTATAAAGCTTGAATGGACAAAGGCTTTTTTGCCCAAATGTTTCCAATTACGACAGGAAAATTAAAAAATGTTTTTTACGGTTCTCAAGTCTCATTATTTCAAATGTATTGTGCTTCGAAACTGTAGGAGACAGAGATGCAAATAACTCTTTTCTTTACAATTATCTGCTATGAGACTTGGAGTTTCTTTTTTGTTTTTGTTGGGAGTAATTTATCATTTCTGAAGCTTTGTCAAAAGTTGTTTCTGTGAAAATCAGGGTGGAAAGTTTCCTGTGGCAAATTAAATCATAATTTGACTTGTCATTATCTGGATCACAGAATGTAGCAAGCAGATCATCATTTTTTTCTGGGTCACCAAGAACATAAACAATAGGTTTTTCAAAAAAATAAATCAAGGGAAATGGTAGATTTCTTTTTTAAAGCAGAAACGTATTGAAATACACTTAGTGGTTTCTTTTTAATGTATAAACACTTAGTATACAGGCAGTAGAATACTCAAAAGCATTTTTGGGAAGACATTATTCATATCAGAGGGTGCTCCCCCACAGCAAGAAACTTTTATTTTTACATTTAGAAATTATATATTGACATAACATTATCTCTGGTTAACTATAATCTCTTCCACACCTATGATAGTCCTGGGTAGTTGAACAGAAATCAGTAGAAATAATTTCTGTAATGTGACGCTAAATGAAATATACATATGTGTGTATGTGTGTGTGTGTGTATGTGTGTGTATAAATATATAACAGAAGATCACAAAAAGGGTATATTTCAGAGTCAAGACATCCATCCAATGGCCAAACAAGAATTACTAAATTATAAATAGTCTACTAAATTGTAAATAGTCGCCCAGGCTTACAACCTAATTGTCATCCTTGCTTCCTCACTCCCTCACCTCTGATATCCAACTGGTTGCCAAGTCCTGTCAATTCTAACTTTGCAACATCTCTCACAAATGTCTCTTTGTCCCTTCTGACACTGCTAGCCCCCAGTCCAGCCTTTATCATCCCATGCCTGTGCTATTGCAGTGGCTTGCAGGTTTGTCTCCCTGCCTCAAGTATCTCTTCCCTCCTGTCCATTCTCAACTCAGCTGTCACATTGATCTTTCTAAAGTGCAGGTCTGACCATGCTCTGCCCTCCACCCTCTTCCAATCCACCCCACATAATTATCTCAAGGACCAAATATTAAATTGTGCTTGACTTCTAAAGTTTTTCATAACCTAGTCTCCTCCTATCTTTCCTGCCTTCTTGAATCTCACTTCCCTCCACATACTCAATCCTCCTTGCTCTTCTTCATACAAGACACTCTATCTCCTGACTCTGGGCATTTTTCCTGGTTATTTTATGCCTGAGGTTCTCTCTGTCCTCATCACTGCTTCCTTGTTTTCCTGGCTTCCTTCAAATTCCAGCTAAAGCCATACCTTCTACTCGTGATGGAAAATGCTATCCACATTCAAAGAAAGAACTTACGGAGTCTGGATGCAGATCAAAGCATGCCATTTTCACTTTCTTTTCTTTTTGTGTTTTTTCCTTTTGTTTTGTTTCTTCTTTTACAACATGAGTAATATGGACTAATGTGGATATATGTTTAACATGTTTGCACATGCATAATCTATATCAGATTGCTTGCTTTCTTGGAAAGGGAGAAAAATTTGGAAGTCAAAATCTGTAAAAATGAATGTTGAAAACTATCTTTGCATGTAATTGAAAAAAAAATTCTCTTCACATGAAAAACTGTCCATTTTACAAGGAGCCATTCTCAATCCCCCTTAATTCTGGTGCCTTCCTTCCCTCAATTATCTCCCACTTATCCTGTATATATCGTATTTGTTCACAGTTGTTTGAAGGTTGCTCCCTCCACTTGCCTGTATGCTCCTGAAAGCTGGGACTGTTTTTTCCCCCTTTATATCCTCAGTGCTGTGTGTGATGCCAACTGTGAGCGCTTACTAAATGCTTCTTGACTTGACTTGACAGAGAGTTCACACCTCTCTGTGGAGAGTAGCCAACTGGGACTGTTTGGCTACACCTTTATCTTCCTCCTCTTTCTTGGATCCAGCTATGGTCCCTGTATGGCCTACAAGGGGTGGGGAACCTGCAGCCTCAAGGCCACACGTGGCCCTTTAGGTGGTCATGTGCGGCCCTTTGACTGAATTCAAACGCCACAGAACAAATCCCCTTAATAAAAGGAGGTTCTATAAAACTAGGACTCAGTCAAAAGGTCACACCTGAGGACCTAGAAGGCCACATGGCTAGGCCTAGGTTCTAGAAGGGCATCTGCCTCTTTAATGAGTGCTGCACCACAGACCTCTGCTCCAATCTCAAACAGAATTCTGGCAGTCTCCATTTCTCCTTCTGCCTTCATTCTATAGCATTTCCTCCATGATCTTAGCCTTCATCATTTCTTTGGATCTCTGGCATCTTCACTAGACTTTGCATGGCTTTCATTACCTCTATGCTCTTCTATGAGGAGTCAGCCACTCATAGGACAGCAAGTCAATTCTTTATTTCCATGTGAATAGTATTCATATGTACTTTCAATGCATATATCTTCCTTGATCTGATTGTCTTGGCTACAATCCCACAAACATCCTTTTGGCCTTATGGAGAAATACCCTTCATTGATTGCTTCATTTTTTCTTCTTCCCTCTGGATATCTGATTTGCCTGTCAACTATTAGCATTACATGAAGACTGAAGCTAGGTGACATAGTAGCTAGAATGCTAGACCTTATGTCAGGAAGATCTGAGTTCAAATTCTGCTTCAGATACTTACTAGTTGTGTGACCCAGGGCAGATCACAACTTCTCTCAGCCTGTGTTTCCTTATCTGTAGAATGGGGAAAATAATAACACCTGCATCATAACATTGCTTTGAGGCTCAAATGAGATAGCATATATAAAGCATTTTAACAAAGCATTACATAAGTGCTAGCTATTATTTCTTTTCTTATTTTCAACAACTGTTGATTGACCAGCTCTTTAAGCAGCTTCTCCTATGCCATCCAGAAGAGCCCCATCGCAGATTATATTCTTCTAGCCTCTTCTGTTCTTCCATCCCTACCCATAGTAGGTTGTATTGGCCACCTGGCTAGGAACTCTTCACTGAGCAGGTTTTTATTTAACTGTATCAGAAAGTAGTATGCCTACATGGTTATTCACACGTACATTTTAGTTTCAATG
Source organism: Phascolarctos cinereus (assembly GCF_003287225.1). Lineage (NCBI taxonomy): Eukaryota > Metazoa > Chordata > Mammalia > Diprotodontia > Phascolarctidae > Phascolarctos > Phascolarctos cinereus. The sequence continues at coordinate 254,977,517 of NW_027555847.1, forward strand.
ACACTATTGCTATAACAAGGCATCATAGACAGGACAGGTTTTATAACATGAGGCTTAATATTGATACACATATAGTCTTGGCTTCTGGATATCATGATTAAGGGACCCCTTAATTGTTTGGATAGCCTCAAATTGAATGTAAACTTTGGGAGACTATTGGAAAGGCCAATTGTCTTGGGGAAAATTCAATTAAACATTCAATATATCTCAGTAACTGAGGAAGAAGTGATGAAAGGGATTGTATAAGGGCATGATCAACATTTAAGTTTGCAAATTTGTTGAGTGTATTATCCCCTGAGCATGGATGTTCTTCTCATCAATACAGAGTTCATCCCTGTTATAAAGGCTGACTACTAAGAATCCTTTTTTAGAGAGGAAAAATTGGGATAAAGTTCAGCTGGTACTATGATCACACATTTCATCATTACTCCCCCAATTCTGGGAAGCATGTGTAAGAATGGAGCTTGACTCTGGCCACTTCCAATGGGCCACATGTGCTAAACGACACGTATGAGCAATGACTTTTGGTTGATCCCTTAGTCTTTGTGATAGGACTGTACATCTAAGAGAACTGGGAGCCAAGTAGAAGATAATTTCCTGTAACTGCAATGGTTCTTAGAGGAGAGGAGTACCACTGCCAGGAAGATTCATCAACCAAAGGGCTAAAACCCAAACCACGCCCTGGTTTGCATACTTTCTGAGCATGGGTGAGACATGGTACAGAGTAGTCAGATAGTACAGATCTCAAATGGTGGCAAATTATCTGTTCAGCAGTCTCACGATCTCCTGGGAGTTTTCAACCTCCTAGGTAATTAGCCAGTGACAGGAAAGTTCAGTTCGTGTAAGAGGGCAAGATTCCATTACCCACACAGTGTTATTTTGGATCTTAACCACTAGGGGTCACTAAAGAGAGACGCAGCATATTCTCAATCCCTCCTAGACTCTGGTTAAATACCGAGAAAGTGTATGATGAAAGTTCATCTCCATGAGGTCAGGGTGTCAGCATTAAATACCTTCCTTAGCTAGCGAGAGACATTATGTCCCCACCCTGCCCTAGATCTGATTTTGTTGCTGTTTTTTCATGCTTTTGTTTCATCTTTTCAGCCCAAGTTTGGAGTCAATCTCCTCAAAGGGAGGCATATTCAACCCATTTGTCATGGTAGGTTTGCTCATGAGATCTAGGTTGGTGGCACTAATATTTGTTTATGAAACAAAATGAAGAACTCATTAGAGAGACATCTCCCACGGAGCCCAGAGGCATTGCATAGAGTTATAAGTGTATTTCTCTTGCCAATTTAATCTGTTTTGCAATAAATCACATGCATGCAGATTAAATAAGCCAATCTTGAGCAAATCTGTATCTGGCTGAGATACACAGCAGTCCTTGCATTAGCCTCTTTTGGCACCAATGGATTTGGACAACTTCTCCTGAATGAGCGATTGATGAATTCAAGTTGTTGTTAAAGAAGGGCAGAAGAGTCAGCAACACATTTAAGCAATGAAACAGTCTGCCATGTACTTAGCATCTGAATTTTACTTACACTTTCAGAAAACATAATGTACTATTCAAGTGATAGTCTCATCATGAAATAGACTGGAACAAACATTTATAAAGCACCTATTATGTACCAGACACTGTGTTATGCACTTTGCAAATATCTCACTCCATAGACCATTTAAAGTCATGATTAGCGGTATAAACAAATTGATCAAGCCTTTCAGTAATTATTTTAGCATAGGTCTCTGGTATACTGTCAGTTTGCACTGATACCGTAATTCCCTTTTAACATGTTAGCTGTGTAGGTCTTTTCTTTTGATAGCATCACTCCTTTTAAGGAAATACTGGCTGTCATATACAGATCTATTGCAAAAGAAGTCAAGGAAAGCAAAAACTATCAATGAATAAGTGTTGTACTTTAGATGGCTTTCTGTTACTCCCAACGAATTATCCAGTCTACAACTGACCCTCATTTTTATTGTTGAGTCGTTTCAGTCATGTCTGATTCTTCTTGACCCCCTTTGGGGTTTTCTTGGCAAAGACACTGGAGTGGTTTGCTATTTCCTTCTCCAGCTCCTTTTATAGATGAGGAACTGAGGCAAACAGGTGTAAGTGACTTGCCCAGGGTCACACAGCTAGTAAGTGCCTTAGGTCAGATTTGAACTCTGGTCTTCCTGACTCCAGGCCTAATGCTCTATCCACTGCACCATCTAGCTTGCCTGTCACTGACCCTTACTACCTCAGCATATGGATCCCCTGTGTGTCTGTTTCTGTCTCTCTTTGTCCCTCTCTGACTTTGGCAGTCAAACTCTGATTTACTCGTTGTTTGCTTTATCCTATTGGAAACACATTCTTTCCTCCAGGTTCATATTCATCCTCTTCTCCCAGTCTTCATAGGGGAAACAGTTTGGAACAAGATCTTTGGTGCAGTATTAGAGTACTGAGAGTGTCAGAGGATCTGGATTTGAATCCCACCACTGAATCTGCTATCTGTGTGCCCTGGTCACTTAAGTGACAAGTGACAAGTCAAAATTTCCTGGTGCCTTTCTTGATCTGTAAGATGAAAGAATTGCGCTCAAGGCAGCATACAGTGGAAAAGGCATGGGATTTGGAGTCAGAGGACCTAGATTCACAACTTAGCTCTGCCACTTACTATCTATGTGACCTTTGGTAAGTCACTTACATTTTTCTGGGCCTCTGTTTCTCCATCTGTAAAATGAAGGTTCCTTCCAGCTCCAAATCTATCAAACCATGAGTTCTTCCAGGTCTAGATTTATGATACTCCTATTCTGGCATCCTTTAGAGACTCTGCCCCATTCTTCCAGAGACGGGGGGGGGGAGAGAGAGAAAGAGAGAGAGAGAGAGAGAGAGAAGAGAGAGAGAGAGAGAGAGAGAGAGAGAGAGAGAGAGCCCTGAACATTATACAATGTCAGGATCATTGAAGACAGAATTACAGAGTTTCAGAGCTGATGTCTCTATGACAGCAAGAAGTCACACAGTTACTTTTTACCTGTGAAGGTGGAATGATAGATTCTACTTGTAATCAAAAAGCATAGCCAAGTTTTATTTAAAAAGCAAAAGCCCAGTGTCACAGAGGAGAGGCAGTTGAACATCTCAAATGGGTCTCCTCTGAATGTGTTACTTTATAAAGTTTGGCATGAGCTCTCATAAAGTAAGGAAGGAAACAAACATTTATTAAGTGCCTGCTGTGTGCCAGCACTTTGCAAATATTATCTCATCTGAGCCTCACAGCAACCCTAAGAGGTAGGTGCAATTATTATCCCCACTTTACAATTTGAGAAAACTGAGACAGGCAGAAGTTAAGTGACTTGCCCAGAAAAATATAGCTAATAAGCCTCTGAAGCCAGATTTGAACTCAGTCTTCCTGACTCCAAGGCTTATTGCTGTATTCACTATGCTTCTCATATGTTACAAAGGCTATATGTTACCCTAAAATTATAATTGGAGTTGCAGTAACCATTTCAACTGGCTAAGTGTAGAAGGGGAAAAACTGAAAAAAAAAGTGTGGGGAATTAATAGAGCAAAGGGAGAAATATCAGTGTTTATAACCCATAGTATTTCAACCAAGGGAGTTTAAATACCCTGCCAAACCAGTGACTAATTTGCTTCAAAGTAATTTAAATTACATTATCATTCTTATTATGTTCACAACTTTGCTCCTTGCATGTTGAATAAGTACTCTATAGAAGATGTATTGGAACATATGACTAAGAATATAATGGTACGGGAAAGCCCAAAGTGGTTGTGCTCTGCATCAGTAGACAGATTATTGACAGATAAAATCACAGATGATAATTACCCCTCATCTCTGCCTTAAAGTTTATGAAATATTTCCCTGAAAATAGTTTCATGATCAGTACAAATATTATCCCTATTTTACAGATGTGAGGGAACTGTCACTCAGAGATATTTAGTTAATTGTCCCTGGCTGGTAAAGGTTGGAGCCTTTCTCTTTACTGGGGGTCAACTGATTGTTGTACTTTACCAAATTGCTCCCCACCAAAATACAAAGTATAAAAGTAGCAAATTAATACTGAAGTAATGCTATAGAGACTATACAGCACTTTCCTCATAACTCAGTGAAGTAATTAATGGCAATATTATCTCTACACTGCAAAGGAGAAAACTGAGATTTAGAGGAACTAAATTACTTACCTAGTCACAGCTAATAACTATTGAAGAGGACATCTCCATCTAGATCTTTTGAGAGGTCTTTACACTACTAGAATTAGCTACACCATCCCCACCGAAGCATCATTCTCTGACAGTGATGCATAGTAATCTACTATCCTGAAAACTGTACCCACTCCTCTATGAGTGGCTGAGCCAACCCTGATTGCAACTATTTTGCTTGCTTTTAAACCATGCCTGGGAGGGTCACTGTTAGGCTTTGCTAAAACTGTAATCAGCTCAGAGGGTACTGAACAGTCCTTTGCTTATAAATCAAACACCACTTTTGCAGCTAAGCATAAGTTCAAAGATTATCTCTGACAGTTCTGAAATGTTTTCTTTACTGCAGATCTTAATTATGCAAATACAATAGGACATGAACGATAAACAAGCTGCTCCCTTAAGTTTTATTTTTAAAGTCTTCAGGGCAGATAAAATGAGCAGCCTCATCATATTCTATGCTTTTCTTCTCAGAAGTGCTTCTGGAGGCATGAATGCCAAAGATGATGAACTGAGAAAGTATGCGCAGATAGAACATTGGATGAGGGGGCCAGATTTGTTATTGATGTGATCCTGTCACCTCTGGCCTTGGTTTACGATGAGATTTATCTTCCTGCAAGAGACATACACAAATATCACATTCCTTTATGATTAAAATGTTATACAACAATAATAGAATTCCATGGGGCCTAGTTAGCTTGGGACAATTACTGTTTTGGGGAGAATTAATGGCACCCAGCTCTGTACTTAATACTGAAGGGATGTAATTATCCCATGATAACCCTGTGCACTTTGTTCTAAGAAAGTCTCTCATCTCCTTCACATTTTCTGGACTTCAATTTCCCATGAAATCTTTATGCGCTTAGGAACACTTTAGAACTCACTGAGACACTGAAAATTAGAGGGGATGAATTCAAAACCACCACTATTTTACCTACTTTTTTGGAAATAAAAAATAAATTCTGACATCTGGTGAGTCGGATGCTTCCCCTTGGATCCCAAGGAACAAAGTTTTATTTTCTCATCATGAAAGGGAAGGGTCTCCATTGGTGGCCTTACTTATTTACACCACACACATGGCAATCGTTTTGACATTCTGTTCCCTTACTATAAACAGAAAGGATGGTCTTTTTTTTTTCCCCCTGTGGAAGTTAATGAATTGAAAAACAAAGCTGTTCTGTATACCCACTCAGTCCAAATACATAAAAGAACTACAGTACTCTAGGACTGGGGTAAAGTTGCTGCATTCAAATTAATTTTCCCCCTTCCACTTTCCCTCCCTCTGCTCCCCACCACCATTTTTTTTAGGAGAAGAAAAAGACCTATTGAATCACCATATAAGGACAGGGAGCATGAGAGAAGAGTGCAAAAGTCAGAAGACCAAGGACTTATTCTTGGCTTAGATAGTGGCTCACTGTGTGATCCTGGGCATGTCTCTTAACCTCCCTGTGCCTCTGTTTATCCAGCTGTACCATGGGGATAATGACACTTGTGTGATGGGGTGGGGATATTTTGGTGAATAGTGCAAAACTGAATGGGAGAGAGGGGCATTTCTCTATTCCTGCTTTGTTTTCATTTAGAAATTGCTGCTTGTTCAGGAATTGGAAAATAAATTGGTGGTAATTATTAGGAGTAAAGAGATACTTTTTTAAAAAAATGCATTGTGGGAGTTTCCTGACCTCCTGGAGTTCAGATATCCTGGGAGGGGGGAGAAACTCTTCCTCGTGGTTCCCCAATTCAATTGAAACAGAAAAAGCTGTATTCTTGAAGTTCCATTCATTGTTTAAAAGGGTTTCTTCTTAGGAAAATGTGGTATAGTTGAGTGTTGGACTAAGTGTCAAAAAGACCTGATTTTGAATCCTGCCTCAGACACTTAGTAGTCATGTGACCCTGGACAAGTCACTTAATCTTTGTTAGCCTCAGTTCCCTCATCTGTCAAATGTGGATAATAATAGCACCTGCCTCATAGGGTCATTGGGAGGATCAAATGAAATAACATATGTAATGCATCGGACAAACCTTAAAGCACCATGTAATTATTGACTATTACTATGCCTCTTAGAATGCTGACCTTCTAATTGAGCTTTCTGCGGTATATCCAAGGAAGAGTGTGATCAATAAATAGTCTTTTCCAGTTCCAGCCCATTAGGATCAGAACAATAACTAGGAATATTTTCACCTGAAAGTAAAATGTTTGTGGGATGCAACAGGGGATGAGCCCAGGCATAGTAGTGCTGGGAATTGGGTCAGTTTCTCTTCAGTGATTGAGAGGACGGTGAGCCCAAGAGGAGGATAACACTATAATGGATGACTCTGGGTGGTGGTTGTACCACACAGCTTAGAACAGTGTGGAATACTACAAGGAGAGGAAGTAGATGAGAGATTATGGCAGGAAGGGCTCCTCTAAGAGAGGAAACCTTTCTTGCCTTGTTCTGCACTCCTAGAAGAAGAAGCAATAGGATGTACGTTCCTTGGGGGAAAGTTTTATTTACTCCTTTTGTTCCGGGTCTGGGAGGTCTGTCTGTCTGTCTGTCTGTCTCTCTCAAGTTTAATTTGTATTGATATCTTTTGTCATTGCATCACTTTCATTTCCTGGTATGATCCCTCTCCTCTGTTTCAAGAGAGCCATCCCTTAAAATAAAAGAATTTAAAAAGAGGAAAAAATAGTTCCGCAAAAAAAAAAAAAACCACACACACATGAAAAACCCCAATATACTGTCTGTTCCAGTGTTTTACACTCATAGTTTCCCACCTAGATATGAGAAATGTGTTCTTATATCTTTTTTTGAATGTCCAAACTTGATTTTGTTTTTCAATGTTGTCCTTTACATTTCCAATGCTAATAGTCACCGCGTACATTGTTTTCCTGGTTATGATTACTTTGTTTTGCATCAGTTCATTCTCCTTCCTATACTTCTTGATATTCTTCACATTCAACATTTCTTACAGCTCAGTAATATTGTGTTATATTATATTATATTATATTTACATACCACAATTTGTATAGCCATCTTCCAATTGATGGGTACCTACTTTGTTTCCCATTCTTAGCTACTTCAAAAAGAGCTGCTATGAATATTTTGGTGTATATGGGACCTTTCTTTTTAACACTTCCTTGGTGTCTATAGCCTAGTAGTGTTATCTCTGGGTCAAAATACGGACATTTTAGCAGATTTATTATCACAGTACTAAATTCCTTTACAGATCTATCAGACCAATCCATCGTTTCACCAATAGTATATTAGTATGCTTTTCTTTCCAAATTGACTATTCTCATCATTTACCATCTTTTCCCATTTGCTAGGTTTCATCTGAGAATTGTTTTGATTTGTGTTTCTTTTGTTATTGTGGCTACCTGCAGCCCTCTTTTATACAATCACTCAGTCAATGAGCGTTTGTTTTATTTTATTTTATTTTTCTTTTAAAATAAATTTATTTCATTAAATATTTCCCAATTACATATAAAAAATTTAACAATCATTTAAAAAATTGAGTTCTTAATTTTCTTCCTACCTCCTTCCCCTCCTTCCTCCTTGGGAAGAAAAGCATTTTGATATGGATTATACATGTGAAGTCATGCAAACAATATTTCATATTAGACCCCAAAACAAGACAAAACCCTCCACGAAAATAAAGAAACTTAAAAAAAAGATATGATTCAATCAGCATTCAGAGTTCATCAGTCTTCTCCACGGAGCTTGATACCATTTTTCATCATGGGTCCTTTGGAATTGTCTTGTATCATTGTCTTGATCAGAACAGCTAAGTCTTTCACAGTGGTTTATCCTTACAGCATTGCTATTACTGTGTACAATGTTCTCCTGGTTCTGATCACTTCATTTTGCATGAGTTCATATAAGTCTTCCCCAGTTTTTCTGAAACCATACTGCTCAAAATTTCTTATAACACAATAGTATTCCACCACTATCATACCATAGGTTGTTCATCCATTCCCCAATCAATGGCTATCCCTTTGATTTCTAATTTTTTTGCCACCGCAAAAAGAGCTGCTACAAATATTTTTGTACAAATTGGTCCTTTTCCCTTTTCTTTCATCTCTCTGGGATATAGATATAGCAGTGACATTGCTGGGTCAAAAGGTATGCATAGTTTTATAGCTCATTATGGTTCCTAATTGTTCTCCAGAATCCATCCTTGTCTATGGATGAGGTGAATGTAGGAGTATGATTTTTGGTAACTGAGGATCTAAAGGCTAGGAAGTTTGAGGAACATTCACACGAATGTTGAAATCCCATTGCATACAGGAAAGCGTTTAGGAGGATGGGAAGGTAAAATGAGCCAGATGCTGAACACCTTGAGAAAGGAAGGAGAGTGACCTAGGGTCTGGTGCACAATAGCTACTATAATTTCAATTAGGGTAGAAATTTTAATGAAGTGAATTTCAAAGCATTAAGAGCTACTGAATGATGGCAAAGGGAGAATCTGTAAGTGGAAGTGGGGAGCAAACAATATTCCAACTTTTATTCCATATCCAATGTATTGAGAGTTATGAGTGATGGTATAACTCATGCTGGAAAGGATGGACAGGGATTTGCCTGAAGGAGCAAGCCTGAAGTTATCAGTGAGAGCAAGCAGATGAAAAGGGGAAGGAAGGAAAATGTTCAGTATGGTAAGAAGTCTCATTATGGTACAGAAATTCCAGAGGGCAATGAAAGAGGTGATCAGAGTTGGAATGGATCTTAGGTGGGGTAGGGTTGTGGATGATAGGAATGAGAGAAGGGGAGGCGAGGTCTGGAGATAGTTTGCTCCTAGGTAGTCAGTGATTAAGAAGACAGGGACAGAGAGTATAACAGGTAGTGATAGTTGGCTAGCATAGAGCTTTTAGTGGGTGGCAGATGAATTATAATGATCACAGTGTCTTAGGGTAAGTATTGCTAAACAGGGACCAGTATCAAAGTCTCATTTTTTTTTATCCTAAACCATCCTCCTGTCACCAAAACAAAACAAAACAAAAAACTTTTCAATTTAGCAGGACAGAAATTATTATTATTATTGTTATCTTAAAGATAAATTAACAAAGGCAGAGTAAAAGAAAGCAACTTACCCAAGGTTACAGAGCTATATAATAACAGAGATTAGAACCCAAGTTTTTTAATTTCCTAGCCTAGTGTCTAGTCCAATATGTTATTCTCCCTCTTGTTCACCAAAGAATAACTTGGTTCAGTTATTTCATTATATTTCTAAGACGGGATAATGAATTGGGAGCTCTCAAAGACTGTTTACTAATTTATAGAGAGGGAGCAATTTGTGCAAATGAGGGAGTGTTCACACTGATGAAATTAGAGATCTGTGAAGAATGAATGGGCTTTTTGTATTGGACCAGTTAGGGAAACAATGTGTGGTTCAGGAGGGGAAAGGGAATAAGCATTCATATAATGCCTGCTATGTGCCAAGCCCTGTGCAAAGCACTTTTTACAAATATTATCTCATTTGATCTTCAGAACAACCCTGCAAAGGTAGGTGCTATTATCATCTCCATTTTTCAGTTGGGGAAACTGAGGCAAACAGAAGTTAAGTGGATTTCCCATGGTCACACAGCTGGTAAGTGACTGAGGCCAGATTCAAACTCAGGTCATCTTGATTCTAGGCCCAGAGTCCTCTATACCACCAGATACCTGTGAAGGGAACTACGTTATTTAAATCAAGAATGTCTTACCAACCTCACTGCCTCATCATGATGTGAAAATGCTCCTGGGTGATTGAAGGCCCAGAACAATAATTCTGGCAGATTTTATCAATTGAAAAGGCAATGAGCATGGGTCTAGCAATGGATTCTGTATCTATTGTCTAGGGGCATTCCCAGCTAAATTTGGAGAGGTTTGTTACTAATATGGCTTCAGGTTGATGAATTACACACCTTCAGATGCTCTCAAGGACATCTACTAAGTTACAGAGGTGCTGCCATCTGCACTGGTTGAGGGAGTGTCCATATGGATGAAATTACAGCTCTGTGACCTACTGGCCTTTTGACATATGACTTACTAGACCAACCATGTAAATAAGCAATTGTCATTTGTTCTAAATGAGAAACAACTAGTAAAGATCTTATTTCCTGACTTTAATTGACTCCAAACAATTCTTTGGAGGTTTAGGTGGCTTTTAAAAGTTTATAGCTATTTAGATGAAGGTCAGCATTAGAATGAATATTCATCCTTATCAAGTATAGATCTCCTCTTTCCCTCAAGGGAAAACCTTCCCTTGATTCTGCCACCACCTCAAGCTATAATTTTATTTCTTTCCTCTCTTTCCCTGTCAAATTTCTGAAAAGAGTATCTATATTCTCTGCCCCTACTTGCTCACTCCTCCCCAACCCTTAGCAATCTGATTTCTTTTCCTATCAGCCTTTGGAAATTCCTCTCTCTGTAGTCACCTGTGACAGTATTGAGAAGTCCTTTTTTCCATCCTCATTTACTGTGTCTTTTCTGTGTTATTTGACACTGTGGACCAACATTTTCTTCTTGGCTCCTGTGGCACTGTACTCTTGTGTACTTTTATGGCTAGTTGAGGGTTTATGGCAAAGACACAAAGATTTTCTGGTTCCTCATCTTTCTTTGGCCATTTAAACATAGCTTCACCCCCTAAGATTCTGTCCCAGTCCCTCTTTACTCCTCTTCCTATGCTTTCTATTCTGATGTTCTCATCCACTCTCACGGCCTGTTTGCTGATGAATCTCAGATTCATATCCCAATCCCCAGTCTCTCCCCAGAACTCAAGTTCAGTCATTTCCATTCAAGGAATATTTTCACATCTAACCCTTCTTTATAGTTACTCCAACTACACTAAATTGAGCCTTCATCTCTTTTTATCTACTGTATTCAAGTAGCCTCCTAATTGGTCTTCCTCATTCACTAGAATGACTATGCCACTTCTCTACTCTTCTCTCTGCTTTCCAAATAAAATGTAAACTATAGATCCTTGGACTCTAAGACATCACAATCTGCACCAACCTGCCTCTATGACTTGATCTCATACAATTCCCTTTCCTTATCTTTTATATTTCAACTCCTTTCCATCTTCTGTTTTCAGCCTGTCCCTTAATCATTTCCAAGCCTTTGTTAATACCATTCCCCATAATTGGAATAAGTCTCTTCTTTATCCGTCTCTTGGTATTTGCCCCTTCCTTAGAGCTCCAGCTCAGATATAACTTCCCTCATGACATGTACTTGCAATGGACACCAATGACCTTCCCCTCCTCTCCAAATGAAAGTTATTTCTCTTTCCTCAAATTTCATCTAGATCTCTCCTTTGCACTTATCTCATTCTCTTTAGTAAGTTAATTATTACACACATACCCTTCTCCTCCATTAAACTGTTAGTTCCCTGAAGGCATAGTATTGAGAGGTAGAAGGGACCTTATACATCATTTATGAGAGATCAATTGACTTACTATGCTAAGGTAAACTAATAAATAAAGCTAGAATTTGAACAGTTCTCTGACTTCAAATCTAATGTCCTTTCTTTTTTTTTTTTTTTGGCTAGGCAATGGGGTTAAGTGACTTGCCCCAGGGTCACACAGCTAGAAAGTGTTATGTGTCCAAGGCCGGATTTGAACTCAGGTCCTCCTGAATCCAGGGCTGATGCTTTATCCACTGCTAGCTGCCCCTCCTTTCTAATACACTAAACTGTCTGTCTTATGATCCTATGTTTCTATCTGTAGCATGTGGCATAGTGCCTTGTACATTTGTGAAGGAACCGTGATTTTTTTTTTCAGATCAAGGAACTTTTTTTTGGGGGGGGTGAGGCAGTTGGGGTTAAGTGACTTGCCCAGGGTCACACAGCTAGTAAGTATCATGTGTTTGAGAACAGATTTGAACTCAGGTCTTCCTGGCTCCAGGGTCAGTGCTCTATCCACTGCACCATCTAGCTGCCCCCATCAGGGAACTTCTGATGTGGATTTTCCCTCCACCAATGCAAATTGCAAATCATCCACGACTTAGTAAATAAGTCCGAGGGATTTGTCTGAAGAATTCAGGTTTTATTCCCAGATAGAGTGCTCTGCTGATTTAATAATGACAAAAGTTAGAGATGTTCCATATTGTGTTGTACCAAATTATAACTGATCCCAAATACAATAGCAGTAAGTAGATGGTGCTACCCAAGCCATGTTGCTCTAGGGCCAAGACAGGCCAATAGACGACATCTGAGCTAGCAGGAAATAGATTTTATTAGATCAATGTGTCATCAATGTGTCTATGTAGAGTGTGAAATGTGTTTGAAGGAAAGCGCTATAACCTTTGTAGCTAGTAAGCATTGACTTTCCGTCTCTTGAAAGAGACAGTAAGTTGTGCACATTGATGCCCTCAGAGAAGTTAACCAAGTCTTTCTTGATCCCAGGCAGACATCTCTGTGACAGGAAACATCAAGGGAGCTGAACTCAGAGGTAATCCATTTGTAATCAAAATACCTCATCTTTAGAGACAACTAGAGAAGAGAGAAAACACTTGCAAAGCATGGAGATAGTAATAAATAAGAATATCCATAAACACAAAGCCTGTGGATATTGATAGTTGACCTATGCAATCTGCAAGCTCAAAAGCCACCATAGAAGTTCCAGGTCAGTGACCAAGCCTACCATGTTAAATGATGATGTTTATGATGTAGGTTCATATATATTTATGTGTATTCTATACATTTGCAAGGGACTGCAGATGTTTCACAGGGGAGGGGATACAATGTCTCCTCACATTGTCTACTCTCCTCTCTTACAGATGACTGGTAGCTGGCAGGGACCTCTGACTAATTCTGGCTTGAGCTAGCCCATCTGAGGAGCGGAGGGAAGCTCAGTGTCATCATTGTTGGACCTGGAATCTCTCTCCAGTCAAATATCCACTTCTCTGGTAAACAGGTTAGTGGAGGGAGTAGACAGAATGAAAATATCTCCAGCCATTTAATAAATGTTTTTGAATGAGTGAATAAGGAGGTTGGGTAGGGTGAAGATATTGAGGAGTATAATATCGTGTTTATGAAATATAAAATTGATCAAATAAATATAAGTGGTGGGCTTATAGGTAATTTGGAAGTAATTTCATAGGCTATTTTAATACCACCTGGAAATCAAAAAAACATCTGGTTTTTAAAAAAAGACGATCTGAAACCTTTTGACAACTAATGAGCTAAAATTTTCTGTATGTGCAGTTGTAAAGAAAACAAAATTTTAAAAGACAAACACAAAAGTTTTTGTTTTACTGGAAAACTGTTATTTTGCTGGGAAGAAAAAGTATGTTTAAAAACTTACCCTTCCCCCTTCACCCTCAAAGCCCTGTTCTTTCATCACAATAGTATGCTATGTGGGTGAAGACACAGCTTAGTTGACAAAGAAGGCCTCTGAATTAGGAGAGTTTGTGTTGTGAATCTCGCTAAAGCTTTGTCAATGATCACCCACATCCACATTGAAAGAAATCCATATTGGTAGAACCCTCTTTCTCCAACCCTCCACTTTTCACATTTATAGTAAGGATCATGCCAAACCTTGAAGTGTGAGCAGCTGGTATTCTACTCTTATGTGGTTATTCTTGTTAACTGCTTTCTCTGCCAGTGGTCTTTTCTTGCTGGAAATTAAAAGCTTTGTCATTATGCTTTCCCACATTTCTAAAGATGGCCTTCATGGAAACTGGAAGAGAGGACAGCAGAAAATAGAAAAGATCAAGTCGGTGAATTCAGTTTGGGAATTTCAATTTCCAGGCAAAAACAACATATTTGAACAGGTTATAGACTTGAGTTTAAGTTACTTATTTTAGTAGATTTGCAATCAGATTCAATCAAAGAGCATATGCATAAATGTGTATGTGTGCATGCATGTGTATGTACATATATACACGTATTCAAAGATTAAAATGATTATGTGTTTTAATTTTACCAGCTCCTACATTCAGACAGTTTGATTGTTATTTTCCTTAAATCTAATTATGAGTGGGGCTGAATAATTTCTAGAAAAACAGGGAAGTTTGGTGGAGTTTGTAGAATTTGCTGGAATCCTTCAGATACCTAGAGGCTCAAGACAAAAGTTGATGTTGTTATCCATGAAATTGGCCCCAAATCTATAGTTCTTTCTGTCTGCTCAATCCTCTTTATCACTTTGTAGTGATTCAGTACTATTGACTAGAGGGCATTTCAATGCTTTTATTGATGGCTGACATAAATGCTAGTTACTCTAGCTTTTGGTCATTGTTCTAGAAGTAAGATCTTGCTATCATCCACAGTAAATTAAAATCATATCTTCCCTTTGGACTGGCAGTTTAAAATTGACATGCTGTAATTAATATAATGTGATTTTGAGGTATTTTGATTGAAATACTCCTGTTTTGTTGAAATACTTATTTCATGAAAATGTTACTCAAAAGGCTTTAGCTGTAATCATTAGAAAAAAAAAACCAAAGATACAAGGAGTAGAATATGTTTATAAACATACCAAATTTATATTAGTTCCTAGAGATGGAGCTAGAAATATTTTTCCCCTGGGGCAAAAACAGTTGAGGTATAGTGGGTACAGGGTCCCAGAAGATTATTCTGAAGTAGAGAGTGATTGAGGGAGTGTAGAGGATACAGATGCAGTCACATTGGAAGAGAGGGCAACCTATGCCCCAACAAGATAGCGACAGGAGAGGGATGCCATAGCTACTAGACTCCTGAGGGTAATGGCTTGTATCTTAGTAAATAAATGGTCTTCAGACCACAAAACAAGGTGCAGGACAGATTGTTTGAGATGGGGGTGGAAGTTGAAAGGAGAGCACACTATAGACATCATTGTCCTAGAGAAAAGCCCCATTTGTCCCATGATAGTTATGGCCTTGTAAAGTTCCTAGATCTTCAAAAATTTACTGTAACCCTCAAACTGTCACTTAATTTCTCTGTGCCTCACTTTTCTTATTTATAAAATTAAAGGACATTGAAGAAGGGGTGGTCTTTGCTGAGCCCTTTACCACCAGCCTGTCCCCAGTTCCTTTGCAAAAACATGCGAACTACTTTGATGAGGAAAGTAACTTTTTGGAGACCTGTTCCATCAGACCAACATTACAAATAGGATCTTATAGCTTCACAAAGTATTTAAACTACAAGAGAAATCATATAGCATCTAGTTCAATACCCTTATTTTAGAGATCAGAAATCTCATACCTAGAGGTATCCAAAGTCACATAGGCACTGGAAGGGCTATGATGAAGTGAGGATTTGAACACTGTTCTTGCCCCACACCGTGGCTCTGATGGCTCCTCCAATAACTGAAGTGGACGATGTTCCTCCAGACCATCTGAGCTCTTCATCCTTGTTATTCTTGTTAATTAAAACCAGACTTTCCCTAGAAATAACCACCGTCTTCAACACCTGCTTCCAATAGGATCCACTCCTTTTACTCCCTGTTCCAGTGTCCAAAAAAATTTTAGTGAAGTTTTTTTAAAACTTTTTTTAAACTTTCCTAATGAAGCTTTAATGGCTTAAAACTTAACTTCACTGACATTTAAATTATTAAATTACATACAGGCTAATAAAGACTTAAACTTCACTAAAACTCTAGGGATATTCTGTAGTTATTACCAAAAAGACAATATTCCATTAAGACCCTTCTTACACAAGTATCCCTCTTCTCTTTTGAAGTCTGCATGGCCTATGTATCCCACCTTCTAACCTATCCTCATGGCTGTTGTCTGTTTGCTTCTAGGATTATCTTCTATTTTTATTCAGTGTCTTTAAGCACTTATCTCACAGTTCTCTCTTATCACCGCTTTCTCCATCATCATTCTAAGTGATGTAAAAATCCAACTTTGTATGAATGATCCATAAAATATTTGTGAAAGATTTAATAAATAGAAAATGTAGCCCTTGGTGGTGGTTTTTCATTGAACCAAAAATTTAATCTAAACCAAAGAAGTTGAGAGTGTGAGAGAGAAATATAAAATCGTATATTTAGGTTAAAGGGGCAGCTAGGTGGTACAGCGGATAGAGCACCCGGCCTAGAGTCATGAAGACTCCTCTACCTGAGTTCAAATCTGGCCTCAGTCACTTACTAGCTGACCCTTGATGAGTCACTTAGCCCTGTTTGCCTCCACTTCCTCATCTATAAAATAAGCTGGAGACGGAAATGTCCAAACACTTTAGTATCTTTGCCAAGAAAACCCCAAATGGGGTCGTGAGCTTTCAGACACAACTGAAAAATGACAGAACAGCAACATTTAGGTTAATAAAAAAAATCAGTTGTATGATTTGGGGGTTCCATGCTTGGCCCCAGTTTATGTGGAAAAACCCTGCATATTTTAATTGATCACAAAGTTAATATGCCAAGAGAGTGCACAGTTACTAAAAATAAAAACAAAAATACCACTATAACCATGAATTACCTTAATTAAATTTTCATATCCAAATCCTGGGAAGAAATGATTCACTGCACTCTAAATTCTCAGAACACATATGGCAGATCGTGTTAAATTATCTTTGCCATGTTTTCAAAAGGTCATCAATAAACTAAAGAATGACAAAATTGGGCAACATGATCATGAGAGGTATGGAAACTTTATTGTATAAGTAATGATTTAAAGGAATAGGGATATTTAGATAATAATAAATAGTAAGAGATGTCACAGGTATCTTCAAATATTTTATTTCAACCCTATCGACTACGCATAAGACACTGCTAATTGCTAGGGATACAAAAGAAAAAAACCAACAATAGTCCTTTGCCTTCAGAGAACTTACATTTTAACGAGGATTACAATATCTGCAGAGATGAGTAGATTCACATTTTGTACAAAGTATTTGTATCAAAAGACAGAAGAAAACTTTGATCAAGTCATCTCACTCTCTGGGCTTCAATTCCTTTATGTATAAATTGAAGGACTTGGACTATATGATTCCTAAGATTGTTCTAAATCTGAGCTCCTACACTCTAACAAAAATGACTTATTCTGTATAGCTAGAGAAATCAAAACCTAAATAATGGTAAAAAAAAAATCTGTTCAATGTAAGAAAGAACTTTTTTTTTTTTGGCTAGGCATAGGGTTAAATGACTTGCCCAGGGTCACACAGCTAGTAAGTGTTATGTGTCTGAGGCCGGATTTGAACTCAGGTCCTCCTGACTCCAGGGTCAGTGCACCACCTAGCAGCCCCTAAGAAAGAACTTTCTAACTCACAGAGATGCCCAACAGTGGAGTGTACTAACTCTGACAGTGTACTCTCCATCAGTGTGAGTATTCAGGAAAAAAACCAAATGACTAAATGTAAAGAATGATGTAAAAAGTATTTATTTTATTATATATTTTTATTTATAGATGTCTATAATATATTATAATATATGACATACTAAATATGTTATGATATATTTATTATATGTACATTATAGTGCTAGAGGTGGGTCTGGACCGCCTTTAAGGTACTTTCTTGCTCTATGTTCCATGGTGCTGCCAGGAAACATAAAAGGCAGCTTCTCAGGAGAAAAACCAGAGACCAATTGGTGACATAACTGAGTCAAAGTGCCTTAGTTTCACTTATTGGACTTTGTCCATTGTGGACAATGTCTAAGAACAACAAATGGGAGTTTTGGTGACTTAGCAAATTCATCTCAATGAAGAACTGAAACACAAAGAGCAGGAACTCCTAAAAACAGCCACTTCTGATCTTTTTGAAGTCATTATAATTTGGGTTTGCTCAACTATCATTAAAATTTTCAGCTTTTCCCAAAATTCCTCAAGAGTTCATGAAGTACGGGTGCTGGGATTGTTCAGTCATTGAGACTGTTCAATAAAGCAGAAGAAGCTGGGTGTATATGGGGGGAGGTGTTGCTGATTATTCTGAACTTTTAACCTTTCTTGACAATGTTTGCTGGACATTCTTTCCAGGCATACAATATAAAAAAAGTTTGATTGTATCTCCAGTTATACCCACACCTACAGGAAGCTGTGTGTGATGCCACATGCATTTCTACGTGATTGTGCCCAATGGATGCAACTCTCATGAAGGTCAACAACAAAAGATTACTTTCTAAACATTGTTTCTGCTATGCTAGTGCCTCAGAGGATGGAAGGCTAGACTTTAAGTCACGAAGACCTGGGTTCAAATTATACCTCTTGCCATTGGCTATGTGATAATGGGCAAGTTACTTAAACTCTAAGCTTCAGGCAAATCTTTGCCTCTCATATAATATCACCTAGATCCATTAGATTGTGAGGTTCTGAAGGGCAGAGACTCTCTTTTGCCTTTCTTTGTACCCTCAACACTTAGTACAGTGCCTGGCATATAATAAACAATTAATAAATGTTTATTGACTGACTAATCAAAGAAAAGGAAATCTAAGAGTTGGAGTATGGATATAGGGAAATGGAGCTACACAAATGGCAGCTCCACCCAAGCCATATCTTCCAAAGTCAAAAGAGATACAACAGTTAACAGACCTTTAAGAGCTCTAGGCTGTTCCTGTCACTGGTAAGTTCATGATGTATACCTGGAAAACTGTTAGGCTTAACATTTAATTCAAGTTTCTGTCGGCATAGGAATAATTCATAAATCAGTGCTTTAGTTTCACTTATTGGACTTTGTCCATTGTGGACAATGTCTAAGAACAACAAATGGGAGTTTTGGTGACTTAGCAAATACATCTCAATGAAGAACTGAAACACAAAGAGCAGGAACTCCTAAAAACAGCCACTTCTGATCTTTTTGAAGTCATTATAATTTGGGTTTGCTCAACTATCATTAAAATTTTCAGCTTTTCCCAAAATTCCTCAAGAGTTCATGAAGCACGGGTGCTGGGATTGTTCGGTCATTGAGACTGTTCAATAAAGCAGAAGAAGCTGGGTGTATGTGGGGGGAGGGTTGTTTCTGATTATTCTGAACTTTTAACCTTTCTTGGCAATGTTTGCTGGACAGCAAGCCATTCCAGCTGTAACTTGGACAGTACTTTACACAAACAGACAACACAGACTTGTTATCTCCGAAACTGGAGGCTTTTTACAATGTCTTCATATGTGGGCACTGGGCTAAAGGAGCTTGAGACCACCCACAGACACACACAGAGTGCATCTCCCATGGAGGTCCAGCTAATCACCCTCCATTTTCACCACCTGTTCAAAAGCTGTGTTATTAGATGTGAAGGAGCCAGTAAATAACAGTTTGTGAGCTTTAAATGGACAAGGCTATGTCAGAGAGCTGATAAACATTTGGAGGCCAACGATTCCTGCAGCAGCGGGCTTTGTCTTGTGCACCACACTCAATTGCTTTAAAGTATTGGTTTCAGGTTACAGGATGTCCAAATGATTGTTAGGGCTGGAGGGGGTCAGGGTGGGGCAGGAAGGGTGGCTATTGAGGTGATGTCTGTTATGGAATTGATTCAGTCAGGAGATAATGATAATTTCCTAGAATCTTTTGGGCCTTCTTTGGGCCCCCCTAAGCTGGGCTTTGAGAAGGAAAGGTGCAAGACTAAAAGAAACTCTGTAAACCATTTCATGGGCTTCGGGATCTCAATTTAGTGTTAAAATGCTGATCTAAGCCTTTACTATATTGGTGGCTCATTGAGCTGTTTAAAAGTGAGCCCCTTACATGCTCCATTAGTCTGTGTTCCCCCCCCCCCAGTAAACTAAGGTGGGGGTGGGAGTGATGGATTTAAGACTGACAATTGGCAGTTTGAGGAAATTCCTGACTGAATTGGGAGAGCTGGGGAAAGAACAAAAGGAGTGTTTATGTAAAACAATATGGTTGCAAATCAACCACCTTATTACCTTGTGTTGCCAGCTATTGGATTAAAGCTAAAAGGGAATTCCGGAAATGAAAATGATGGGGTTGGCTCAGGAGGGCCTAGGACATTTAAATGACAAAAGTGACACAGTTTCTTTCCTATAGGGAACTGCAGAAAACCATCCAAAGTTCAGGTTGTAGTACTACAGGATTTCTGCCTTTCATGTTCCAAAGAGAAATCAAATTTCAGAATTCTTAACATTCTTGCTACTAGGATGATACTGGCTTATTGGTGCAATCTCACAAAAACAAAAGGTCTAGTTAATTACTGGCCTTGCACTGTGCTGTTAGTTATCATTGTGGACTAGTGGAAAGATTACTGGACTCCTCTGTTAGGTCTTACTCTGACATTAATTAACTGTGTGTCCTTGGACAAATTGATATCTAACATTCTTCCAGATCTAAAATCCAAGGTTTATCATTGCAGTCTTCAAATTTCTTAACCATTCAGGGCCTCAGTTTCCTCATCTTGAAAATGAGAATGCTGAATTAGGCAGTCTCTAAAGTTTCTTTTAGCTCTAAATTAAATTTTATTCAAATATTTTTAGGAAACATATATGAACAATCTGCCTTGTACAGAGTCCTATGTTAGATTGGGGGGGAGATTAGATTAAATGATGATAGTATCAGTAATTCACAATTATATAATATTTTCTGGTTTACAAAGCACTTTTTTCACACATATAGTTCTGTGCACACAATCATACACACACACGGGTGTACGCACACATGCACACATACACACATACCTTGCCAATGCCAACCTCTCTATGTGATGTGCCCTTTTTCACTTCTCTTCCCATCTTCTTTACTTCTCTAGCAGATTGCCTTCTCAATCATCCTCACTCTCAATTGTTCACTGTTTCTCTTCCTATTGTTTCTTTACTACATTCAGACACGCCTGTCTCCACCATACTTAAAAAAAATACTCACTAGACCACACTGTTCCATCAAGCTATCATACTCTTTCTCTTTCTCTTCTCAGCCAAACTCCTAAGAAAAAATTGTCCATATCCTCTGCCCTTGCTTCATCTCTTACCAACATCTTGATCCTCTGTAATATGGATTCTGATCTCACTACTCAAATAAAGCTGCTCTTTTCCAGTTATGAATGACCTCTTGATGGACAAATCTAACAGTCTTTTTTTTTAGTCCTTTTCATTCTTGATCTCTATTCTTTATCTGACAGTCTTGATTCATTTCTTATCTTGAATACTCTCTCTTTTCTGGGTTTTTGTTATTCTCTTGTCTCCTGGTTCTCTTTCTGTCTGACCGTGACTTCTCGGTGTCTTTTTTTGACTCATCACTCATACCCAGGGATATGATGGTAAATATTTAACAGACAGCTCTCTGAGAAAAAAATATACACATGACTCACTTTTGGGGTTGTTTGTTTTTTAAGATAATTGGGGTTAAGTGACTTGCCCAGGGTCACACAGCTAGTAAGTGTCAAGTGTTTGGTCTGAGGCTGGATTTGAACTCAGGTCCTCCTGACTTCAGGGCTACTGCTCTATCCACTGTGCCACCTAGCTGCACCCAACACAGCTCACTTTTAAGTCTAATATACATTAATAACATTTTTTCCAACACTTAAGTCTAGACAATTAACAAAATGATAAATTAAGCCTTGATTCATAGAGTTGAATGATTTCTAAGGTGTAAATGCTCACTCTGGCTCCAGCATATGCTTGTATCACATCCCATAATTATAAATGTTCTGTAAGACTCTGTTCTGGACCATTTTCTGTTTCTCTACTCTCTCTTAGTGACTTCATTAGTTCCCTGGGTTTAATCATCATCTCTATGTAGACTACCTACAGATTCATATAGTCAGCCCCAGTCTCTGCCCTGAACTTCAGCCCTGACTCTCCAACAGTTTACTTTATATTTCAAATTGGATAACCCAAGACATCTCAATCTCAACATGTCTAAAACAGAATTCATTACTATGCCTTCCCAAACCCCCCTGTCTTTGAAGTTTTCCTACGTCTGTCCAAGATGCAAACGTTCTTTCAGTCTTCCAGTTTTATAACCTTGACATTAACCTAAATTTCACAACCCCTCTGTTTCAAAAGTTTCCAAATCATTATGATTTCATACCACCTCTTGCATCTGACCTCTTTTCTGTACTTATGGTCTGTACCTTAGTTCAAGTCCCACATATCTCACTTGGTCTATTACATTGACCTCCTATTTGGTCTCCCTGACTCGAGTGTCTCCTCAAACGAATCCATCCTCCATACAGCTGTCAAGCTTTGTTAAGTACAAATTTGACCACATCATTTCTATACTCAATAAACTCCAATGATTTCTTACTGTCTCCAGGTCCAAAAATAAGCATCTATCCTTTGCCTACTATTAGAACTCACCTTCCATGCCCTCCAACTCTGGCTTCCTGTATGTGTTGTTTTGAATTATTACAAGTTTTTTGAGAGTAGGGACTCTTGTTGGTTTGCATTTGTATGCCCAATGCTTAGAACATTGTCTGATACATAACAAATAGTTAATAACTCCTTTTTCTTTCATTCATTCATTCAAGAGAGAATATATAAATTCACTCTTTTAATTAATATTTCTTTTTAGTTACTTAGCATTTCTCTAGAGCTTTGTGTTTATAGAGTACTTTGAAATAATTATTGAATATTTGCTTTAATACTTGTACAGATAACATGATTAGCAAAATGGCAGAGAAGATGTTTTCTGCAAACTTCTCCAATCCCAAAACCTCAGAAAAAGAAATTATGTGCTAAATATTGGTTAACTAGAGCTCAATCCACCAGCTAAGAAGACAGAAACATTTTATAAGATAAAAAAAGACATGAAATAACATGAGTTAAGTTAAATTCTTTGGGGCCCTACTCAGTGTCTCCACCCCTCACCTCATTACATATATCCTAGGTGTAATGTACATAAGTATCACTTCAGGCTTTTGCTTCACATTTGATCTGTAGGGCCTTTACCAAGTTCCCTTACATTGAACCCTACCTCTTGCCCCATGGTAGACATTGATTCTGGCCACTCAAAAGAAGGGGAGTGCAACTGGAGGGGATGAAGGAAACATGGTCATTCTGTTGTATAGAGCCAACCAGAGGAAATGACCTTTTATGCCTGAGTTTTCCCCAGGATAGGAAACCAAGGTAGGGCCATTTCTCTCCATTTTGAGTTTAATTTGGATAAAGCCTCTGGCCAGGTTCATAAAGCAAGAAGAAAATTATAATGGAAGGAGGCTGAGGAAACAGCCTTGGTCAGGGTTGGGTGGGAGTGAGCAGAGATGTAGCAGTTGAAAGTAGAGGAATCAAAGACCGAATAGTGAGTTAAGAGAGACAAGTACCTAGATATAAGATAAAGGTTGAAAGACCAAAAATCCAATGGAGAAAGCTTGAATAGAAACTGAGCTCATAAGTAGGTCAACCAACAAAGAAGCTAAAGGTAGAAGGAATAAGAAGTTAAAACTGGTTGAGAGACCATAACACTGTGAACAAATATTTTGCCATGAAAAGAAATTGGAACAACCCCTATTCAAAAGTATAATTCTGAAGATTTTCCAGAGATCATGGAATAATAGCAAGAAACACTACTGTGTTTCAAAGAACAAATAAAACTTCAAAAAAGATATTAGAAATTTAATTGGGCTTACAATCAGAGTTCTCAACACAAAATTTAAAAGCACAAACAGTAGGGTACAGATTTAGAAGACACAACAAAATGACATTATCACAGACATACTGGCTCTATAAAAGAAAAACAGGTTCTGAACATAAAAATATGGAAATGGAAGAAAACTTGGCAGAAGGGAAGCAAATGGTAGCAATTTTAAAAGAACACACGAATCCTTTATAAACAAAAGGAAATATTCTTAAAAACAAGATATTCAAAGATTACCTAAGGATAACAGGTCTCCCAGGAAAATATAAAAATAAAAACTCCAGAATATCATATTGCAAGAAATAATATCCCTCCCTTCAAAACAATAACAATAACAACAGTGCTTTCTAGGATTTTTGAATAGAGACAATAAAGCTTTGATAGCCCAAATCTACAGATCACTACCAGAGGAAAACTACACCTTTGAAACTTCAAGGCACATAGTGGTTAAATTTCATAGTTTCCATAAGAAACAACAAATTTTTCAAGCAGACAAGAGACTTTTAAACGTGAAGAAACACCAATTTGAAAACCTCAGGATTATGCTTCAGTTGTAAAAACTTGCAAAGATAATGAAGTAATGTTTCTTTTGAGGATGCCAATACCCTTCTGTTCACTCAGGTACATAACCTCAGTGTCATCCTCAAGTTCTCACTGTTTGACCCACATATCCAAGCAACTGACAAATCCTGCCATTTCTATCTCCATAGCATCTTTTGAATACATTTCCTTTTATCTACTTATATGGCCATCACTCTTATACAGGCCTTCATCACCTCTTATCTGAATTGTTGCAATAACTTCCTAATTTTTTTCCCTCTATTAAATCTTTGCCATTTCCAAAACCATCCTCCTCCACACTGCTGCTAAAATGATTTTCCTAATGGTCTGAATGTGCTACTTTCTTACTCAGTAAACATCAGTGGTTCCTTTTTGCCTCTAGAATCAATCAATTAATGAATTAATAAGAATTTATTGGCATTTAAATTCCTTTAAACTAAATAATGAAACTATTATTTATAAATATGTATGCAAAAATGGCATAGCAGCTAAAAGTTAATTGAATTGCAAAAAAGATATAGACACACAATATTTTTAAGGGACTGTAATGTTCCTCTCTTAATCCTAGATATATAAAACAAAAAGATAAACAAAAAGGAAAATATCAAACTGAACCAATTGCTGGAGAAGGTATATTTGAGAGCCTTGTTACCCTTCTGTATGGGCACATTAAATAAAATGCATAATTCTCAGCAACACTTGATATATTTACAAAAACAGACCATGTGCCAAAGTACAAAGAAAATGTTTTCAAAATGTAAAGAAAGAGGTAGAAATAATAAATATATTCTTTAAAGACCATCATGCAACAAAAATAGTAGTTAACTAAGAGAATATGAGCAAAAGATATAAATCTAAATGTAGAGTTCATAATGACCTCATGAATGAATGGATCAAAGAATTCACAGAAACAGTAACCTAGTGAAATGGAATAAAAAGAGTGAGAAAACACAACAAAATTTGTAAAGCAAGACCAAGTGCGGGGGAAATCTCTCCTAAAACACATCAAAAAAAAAAAAGAGGGAATGGATTAACTGAGTATAAATTTTTTACTAGAAAATCAACAAATAAAGAAACCTCTAATGTAAATCTTGAAAATTACAAGAGAAACAGGTAAAATTAAAAATAAAAAGATTACAGAAATAATAAATGAAGTGCTAGATCACACAATGCATAGAGTGCTAGGTTTGGAGTCAGGAAGATCTGAGTTCAAAATTGACCTCAGACACTGGGTGACCCAGAGTAAGTCACTTAACTTCTGTTTCCTTCAGTTTCCTCATCTGCAAAATGAGGAAAATGATAGCACATACTTCCCAGAATTGTTGTGAGGATCAAATAAGATAATGTTTATAAAGCACTTAGTTCAGTGTTTGGCACATAGTAAGCACTATATAAATGATACTTATTATTATTATTATTATTAAAAGCTAGTTCTTTAAAAATACTATAAAAATCAATAAACATTTAGCAAAGCTGAATAAAAAAGTGGTTGGGAAGAAAAGTTATGCTACTGAATTAAAAATAAACAAGGTAAAGCTATAAAAGAGAAGAATAAAAAAAAATCAGACATATTTTAGTTTATGCTAGTAAAATAAGAATTTTAAAGAAATTAATGATTACTTACCAAATATGTAAAGCCCAAATTGCCAGCACAACCCAGTGGCAGAAAGATCACATTGAACAAGTCATAAAAGAAATGAAAAAGGGAAAGACCTTAGTCCAAATAGATTTGCTGATGAATTCCATCAAATATTTAGAGAGAAATTAATGTCTATGATATATACATCAACCTTAAAAATTGAGAATGAAAATATCTTACTAAACTCAACCAGGAAAAGATAAAGCAAAGGAAGGAATTATAGACCAATAACATTATTGAAAAAGTGTTGTAATATTAGGGGAAAATTCAAATGACATCCTAGCCAAAGGACTTTAGCAATATATTTCCCCAAAGTATTCATTATGTCCAAGTAAAATTTATAATAAAGATTCAGGGTGGTTCATTAGACCAACAATTATCAGAACTTATCAAATTAAAAATAGAAATATGCCAAACTACATGATTACATCAATAAATAAAGGAAAGGCTTCTGGTAAAATAAAACTCTTTTTTATGCTAAAAAATAAACCAAATAAAGTCTATGTTGAATATAATAAAATATCTAAAGTCAAACACTAGCATTAATATTACTAGAGAAATATTAAGACTTTCAAAAATAAAAGGTGTAAAGCAAGAGTGCCCCCATTCATACTGTTACTTTTCATAATTTTATAAGAGTAATGTTGGCAGTAAGATAAGAAAAAGAAATTAAAGATATAAACACTGGAAAATAGGAGGCATACTTAGCCTGTTCGCAGGTGATGGTTTACTTACAAAAAAAACCCCAGAAAATAAACTAGAAAACTAATCAAGACAACTGATATTTTCAGTAATATGGTGGGGTCCAAAATATTAAAATTTTGTAATCCAAAGTCATCAGCATTTCTATATAGCAATGAAAAAATATCCAAAAACAAACAATAGCAGGCAGACACCATTAAAAATAAACTTATTGTTATACTAATTAAGCTTCTGAGGAAGTACTTTAGAGAAGCAGAAACAATAATAACCACATATATTTGGAGGAACAAAAGATCTAGAATTTCAAGGGAAATAACAAAAAGAAGTTGGAATGAATAGAACATAACATTTATTGACCTCAAATTATATTATAAAATAGTAATCATTAAAAACTATTTGGTAGTGTCTGAAAGAGAAAAGCAAAGGGACAGACTAGATAAACAAGAATTAGAGGCAATCAGACTCATTAACCTAGGGCTTCATGAAACCAAGACCATAACCTAGTTGGGAAAGAACTTCCTTTATTTTCAAATACAACCAGGAAAACTGGAAAGCAGTTGGGTAAAACTAAGTTTTAGATAAAAATTTTACTGTATTCATCACAGTAGAAGGAGGAAGAGGAGAAGAGGAAGAAGAAGAAGAAGAAGAAGAAGAAGAAGAAGAAGAAGAAGAAGAAGAAGAAGGAAAAGAAAAAGAAGAAGAAAAAGAAGACAAATATATGTATAAAGATAGCTAACGCAAATATTATTAGTGAAATAAGATGTGAAAAAAGTAAAATAGATTATTTTGATTGCTTGACATTAAAAAGCTTTTTCATGAATAAAATCAACGTAGCTAGATTAAGAAGGAAACTGATAACTCGGAAAAATGTTTTTGCATCAGACATCTCTGATAAGGGTCTGACATCCAAGAACTGTAAGATGTTAACACAAATATATGCCAAAAAGTCATTCTCTAGTGGATAATTGAAAGACATGAGCAAATGATTTTCAAAAGGAGAATCATAAACTATTGACAACTATATGAACACTTGCTCCAAATTACTAACCAAAAAATCCAGACAATTTGAAACAATTTTGAGATTTCATCTTACAAAAAAATGGGCAAAGATGACAAAATATTGGAATAATAAATGTTGGAGGGGTTGTGTAGATAGATACACAAATACACTATTGTTTGAGCTGTGATTTGGTCCAACTCTTTTGGAAAGCAATTTGGAAATTCTGTAAGTAATGACTAAAATAACATGTCTAAATCATTGACCCCACTGCTAGTGAAAATAGAATTGTGATATATGTATATGCATACACACATATTACATTTATAGTAATACTTTTGTGGTAACAAATAATTGGAAATAACATAGATGCCTATTAATTGGGGAATTGTGGCACATAACTGTAATGGAATATGAAGAATTCAGATACATGAATTGATGTAAAATAAACTGAATGAGGAAAACAATATATATATAAAATATATAATGAATAAAATATAAACTGAAAGAACAATAAAACAAATAAATGCAGTGTAATTATGATGTCCAAGCTCAACCCTAGAAAAAATTTCATTTCATAGGTGGGTGATACAGGTTTCAAATATTATATATACTACAAGACATACTTAATGTATGGGTTGTTGTTTTTAAAGAAAATCATTGTTAGAATGGAGAGTTCCCTGGATAGGAACAGGGAAGCGATATATTTGGAAATGAAGGGAATATTTTTTAATTCTTTTTTTTATGTGAGGCAATTGAGGTTAAGTGATTTGCCCAGAGTCACACAGCTAGTAAGTGTTATGTGTCTGAAGCTGGATTTGAACTCAGATTCTACTGATTCTAGGACCTGTGCTCTATCCACTGCACCACCTAGCTGCCCCTGAAGGGAATATTTTAAAAGGCATCAATAAAAGTTTAAAAATTAAAATAACTACTAGCATTTATGATTTCATCCATTAGGGTTCTCCCTCTACTGATGCAGATCACAAGTAGCTCCACACCTGAGTTGATACCTTCCATGAATTGCTATTCTCCTCCCCCTACCCCCAAAATCTTCATTCTGTGGCCAGCTGCCTACTGATGAGCCTCTCCAAACTTATCTAGGCTAGGGGCAGCCAGGTGGAGCAGTGGAAAGAGCACCGGCCCTGACATCATGAGGACCTGAGTTCAAATCTGGCCTCAGTCCACTCTTGACACTTACTAGCCGTGTGACCCTAGGCAAGTCACTTAATCCCAATTGCCTAAAAAAAATATATAAATAAATTAACAGTGCAATAAAACAAACTTATCTAGGCTGGTCCTTGGACAACAGACATACATCTTATACTCAAACTCTTTTTATCTTGGAAGAACCTGCTAGAACTTGGGCCCCTCTTGCCTCTTCTTCCAGAAGCTAGAGTCATGTCCACACCATAATGAGGGACCAGAGTAGGACTTCTATGAACAAATTATTAAAGAAGCATATAACACATAATTATGTAAATAAATTCATCTCTCTAATTATGTTCCTATGATGAGAGCTATGCATTAAATGGATTTAATTGGTCCTCACAATATTCTTACCAGGTAAACACTTAACATTCTTTCCATCCTGTAAAGGAGAACAAAATATAGAGACCACACAGGCATTAAGAGGTTCATACAATATCACACATTATTCCCAGAAGTTGGGGTTTAAATTTACCAATCCCAAAATGTGGTCTTATATTCACAAAAGAGACATACTACCACCCGTAAAGTTGCAGGAAAATATGAGATCAGACACTTCATTTTAGTGATTTTTATCAACTTGAAATTTTTCTTTTAAAAAAATCATATTTAGAGCTTGAGAGGAATTTCTCTGCAATATATCTATAGTTATAGTTATCTATAGATCTATATCTATGTCTATCAATCAATGCAATTTTCAAATTTCCCTGGAGAACTTAGCTAGGTTTATATAATCAGTTGCCTTCAGCACTTCTTGCTCTCTCCTCTGATTTGAGTAATGAAAAATGAGTCTTTAATTAAGAAGAAAAATGAATGCACATGTTTTATAATATTCTTTTACTGTGAGATAGATACTCCCTCTCTTCTTTCCTTCCCTCCCACATTCCATTATATTTAAATAGGAATTAGACTTTTGTCTTCATTAGTATATGGAATTCCCAGTGAGAAATTCCCTCTACCAATGCAAATCAGCACCTTCTTTGAAATTTATAGTCTCAGAGTTGCCTGGAACACGGAGAGGGTCAGTGACATGCCCAGGGTCACACAACATATGTCAGAGGCAGAACTTGAACTCCAATCTTGTCGGCTCCAAGGCCTGCTTTCTATCCACTATAGCCTGGCACGTCCATGAAAATCTTTCATTCTGAATTTCTTCTGGCAGGCAAGAAAGGCCATATCTAGCATTTTCCTGAAGAATCAGCATTACCTCTTAACTGAGAGATTCCAATTAGTGGGAGATAAAGAGCAGATGAAGTTGCTGATTGGAAATTTTAGTGAGATAACAGCTTCTGTAATTCTGGTTTTCCATGAAAATCTATATACTAATAGCCAAATATTAATTCTTTTTCCTAAAAATCTGGAAAAGGTTCTGCTTTTTCTCTTTATTGTCAACAATATGAGAGAACTGTTAAAACATGATATGAACACATTTTAATTCAATTTAACCCATATTTATTAAGGACCTGCTAAGCACATGACACTGTTCCAGGTGCTGTATTTCTTATTATAGTGCTCTGGGGAGCATCAAGAAGAACAAATGCATAAAATGCATCGATGTTGGCATGCACAATAAAAGTCTGTGAATGAATGAAAAATTTGGGAGATGAAAAATCATTTTAACTCAATATATCATAAGTAATGGTATGTACCATCCTTTAAAAGAAAAGGAAAATTTCTCATTTGATTTAATGGGCAAATCTGAATGTCAATCCTCAATCTTAACAGTTCTAGTGAAGCAAAGACTGAGCATGTGCAAGAAAACATCATTACATTGCCCTCTGGTGGTGTCAGGATTCATAGATATCTCCCTGCCTTGAAATCTGGAACCCTTGGTGGCTCTTGGATGATCAATGAAGAAAGCAATTGATTCTGGGATGGAGAGTCCTAGAAAGGGAATGATGGGTGAATGACAATATTACAGGGAAGGGAGAATGGGGGAAAATGAAGAGAGGTGAAATTACTGAAAAGAAGAATGGGGAGACACTGAAGAGTTTTGGGAAAGGAGAAAGGAAGGAAGGAAGGAAGGAAGGAAGGAAGGAAGGAAGGAAGGAAGGAAGGAAGGAAGGAAGGAAGGGAGGGAGGGAGGGAGGGAGGGAAAAGAAGAAAGGATTTACAGGAATATTTGGGTTACAGCTTTGGCATTATGTTTCTAATTCTATATCTATACAGAGGGAAGGGAGTTTTTTGATGTCAAAGATCCTAGACCTTTAGTAGAGAAAATTGTAAACATTTTCATTTTCCATTTATGGTTATTATATCCATAGAGTACTCTTTTATATACCTAAACACTAAAGATTTTAAGAGGACAATCATGCCTTCTGGGATCATAGATTTAGAGCTGAAAGGACCATTACAGGTCATATAGTTCAATCCCCTTGTTTTATAGATGAGAAACATGAAATCCAGAGAGTGTAGGTTACTTGCCCAATGTCCTTCGGGGAATAAAATGACATAGCTAGGATTCAAATGTTAACAAGTCTTCTAACTTGGTATACTTTCTGTTGTACCACACTGTCTCCTAGATACAAATTTTCCCAGATGACTATTAAAAAAGAGCACAAAAATGTTTCTTAAGGTTAAACTAGCATAAGACCACTACATAAGATAATAGATGTAGTTCTGGAAAGGAACTTATGTCCATCAAGTTCAAGCACCTCATTTTACATACGAGGACACCAAGGCCCAGTGAGGTTAAGTAACTTCTCCAAGGTCACAAAGCTAGTAAGTATCTGAGAAAGGATTTGAACTCAGGCATTCCTGACTCGAAGTCCAGTGTGCTATCCTCTGTGCCATTTGTCATATATGATGTGGATAACTTGAACATATTGGATTGCATTATACTTAATTTCAATTGCTATGGATCAATCCATAATCCAGAGGTCCTATTCAGTTATTAACATACTTCCAATGATTAAATTTGGTAGTGCTACAGCCCAGTCATTTGGAAACATATAGACCAAACTCTTCTTACTTTAAACTCAATCATATTTAAGTAGAAGGGTTTTTTTTGGCATAACATCCTGAAAAAATTATCAACGGTAACTGCTGAGCCCCGCTAGTACATTTATCGTTTTATCGACTTTTTTGATATCTCCTTTCCAAACTAAATAATTTGCCATCTCTGCACAAAGAAGTCTATCTTGCTCTATTTGTCTCTTCTTCCCTTCCAATGTTTCTGATGCTTGACACTATGATCTTTCCTGAAAATGTTCTTTGTATGTTTTCTTTTCATCTGCAAATTTTTAAAATAATGCGGTAATAAGATTTTGCTCCCTTCCAGCAAATTACTTTTGTATTTACTTCTCTGTTTCCTCTTTTCTCTTAAATACCAGGTTTCATAATGGTACTGAATCTACTGATGCAAATTAAACCCCAGGCAAAAACAACAAAGTCTCAAAGGTGAACAGGTTCAGTGGAGAAGAGACACTCAATTCTGGATGTGTTGAGTTTATGGTGCCCATGGGACATCCAGATAGAGATATCCAGCAGGCAGTCGGAGGTGTGGGTCTGGAGTTCAGAAGAAAGATCATGACTACAAACATAGTAACTCACATTTAGTGCTTTAAGATTTACAGAGCACTTGGTTAATATGATCTCTTCTCATGCTCATAACAATCCTGGGAGGTAGGTGATATTGCTATCCCAATTGTACAGATAAGGAAGCTAAGGCTAAGAGAGCTTAAGTGACTTGCCCAGGGTCATGTAGCAAGAAAGTGACTGAGGCAAGATTTGAACTCATGCCTTCCTGACTCCAGGTACAATACTCTATCAAAATGTTCTACCTGCCTGCAGCTACTTCAGCTGCAGTATAATAGACACTACTCAAGACCTTTATTTTTACTTTGTGTGTCTTTCTGTTTCTTGTAAACAACATATTGTTGGATTCTGGTTCCTATCTCTTCTGCTATCTTCTGTTTTGTTTGTTTTGTTGTTTTTTTGAGTGAGTTCATCCCATTCACATTTGCAATTATGATTGCTAACTGTGTATTTCCTCCATTCTTTACTCTTCCACTTTTCTTTCTTCTTTTCCCCCTCCACCTTGCAGTTACCTTTGTAAAGGTAATTGTTGAAATCATAAGATTAAGTGCCAGACTGCACACAGAGAAGAAAACAAAAGGAAAGATTTTAGGTGAAGATCTCCACATTAAGGGATTAGGAAGAGAGGCAGAGCAAGTGAAAGAGATCAAGAAGGAATATTTTAAAAGATGGGACAATGAAGAGAGCATGGAATCTCTGTAAGATCCTATAAGAGTAGGCTTTGAGGAATGGAGACACTGGTTACAGACAACTCAAGATCCTTGAAGACAGAGACTGTTTCACTTTCATCTTTGTATTCCTAGTACCTCACACTCTGCCCTAAATATAACACGCCCTTAGTAAATCTTTGTTGGATCAGATTAAATTGGTTCTAGTCCAATCCACAAGGGTGCAGTGGATAAAGTATAAGACCTGGAGTCAGGAAGACCTGAGTTCAAATCTGACCTCAGATGCTTACTAGCTATGAGACCCTAAGCAAGTCACTTAACCCTGTTTGCCTCAGTTTCCTCATTTGTAAAATGAGCTGGAGAAGGAAATGACAAATTACTCCAGTATCTTTGCCAAGAAAATCCCCAAAAGGGGTCATGAAGAGTCAGACACAACTGAAAATGACTAAACATCAACAGTCCAACCTATACTTGAACAAGAATCCCCTCTATAACATAGCTGCAGGTGGTCAGCACGCTTTTTTTTAAAACCTCCAAGGAGGGCAAGCACATTACCTCCTGAAGCACCTCATTCTATTTTGGGATAGCTTTCATTGTTAAGAAGTTTTTCCTCTTGACACTTACTAGCTGTGTGATCCTGGGCAAGTCACTTAACCCAGATTGCCTCACCAAAAAAAGCAAAAAAAAAAGTTTTTCCTCACATTAAGCCTAAATTGGCCCATTATTTCAAATTCTTGCCCCTGGACTTAATCAAAACAAAGTTAATATCTATTTCACATGAGAAAACTTTAAGTACTTGAATATAGGTATCACATTCTACTGCCCCTCAAAGTCTTTTCATCTCCTGGCTAAACATTCTCATTTCCTTCAACAAAGACTCATGACATGATCTCAAGGACCATAACCATTCAGGATACTCTCTTCACCCTAGGTATTCTTCAGTTTATCATTTTCTTACCTTAATTGTGGTACTAGAACTGAATAGAATTCTTCCAATGTGGTCTGATCAGAACACAGTACAAGATAGGAGGCTGAGTTCCATAATTCTGATAAGAGGCCAAATTCCCAGAATCACAGGGGGGAAATCTCCTCAGAGGATTCTGGTGGGCAGATCACTAGAAGCACCAGCTGAATCAATGGAGAACTTATCCTGGCAGTATTCCAGACCTCCAAGAGAGTTTAGACTGATGATGATGATGATGATGATGATGATGATGATGATGATGACGATATAACTATGATAATATTATAACTATAAAAATAGCTAGCATTTATATGGCACTTTGAAGTTTGCAAAGGGCTTTAATCTATTATACCATCTGATCCTCATAACTCTCTGAAGTAGGTACTATTATTATCTTGATTTTACAAATGAACAAACAGGCTAAGAAAATTAAATGACTTGCCCAGGATTACATAGCTAGTAAGTGTCTGAAATAGGCCTTCCTTCCAAGCCTAAAACTCTATCTACTACACTTTGCTACCTTAGCTGCCTTTAGGAGTAAGAAGACTTTTACAGTAATCTTTATTACTACTTACTAACTGTGTGACTTTGGGCAAGGAAGTTCAAATCTTTAGCCTCAGTTTCCTCATCTGTAAAATAAGGGGGTCATACTAAGGTATCTCCAATGTCACTTTAAATTTGGGCACTCTATATGTCTAATTCTTACTAGGTTAGTCAAAAAATTGGATTATCTCCAACAAAAATCCATACCACACCTAACTGCATTGAAATTTCCAGTACATGCATTGGGTAGCATAGGAATATTGCTCTGTATAGTCAGTACTATTTCTGGGGGTCCTTAAGGACTTGGGGTGGGGGGGGAAGACATAGCTCTGAAAAAATAAGAAGTTGAAGCATATTCCAAAAAATGTGGTGATATATTTTAGGCCAAAGTGAACCTCAGAAATTGCTGCATCTGAGATATTAATAAAATTGTCCTCTTAGAAATTAAACATTATTAAGTTATGGCATTTAGCTAGCATTGTGGTAGCATTAGGACAATTAGGAGAATCTCTTGCAAAATGCCCCAGGCTTTGCCCAAAACTCAGGTTACTTTGGTAAGATGGATAGAGATCCCTTCAGGACAGATAGATGGAAAAGAGAAATCAGCACTTCCGGTTTCAGGGGTGCAAAGTTTTTTAGTAATGCACCCCTGTCCTGGCCTCTCAAGCACTGTTTGGTCACACATCTCTGGTTTCCCTCAGGTAGAATCTGAGCTGCTTGGATGCAGGAACTATTTCATTTTTGTTTTTACATTCCCAACACATAACAGAGAACTTGCCATATAGTAGATGCCTAATAAATGCTTGTTCGTTGACTTTTTTTGGCCTTCATGTCAGCTCAACCCATTGAAGCACACAGTAGGGATTCAATAAATACTCATGGGCTAGACTTGTCAGCTGACAGTCTATGGAGAGTGTAGAATCATGACTTTAGAGCTGGAAGGTATCTTGGAGATCATCTCCAATTTTCTCATTTTACAGATGAGAAAATTGAGGCTCTGAAATATTAAGTGACTTACCTAAGGTTAATCACAAAGCTAGTAAGTGACAGAGGTGGGATGTGAACCCCAGCCCTCTAAATCCATGTCCAGTGTTCTTTCCACAGAGCTGCACTGCAACATTATAATTAATTCACAAAGGAACACACACAGGAAAAACAGTTGCATGTACTTGACAATCATGACATGTTCCCAAAGGGTTGGAACCATTCTTCAATTCTTTATTCCACAAATATTCACCAATCAATAGATTGGACATCCTTTAAAAATAAGGTTTTTTTCTTTGCTATGGAATGAACAGTGGTGTGACAGACAGAAAGTGAAGGGGTTAGCCTTTACAATTGATTTAAGACCGATCTAAAGATTCCTCTCATTCTTGTCCCTTGGGAGGACAGCTGAGAGCCTACAAAGCTTATCCTGCAGTTTGCTTCATGTTGAAAGATGGTTTGTGTCAGAGATTTCTTTTTGCTTACAAGGATTTGTGTGTGTTTCTGTGTGTGCATGTGTGTATGTGTGTGTGTGTGTGTGTGAGAGAGAGAGAGAGAGAGAGAGAGAGAGAGAGAGAGAGAGAGAGAGAGAGAGAGAGGGAGAGAGGGGGAGAGAGGGAGAGAGGGAGAGAGGGAGGGAGGGAGAGAGGGAGAGAGGGGGGGGGAGGGAGAGAGAGAGAAAGAGAGAGAGAGAGAGAGAGAGAGAGAGAGAGAGAGAGAGAGAGAGAGAGAGAGAGAGAGAGAGGGAGGGAGAGAGAAGGAGACAGGCACGCTCTTATGCATGATCTCCGTGTGTGGCCTTGCTGTGTGAATGCACAGTGTTCCCAGCTCTGCTTACCCTGAAGGCTTCCAAACCTCCCTGCATGCCGGCTGGGTCAAAAACATCTCTTAGAAGAGAGGAACAGGAGTAATCTTCTGCTGGAGATATTACACAGGCTGCTCCAATTGGGGGAAGTGGGAAGGGGGAAGGCAGGGTAGTTAAGGGGCTCACAGTTAAAAGGCTTCCTTTTACTTCTTGTTTTTGCATGCATAGCTCTGGCTGATGCACATGTATGCATGGGGAAAAAAAAGAGAGCCCACAGATGATCAATGGTTCCAGCAGTGTGTTGGAAGCTGGAAAGGCAGCTAGTGCTGAAAAACAAGGATCCAAGCCATTAGCTGTGTTTGGCCTAGGCCCTGGAGCATGCACAGATGCACTGAAGGCAGGAGCTTCTGAGGACAGGAAGCTAAAAGGGTGCCCTTCCACATTTTTTTTGCTTGAAGTTTTGAAATTGAAACTCGTGCCATTGGGTCAGGGGAGATTGAGACACATTATCCTTAAAAGGTCCTTTCTGGTCTTTTTTTTTTTTAAAGTTAGAGAGGACTAACTGGTTATATAATAAAGTGAAGTGGCTTCTTTTGAGGAGTATTTTTCCTTGCCTGGTGTACCTTGGCTCCTCCTCTTTCCTCCCTTTTTGCAGCCAGGTGGCACAGTGGGTATAGTTCTGGACTTATAACTCAGGAAGAACTGAGTTCAAATCCTGCCTCAGATACTTGCTAGCTTTGTGATCTGAAGCAAGTTACTCAATATCTTATAACAAAAACATTTACCTGCCAGGGTTATTGTGGGGTTCAAATAAGAGAACATATATAAATTGCTTTGTAAACCAAAGTGCTACATAAATTTGGGCTATTATTATTCTTTTCTCCAGGTACAGGCATAGCCTGTGATTCTAATCTTGCTGTTCTTCTGTGCAAATCCCTTATGACTGGCTTTGGTCAAGTGTCCCATCCCTAGTTCCTGTTATTTTTTGTAAGAGCAGCTTGGGATTTTGTGAGAGATGCTTTGGGCAATGATCCTGTACTATCAATATACACATTTCCTATGTCTGTGCTAAGATCCAGAAAGGGTTACAGAAACCCAGAGTCATCAGCGGCTCAGAAAAAATGGCCTCCTGACAATCTTTACCAATGTTATCACCTATTCTTAACTGAGTAATTGATTTTCCATCTTTTTAAAAATTTTTTCTTGGAGTATTGGATGTTAACAATCTTCCCATTAATATTAATTTAATTGCCTCTAGCAGCTTGGGAATTCTGAGTTGAGTTTTTTGCTCTGATTCTCTAGCAGGTG
Source organism: Phascolarctos cinereus (assembly GCF_003287225.1). Taxonomy (NCBI): domain Eukaryota; kingdom Metazoa; phylum Chordata; class Mammalia; order Diprotodontia; family Phascolarctidae; genus Phascolarctos; species Phascolarctos cinereus. Next base: position 255,015,003 of record NW_027555847.1, read on the forward strand.
TATTCCTATGAAAATGATAGTCTCTTTTTGTTTCTAAACTCGTAACTTTCCTCCCCTAAAATGAACCTGTAATTGAGGTGTAAAGGGGAGAAGGTATAAAGATTTGATTCCCTTCCCCCATCCTCCAAATTGATTGATGTAGTCTCAGGATGTAATCACAAATGTAATATGTAATATAAATAAATTGAATAAAATAACATCTAAATATTTTAAAGAGAAGTTATATAAATTAGAGAGAAAAATAGATAAGAAAAATTATAATCGTTGGAGACCTTTATGTACCCTTTCAGAACTAAACAAAACTAACAAAAAGATAAACAAGAACGAACTTTACAAAGCTAGATATGATAGCTCTCTGACACTAAATGGGAAAAAAGAATATGTGTATATCTGAATTATGCATTGAATGTCACCATTACAATAATTGACTATGTATTTGAGCATAAGAACATCCTACACGAATACCAAACAAGAAAATATACTAAGTATCTTTTATAAACTGAAGCACAGTAAATTGTGTGTGTGTGTGTGTGTGTGTGTGTGTGTGTGTGTGTGTATAAAAGGGCCCATAAGAAAAGTTTTTAACTTAAATGGAGACTAAAAAATTTAATCTTTTTTTTTTTAACTTTTAGGCAACTGGGGTTAAGTGACTTGCCCAGGGTCACACAGCTAGTAAGTGTCAAATGTTTGGTCTGAGGCCAGATTTGAACTCAGGTACTCCTGACTTTAGGGCTGGTGCTCTATCCACCTAGCTGCCCCTAAAAATTTTAATGTTGAAGAAATGTTGGGTCAAAGAATATAATGCTGTATGACTGAATCAAAGAAAATGACAATAATGAGACAACATGCAAAATATTTTAGGATACAGACAAAATAGGGGGAATTTATATTACTAAATATTTTGTTCAACAAAAGAGAGAAAGAATAGATCAATGAATTGATGAGACCAGTAAAAAGAACCTAGATCCCACCTACCAATACAAACACAGGAATTATTTGACAACTAAAAAAATCTTTATAGCAGAAGTTCTTAACCTTTCATACAGTCTGGTGAAACCTGTGAAATGATATTCTTTTAGTATATAAAATATACTCAGAATAATGTTTTTTTAATATATAAAATAAATTATACCAGATTACAAAGGAAATAAATTATATTGAGATAGTTCTATTTTTAAAAATTTTCATTGATGCTAGGTTAAGAACTCCAGCTTTACAGAAATGCAGAACTAAGTATTTAGTGTGGTGTTAATTGGTTGTGGTTAGGCTGATCCACTATTATAAAAATTAAAGTACTGCCCACATGAGTTTATTTATTCAGTGCCATGCCAAACTATCAATGTGCTACTTTATAGAGCTAGGGAAAAAAAATTAAGTAAAGTAAAAAAAGTAAGTATCCCAAAGGGGTAAAAAATGAAAAAAGTTAGAAGAAAAGGTATTTAGCAATGCCAGGTCCCAAATTATATTTTAAGTAATCTTTTTGTTATATTTTTAAATTCCAAACTGTATTACTCCCTTCCTCCCCACCTTGCCTTAGAGAAGGTCCCTATTTCACACACACACACAAACACACACACACATAAAACTATACTATGCACACTTCTATTTATCAGTTCTTTGGAGGTGGATAACATCTTCCTTCATAGGTCCTTTGTAGTTGATTTAACTATTTAAAATAGTCAGAATTGCAGTCATTCACAGTCATTCTTCGAACAATATTGCTATTAGTATATATGACGATCTCTTGGTTCTGCTCATTTCACTCTTCATTATCTCATGCAAGTCTTTCCATGTTTTTCTAAAATCAACCTGCTCACCATTTCTTAACAGCACAGCAGTGTTCCATCACAATCATATACTACAACTTATTTAGCCATTCTCCAATTGACGGTCATCCCCTCTGTTTCCAGTTCTTTGCTATCACAAAGAGAGATTCTCTAAATACTTTAGAATATGTAAGTTCTTTTCCTTTTTCCCTGGTCACCTTGGGAAACAGAATAATAGTGGTATTGCTGGGTCAATTGCTGGTCAATTGCTGGGTATACATGGTTTTATAACTCTTTGGGCACAATTCCAGATTGCTCTCTAAAATGGTTGGATTGGTTCACAGTTCCACCAACAACATATTAATATTTCAATTTTTTCCCCCACATTCCCTCCAACACCTGTCACTTTCCCCTTCTATCATTTTAGCCAATCTGATAGGCATGAGATGCTATTTCAGAGCTGTTTTAATTTGCATTTCTCTAATCAACAATGATTTACAGCATTTTTCATATGACTATAAATAGCTTTTATTTCTTCATTCAAAAACTGCCAGTTCATATTCTTTGATCACTTATCAATTGGGGAAAGACTAATATTCTTATAAATTTGACAAAGTTCTCTAAATATTTGAGATATGAGGCCTTTATCTAAAATACTGTCCGCAAAATTGTTTCTTCAGTTTTCTGTTTTCCTTCTAATCTTGGCTACATTAGTTTTATTTATATGAAAACTTTTTAATCTTATGTAATCAAAATTATTCATTTTATATCTCCCAATATTTTCTCTCTCTTGTTTATTCATAAATTCTTCTCTTATCCATAAGTCTGATAGGCAGTATGTTCCTTGTTCCTCTAATTTGCTTATGATAACTCCCTTTATATCTAGGTCATGTATTCATTTTGACCTTATCTTAGTAAATGACGTAAGGTGTTGGTCCATAGTATACCTTGTTTCTGCCAGACTACTTTCCAGTTTTCCCAACAATTTTTATTAAACAGTGAATTCTTATCCCCAAAACTTAAATCTTTACATTTATCAAACACAAGGTAACTATTATCATTTACTACTGCTCTGTTCTATTGATCCACCAATATATTTCTTAGCCAGTACCAGATAGTTTTGATAATTGCCACCTTATAATATAGTTTAAGATCTGGTACTGCTACACCTCCTTCCTTCACATTTTTTCATTAATTCCTTTGATATTCTTGACCTTTTCTTCCTTCAAATGAATTTTGTTATGATTTTTTCTAGCTCAATAAAACAGTTTTTGGTGATTTAAATGGGGTAGCATTGAATAAGTAGATTAGTTTTGGTAGAATTGTCATTTTTATTATATTGATTCTGTCTGCCCACAATCAACGAATATTTCTCCAATTATTTAAATCTGACATTATTTGTATAAAAAGTGTTTTATAATTATGTTCATGTAGTTCTTGGGTTTGTCTCAGCAGATATATTCCCAGGTATTTTATACAATTTTATACAATCTACATTAATTTTAAACGGGATATCTCTTATTACTGCTCCTTACAGGGTTTTGTTGGTGATATATAGAAATGCTGATGATTTATGTGGCTTTATTTTATATCCTGCTACTTTGCTAAAATTATTGTTTCAACTAGCTTCTCAGTGGAATCTCTAGGATTTTCCAAGTATATCATCATGTCGTCTGCAAAAAGAGATAGTATTATTACTTCATTGCCCATTCTGATTCCTCCAACTTATCCTTCTTCTTTTATTATTATTGCTAGCATTTCTAATACAATATTGAATTATATTGGTGATAATGAGCATCCTTGTTTCACTCCTGATCTCATTGGGAAGGCTTCTAGTTTATCCCCATTACAAATAATGCTTGTTGATGGTTTTAGGTAGATGCTTGTTATCAATTTAAGGAAAAATCCATTTATACCTATGCTTTCAAGTATTTTTTAATAGGAATGAGTGTTGCATTTTGTCAAAAGCTTTTTTTGCATCTATTGATATAATTTTATGATTTTTGTTACTTTTGTTGTTGGTATAACAGATTATGTTGATAGTTTTTCTTATGTTAAACCATCCCTGCATTCCTGGTATAAACCCCACTCAGTCACAATGTATTATCTTTGCAATATATTGCTGTAGTCTCCTAGCTAATATTTTACTATTCACTAGTTAAATTGGTCCATAACTTTCTTTCTCTGTTTTTGCTCTTCCTGGTTTAGGTATCAGCACTGTATTTGTTTCATAAAATAATTTTGGCATTCTTTGCCTTCTTTGCCTATTTTTCCAAATAATTTATTTAGTATTGGAATTAGTTGATTTTTAGAGGTTTGGTAGAATTCTCTTGTAAATATATCTAGTCTTGATGCTTTTTTTCTTAGGCAGCTCATTTATGACCTGTTCAATTTCTTTTTCTAAAATAAGTTTATTTTAGATATTTTATTTCCTCTTCTGTTACCTAGGCAGTTTATATTTTTTAAGTATTCTTCCATTTCACTCAAATTGCTAAATGTATTAGCATATAATTGGGCAAAATTACTCCTAATAGTTGCTTTGATTTCATCTTCATTAGTGGTAAGTAGTCATTTTCAAAATGATTTGGTACTGGTTAAAAAATACAAAAGTTGATTAGTGGGACAGATTAGGAACATGAGATCTAGAAGCAAATGATCTTAGTAGCATAGCATTTGATAAATGCCCAAACCCCAAATACTGGGGCAAAGACTCACTCTTTTATAAAAACTGTTGGGAAAAATGAAAATCAGAAAATTAGTTTTAGACCAACTTCTCCCATCATTTTACCATAATATGCTCCTAATGGATACAAAACCTAGATATAAAAGGTCAAATCACAAATGACTTAGTGGAATGGGGAGGGAGATACCTTTCATAACTGTTTCAGGGAAGAGTGTTTGACCAAATAAGGGATATAGAGGTTCACAGGAAATAAAATGGATAACATTGCCTCTAGTGTCAAAAGACTTGCATTAAAAACTATCTCTGATACTTACTACCTGTGTGTTACCTTGGGTAAGTCAATTGACCTCTCTGGGCCTCAGTTTCAACTATAAAGTGAGAGAAAAAAATAGGTGTTCCCTGAGATCTCTTTACCTCTAAATCTATGATCCTATAATAATCTGGAAATCTTTTGCAAATCAATGCAAATTAAAATAAATTAAATTTAGAAGGGAATCTAAATTAAATTAGAAAGAAATGGTTAACTGGGAAAAATAATTGCACCAATTTAATAGAAGATAGGTAGAAAATATATATAGGGAATTGATTCAAACACGAAAATGAGAGCCATTTTGCAATAGGTAAGTGGTCAAAGGATGTGTAAATAAGCAGTTCTCAAAAGAAGAAAAGCATGCTATCCACAATCATATTTTTAAAATGTTCCAAATAACAAACAATAAGAAAAAAATGCAGATTGGTAAAGATGACAAAAAAGGAAAATGACAATCATTGGAGGGTCTCTGGAAGACCTTCACACTACTTTACTCTTAGTGGAGCTGTGTCTAACCATCGTCTAACTGTCTAAACATTCTGGAAAACAATTTAGAATTATGCCCAAAATGTCATTAAACTATGCATATTCTTTCACCTAGTGATACTGATCCTAGGCATATCCCTAAAAATAAAAGAGGAGAGATCTATTTGTAAAATAACATTTATAGCAGCTCTTTTTATTACAGCAAAGAACTGGAAACCAAGAGTTTGCCTATTAATTGGGGAATAGCTGGATGAATTATGATTATATAAATGCAAGGGAGTATTATAGCTCTAAAAGAAATTATGAAAGGGTGGATTCAGAGCCAGGAGAACAATTTATGTAATGTCTGTAACATTGCAAAAAAGAAACCATCTTTGAAAGACTTCAGAAATCCAATCAATGCCATCACCAACAATGACTCCAGTTGGATGATGAAGCATGTTTCCAAGCTCTTGACAGAAAGGTGATGAACTGGAGGTGCTGGATGAGACTGTATGTATGTATGTATGTATGCATGCACGCATGCATGTATCTATCTATCTATCTATCTATCTATCTATCAATCTATGTCTATTCAGACATGGCTAATATATAGGGTAGGCTCCCCACATCACAGTTCCATTTAACCACTAACAGATTAGCTTTTACACAGAAATATTTGCTTCAGAAAGTATAATCATAAATATACAAATAAATAAACAAACACACAAATGCCTCCCAACATGTGGGAGGCATAATCCTCCCCACCTCTCCACTCACCTCTTCAGTCTCTGGGAAGGGGGAAGGGATTAGGTTCATAGTTTAGCTCAGTGCCCATAGAGCACAGTCCCAGTTCCAAGTCCAATCCCACCACGCCTCCAAAAAGTTCAAATCCTAGGCATCCTGGCTTCTCAGGGCTTCTATCCCAGGTTGGCTGCAAAATCCTATCTACAATCCTGGCTGCAATGTCAATATGATTCAAACTTCTGAGTCCCATGAGGATGGCACTTGAAACTGAGGACAAATAACACAAATGAGAAACTAATAATCCTAGGCCCATTTCTCATGGCCTTGGTTTCCTTTTGGGGGAGCTTGGGGGGTGGAAAAGAGAGGCAGCAGGAAAAGGAAAGCCCTTCCCCCTTTATTGATTTAGTTTATGGTGCCCAGGCTGTGGGTGAACTGCAATTTCACCCTCTAGACACAGCAGATAAAAGTAGCTGAAAAGAGTAGCCAAAAATTCAGTCTTGCCATTTTTAAGGATGAAGACAACAAATCAACATAGCCTAGCCCCAACCACATGTTGGGGGATAAAGGTCCCCATGTTAACCAATCTGGACATGGTCCAAGTTTCTCTTCAAGAGCCTTAAAAGGATTGGGCATGGCCAGACCAGTTCAAGTTATGTATTTTTGTACCCAGAGCTTAGTGCTATGCTTTGCATATAGTAAGCACTTAATAAATGCTTTTGTTCATTCATTCATTCATTTATTCATTCATTTGGCTATAGTCTTTGATAAAAAAAGGTCACCTTTCTTCTTGCCAGGGTCAGTCCTTCTGCTTATGCCCTTGAATCTCATTCCTTCCATCTTGTCTAGGAGCTTGAACCTTTAATTATACCCTGTCTTTCCCTAATCATCAGTCTCCCAATAGATCCTGCCCTGCTTCCTGCCAATCTCCCCAAACCTTTCACTTTACCCAGATGTCTTTTTGTATTCTTGTAATCTATTTCACCTCCTATTCACAGCCAAACTCCTAGAAAAAAAAGGTCTAGATACATGGCCTAAACTTCCTCACTTTCCACACATCTTCAAATCTCCTGACGTCTTATTTTTAATGCCATCCTTTGACTGAAACTGCTCTCTTTAGGGAGAAAAATACAGAATGATTGGGGCAGAATCTTGAGATTTTTGGAGTTTTCAGTTTAATTTGAGTTTAATTAGTTTAAGTTACAAGTAATTTTTAATTTGCTAAGTCCAGTGGCCTTTTCTCAATTCTCATCCTTTTTTTAATCTCTCTGCAGTTTTTGACAGTGTTAAATAACCTTTTTTGATAAATGCTTTCTGCTTCCTTGCTTCTTTGGCACTGCTTGCTTCTGGTTATCTTCCTGCCTATATGATCTCAGTCTCTTTTGGTGATTCATCACTAAGGGGCATCAAATATACCCCTTACTGAGGGTTTCCTTCAATGTTCTGTCATTAGCCTTTTTCTAGAGTGACATAGGAGAATTCGGACGTGGAAATGTATAGTTTAAATCACCCCTCAAAATCTTCTCTAACACTAGTATTATTCCTTGAACTCTTAATTCCACTGATGTCAACTGACAGATTTGAATCCAACATGAAAAAAAATGTATGAGAAAGACAAATCAGTGTTTTCCCTTCTCCTTTATATATTTTCCTTTTGCTTTCTGTGGTTCCTGCGTTCTTCCTAATTTTCTGTCAAAACTGATAGTTCCAAGGCCCAAGTTAAATGAAATCCTTGTAATCATGTGTCTAATATGTTTATTGATAGATCTAAATCTTTGATCCAGGAATAAACACCACACTGTTATTTTTTTCCATCTAAATGTTCTCAAAATCTCAAATGTTTCCTTTTGGGGGAGGTGGGGTGGGTTAGAAATTAATATATTGAACATCAGAATGATTAGAACAGAATGTTGAGATATTTGAGGTGTTAAGATTCAGTCTACCTCTATGATCTACTAAATGGACACCCTTGAGAATCAGTTTGAATATAAGTTTACGAGAATGAGAATCTGGCTCATCTACTACTTGTGTTCCTGGGGATGATCCCCAGGACTTTACTAGCAAGCTAAAGAAAATGATATTACAAAGCACAGACTTGGCTATGATCTATTCTGAAAACTACATTACTTTTTAACACAGAAAATGGGGCTACTTAATTGGTTCTCCAGTTTCAGGTTAATAATTAATCAAATAGGAAAATAATATTTTCATATTTCACACTGTTTGATGGAATTGTCAATGGATTCTCAAATTGTTAGGGTTCCCCAGATTCTGGTGAGCATACCATAGGGAAGAGAGAATGGCTCAGAGATTCTGTCAAGGATATAGCTATCACTAACTTTGTGACATTTCATCGATATTCATCTCTCCTTGTGGTCTTTATTACTCTGCAGCACAGCATACAAGAATCCTCTGAGGAATACATAAAGTGCAGGCAAAATACGTTGCCCGTCAGGTAGGGAATAAACCAAGGAAGACCCAAGCCTTGGAGCTATGTAGCTCTGTTGCAAGAAGATTTTATGTATCTCCATCTTTCAACACTGTACTATTTTGTACAAGAACTATTACAAGGTCTAGTTTCAGATATCAGCAATGAAAGTTTTGTTTCTCGTTTTTTATACCAATAGCAGCTAGTGCTAGTATGGAAGGCAGAGTTATTAATTCCTACATTGCCCATTATTGCTGCTTTGGTGCTTTTTCATATCCACTGCTCAGTTGCCCATCCTTTCTTAATGGGCTGACAGGAGGGTCATTGACATTATTTTATGACATTATTATCATTTCTACTACCAGAATTACCAACATTACCAGTAATAGATGCAATGATTAACTTTTCTTGGGCAGTCAAAGATGATATTATTTGTTTCTTTGGCTTGATTATTAGAGTGGTACAAAGTGCTGTTGTTTTTAAAAGCAGTAAAAAAAACTAACTGCAAAATGAGTCTGTTACACCTGGTTGCTACTAAAATAGGCTAAATACATTCAGTCTTTTATTTAGGGAGTTAGTTTTTGTAACAAACTAGAAACTTAACTTTGCTGAGGTTATCTCAGTTAACTCTATGTATTAACCTAGGCTATGTTACTATTTTTGGTGGAAATATTTCACTCTCACTTTGGTCAGATCCTTGAATATCAAATGATAAAATCATCATTCATTCTTTTAATCAAAAGGCATTTTTATAGTACCTGCTATATACAAAACATTCAGTTATACTGGAGGTGATATAAAGATATATAAAGTATAATCTCTGCCTTTAAAATGTTCATAACCTAGTAGAATATATTAAGGAATAAAGACAGCTTAAAATTACAACATATCTAATTATATGAATTTGTTATATTTTAGGTCTCAATCATATATAAATATAAATGTGTGTCTATGTATGTATGTGTACATATATACACCTACATATGTACATACGCATGTGTATATATGCGTGTGTATTATATATGTTAGAGGTAGAAGAAATCTAGAAGGAGACTTTTAGAGGGAAAACCTGGGACCCAAAGAAGTAACTTGCTCAGTATTACATTATCACATAGTTATTTAGTGGCCTCTTTATTTCACAACTTCAAGATTCTTTTCTTTTTCTTTCTTTTTTGGGAACCTATAATGCTAATATAGTTCTTTCTGATACACAAGCAAATGGAGATATGAAGCAAGAGAGGTTTCTAATGGTCATCTCTTCAGTTTCCAATTCTTTGCCACCATAAAAAGAGCTGCTATAGGTATTTTTGTACAAATAGGTCCTTTTCCCTTTCCTTTGATCTCTTTGGGATACAGATCTAGTAGTGGTATTGCTGGGTCAAACGTATACAAAATTTTATAGCTACTTGAGCATAGTTTCAAATTGTTCTCCAGAATATTGGACCAATTCACAACTCCAGTGCACTAATGTCCCAATTTTTCCACGTCACCTCTAGTATTTATCATTTTTCTTTTCTAACATGTTAGCCAATCTGATAAGATGTGAGGTTATCCCCCAGAGTTGTTTTAATTTGCATTTTTCTAATTAATAGTGATTTAGAGCAATTTTTTGTGACTATTGATAGCTTTAATTTGTTCTGAAAACTGCTTGTTTGTATCCTTTGAACATTTATCAATTGGGGAATGGATTTTTAAAAAAATAAATTTGGCTCTTTTCCCTATATATTTGAGAAATAAGGCTTTTATCAATAAGAGAAACTTGCTGTAAAAGTATTTTTTACTTAGTTTCCTGCTTTCCTTCTATTTTTTCCTGTATTGGTTTTATTTGTGCAAAACCTTTTTAATTTCATATAATCAAAATTATCTGTCTTATTTTTTGTGATCCTCTTTATCTCTTGTTGGGTCATAAACTTTTCTGTTATCCATAGATGTGATAGGTAAAATTTTCCACCCTCCCCTAATTTGCTTAGGATATTACCTTTCATGTCTAAGTCGTATATCCATTTTGGCCTTATCTTGATCTATGGTGTGAGATGTTGGTTTATACCTAGTTTCTGCAAAGTTGCTCTCTAGTACTCCCAGAAATTTTTACAGATGGTGAACTCTTGCCCCAAAAGCTTGGATCTTTAGATTTATCAAACCCTGGATTAGTATGGCAATATACTACTGTGTATTGTTTACCAAATCTATTCCACTCATACACTGCTCCATTTCTTAGCCATTACTGTGTTGTTTGGATGATTACCACTTGGTAATATAGTTTGAAATCTGTTATTGCTAGGCCACCTTCCTTTACATGTTTTTCACTCATTCCCTTGATATTCCTGACTTTTTGTTCTTCCAGATGAAGTTTGTTATTGTTTTTTTTTCTAGTTCTAAAAAATAATTCTTTTGTAGTTTTGGTATGGAACTGAATAAGCAAATTGATTTAGATAGAATTGTCATTTTTATCATATTGGCTATTTACACACAATTAATATTTCTCCAATCTGTATTTGTTTAAAAGTGTTTTGTATTTGTATTCATTTAGCTCCTGAGTTTGCCTCAGAGGGTAGCCTCTCAAGTATTTTATAATGTTTGCAGTTATTTTAAGTGGAATTTCTCTTTCTATATCTTTCTGCCGGGTCTTGTTAACAATAAGTAGAAATGCTAATGATTTCTGTGGGTTTAGTTTATGTCCTGCAATTTTGCTAAAGTTTTTAATTATTTCAATTAGTTTTTAGTTGATTCTCTAGGATTCTCAAAGTATACCATCATATCATCTGCAAAAGGTAATAATCTTGTTTCCTCATTGGCTATATTAATTCCTTCAATGTCTTTTTATTCTCTTATTGGGTATAATTAATATTTATAGTAGAATATTTAATAATAGTGGTGATAATGAGCATCCTTGCTTCACTCTTGGTCTTATTGGGATGGCTTCTAGCTTATCCCCATTACAGATAATGCTTACTATGGTTTTAGATAGATACTACTTAACATTTTAAGGAAAGCTCCATTTATTCCTATACTTACTAGTGCTTTTAAATAGGAATGACCTGTATTTTGTCAAAAGCTTTTTCTGCTTCTATTGAGATAATCACATGATATTTGTTGATTTTGCTGTTGACATGATCAATTATGCTGATAGTTTTTCTAATATGGAACCAGTCCTGCATTCCTAGTATAAATCCTATCTGGTCATAGTGTATGCTCTTCATGTTATATTGCTTGTAATCTCCTTGCTAGTATTCTATTTAAATTTTTTGCTGCAATATTCATTAGGGATATTGGTCTATTGTTTTCTTTCTCTGCTTTGACCTTTTCTATTTGTGTCATAATAGGAATTTGGCAAGATTCCTTTTTTACCTGTTTTCCCAAATAGTTTAAGTAGTATTGATATTAATTGTTCCTTATTGAATCTTATGGTTTGTCTTTCATGCTTACCTTTTTATAGTACTCTTGAATCATGTATTTGAAAGTCAAAGTTTCTATTCAAATCTAGTCTTTTTATCAGGAACAATTGAAAGTCTACTATTTCATTAAGTGACCATTTTTTCTGCTGAAGGATTATACTCAGTTTTGCCAGGTGGGAGATTCATGGTTGTAATCCTAGTTCCTGTGCCTTCCAGAATATCATATTTCAAGACCTCAATTCCTTTAATATGGAAGCTGCTAAATCTCACGTGTTTCTGATTTCTCCAGAATATTAATGTTTGTTTGTTTGTTTGTTTTTCTGGCTGCTTAAAGTATTTTCTCTTTGACCTGGGAGCTCTGGAATTTGATTATAATATTCCCACGAGTTTTCATTTTGGGATCTCTTTCAGGAGGTGATTGGTGGATTCTTTTAAAGTTTTAAATAATTTCTATTTAACCTTCTGGTTCTAGGATATCAGGCAGTTTTCCTTGATAATTTCTTGAAATATGATGTCTAGGCTCTTCTTCTTATCATAACTTTCAGGTAGTCCAATAATTCTTAAAGTATCTCTCCTGCATCTGTTTTCCAGGTGAGGTGCTTTTCTGATGAGATATTTCATATTCTCTATTATTTTTTCATTCTTTTGACTTTGTTTCATTGTTTCTTGATGTCAAGTGGAGTCATATGCTTCCATTCACTCAATTCTATTTTTAAGTCATTATTTTCTTCAGTGAACTTTTTTGCTTTTTTTTTTCTATTGGGACAATTATGCTCTTTAAGGAGTTACTTTCATCATTGAAATTTTGTACTTCTTTTTCTATTTGGCCAATTCTGTTTTTTAAAAAGGTGTTATTTTCTTCAATATTTTTTGTTCCACTTTTACCAAGCTATTAATTGTCTTTTTACAATTTTCTTCCTTTGCTTTCATTTCTCTCCCCAATTTCCCCCCTACCACTCTGATTTTGAAAATTTTTAGCTCTTCCAGAAATTCTAGTTGGGTTTATGTTGAATATATATATATGTGTACACACACATATATACACATACATACACATATGTGTGTATGTGTATACACACACACACATAAATATATATATATAAATATTTTCTTTTTAGCTATTTTCACATCATTGTCTTCTTTTGAGTTTGTGTCTTGATCTTCCCTGTCACTATAGTAGCTTTTTATGGTTAGATTCTTTTTGGTTGTTGTTTGCTCATTTTTTTTTGGCCTATATCTTGACTTTGAACTTTATGTTAAAGTTCTGTTCTATTCCTGGAGTAGGGTTGAAGGACGCTACTGTTGCAAGCCTCAGGCTTTTTTACACTGCTCTTTTCAGAGCTAGTTCTGAGGGTTTTCAAGTTTTGGGTGCTTCCAAGAGGTGTAATCCAGAGAGAAGTGTGGTCACTGTTCACTTATGACTAGAATCAATATTGCTTCTCAGGGCTTTGCTCCCTTGTGGCCAGAAACAATATTGTTCCTCAGGGCTCCTGCCCCCTGGCACAGCAAGCACTCTTCTTCATCTTGGAATTGTGACCGAAAGTGGTTATGGACAATGGAATTGTCAAATAATTCCCTGTCCTGTGCCCAGTACTAGCACAAGAGGCTTTTGTGTTTTTTTTTCTGACCACTTTCCTGATCCCCACAGTTTCTAGTTTGAGAGCTCCCAAAGCTGTCTACTTCTTGTGTTGATACCACACAAGCTCTAGGCCAGATCATAACCCAGGGTGAGGAAGATCTTCCAACCTCAGTTGTCTTGGACTGGGCAGATCCCTTACCTTGCTTTTCTTGGCTCTGCATTCCAGAATTCAATTTGATGTATTATTTTAAAGTTGTTTGGAGGGGAACATTGGGAGAGCTTGACTGCTTCCTCTACTCTGCCACCTTGGCTCCACCCCCAGAAGTCCACAAATATTATTTATTGTCTTCTAATCTTGTATAATTTTTACAAACGAATAAATTGAAGTTCTGGGGGTTAACTACCTTTCTTGTGGCTATGCAGATAGTTACTAAGGTAGGATTTGAACCCAGGTGTTCCTAACCCGTGTCTAGTACTCTAACCCTCCAACCACACCAAGCAGCTCTCAACTGACACTTGTTCATCTCCCTTTCTACTAAATGCACCCCACCTCTCCTTAGCAATTCTTTGTGCTCTTGACAAAAGGCCATAAGCCCATGAAAGACTGAAACCCTTATTCCACTGGACTGTGCTTCCAAACAACTGCAAAATAGCTGAGGGACAATTAGCTCCAGTAGTTCTTTAATTTGCTGAATAGTTTCAGCAAATATTGTTTCCTGTGAAACCCCTCCATTAGATGGTATTATTGTAATTCTACCAGATTCTTCCTAATGTTGACATTGTATTTGTGTGTATACACACAAACACACACACACACACACACATACATATATATGTATGTGCATATATATATATACACAATCTTATTCACTTTTATTTTGACTTTGAAAGCAGAAAAGTTAGAATATATCAAGTTCATCTCCTTCAAATAGTGTATTTCACCAAAATAAACAAAACCTTTGGAAAACTTTCACTTGTGCAGGTGGCAAAAGAAATGGCAAGGCAGAAAAAGGAAAGTCTGCCCCCAATAAATGGAAGCCCATTGTTCGATGCCAAACAATAGGGTTTTGAACATGTTCTACCTTTTCTCAGCTAAAAGACCTTTGCCTATGGGGAAAAACATCTTGAATTGTTTAGATTGTTTTGACTTTTGGGTTGCCATAGGTGAAGATAGTGAATTATGTCTGAGGAAGTCATTTAACACCTCTGTCCTTTCCATCTCACCTCTACAACACTGGCACCTTTTTATGAGTTTAAAATATTTTAGTAATCAGACAAATTAATACAGAGATCAATTACACAGCTATTGCTTTGTACTAGGAAAGGGTTAAATTAATCCAAGTAATTTAGGTGTTTTTGAACCCTACCTTTTTCAGTACTCATCAACCTTGGAGAAATAAAGGATAACACTCTACTTCTCTTGCTTTTACCGGCTTGGGGGAGTTGGGTGGTAGCCCTGATTTTTAATACTAGTGATACAAATGGAAAGATATATGAGAAGGAAACTCTTTAAATGCTTGCAGGTGGCTTCTTGCCTCCGGAAACTAGTACTATTGTCCTTTTGTGTACTCCTAATGAGTTGTAGAAAAAGCAGGAAGGCAAGTAGAATTCCTAAACAAAGAACATCGTTTGGGAAGAAGAAAGGAAAGAAAACTGTTTGGAACACCTTAAAAGAAGCCAAGCACTATGCTTAATAATACCAGAAAGTCATTTTCTTTTCTTTCACAATACTGAGTTCATTTTGCTTCTTTTTTAAAAAAGGAAATGAAGATGAAGTGGGGCCCTGTGTACTTTAGGAAAAAATGGAAATTTTAAAAATCAATTTCAAGAAATAATAACAATAACAACATCAATATTAATACATAGATCATATGATCAGCAAGATGACAGAGTAGTTGTTTTCCACAACTTCTTCGACTCCCAAATCTTAGAAAAATAAATTATTCACTAGATATAGGCCAACTAAAACTGAATCTACAAAGCAGAATACTATACAAAGTAAAAACCCATTTTTACAAATCAGAAAACTTAAATACTTACAGTTCCTCTTGCCCTCCTACTGAGTTCCCACTTAGTGTCTCCACACTTATCTCATGCAACCCTGGGCACAGTGAATTCAGTTTCATATGCCTGTGCCTCTAGATCTAGTTCTCAGGATCCCCACCTAATATTCTTACTGCAGTGCCAGATACTAATTCTACAGAGCCATGGATAATAACTGGAGGTCAGGTGGTAGAGCCAAAGACAAGCACAGTATAGGGTGCAACACTAAGACAACTAGAGGTTCCACTGCCCAAGGGAAAGGCAAAAAGAAAATTGTAAAGGTTGGGGTTGAGGGGAGGGGAGGATATTGATTGTTCTCTCCCTATTTAGGGCAGGGACGTAGATAGCTTATTCCTACACCCAAATGCCAAGAGACTGAGCATAGCCCACCTCAGATGGGTCTGTGCAGCAATAGTTGAGGGAGGGGCCAAAGAAAGAAGAGAGATCAGAGACAAGCCCTAGGAATATAAGAGAAAGGCATATAGAAGTTTAAAATGGATATTCCTCCTAAATGTAAAACATCTTTAATGTCATGTAAAGATATTAATCCTTACAGAGCTCAGGTAAAAAGTAGATATTTCTCCTTTTTTAATGTACTTTACAGATTAGGAAAGTAAGGTCTTACATGACTCTCAAAAGTTACTTGATAGCTACATAATTACATGCAACCCTCTTAGTCAAGATATTGCTCTGTAGTTATCTGAAGGGTGAAATGGAATGATAGAGAAAGAGCTTTAGACTTGGAATCAGGACACTACATTCCAACCCTGACTATGATACCTTGTGACTATGACAAATGCAGTTCTCCCTTCCATATCTCCAGGGTTAGGGGCATGGAACTTCCACAACCTGGAAAATCCGTGTAAAACTTTTTGGCCCTCCCTTCATATCAGAGATGTCTGAATTGTTTCTTTTTGTTTTATCAGGTGTTGATATTACACTGCTATGCATATATTTTATGCATTTCTTGATTTCAAAACTTTTTCTCTGTTGTCTGTTGGCCTTCGCATACCATCTGTGGCTTCAGCAAAACTCCCCCCAAATTCCCATTTAATTTCTGATGCTGACCCATGATATATTGAAACTGTGATAGGAAAAGTTGCCATATGGAAGAGATGACTGCAATAACTTTCTTGAGCCTCAGTTTTCCTCTCCCAGTAAGTCAATGTGGTTGTGAGGAAAGTGTTTCCTAAAACTTTGTTATAGATTTGGAGCTGAAAGGGTCTTTAGAGGCCATTGAGTCCATCCCCTTCACTTCACAGATTAGGTAACTGAGGATGAAAGAGGTTAAATGACTTGCCCAGGGTCAGACAACTAGTAAATATCTGAGGCAGAATTGGAACTTTGCTCTTCCAGATTCCAAACCCCAGTCAACTACCTATCTACCTTAAAGTACTGTGCCTACCGGAGTCATTATTATTCTATACCCACACTTAAGGGGCTGTTGTAAGTGGATATATCCCTATGGCTGGACAAATTGATATGAATAGTCCAGTCCCATGCTCTAGAGGATCCCATGTGATGACAGTGATCAAGTAGTGACTCTGGGGCAGGCAGAGGAGAGGTGGAGAGAAATGACTCCATCACTTAAAATGACTCCATCTCAGAATCTATTATGTTTCAGTTGAAGCAAGGGTAGCAATAATGATCCCAGACACAGCAGAAGCAAAAATAAACCTAATTAAAAGAGATAATCAGGGAAACTACATTTCCCTAAAAGGTATCATAGACCAACTTAAACTGTGGGTTGTGACCCCATATAGGCTGTGAAAAATCTGGCAACAGTAAAAGGTTTCTGAATGTGCAACCAAAAATTAATCAAAAATCAAATGTGCAATGAATCTGAGGTGTTTCTGGCAGCACTTGCTGGTGTGCATCACACAACTTCACTGCAGCCTTGGTTCTGAACACAAAGCATGTGTATTTTTCACTGTGCATGCCCCCAGGCCATGCAATGCCAATCAAGTGAAAAGGGGTCATGAGTGGAAAAAAGTTTAAGAAGCCCTGCCATAGACAATGAAGTAATATAAAAAATACATATAGCAAGTTTCTCTGATAAATACCTCATTTCCTGAATATAAAGGGAACGGAGTCAAATTTATACAAATAAAAGCCATTTCCCAAATGATAAATAGTCAAAGGATATAAATAAGCAGTGTTCAGAAGAAAAAAAATCAAAGTGATAGCTACATGAAAAAATGTTCTAAATCACTATTGATTAGAGAAATGCAAATTAAAACAACTCTGAAGTATCATCTCATACCTATCAAAAATGACAAATACTGGAGGGGATGAGAGAAAATAGGTATGCTAATGCACTGTTGGTAGAACTGTGAACTGGTGCAACCATTCTGGAAGACAATTTGGAACTATGCCCAAAAAGCTATAAAATTGTGCATACCCTTTGACCCAGCAATACCTACATCTGTATTGCAAAGAGATCAAAGAAAATGTACAAAAATATTTATAACAACTCTTTTCATAGTAGCAAAGGATTGGAAGTTGAGAGGATGCCCATCAACCGGGGAATGGCTGAACAAGTTGTGGTACTTAATTGTTGATAGAATATTATTGTGCTATAGGAAATGATGAGAGGGATCATTTCGGGGGAAAAAAAACCCATGTGAACTGACACAAAGTGAGCAGAACCAGGAGATCATTGTACATAATAACAGCAATATTGTAATGATGATCAACTGTGAAAGACAACTACTGTGATCAATATAATGATCTAAAACAATTCCAAAGGATTCATGATGAAAAAAAAAATATGCTATTCACCTCCAGAGAGGTGATACTGATAAACTCTGAATACAAATTAAAGCATAATTTTTTCACTTTATTTTCTTGCTTTTTTGTGATACGGCTAATGTAGAAATATGTTTTGAATGATTTTACATGTGTAATTGATCACATATTGCTTGCCTTCTCCGTGAGTGGGAGAGGGGAAGGAGGGAAAGAATTTGGAACTCAAAATTGTTTAAAAAATGTTAAACATTAAAAAATAATGAATATTTTAAAATATATATAGATCAAATAGGCAAAATAGATGATTTTTTTAAACAGGCTCCATCATTTAAAAAAAAACAAATCTTGAGGGTGATAGATGTGGTTGTGATAGATTGCACTAACAACACTGTAGGGCTCATAAATAGCATGTCCCAAAAGTCTTGGTGCAGTTTTAAGCAGCTTAAACTTCTTAAACTTAGTGCAGCTTAAACTACACTAAGATTTTTGGGACAACAAAATTTATATTAGTTGTTAAAACTTAACGTGGGCTAGGTGGTACAGTGAACAGAGTGTGGATCCTGGAGGACCTGAGTTCAAATCTGGCCTCAGATACTTAACTAGCCATGTGACCCTGGGCAAAACACTTAACCCTGTTTGCCTCAGTTCCCCATCTATAAATGAGCTGAATAAGGAAATGGCAAACCACTTCAGTATCCTTGCCAAGAGATTCCCAAATGGAGTCGTGAAGAATTGGGCATGACTGAAAATGATTGACCACAAAAGTTGAAACTGCACTAAGACTTTTAGAACATCAAAATTACTTTTTAATAGCTATTAAAGCTCAAAAACTTCACAAAGATTTTTCGGACACATTATTCATACAATTAGCACCAGAAAACCCCTACTGTCACCAGGATGGTGTGTGAAGCTGCCCTTCCTCCTTTGAACAGTCACCCTCCCCACCTCAAGATTACATGTTGCTTTTCTATGATTTCTTTTGCTCTTCAAAATTGTCTACTCATTTTAACTGATGTTCATTTTAATCTCATTTCACTGCTTTACAAATGTTTAGGGAAGAGAGGAGGCCACACAATGTTATTTGCCCTAACTGCATGCTACTCTTCAAAAAGTATTTCCCTGGTAACAACCTTTGCACATCTCAGCAGATTCCACCCATAAAAAGAGAAATGCCACCCAGTTGCTTCTATGGTTGCTGAGTTATAAAAGTTGCTTTGCCCCTGAGCGCTGAATTTTGGAGGGGCTGACAACACTTGCATTCCTTCAACAGCACAGAAACTGCAGAGCTGATTGCTTAATTATCAGGAATAATGTTTAAATAGGAAGTTACCCAATGGCACAGATTCCTCCCTCTCTCTCTGCCACACCTCAGGTGTGGCAGATGAGCTTTCCATCTCTCACTGGACAGACCTTGCTATGTCCCAGGACCTCTACTAATGGGGATTGGTGTCTGGATGCTTCTTATACTTTTTGTCCAGGATTTTTTTTCTTTAGTGAAATTTGCCCTGGACAGACAGACAGACAGACAGACAGACAGACACACACACACACACACACACACACACACACACACACTCACACACACATGCAATCACACACACAATGTTAGTTAAAGCTCTGCATAGTCAACTAGAATTTCAAATATTGCACCAGTGAAACAGGCCATTTAAAAGAGTGAGTCCTAATTAATTTCCTAATAGTAAAGGATCCAACCAAGACAAAACCCCAAAATTTGGCCTAGCATTTTTCCCAATGACAAGGGATTAGAAAGTTGAGGAAATAGTTTAAGAAAAGTCTTGGACACAAATATCTATAGTCTAAGGCAAGGCATAAGTTCCATAGACAGCATTATAGCTGCCTTTGTTTTGAACCTTCCATTTATTAAAATAATGGACTTTGGTTTTTAGCATCTTTCCTTATTTTTTAGAGCCTGGTGATAACTGAAAATATCCAAACATAAATGCTTGTGTGGAGATTTTTACAGGGCTTAAAGATACTATTTTTTAAAAAAATCCTGGGAAGATTTATGTCTCAGGTAAGTATGGAGTAATAAAAATTAAAATAAAGGGAGCAATGATGCTAATTCTCAGTGGCTGATTCTGATCTTGAGGTGCAGCACAGGATACTCCCTACTAGTTGTGTTCCTGGCACAGACCCTCAGTCTGTCCTGTACTATTACAATACCTTCTAGTTGGTCTCCTTACCTCAAGCCTCTCCCCACTCCAGTCTATTCATCCCAGCTATGACCATGTCACCTCCTTTCTCAAGAAACTCCAGAGGTTTCCTATGGTTTCTCAGATCAGATATAAAATCCTCTGTTTAGGTTTTAAAGACCTTCATATCCTGGCTCTCCTACCTTTCCAGTCATTTTAAACCTTACTCTCTCCAAATGCTCTGCAACCCAGTGACTCTGTTCTCTTTGTTGTTTCCTATACAACACACTCCATCTCCCAACCCTGGACATTTTCACCGGCTATCCTTTACGCCTGAAGTTCTCTAATACCTCATCTCTACCTCCTGGCTGCCTTAGCTTCTCTCAAGTCTCAGCTAAAATCCCACCTTCTGCATAAAGTTTTGCCCAGGCTTCCTTAATGCTAGTGACTTCTTTTTGAGATTATTTTGGATTCATCCTGTACATTTCATTTTTCTGTACATAGTTATCTGTATGTTATCTCCCTCATTGGACTATGAGCTCCTTGAGGGCAGGGACTGTTTTTTGCCTTTCTTTGTTCTGGGCATCTAGTAAGTGCTTAATAAATGCTTATTAACTCAATGTCTTATGGCTGAGCAGCTAATACAAACCTACTGCAAATTCCTTCAATTTAACTTGATCTGAAGAATTTTCCAGGTTTAACAGTGCATATGGTTGTTAAAAAGGAAAACAGCAGCAGCAGCAACAACCAAAACAGTTGGGGGGCAGGAGGGAGGATTGATTTAATTAGAAAAGATATACGTTTTCCTTTTGTTTTGCCAGACGCCCTTCAGTCGGTTCAGTCTATTGTGACATAAAAGGCTACGAAGCTAGAAGAGCCTTCAACCACCATGACTGTAATTATGCTTATTTTAGAAGGAAAACCTAGCCCCCAATTCATTCTCATTTGAGTATACTGTCAAAGTAACTTAAAGTAGACAATGGGAGTGGACTGGGGGAAGGGCTTCAGGGACAGTTGGTTCTGGATGGCTGAAGTGATTGGTAATGTGATCTGGACCCTTTCAAGCACTGCTGTAGGTCACAGGTTCAAACTCCATTCCAGGTTGGTAGTTACTAGACCTATGTGAAACTTTCACAGCAAAACCCAATAGCAGCCCAGGTGTCAGATTTCCCTTATTGCCACACAGTGAAACCAGGGGCATTCCAGGCCCCCAGGCTCAACTCTGCAGCTGTAGCGAAAATAGAAAGACCTTTCTCTTTCTTCCAATGCAGTTCAATGAAAAAACACCAGAGAACAACAGCCTTATGCTACAGGCTTTCCAGAAATTAGAATGCATCAGATGGCAGACTTCCCTTAAAAATCTTCATGGAATATATTGCTTATTCCTGACTTACTCAAACACATATATAACTTTCTCCCACACACATACACATCCAATTCAAACACATAAACTCATGCCTGCATCATATTTTTCCAAGAATGGTGAACTAATTTTTTAGTTAAGCTACGTAGATAGGTCCAGATACGTGATTTCATCAAGCTAAGGAATTCTCAGGGGCCTCATTGATGCAAATGGGCAATTTCTGCCCAACTTAGAGTCTTAGAAAGCTGACTGGGCCACTGAGAGGTTAAGTGACTTGCTTTCGATTACACAACTTGTATATTTCTGAGATAGGACTTGAACCAAAGACCAGCCTTCTATCCACTATGCCAAGATGCTTCTCCGAAGTTCTTAATTGATAGGGGTTTTTTGGGTCCATGTTACTCATTTTTCAAAAGTTTCTAAACAAGCATCTCTTTCAGATTTCTTGACCTATAGTATACTGGGGAGACAGGCAGTGCTGTGAAGACACATTGGTTTTGTATAAAAGTTCATTCTAGGTTCATATTTTTATCAGTATAGGATTCTAAGTGACTTAGAAAAATATTTCTGGAAACCACCCTAAAAATCTGGTTAAAGGAAACTCAACCAAGCATAGGAAACTGACACTGTTAATTGGATGGAAGATCAGGATATTGCCTTAAACATAGTAGGCATTTAATAAATGTTTGTTGAATCATGGGGCAAGCTAGGTGGCACAGTGTATAAAGGGAAAAAAAGACCCGGATTTGAATCCTGACTCAGACATTTACTAGTTGTCTGACCCTCAGTAAATCACTTAACCTCTCTTAGACTCAGTTTCTTCAAATATAAAATGGGGGAAATGATAGCATCTATTTTACAGGGTTATTGCAAAGATCAAATGAGTTAACATATATAAAGGGTTTTTACAAACTTTGAAGTGCTATATAAATACTAGCTATTTTGGTGATGAAAAATGAATGAATGAATACAGCCGTTCCCATTCGCTAGTCCAGCAAGGTAGTAAATTTCAGAGCTTTGGCCCAGCTTATCTGTCTCTTATTTGAGAATGAGTCAGACTGCATACTCTATGGCATGCTCCTCCCCTCTGCTGAGGTGGTCTCAAGACCCAGACGGAGCAGGGCAGTGTAGGGAAGCAGCAGTTCTGTGGTAACTGCTTGGGGCAGAGATGATTTCGTTATCTGAAGCTGTCAGTGTCAGTCTGGTACTTTTCAAAACCCCTAAATTCACTTAAGAGGTGGAGTGGCAAAAATGAGGGCAGGGAGGAAGGCTCCTTAGGAATGCTGTGTTGACAGCAGTATCTGCCTTCAAGATTGGACACAGCTTCCCCTAAAATGGCTTTAAAATATTCAAATCAGAATTGGCATGTGTTCATGTGTCTAAATTAATTTCCAAAGGAGCACCAGCAAAGTTATGGGGGTTAGGGGGAAAGGTTGTGTTTCTTGCTATAATCCTTTCACTTATTCCACCCAAATGTTAGTCAGATGTTCAATTATACTGGCAAGTCAAGAAAAGCCCAATCCAGACAGATTAACTTTTTGGATGCAATGGGGTACTTCAAAAAAACAGTGTTACTCTTGTCCTTTGAATCAAAGATGCCTGAAATAAGAATTTATACTGCATGAATGAATTATGCTGAAGTATAAATGGAAGGAAGAGCAGGACTGGAGCTCTTTAATTTTGGGATAAGAGGCTTGTATGAAATCCAGGTGCTATGAATAGTGGTCTTGATCATTTATAAAATCCCAGAGTTCTAAGATTTTAAGCTAGAATTTCAAGGAGCATTGAGGATCTTTTAGACCAGGGATTCTTAACCTTTTGGGGGTCAGAAGCAAGGGTATACTGGTAAATATTTAACAATCAGCTCTCTGAAAATGCATGGCACGCTTCAAGGTTTAATATATATTTTTAACATTTTCTACATCACTTTCTTAAATCTTAGACAATCAACAAAAAATAAAATAAAGCCCTGATTTGTAGGTTTCTGTGAGTTTCTGAGGTGTAAATTCTTATACTGAAAATTTAGTAGTGAGCTCTCATGAGCCAGTATAAACTGGATCCAACACATCCCTGGTCAAGTACCCTTTTGGCAGTCAAGTGAAGTCTATAAACCCTTTCTCAGAATAATTTATTTGACTGAATAATTTATTTGATGTTTAAAATAAAATGCATAGAATTACACAGGAAATCAATTATATTGCAACAAAGTGTATCAATCTATATTTTATCTATATCTATTTTTAAAACAAGTTCACAGACCCTAGTGAAAGCGGCTCATTGGCCCAGCTGTCTCATTTCTGGGCCTATCTCTTCCTACACCCTTCTGGGTGCTACCTGCCCCTAACAGTTCACGTATGCCTTTTCTTGGGTCAAGATGTTATCCATGGAGGCACAACTCTCACAGAAGAAGATCTCCTAATGTAACAACTCCCTTCAGATTAAATCCATTCTGAAATCCACATCTCTCAACACAGGCATATACTTCCTCACTCATGGGAGTTTTCTTCAGTGGGAGCCCTTCCCCATATTGTGCTGAGACCTACCATTTCATTTCCTCAATTCTAATCTCACCTTTTTTGCCACTTCTTAAATTTTCCTGTAGCTTCTCTTTACGCTGAGAGATAAATTATAATCCTCATGCTCTTCACTCATGAACTTGATAAAGATATACCACTGATTTCGCTCTGCCGTTCACCTTCCTACTCCCCATTTATGTACCCTCCCACTTTGCAATTTGGCCCCCCAAACTCTTTTGATCTATCTTTAGGGGAGTTGTGAAGTGTAGTACATAGTGCTTCAGCACTTTTCTCCACCTCCACTTCTCCTATTTCTTTAAATTGTACTTGTATCTATATCCCCTCAAGTGCTATTTTTCTCTAATGATCCCTCTCTTTTTAAAAACAATTTTGTCTTTATTGGTATCTTTAAAAACATACGCACAAACTCTAAACATATGATGATTTATTTCATTATTTTTGTCTTTCCTTGGTAATTGTACTCATTTACCTGTCTTGAGTTTCTGCCGTTTCTTGGGGGTTGCAATGGGTGGAGCACTGGGCCCAGAGTCTGGGAGACCTGAGTAAAAATCCAGACTCAGACATTTACTAGCTGTGTGACTTTGAGCAAGTCATCTAATCCCTATCAGCTTTAATTTCTTCACCTGTTAAAAAAAAAGTGATAATAATAATATCTACCTCCCAACGTTTTTGTGAAGATCAAATAATTACGGTATTTATGAAGTGCTTAATGCCTGGCACATAGTAGATGCTTAATAATGCTTTTTTAAATTCTTCCATCTCATGTATTTTTTCCCAGGAATTCTGTAAATGCTCATCTTTTGCTGAATGCTTATGTTTCTCATTAATAATTTGACTTAGGTTTGTAGGATATATCATTTTGGATTGCAACTTGAGCGTTTTCAATTTTCAGAATTTAATATTCCATTTCTTTCTGTCATTTTTAGGGGATGTGGAATTGTGTTCTTCAAATTTCCTTACCTTCATATTTGAAGGTTTTTCTCCTTCTGTCATTAGAACCCTAACTTTAATCATTATATGACTTGGAACTTAATGAGTCCTTTTTTTTTTCTAGAGACAATATTGGGTTCTTTTGATTGATTTTTTTTTTGTATTCAGAAATTTTGGAAGTTTTCTTGCATTATTTTCTGCATTTTGGTATTCAGGATTCTCTCCCCACTCCCTGCAACAGTGTTATGTTCTTATGGGAGGCCTATATTTCCTTAGGTTGTTTCTGCACATATTGTCTTCAAGGTCAATGGCTTTGGTTTATATAGAGATCACTATAAACATTGTAACCTTTTGCTTAATTTCTACCAGCTTTACTTCCACTTCAATATTTTTTGTATTGAAAATCTCTGCATGTCTCTTTTGCTTCCCTGGAGAAACTTTCCACCATGGATTCAATTTTTGCAAATCTACTAAATTATTTTTTTTTAAAAATTACTCTATCAAGAGTTAAAACTTTTGACATATATTATTTCTTAAATTTTTCTCTTATGGATTTAACTTCTCCTTTGAACCACTCTGAATTTTTTGTTTTTCTATGTTCTCTTGGAATTCCATAGGATTCTATTTCATTTGGCATTGACTCACTTTCCTTTGTCTTGAAATATTTAAGAGAGTTTTGTAATCTCTTTGAAGGTTTAATACTCATTCTTTCTTCTAGTTTTAATAACTTCTCTTATGAACCTGTGCTCTGGATTTTTGATTAAATTTTTCTCTTCATGAAATCTTTTGCATTTGAGTTTTTTTCTTCCTCACTTTCCCCTATTGTTCACTTTCTGACTTTTCATCTTTTACAAGTGAAGAATTGGGTTGGCTGTAAAGCTGTTTCAAGTTCCTCTTATGTTGGGGTATTTAGTGTTCACCGGCTTCATCTCTCCCCTAAATATCCTCTCAGGGAAAAGAACTGGTCTCCACTGGTTTTTAGTTTCCTTTCTTTAAGGCTTGATATAATCATGTACACTGAGTGTGTCCTAATTAATCCCTTGTATCCTCTCCTTCCTTCATTTCTCTCCAGATTCTACCCCTGACTCTCCACAAACTTTCTTTACTATACTCCAGAAACCTATTCACCTGGAAAGTCACTCCCCCCCTAGACTTCTGATCTTGTAAATAACTCCACCTCATCATCCTCTTCCTATAGTTGTAGTCTCTTTTAGGCATCTCCATTTAAGAAAAACACCCAGCTCAGCCATGTCTTCTTTTCAAGGCTCCACTCATGACTCCCCATGGATTCTCTCTACTGTGTCCCTATGTGGGTACTTTTACATTACCCCTTCCTTTTCAGTATCCTTTTAACTTCACATTTACACAGTACAGTACATTTCATTTATATAGTACTAGACACATTTTATTCACATAGTATTAGATACATTCTATTCATATAGTACTAAAAACATTATATTCATATAGTACTAAATACATTACATTCATATAGTACTAAATACATTACACTCATATAGCACTAAATATATTAAATCTATGTCTATAAACATAACATCTATTACTTATCATTAGAATGTAAGCTTTTTGAAGGCAGGGCTTTCTTTTTGCTTATATTTGTATTCTCAGCACTTAGCGCAGTGCCTGACACATGAGTAAACACTAATAAATGCTTGTTGCCTTGACTAGGCTGTTTACTCTCTGCTGCTTTTTGTAGGGTGGGGGGAAGATGGGCAAGAAACTCTAGGAAGGGGCAGCTAGGCGGCACAGTGTATAGAGCTCTGGCCTTGGAGTCAAGAGGACTTGAGTTTAAATACAGCCTCAGACACTTGACACTTACTAGCTCTGGGACCGTGGGCAAGTCACTTAACCCCAGTTGCCACACCAAAAAAAAAAAGAAAGAAAAAGAAAAAAGAAAAGAAATTCTGTGCAGAGTCTCTGTACCCTTATGATGCCTAATTTAGTAGTTACCCCAGGTAAAATGGGCTAAGTGAGGGGAACAGGGGGTAAAATGAAGCAAGGAGAGAACCCAATATGGGTCTACGTCATAAGCCTGCAAGTCAGATTGTGTGGGAAAAGAATGCTGAGGTTGTAGTTTAAGGATTCACATTTTTTGGTGTTAATTCATGAGGATTTCAAGTCTTCTCAGGGTTTCTCTCTCTTCTGTCTCATTCTGATGGGGTGTGTGTGTGTGTGTGTGTGTGTGTGGTGCATGTGTATCTATATTGTCTTCTGGACTCGGCCGAGTTGCTCTACATGTGGCACAGAATTTTCCTTTGGTTAGAGAGAGGGATGGTTGGGAGTTAATGGAGGCTAGGGAAAATGTCTAGTCTGCCATGTTTAGATTTATTCTAATTTGTTTTTTATCCAGACCTATGGTATCACAAGTAGAAGGCTTTCTTCTCCAATACACACCAGCAGTTCACCAAATGATATTCTGATAGATATTTAACAACCAGTTCTTAGAAAAAAGTATGCATGACATACTTTTTAGTTTAATCTGCATTAATAACATTTCCTCCATCACTTTCTTAAATCTAGACAATCAATAAAAAAAAATAGAGTCCTGGTTTATTTCATTTGCAAATATTCAAGGTGTAAATAGTCATACAGAAAATTTGACAAATGAAAATCTGACAATTGGCTTTCACAAGCTAGTTCTAGCATACCCCTGTCTTCATCTATAATTTATAGTCATAAAGTACAGACTGCAGCATTAGATGCTATTGACTTACGGGATCATAAATTTAGAGCTAGAAGGAATTTTAGAGGCCATCAAGCTTATCACTGTTACTTTACAGATGAGAAAACTGAGGTTGAGAGAAATTGCTCGTGGTCACACAACTACTAGGTGCCAGAAGCTGTGCTTGAATCTAGATCTTCCTAACCCAAGGCTGAACTGTTCTCCACTTTACCTTACTCTTTCTTTGCATCTATGAACTCCTAAATCATATATCTAATTCTTATTAGAAAAGTTAATTTTCTAATGTGTTTGGACAATTGAAGAGACAAAATATTTCAATTATAAAGATACGAACTATACATAATAATATATTTTAAATTATAATTTACTTGATCAACTAATAATAGACTTTAAAATTATAATTTACTATATAATTTATTTTTGACCTATTCATTCTTTAGAATTAGATTATTTAGTTTCCAATTGTTTTTTAATTTATGATTTCATGGCCCTTTATTGAATGTGATCAGCTAGTGTCTCTAACTTATACCACATTTTAGGAAACTCCCAGTGTTTTAAAAGGTTTCTAAGTAGAGATATAGGAGTTGAGCTAGCCAAAAAGTTCATAAACTTAGGATGGTGATACATCATATCTACCTTTATTATCTTTTTACTATGTAATTGCACAGAAATTAACACCCTACTCCAGGCCAAAAAAGAAAAATGAGATATGAAGCTCCTTAGAAGACCTGGCAGATGTCTCCAGCATTCTGAAAAGAAAAAAATCCTCCACCCATTACTGTTGTCTGAGAGCCCACTACTTTTTAAAGTCTCCAACTATGAATTTACAGAGCACTAAAGAGGCAAGGTGGTACATTCCAAAAGTAGTCTGGGCAAGTAAACTTACCTCTCCTGTTCTCAGCTTCCTCATCTACAAAATGTTGGACTAGATTGCTCTTAAGTTCCCCTCCAACCCTAAATCTTTGATCATAAGATGATTTGATACTATGACAACAATCCAAAGACTCCAGCTAAAGCCAGAAGGTAGAGGCAAAGAGAAGTTTGCTAGCCACATGCCCAGGCACATCACTGTTCCTGCCAGAGGCATACTAATTCAGTGACAAGCAGTGCATCAGAGAGTAGAGCAGCATCTGCAAGATGATATGTGTCAAGTAGAGATCATCAGGCAGCAGATTTGGTGGGAGTAGTGCTATGACATCACCAGAAGACATCAGGTTATTATGAAGTCAAATGGGATTATGTGTGTAAAGCATTTTCCAAATCTTAAAGTGCTAATGAATGTGAACCATAATGTGAGCCATTAAGACATCAGCATAAAGAAAGAAGTTAGGAGATGGATAGAATTTCAGATAAGTTATATGATAGACTTTTGGAGAAAATTGAATGGGAATACATAGGAGTATACATTTTTCTCAGCTACAGATAGCACCTTTACAAAAATTGAACAAGTTTTACGGCAGACCTGCACAACTTGGCAGTAGGTAGAGAACAAAATTAAAATAGGCTAAACTTCTTTGGGCCACAGATAGGTTTTTAGTGGCTCACTTTACAAGTAAAGGTATAACTAATGATTAAAGTATTTTACAAATAAATCACATTTTTGAAAGGGAAATTTCAATGAATATCAATTAATTATACTTATTACTTCAAATTTTTATTTATCATGAAATCACATTAATGTTAAAAAAGTTACTTTGCTAAGTGGTACAAATTTTAATACATTTTTCAGGTTCTCCTACTGTTCACATATAGTTAATGGGACATATTACATCTCTTGTCAGCAATGAGTTTATCATACTCCAGAATCATGTTTGAAATTTATTTCTTTAGAAATCTGAAAACTAATCTTAGAAGCTGCCTCATTTTCTGAGTTTACATTCTTGAAAAAACAATGGTCTCCACTGAGATTTTTCAACAATTTAGAAGGATGTTTTGATTTGAAATGCCAGTGAAGAGCATATTCCTTTGTAAAGGCTATTATTTCTCAGCAAAAAAGGCAAAATATTTTGTCTCTCATGTAAGCAAACAAGTATCTATTTGTCCACTCCGTATTAAATACTCTATGTTCTGATTTGACCTTCCATTTCTTTTTATCACTCATTTTACAAAGTCACCCCAAAAACTTTAATGTTAAAACCAAAAATTCTCCACAGCAGCTGCTTCTATACAAAGAAATACTGAACTGAGTGTCTGACCTTGGAGGGAGCTCCAGACACTCATGGAAGTTGAAGGGCAGCCACACAACAAGGGTGAGGAAGAAGCCCTCACATTGTTGCCACTCATTGCATAGTGAACATCAGCTGCCATGACATGTGGTTGCACTAACTTTATACTGTTCAACACCAGCAATGACTGAAAACACAGTGAAAAGATATGACTCTCACTGCTCTCAGATTAGAGACAGACTGACAATGGTTGGTTGACATAGGTCACATGACAAACAGGAGAGAATTGCAATGGCAACCCACCTTCCAAGTTACATGATGGGCACAATAGTAACTAGTGGAAGGTGGGTGTAGCAGTACACAGACAAAGCACTCATTACATCTTTACTTTCTTTTACATCCTTACATTTTTGCAGGCTGCTTGAAATCCTTTGATGAGTTGCAAGCAGCCCATGGGCCATAAGCAGACTGCGAGCCATATGTTATGTAGGCTTGTTTTAGGGCATAAAAACCTCATAACCAAATGCAAAAAAAAAAAGGCAGAACGATTAAATGCTTTCTTTTTAGATCATAATGCAATAAAAATTACATTCAATTAAAGACCATGAAACCATAAGTTAAAAATTAATCAGAAACTAAATAATTGAATTCTAAAGAATGAGTGGGTCAAAGAATAAATCATAGAAATAATCTATAATTTCATTTAAAAAGAATGACAACAATAAGAAAACATAACAAAATTCATGGGGTATAGTCAAAGCAGTACTTGGGGGAAATTTTATATCATTAAACACTTATCACTAAAATAGAGAAAGAGTAGATCAATGAATTGGGCATGCAATTAAG
Source organism: Phascolarctos cinereus (assembly GCF_003287225.1). NCBI lineage: Eukaryota > Metazoa > Chordata > Mammalia > Diprotodontia > Phascolarctidae > Phascolarctos > Phascolarctos cinereus. The sequence continues at coordinate 255,045,859 of NW_027555847.1, forward strand.
AACATTAGAAAAAGAATGAATTAAAAATCTTCAGTTAAACACCACTCTAGAAATCCTGAAAAACAAAAGAGAGATTAATAATGGATGAAAACTATTGATCTACTAAATAAAACTAGAACCTGGTTTTATGGGGGGAAATGATAAAATAGCTAAAACATTGATTAATTTGATTTTTAAAAAAAAGAAGAAAAATAAGTTACCAGTATAAAAAATGAAAAGGGTAGATACACCATCAATAAAGGTGAAATTAAGGAAAGTATTAGGAGCCACTTTGCCTAATTATATGCCAATAAATCTGACAATCTAAGTGAAATGGATGAATATTCACAAAAATATAAATTGCCCAGATTAACAGAAGAGGAAATAGAATACTTAAATAGCCCTATCATAGAGAAAGAAATTGAACAAGCCATAAATGAACTCCTTAAGAAAAAATACCCAAACCAGATGAATTCATACATTATTCCTATCAAATATTTAAGCAACAATTAATACCAAAATTACATAAACAGCTTGGAAAAATAGGCAAAGAAAGAGTCCCACCAAATTCCTTTTATAACACGAATATTGTGCTGATACCTAAATCAGAAAGAGCAAAAACAGAAAAAGAAAACTATAGACCAATTTTCCTAGTGAATCTTGCTACAAAAAAAAAATTGACTTAAATACTAATGGGGGGGGCAGCTAGGTGGTGCAGTAGATAGAGCACCGGCCCTGAAGTCAAGAGGATCTCAGTTCTAATCCAGGCTCAAACCAAACACTTGACACTTACTAGCTGTGTGACCCTGGGTAAGTCACTTAATCCCAATTGCCTAAAAAAATGCTGGCAAGGAGATTACAGCAATATGTCACAAATACCATACATGATAACCAGGTAGAATTTATACCAGGCAAACAGGGCTAGTTCAATATTAGGAAAGCTATCAGTATAATTGACCAGATCAATAACAAAAAACAACAAACATCATATGATTATCTCGATAGATACAGAAAAAGTTTTGAGAAAATACAACAATCATTCCTCTTTAAAAGCGCTGGAAAGCATAGGAATAAATGGAGCTTTCTTTACAATAAGTAGTATCTTTGTAAAACCATCATCAAGCATTATCTGTAATGGGGATAAGTTAGAAGTCTTCTCAATAACATCAGGGGTGAAGCAAGGATGCCTAATTATCACCACTATTATTCAATATTGTGCCAGAAATGCTAGCTATAGTCATAAGACAAGAAAAAGAAATTGATGGAATTAAAATAGGCAATAGGGAAAACAAAACTATCACTCTTTGTAATGATATGATGGTACGCTTAGAAAATCTTGGAAAATCAACTAAAAAATTAGTTGAAACATTTAACAACTTCATCAAAGTATCAGGATATAAAAATAAACACCCATAAATTACTAGCATTTTTATATATTACAAGCACAACTGAACAGGAAGAGGTAGAAAAAGAAATTCCATTTAAAGCAACTGTGGACAAGATAAACTACTTATGAGTCTACCTGTCAAGACAAACTGAGGAACTATATGAACACAATTGTAAAATGCTTTTTACACAAATAAAGACAGATCTAAACAGTTGGAGAAATAGTAATTGTTCATAAGTAAGCTAAGCCAATATAATAAAATGGCAATTCTATCTAAATTAGTTCACTTCTTCAGTTTCATACCAATCAAACTACCAAAATTATTTTATGGAGCTAGAAAAAAACAACAACAAAGTTTATTTAAAGGCTGATATCATATGCAAAATAGGGGAGGACGGAAAATTTTACCTGACAGATCTATGAATACAGGAAGAATTTATGACTAAACAAGAGATAGAGAAGATCATGGGATATACGTGAATATATGTGATTATGTTAAATTAAATATTTTGGCCAAACAAAACCAATGTAGCCAAGATCAGAAGGAAAGAAAGAAACAGAAAAAATTTACAGCTAATTTCTCAGATAAAGGCCTCATTTCTCAAATATATGGAGAAATGAGTCAAATTTATAAGAATATGAGTCATTCCTCAACTGATAATTAGTCAAAGGATATAAACATGCAATTTTCAGAATAAATCATAACTCTCTGTAGTCATATAAAAATGCTTGAAATCACTACTGATTAGAGAAATGCACATTAAACCAACATTGTGGTAACACCTCATACCTATCAGATTGAGTAATATGACAGAAAAGGAAAATGACAAGTGTTGGAAATGTGAAAAAGTTGGGACACTAATGCATTGTTGGTGGTGTTGTGAACTGATCCAACCATTCTGGAGAACAATTTGAAACTATGTCCCAAAGGTTATAAAACTGTGCACACCCTTTGATGCAGCACTACCACTATCAGGTCAGATACAGACCTAGATCTCAGAGAGATCAAAGAAAAAGGGAAAGGATCTATACCAACAAAAATATTTATATCAGCTTTTTTTGCGTGTGTTGGCAAAGAATTAGAAATGGAGGGGATGCCCACCAATTGGGGAACAGCTGAACAAGTTGTGGTATATAATTGTGATGAATACCATTGTGCTAAAAGAAATGACAGGAAGGATGGTTTCAGAAAAATTTGAGAAGGCTTATATGAACGGATGCAAAGTGAAGCAAGCAAAACCAAGAGAGCATTGTACACAGTACCAACAATATTGTGCAATGATCACCTCTGAATAATTTATCTATTCTGATCAATATAATGATCCAAGGTAATTCCAAAGGACTTATTAAAAATGTTATCTACCTCCAGAGAAAGATGTGATGGAGTCTGAATGCATATTGGAGCATAATTTTTTCACTTTATTTTTCCTGCGTTTTTTTTTATAACATAGCTAATATGAAAATGTGTTTTCCGTGATTTTACATGTATAATTAATATCACATTTCTTGCCTTCACAATGGGTGGAGGAGGGCTCAGAGGGAGGCAGAAAATTCAGAGTTCAAATTAAAAAATGAATGTTAAAAATAAATGAATAATCTTTTAAAAAGGCATCAACATATCTGTAGCATCAAAGGAATGAGTTAGCTCCTCCATGTGTGTGATCTGGCCAGACATTATGTATGGGCCTCTCCATGTGTGTTCCCTATGTGTTTCCACTCATGGTGTATGTATTTCTAGGAGAATCTGATCCATATCTATGAAATAAATATTTTATTACTATTTTTCTTCTTATGTCATTTCATTTACTTTTCCTTTGAAATAATTATATCCTTTGGCTAACTATTAAAGGTAAATAATTGAGGGAGGCTCTTGAACTGTGCTTTTAGCACAGACACACAGTGTAACTTAAATGTAGGGTAAGGTTCTCTCTGGTGACTTGCCCTGGAAGTTAGGAGCTGCCCCTTGATGCCACACTGTGATCCTACTTCATGACAGAAAGTTTTCCTGAGCTGACCAACCTTGACCAAGATTACTTCCAGGAATAAACAACAGCCCAGAGAGCGGAAGAATATAAAAAACACTTCTATGTATCTGAGAATCTCTTAATCTGTAATGAAATAGAGTACCCCACTCCTACTTTTCCTATGGTAGATCTTGGATTAACAATAATAAAAGTGTTTTATTTACTAACATCAACCTCTCTTCAGAGATATCAGGAATGGTCTTTCCCTCTCTCTTCTTCTTTTATTTTTGGGGGGATACTCCTTCTCCCACTCTATCCATCATAGTTCAATGTCCTGTTGTTTCAAGTATGTAAATAAACATTATTGCAATGTAAGGTAATTCTGGAGTTCAAGCTGACATGTGATTGAAGACATAAATCACCAGTGTTTTCTCATGAGATGGTATAATGCAAAAGATGCAATCTGGAGACAGGAAGATCTGGTTTCAAATACAGTCTCTGGGGGGCACAGTGGAATTGAGTGTGAGGTTTGGTCAAAGGACCTGGGGTCAAGTCCTAGCTTTGCCACTTACTACCCATGTAACATTAGGCAATATCACAACCTCTCTGGCCTCAATTTCCTCATCTGAAAACAAGATGGCTGAACTAATTCACATAGTGACCTTTGCAATCCCATCTAGCTCTAATTATGTGAAACTAATTTGTTCATTTCCTGGGCACTTCACTTAATGTCTTTGAGCCTTCGTTTCTTCATCTGTAAAATGGGGATAAGTAATTATTTTATTGATATGGTTGTTGAAGACCAAATGAAGTAATGTTTGTAAACCCTAGAATGTTGTATAAATGTGCATCATCACAATTATATTACTCTGCATGGTATGAATTTAAAATAGTCAATGTTCCATTCTAGTCCCATCCTTTTGTCAGTCCTCTTTAGTTAGAAGTCCTTTCTTCTAGCTATTGGCTCTTGAAGTAGTAGCTCTTCAGATTATTCTATCTAAATTTATACTACAGTTCTTGGTCAAATGCTTTCCAGGGGTGGGGAACCTGCAACCTCAAAGCCACATGTGACCTTCAAGGTCCTCAAGTGTGGCCCATTGACTGTCACTTGAGGACCGAGAGGGCCACATGTGGCCTTGAGGTTGCACGTTCCCTCACCTCTGCCTTAAGCCTTTCTCCCTTTTGGTCTCCTGAGGGGCTAGGTTGCAGCTTCTCCTGTAGCAGCCCTCCATGGCTACTCTCTGGAGAATTGTCTCTAAGCCTCAGAGAAAATGGAAGTTTCAAGTCTTATTTCTAGAGGTTATGATCAGATACGGGTTATCTCAGGACATCTATACTCTGAAGACCTCCCCTGTCCCTATGACTAATCCTCAGCTAGAAGTAAAATAGAGTGAAAAGAACACTGGATTTGGAATCAGAAGACTGGATTTAATCCCCAGCTCTTTCAACTACTAATTGTGTGACCTTTCGCTACATTACCAAATCTCTTTCAGCTTCAGTTTCTTCAGTAAAATGAGAGAATTGGACTAAATCATAGATTTATAACTGGAAGGGACCTCAGAGGTTATCTATTTCAATACTTTCATTTTACAGATGATGAAACTAGGACCCAAAGAGGATAAATGATATTCTCAAAGATGCATAAGAGGAAATGACAGAGCCAAGATTTGGATTGAGATCAGAGGATTATAGATTTAAAGCAGGAAGGAACCTCAGAGATTATTTAGCCCAAACTCATTTTACAGATGAGGAACTCTGGGGTTGGGGTGGGGTGAAGTTAACTTGTCCAAGATCACACATGTAATGCCAGAAGACAGATTTGAACCCACATCCTCTGACTCCAAATCCTGCTCACTTTCCACAACAATACTCTTCTGCCTCCATAGATAACCTCTAAGGACCTTTCCATCTTGAAATCAGTTCTCCTCTGACACTTTCCATGAGCCACTAGTATATGGAGGAAGAAGTTAGGCACTGTGGCAGAGGGCACTGACCCTATACAATATTATGACAGTATAGCAGAAGGGGAATCCAGACTATGAAGGAGACAGGAGCAGTCCTGGCTGTCCTATCCAAGACTGTGGCAGGTGGCAGAGTCTAGTCCTGGCACAAAGTCCCAACCCAGAAATTAAGGATGGAGGTATGCATAAACAGAAGGAAACTCCATACACAGTGAATTAAGAGAACATTGAGAGGTAAACCCAGAAGAAGAGAGTAATTGCAGTGTGTTTACTTTGTCCCAGGACTAGGTCCTCTTGATTTATTTCTTTTATCCAGTTTTGGAGTCCTTGTAATCAAACCATTCTTTTTTCCCCCTGAGGTTTACATCCATTACTGACCGCAATGCAATGAAAATAATTGTCAATAAAAGGTATTTGAAAAAAAAATTAAAAATTTAATGGAGACTAGATAATATAATACTAGATTATATGTGGATAAAGACAGATTTTAGAAAAAGAAAATTTCATCAAGGAAAGACAAAAACAAAACAAAACAAAAAGAGGTGACATACAAAAACTTTTGGGATACAAACAAAGCAGTTCTTGAGGGAAAAACTGTATCTCTAAACCCTTTCATCAACAAGAGAGAAAGAAATAAAAATTAATGAATTGGACATGCAATTAAAAAACCGAAAAAGTAGTAAATCAAACAACTAATTCCAATAGTACATAGATTGTTTACAAGAAGAGAGAAAGAAGGCATCCAATTAAACTCCTTCTTTGAGACAAATATGGTTCTGCTGCTAAACCAGGTAAAAATAAAGCAGAGAAACTATTGGCTAATATATCTAATAAATATAGACATAAAATATTGAATAAAATAATAACAAAGAAGCTATACCAACATATTTAAAAGATTATACATAATAACCAGGGTAGATTTATACTAAACTAGAGTTTGTTGTCTATTGAGAAAACCGGAAGCATAATATACCCTATTGGTTAAAAAAATTGAAATAACATGATTATATAAAAAGATATATAAAAAGCTTTTGACAAAATCCAATACTCCTTTATTTAAAAAAATTGAACAATTGGACTTCTTAATATAGTAAATGGTGTCTACCTAAAACTAGGAGCTATCTGTAATTGAGAAATACTAGAGGGCTTTCCAATAAGATCAAGGGCAAAGGAAGCCATTATCACCATTTTTATTAGATATAGTTCTAGAAATAACAGTTATATGAATGAGATAACATAAAAATATTAAGGAACTAAGCATATGCAAAGAAAAAACCCCAAATTATTACATTTTACAGATGATACGATGGTTTACATAATGATAGAGACCCAATGAATAATTAATTGAAATAATTTCTAAAGTAAAGTGACAGGATATAAAATAAACCTGTAAAAATCATTGTCCTTCCCATATATTACTAACCAAGTCCAGCAGGCATAGACAGAAGTAGAAATTTCACTGAAAAATCTACAGAATGTATCCAAATATCTGAGAGCCTACCCACCAAAATACAAACAGGAGTTATATGCATACAACTAAAAAAAATCCTCTTTATAGAAATAAAGATAAATATTTGGGGATATATTAATTTATCATAGTTGGGAGATAATACATAATGAAAAAGCAATATTACTTAATTTACAGATTTAGTACCTTATGAGATTCCCAAAGTTTGCTTACTAGAGATAGAAAAATAACAAAATTCATCGGAAGCAACAATATGTCAAGAATCTCTAGGGAAATTATGAAGGAAAAAACTTAAATGAAAAGGGACATAATGATAGCAGATTTCAAATTATACTGTAAAACAATTATGATTGAAATTATTTGGTATGAGTTAAAAAGAAAAGTTGATCAATGAAATAGGTGATGTAAATAAGACTCAGAAGCAGTAGAGCACAGTATTCAATAAAACCAAGGATTCCACCTCCTAGAGTAAGGATTCATTCTTCAACAAAAAAATGGGAAAATTGGTCAAGAAGGACAAATTTTGAAGAAAGATCATTGGATTTGGCATTTAAAAGATCATTAGTAACTTTGGAGAGAGCATGTTCAGTTGAGTGATTGTTACTTTAACTCCCTAAGAAACTAAGTCACAGTGCCTTAGACATAGTAGATGTATCAACACCTCTATATACATAACAAATGATCAATAAACAATTTGTTGAGTTGAATCAATTGACTTAGATCTTGGGGATATTCTGACTTATGATAGAGAATTTGAGATACAAACTAGGAACACATTTAAGACCTTTGTACTCTAATTACACTACCTACACCATTGCTTGCCATCTTATAAGAATTTAGAGGTCCAGCTAGGTGGTGCAGATGGGACAGCTAAATGGTACAGTGGATAGAGTACTGGCTTTTGGAGTCAGGAGGACATGAGGCAAATCTGGACTCAGGCACTTGACCCTAGCTGTGTGACCCTAGGCAAATCACTTCACCCCAATTGCCTCAGACACACACACACACAAAAAGATTTGGAGGACTACTTCTGATTTTGTAATCAGGAAGACCTGGGTTCAAAACACATTCCAGGCACTGACTAGTTGTATATTCACTTTATCACTTGGAGACTCATTTTTCTCATCCCTTACATAAGAATTAGCCTACTAATATCCATTAACTGAGAAATGCAACTTTCTAAGATTTTAAATTATATACAAGTTGTGTACTTTATTGATAGAGGGAGTTACCACACCAGGAGTTCTTACACTGAAGAAATCTCTTGATATACTGACATATACATGTATGAAGCTTATCTCTTTGGTCCAGAGAAGAGATATTTGCTTATTTATTACTCCATCAAGCCACATACTTTATTGAAGCTAAATAAAGTGTAGTGTAGCATAGTGAACAGAATGCTGGATTCTGAATAAGGAAGGTTTGCATTCAAATTCAGTTTCTAACATTTACTAGCTGAGTATCCTTGAAAAGTCATTTGACCTCCTCATGTTTCATGCAGCTCCTTTTAATTTATCTATAAAGTCATAGATGAGTTGTGATAGATATAGTTTCTTCTACTGGTGAAATCACAGATCCATTGAATTTGAGTAAATAAAGATCAAAATAAAAATGTTTAGTGAATATATCAAGTCAAAGATCTCTTTCAAATAATTATGACTCCCCGAAAAATTATATTATGGTCAGCAATTTATCTGTCTCTTAGAAATATGGATCCTTATGTTCATAAAAGAACAATAGCTATAGAATATACTATATGGTAGGTAGCATTTATATAGCACTTTAAGTATAAAACGTCTCAAGGTTCATTTGCGTAAGACTTTCCCATTGGTGAAGTGAGAGGGTGGGGTTGATGAGAACTTAAAAGAAAACAGACCTGATCTTTTGACTCCCAACTTTGAGAGAGAAGACAAGCACTTAGAAACTCTCTCCAAGGAGAGGTCCTGAAGGGAGATGAAGACTCTGGGAAGAAGCCAGCATGTAGAGGAGTCACCACCTCGATCATGTCCCTGTCCACAGCTTACTACACTAGAAACTTTGGGGAATTTCCCTTTGGTTGAAATGTTGGACTCTCTTGGTTGATCTAAGATGTCTTGATCTCAATGAGAGAACATATACTGTGTATTTTACAGTATATTCTCATCTGCATATCTTGTCATAACTTGTCTGGTTTCTGTTTGCTTGGATAAATGGTTTTATTTGCTATTGTGGAACTGTCATTTGATGGGGACTAAAGCCTTGGATGTATAGCTTAGGGTCCTCTTTCCCCATTAACAGATAATGATCAAGAACTCAGCTTGAATCTAAAAATTATCTCCTCTAGACTAATAATACTTAGGGGATCCTAAATCTCCTAGCTTAGTACTCTCTCTGTAAGGAGAGGAGAGTGTTTAGCCTCTTGACCCAAATCTATTTCTTCTCCTCCTGGCAAGAATCAAAGTTTCCTTTGGATCAAGGTAGGTAGAGGAAACTCTAACCATGTCTCCCTGTGAGCCAGATCTAAACAGACCCATGTGGATACATATAATCTATGGGGGCAAAATTCAGCCAACACCTATAACATAAGATTTGCAAAGTACCTTACATACATATCTCATTTGATCCTCACAACACTCTGTGAGTTAGGTACTATTATTATGTTCATCTTGGAGACAAGGAAATAGAGCCTGATAAAAGTTAAGTGACTTAACCAGGGAGGCAGGATTTGAACTCATCTTCCTGACACTGAGTTCAACACACTATCCACTGCATCACATAGCTGCCTAGATAGCATCTTCCTTGACTCCTAAAGAGCCCAGTCAAATGGAAAGGCAGATAGAAAGAGAATGGCAAAAGGCAAGGAGACAGTCAGCCTTCTGGGGTATAGTTTTAGATTAGTATAACTTCCAGAGGAAATGTCAAACATGCATCTAAAACTGAATTCTGGTGCTTGATATTCATTAAGATAACTGCATAGAACTCCATCCTACCTCCATTGTTCCTGTAGCTTACCTATGGCCCCAAAGGATTCAAAGAGTTTTCATGGAGAAATAAATGAAGTGAATTATATTCTGAACGGCATTCCCACTTTGTGTGTGCTACCAAACAAAAAGGTCTCTATGCAAGGCCACTGTTGTATAATGAGCCACACTTCAGTTGTACAGACATTTTCAATTTTTCCATCCCACTGCAGAACAAAGGGAAACATCCCAATTTAGGTCAACACTTTGCAACTTCATCATTTGAAGAAAAAAATATTTTTTTTCCCCCTGGTTGTCCACTTGGCTTTCCTGCTTCAAGAAAATCAGCCTTTCTGATACAGGTGGTGAAGTCCAATTTTTGTCACTGCCTTCTTCTTAATTTGTGTCTCTGCTTCAAGTTCATTCAAGTTTCATCATGCTAACTACATGCAAAAAGCTCTCCCTGTCTTGTCATATGATTCTTTCTCTTGCTCTCTTGTGTTCTCTTTTCCCTGGTGCTTTAGATTTGTCTCAAAATTAGGTCTTCAGTGGTGTGGGAGAGGAGATGTTATCAAATAACCTAATTCAGCTGACTCTGATAAGCTAACAGTATGAGACTTCTTAAACTTTTTCCACCCATGTACCCCTTCTTAAACTGTGGGTTGCAACTCCATATGGGGTCTTGAGCCACAGTTTAAGAAGTGCTGGATGGAGAGATGAATTTGGAGTCAGGAAGACCTAGGTTCAAATTGTACCTCAGATCCTTATTAATTGTATAACCTTGGGTGAGTCACTTTAATTCTTGGAGCCTCATGTTTCTAATTTCTAAACTGCAAATAATGGCAGTCCCTACCTCACAAGGTCATAAGGATCAGAGGGTTTTCTGAAGGAAGCCCTCTGTTCCTAACCTAGTTGACCTATCTTCTCCTTCTTATTTATCCATCCACTAAACTCACCTATATAATTCCTATTTTCCCACCATATTTAAAGGTACAGCCTAAATGTTCTAACCGATCCTCCTCTCCCCAAACCCCAGACAAAAGCGATGATTCCCCTCCACTGAAAAAAGTAACTCTCATTACCGCTCATTGCATTGTTATCTTATATTTGTGAATGCATCTCAATTCCCCTGCTATATTCCAGAAGCATGAAGGGCAGTGTCTTATTCTCTGTCTCCCCATGGTGTTTTGTACATAGTAGGTGCTCAATCAATGCTTCCCATTGAATGAATCAACATAAGACACAAAGTACCATGCTTCCAAAGAACTCGCTCCACCTTTTGACTTTGTCCTTACTGAATGCCAACTCCGAAGTTAGCTCTGTTCAAGCCAATACTAATGCACAAATGTAAATACTTTTCATTGGAATTTAATTTTTTATCAGTAGTTAGGTTCTGTTTTGCACAGTTACTGAAGTTTGTATATTGGAGCCAATTCTAATTATCCAGAGGCTGACTGTCTGTTTTGTAGGTTATCCAAGACCATTGCTTCTTCCTTTTGCAGCCATTTCCTTACTTGTTAGCACCTCCAATTGAGGGAGCAGAGGTTAGGGGCCAGGAAAAGGGAAAGAAGGAGATGAAAGTCAAATCAATCTGTTTTGTCTTCTACTGACAGCTTTGCAAAGGGTTTGATAAGAGAACATGGTTTTAAGTAATGGCCAAGATGAGGTTTGGGGATTGGGAATTGGAATCATCATCCACATTTCTCCTGTCTCTGATTAACCATAGATCACTGAAAGTACTATGTGGTAGCTATACCAGAATCCAATTTTGGAGCAGCTATTTTTGCTAAGAAGGCTAAAAGAGAAACTAATAAAATAAAAGATTTTTCATATGCCTTTAAGATTTTAAAGACACTTGAGACTTGTCTATACAATATTCTGTTTACTATTGGTAAAAAATTGGTGTCATGGGACCAGAATCACAACAGTGCTGAAATTTTCCACTCTTGAATGACTTCAATGATCTAGGTTCACAACCTTCATTACCTTTAAATATATACTCCAGCTTCATATAAATAACTATCAATTGGGAAATAAAGTATACAGGACTGGGAAGACATAGCTTCAAAGAGTATAAAGTTGAGTGATCCATTTTCAATGATTTAAATTATTCTTGCTATATCTTAGTCCTCAAACAAGTTCTTTTTCTCTTGTCATTTTTATTATATCGTTCACTCTTTTATTTATTTCTAAATAGTTAAAATGAATTAATAAAGTCATTAATATATAATTTTTTTTATCAAATACTAGCAATATAGTATAAGAGGACAAGTGTGTCTGCACAAAAGGATGTTATTATGCTTCAGTGTAATTGGGCATTTACTCCATAGCTTTTTTTTTTTCAGATTTTCAGCTGTAGGGGTAGGTGAACAAGTTAGGAAAGGAATCATTCTAGGAAGTTCTGTCAAATGGCCCTACATGGTGGGAATTTTCCAGGACCAATTTGTTAAGAGGATCCAACCCTGACCATAAGGTTTCCTCTTCCTAAAATTAAACTTCTATTCAAAATTGTATCAACCTTTTTTCCTAGGGTATGGACAGCTATTCTGATGTAATATGTATATATCCAAAAAAAATGACAAGGAATAATTGAAACTCCTCATAAGATTCTGAGCATCTCGGTCTGGCTGCTAACTTTGGCAAAAGGAGTTGAATTTTTCCCGGTAGGATGAAAGGCCTGAATTTAATGAAAGCAAGATTCTAAAATTTGGCTTCTCTTCACAACATTTTGATCTTGTAAATTATAAATGGCTTTTGGACCTCTTAGCTGATACACAAGGGTGGGATATTTTATACAACAAATAGAATCTTCCCACGGTCATTTTATTCATTAATTCAACAAACATTAAGCACCAACTGTATGCAGAGCACTATGCCGATGGTTGAAAAAATTAAAAATGTAGGTGATTATGGAATTTACATTTTAATAGAGGAATAAACTTCAGATAATTAAAATATCAAATATTTGATAATAATTCAAATCAACAATTATTAATTGCCTACTATGGATAAGGCACTATAAGTAAGGATACCGAGTTGAAGAACAACACAGGGCCTGACAGGAGTTTGCATTCTACTTAGGGAGGAGGTATAGCATGGTTGAGTGAGAGGAGGAGGAGGAGGAGGAGGAAGAAAAAAAGGACAAAGAAGGGGAGGAAGAGGGTGAGGAGGAGAAGAAGGAGGAGGAGGGGGAGGAAGAAGGAGGAGAAGAAGAAGAAGAAGAAGAAGAAGAAGAAGAAGAAGAAGAAGAAGAAGAAGAAGAAGAAGAAGAAGAAGAAGAAGAAGAAAAGAATCAGGGGAAAGGGGATGGAGAAAGGAGGGGAAGGAAGATAGGAGGGAGAGGGAGGGGCAGGAAGTGAAAGAGAAGGAGGAGGAAGAGGAGGAAAACTAGTGCTATTTGCATGAGTTAAGGCCTTAGGCTATTGATGCTACCACATTTTCAGGTTGTGAGGGGCTTTAAAAGCTAAACAGTACAGCTTGTTCCCAGAAGCAATAGATATCCATTAGAGTTTATTGAGTCGGGGAGAGTGACATGGTTAGAGTTACACTTCAAGAAAATCATTTGGGCAGTTGTGCGGGAGATGGATTGGAAAGGGGAGAGATGTGAGTCAGAGACCAATTAAAAAGCTATTGCAATCATCCAGGAAGGAGGTAACAAAGGCCTGATATAGGGTGATGACCATATGACCTATGAGTAGAGAAAAGGAGACAGACATGAGAGTTTCTGTGAAGGTAGACATGACAAGATTTGGCAACTGATTAGGTATTTGGAGAAAGAGTGAGGTTGTAAACCTGAGCAACTGTAAATATAAGATATTTGGAATGAATATCTGGAAAAGTATTTGATAGAAATTGTTAAGTTCAGAAGTGGGATTTTTTTTGCAGGAAGATTATATCCAGAAGAAGTGTTCATTTAGTCTGATTCTGCTTTAGAAAAGGCATTTGATATTGCTGTGAGATTTTTTGTTTGTTTGTTTCTTTTAATTGTGGACACTAAAGACTCCAGCATACCCCATGACCTCTCTCCTTGCTACACCACTGTATACAAACAGGGATGTTCTTTATTGTGCTAGAACCTAAGAAACTTAACCACAGGACAATTTCACATGCAGGCGTAAACTTGTAGCTTTTAGTGACTTTGGCAAAACTACTCTGAGTAATGGTTTCAATAGAGAAATCTTTCTGAATATGTTTATTTAACTTTTCTTGGCTTCCAGAAGGAAGTGCCAAGCAGACCTGTAATTTCTTCTCCATATTATTTTATTTTCAGACCAGCATGTTCAGAAAAACTAATGCAAAGTATGTTTGCAATTATTTTCACTTATTGCAAATTCTTAATTTTCATCTAGTGTAAGTGAAATCAAGACACCTATTCAATAATTATATATCTTTCCCCATATACCAGTTGTGTGTATGTGTGCTCATGTGGGGTATCTAGCTACTTTTCTAAGAAAATATCCCTATTTCTTAGCTGGCATTTATCCTTTTCCTTCACTATCTTTCCCCCATCACTTGCTATTTTCTCACCATTACCCATACCCACTATGTCAAGTTTATGCCACTTAATACCACCACAACACATACATTTAAGAAAACTTGTTTCCTTAGGCCACTCTCTGGCCACAGCATAACAGTTCTACCTAGTAAGTATTGGATTCTGTGAAGCTCCTGGATTACAGCCCCAGAATGAGGAATAGCTGGTGTTTGGAGACATAGTTATTCTCTTACAGCATCCTCTGAAATGTGAAGCCTGATCTCACCTGGGGTGAGAATCCCAGTTTAATCGAACTGCAAAGTTAGAGAGTAGCTACTTTGCATGGGTAATTGTGTTCCCTTTACTCAAATATAAACATGAGTGAAGGTAAGAAATCAGAAATAAGGCAAACTTAGATTTTTCTGTCTTTATGTCAAAAGATATGTTTTCTCTCATGTGAAAGGAATAAATGTGTAGCTGCGTGTCTGTGAAGATTATTTGTATAAGGTGGAAAAATTTGCCAGAATAGGGAGTTTGAATTTAACTCTAGGCAACAATGAGCTGCCTGTGGCTGAGGAATAACTATGATTAGATCTATGTGCAAGAATAGCTATCCTGAGAGTAGTTAATGCCTGTTAGGAGGTTGCTGTTATAGTCCTTCTTTCTGTGTGGCAATGAAGTCCTGTAATATGGTGGTAGTGGTGAGGGTATGAGTGTAAGATACTGTGGAGGTAGAATGGACTGGTCTTGGTAACTGAATATGAGAGGTGAAGGAGAAGGAGAAGCATAGAGTCAGAGGCTTAAAAAAATGCACATGGAAGCCCTTTTAAAACCATTACATGCCATGCAACCATAATATATCATTATTATTAAGCTTTATATCAAATGTAAACTTTGATATGATTCTTCTCTCTCACCCATACCCTATGCTTCCAAGATGACCAGAGTCTTCCCAACTAGCAGAATGGTCTGTGAAAGACAACTGACATTGCCAAGTATTGCCATAAGATTGAATCATTCTTATAAAGAGAGAGATCAGTGACAGTTTCAAAAAAAAAAAATTGAAGTATCATTCTTTGAATAATGACATCACCATTCTCCTAGTCAGGCATGTATGAAACCTAGGAGCCATCATCAACTCTTCCCTCTTCTTTGTCCTTATTCTTTTCAAGCAGGAGATTTGTGACAGCAGCAAGAAATTATCTTCAATTAATGGTGCCACCATTCTCCCAGTCAACCATGCCTAAAACCTAGAAGTCATCATTAATTCCTCTGTCTTCTTTGCTCCTAATATTCATTCACCAAGTTCTCTCCATTTTACAACCAGAAAATTTCTTACAGTGGTCCCTTCCTTTCCAACTTCAATCACCTTACTTCAGACCATTGTTACCTCTCCTCAGTCTCTTTCAAATTGTCCTAACCTCTATTCTATCTATTCCTTCTCCTACGAAAACTAGCGTTTTTTAAATGAATATTTTTGGGGGAGGGGGACTTCAAATCTAGATACAGTTTTTTTCAAGGAAAAATTTCCAAGGAATTGCATTATGAAATTTGGACCATGATAAAGATCTAATGAGGTACAGTATGTAAGGTGTTTTGCAGAACTAGAACTAGAATGGGACAAGCAGATCTTTACCCATATTCTGAAATTTTGAGGGGCACCATTTCTAACCCTAGTCAGAGGTCAGAGACAATTTAGTTACTGGCATCAGATATGAGAACAGCCAGACTCCTAAGGCATTGTCTTTTCCAAAGGCACTGTTTTCTAAACCACTTGTCTAATGTGGTCAGAGCTTCCTCCTGCTTGGATCTTATTTATTCTGATCTAAATACCCTAAAGACCATTTATTCCACTCCTTTGTTCTAGCAGAATGTTTGAAAAAGTTGATTTTACTCTCACAGTAAAGCTTTCTAAGGACAAACTAAAGTTAGAGTAGTGCTTCATGTCTATGTTGCAGGTAACAACCAAAAAGTCTGCTTCAAAGTCTGTGGACTCTCCTCCCCTTGTCAGCTATGTCTTTTTTAAGAGAACTAAATGGAAGGGAATACTCAAAAAATGTGAAAACTATCATTGGTTTAAAGCATTCTTTGTTTTAGCTACTGGCAAGCCTTAGGCAAGGTATGGGTTTCTGCTGCAAAAATCATTTTTTCCAGCCACCCAACTCGTAACATCCAAA
The DNA here is from genome assembly GCF_003287225.1 of Phascolarctos cinereus. NCBI lineage: Eukaryota > Metazoa > Chordata > Mammalia > Diprotodontia > Phascolarctidae > Phascolarctos > Phascolarctos cinereus. Next base: position 255,062,208 of record NW_027555847.1, read on the forward strand.
GAGATCACACTGAAAGATTTCCAGAATAACTTCAAAAGCTGTAGTATCAGCTTCTACTCAAAACTCCTCAACAAGAGAGGAGTTCCATAGCAATCAGGAAAGGAGATCAAAGGAGCCTGGAGTACAGAGGTGGGGAACTGAAGGGACTGAGGACTTGGGGAGCTAATCCTGAGGCTCCAACTTCCAGCTGCTGCCAGCCCTTCACCACCTGGCTCTCTCTGCTGCCCATCTCATCTGTGATCCCATCCCTCACTTTCTTTGGCTACTACATCTGAAAAGCATGCACCTCTCCTGGCAGATGGACCAAGGTGTCTATTGCCCATTATTAATGCAGCCCGTTATAACCCTGGGTGATGTACATTACTTTAGACTTATATCTGATGAAGCAGATTTTTTAAAACTCCAAAATCAAAGTAATTCTGCCCTTGAAAGTAAGTTATAAAATATGTGATTGGCTTTTGATTATGTTCCAAGTTAGGAAAAACCCTCTAGCAATGGGCTGAAGGGCTGGGATCCCAGCCTTGTACAGAAACAGGTCACTCTCCTTTGTTTGGCTCTTAGAGTTCTCCTGAGCATCCATACCTCAAGTGAAGGGATATCAGGAAATGCAAGGACAGGATTAACCAACTAGGTAGTGCATTAGATGCAGTGGTGACCCTAGCATCAGGAAGAACTCAGTTCAAATGTGGCCTCAGACACTTACTAGCTATGTGACCCCAAGCAATCACTTTTTGCCTCTGTTTCCTCAACTGTAAAATGTGGATATGTGTGTCTGGGGCCTTCAGAGAGGACTAGCACCTCTGATATGAAAACTTGCTGAGCCCTTTTCAGGGCTGCTCATCCACCTTTGGTGTCCATCTCATGCTCTACTCTTGCCTGTGGCTCCAAGAATCTACAGCATGAACAGTGGCCACTCTGTTAAAGCCATCTCAGTAAATAGGCCAAAACAGGTTGAGGGTAACTGACAGGTCTCAAACTTGTTCGATGAGAAGGACGTCTGCCTCAAGCATGTGACAACCTCCCCCAGCAGAACAGGCAGATGAAAATGAAAGTGGCTGAAGCAGGCATTATGGAATGCTTAGAGGTTGGTCAGATATTGAAAAGGCCAAAGTCATACACTGCATCCCAAGCCATTACCAGATATCTTGACTTTTGTCTTGCCGCTGGACTTCAATGACTCTGGAAGAGAGAGTGAAGCTGACAATTTTGTGCAGCTCTGCCTCACTTAAATCCAATTCATGCATAATTTAAGGCATACATCACCCAATGATGTCATTCATCAAAAAGGAAGGACAAAGAACAACAAAATGTGCAATAATAATGGCACCTACCTCCCAGAGTTGTTGTAATGATCAAATGAGAAAATATTTATATAGTGCCTGACACATAGTAGGCACTATATAAATGCTAGTTATTATTATTAACCACAGAAGTTTATGAGAAATAAGATTAGATCAATCAGCTATAGTCTATAATAGAATAAGTCCTGATCCAGGTTAGCTCCCTCTCTTCGAATCCTGGGAAGAAACACACTCTCTGGGTCTTCAGCAACTTAGGTCCTTTGGGGCAGGCAGTAAACTTGTACCTTACCCAATGAATGTTACACTATAGTTGAGGAAGACAACTTTCATGCCTTTCTTCACGTGCTTGGGGGGTGGGAAGGAGTCGGATTGCATTGGTCAATAACTGTGCTGAGTAGCTGCCCCTCCTACAGGATGAGTGCTCCCAACCACAAGTGGCTCCTAGGAAAGCTAGTCTCAGGGCAATGAAGATAAGGATTGGAAGTCAGATCCTGAGGTCTTCCCATAGCTCTGATGAGGGCTTCCCAGCCCAGTCTTGCTCTTTCCCCCTGCTAAGACTAGCTTCATGTTCTTTCCCAAGTCGTCCCCAGATGCCAAAATTCCTACTTTCAGTTCTAAAACTTTCTAAAATTAAAGTGCATATTAGCTCTTATGGATAAGAATCATTATTATTAATAGTTATTATCATGCTTAATAGAAACACAAGGTTTTACCCTTTATTGTTATCATAATTGTCATCATTTATTAAGCATGCATTATTCATAGGTTAGACAGCGAAGTAGTGCAGTAAATAGAGCCTGGCATCAGAAAGACCTGAGTTGAAATCCAGCCTCAGATACTTTCTTAGCTGTGTGACCTTGGACAAATCACTTAACCCTGTTTGCCTTAGTTTCTTCATCTGTAAAACGAGCTGGAGAAGGAAATTGCAAACCACTCCAGTATCTTTGCCAAGAAAACCCCAAATAGGGTCATGAAGAGCCAGACATGAATGAAAAATGACTAAACAAAAACATACATAGGTCATTGTGTAAGTTGTGGCAATATAAAGACATATAAATTCCTATCCTCAAAAAACTTATAGTCCACATGAGAGTAAAAATTGTGAGCATTCTTTGACTCCTTATAGGTTTATTATGAGGAAGGTATTTTGTACCTCTGATATGTAAGTATAAATGTGAATTATTATGTAATTGTTGTTATTATGACTACTACAGCATAAAAAATTATACAATATAAGACAACACAGGTTAAGTGCAAATAAGTGGTTCAGACAATAAATGATATAGATGTTCCAGCACGAGTAATCTTTGAGGGCTGGGGCTGGTGGAGGCTAGCCATATAGCCTTTATAAAAGGTTTGTATAGCACTTTACATATGTTAACTCATTAGATTTGAAGAAGGCTTCGTGGAAGACATGGGACTTCCATTTCAGGCAAAGAGAGCCAGACAAGCTTTGGTGCTGAAGTAGGAAAGGCCATGGCACATTCTGATAGCCGCAAATAGACCAATTTGCCTGCCTTGAACAGTTCACATAGAGTGATGATTACAGATAAAGCTGGAGAAGCAGGTAAACATCAGAGGTTAGATGTAGTTTGTTTTCCATTCCATGTAGGTCCTAGAGTCAGACTTCAAATGCTGGCTTTGTGATCACTCACATGACACTTAGCTTTCCTGAGTCTTAACATCATCATCTGCAAAATGGGGGTAATGATACTTGCAATGCCTACCTCACGTGATCATTGTAAGGAAAACACTATGGAATATGACTACTAAGATATTTCAGGTCAATGGGAAATTTAGGGTTAATGTGGTTAGTGTGTTAGACGAGTCTTCCTGACTCCAGGCCTGGTACTGTTTCCAGATAGAGTGGATAGAGCAAATAGTGTGCCAAGCCTGGAATCAAGAAGACTCATCTTCCTGAGTTCATATCTGGCCTCAAACACTTGCTAGCTAAGTGACCCTGGGCAAGTCATTTAACCCCTGTTTGCCTCAGTTCTTCATATATCAAATGAATTGGAGAAGGAAATGGTAAACCACTCCAGTATCTTTGCAAGAAAACTCCAAATGGGGTCACGAAGAGTCCAACATGACTGAAATGGTTGAACAACAGCAACAGAAATCATAAAGGCACAAATGAATTGTACTGTGTCATTGCCCTTGGGATAACAGCTGTTTTACAGTTCCATAACAGTTCATTAGGAGATTAAAAAGGTGAAGCCCCAAGTCCCCACCACTGTATTCCCCTATTCATACGGTGACAGGAAGAAACATGTTTGTACAGGTGAAATAGACATCCAGCAAAGTGGGTGGTTTAAAAATCCTGCCAAGAGGACAGGTGGGACATCAGTTAAAGAAAAAAAATCCTGGAATATCCTGAGAGTATTGCTGGGCTGCCAAATTCCCTGCAGGGCACCTCTCTGTGTCATTCCAATTACCTCATGTGCCTCCTTGGCTATGGATCTCTCTAAAGCACTGAGGTCAGAAGCAATAAAGGATAAAACCTGGCTATTTTCCCTTAGAGACCTAACTGATAGGCTGATATGTTTTCTCTTTCTTGACAGCTGTTAGGGAGTGATACATAATAAGTTTAAGGATTCCCCTTGGCACCAGACTTTTTCTGATGATGGGTTCTGAAGAAAAATAAATTAAAATGTTCATAGAGACAATACTATGCTACCAGAAAATTGCCAAGTTTCCTGATCTGCCTTGAAATAAAGCAAAAGGCAAGAGGGCTTTTACTCCATGGGTGGGAAGGACTGAGTTTCTTCCTCATGACAATCACCCCCACTCTAATTCTCCCCCCATTCCCTGAACTTCACTTTGCAATTACCACTGGACCATTCTGCATGCAACAGATATACCCCTGAGCTTTCCCTGCCAGGTTTTCCCATAGTACCTGCTTCCCAGGGTTCACTTTTGTCCCCAAAACTCCTAGAGGTTACAGGACTATGTGTACTGGACAGATTGCCTTTATACCACCACTCTCCCCCTCCCTGCCCACCACCTTTAATTTGCCCCAGGTACACACTATTCCTAGGCAGCTAGGTAGCACAGTAGATAGAGAGTGGCCCTGGAGTCAGGAAGACTCATCGCCCTAAGTTCAAATCTGGCCTCAGACATTTCCTAGCTGTGTGACCCTAGGTAAGTCGCTGAACCCTGTTTGCCTCAGTTTCCTCATCTATAAAATGAGCTAGAAAAGGAATGGCAAACCAATCCATTATTTTTGCCAAGAAAACTCCAAATGGGGTCATGAAGAGTTGGACACAATTGAACAACAACGAAAACAGTTTTTGCCTTAGTTAGCTAGTAACTGTGTCTTTTCACAGTGTCACTGACTGCTCTCTTTTTAGATCATGACAATTCAGTGCATTGTCATAAGGATGAAGTGAGATAATATTTGTAAAGCACTTAGCACAGTTCCCAGAACATAGTAGACACTTCCTTCTGTGCCTCTAACGTTACTTTGTATCTATTTTTAAATCTATCTATCTATCTATCTATCTATCTATCTATCTATCTATCTATCTATCTGTCCTTCAGTCTATTTCCATGTTGTCTCTTCTACTAGAATGGAAGCTCCTTGAGGGAAGGGCCTGCTTGCAATTTGTCTTTCTCCAGCTCTTACCTTAGTACCTGATATATAAATACATACTTAATAAATGTTGATTGACTGATTTGGGTACATATGAGACCTTTATTTCTGTCTGTCTTCCTTGGAATGTATGCACAACAGTGGGATCTTTTGGCATGAAGAGTTGAGTGTTTTCCAGAATAGTCATACCAGTTCACACTTTTGCCAACATTATATTGCGCTCTTTTGTTCCCACAGATCCCAACATTGACTATTTCCATCTTTTGTCATCTTTCCTAATTTGTTGCATTTGAGGTAAAATGTGAGAGCTGCTTTAATTGGATTTATCTTATTAGTGATTTGTGACCATCTTTAATGTAGTTCTTGATTGTCTGCCATTCTTTTGGAAAACAGTTTATATTCTTTGACCATGTATCCATCAGGGAATAGCTCTTGGGTCTTATGTTTGTTTTAATCAATCAATAAACATTTTGTAAGCTCCTATATGTCAAGTCAACAAGTCAAAAAGGAATTTACTAAGTACCTATGTGCTACACTCTGTACTAAGTGATAAAGATACAAAGAAAGACGGGGGGGCAGAATTCATTCTTTCAAGGAGCTCACAATCTAATGGGGACAGACAATATGCAAATAATTATATAACAAAAAGGATAATTATATAACAAATACAGGATGAGTTGGAGGTTAAAGAGGAACAGGAAAGCCTTTTTGCAGAAGGCTGGACTTTGGTTGAGACTTGAAAGAAGTCAGGGAAACCAAGAGGTAGAAATGAGGAGGAAAAGAGCTCCTGGTATAGAGGATAGCTAGTTCCCTCAGTCTCTGAAGGAGTTTCCCCAATCCTCTCACTAAAATTACTGTTTTCCCTACCCTTCAGTGACTCCCCCCATAGTTTCCCCTTTCCCTCTGGTGATATCCCTAATATTCTTAAAATGTCTCCCTCACTATCACTTTCTCCCTATTTGATGACCAGTGTATTTGTGCATTCCATTGACATGTTTCAAGCAATAAAATGTTTCAAGGACAAATAGGTTTTGGAAAATAAAATATAAGCTATCTCTCTTATTGATTATCACAAACAACCAAGTGAAGTAGGCAGGGCAAATGTCATTACCCCATTTTTACAGATGAAGAAACTTGGGCTAAAAGAAGTTAGATTACTTGCCATAGATATATAGATAATAAGTAACATAGTTCAGATTGAAACCCAGGCTATAACAACAATTTTATTTTTCCCATTATGCCTCCTTGTAATTCATAAATGAGAGATTCTAGGAAGAGCCATTAAAATATCTACCCAAGATGGCTTAAGCATAGCCTTTCTGAGATAGCAGAACTAATAATGATGACATATTTACATAGGGCTTGGCGGAGCCAAGATGGCAGAGTGAAAGTAGTGATTTGCTTGAGCTCTCCTCCAAACCCCTCCAAACACTCATAAAAACTGGCTCTAAACAAACTCTGAAGTAGCAGAACCCACAAAAAGACAGAGTGAAACAAATTTCCAGCCCAAAACAACCTGGATGAACAGGCCTCAGAGGACTGAATCTGGGTAGCTGTGGAGGTTTCCAGACTCCTCAATCCACCAATGCCAAAGACAATTTAGAAGATCAGTGGGAAAAGTCTGTTTCTGTCACTGCTGAGAAAGGAAGGCGGGGTCACAGCTCCATTCCCCAAGAGCGGGGGGGGGGGGCAGCTGCTTCCCGAGCTTCTGGCCCACAGACTGAGGGGGAGTCCAGTGGCTGATCAGAGAGGGATCGCAGGGATCTCTTTGCCAGTGCTGAGGCAGGAATCTCTTGCTTTGCCCTGTGGATCTGGGTCACAGTTCTGGGTGGCAGTGCTGGGGTGAGAGGAGCGCTGGCTTGGTGGAGCTTGTAGTGGCTGTGAGAGGAACCCCTCCTCACAGTTACAGGACAGAAAGCAGTACTTGTAGTCACAGGCCAGGAAAGGAGTAAACACCTCACCCCTTATCATACCACCTTGGAAGAACTGAAAATTTACAGGTCCCTACAAGTATCTCTGAAAACAGCTGTACAAACCCCTGAAGCTTGGGACAGTACATTCTCCACATTGGAAGCAGACTCCTACCTTAACAAAGAGTTTAAAACTCAAGTAATTGGCTGGGATCATGAGCAAGCAGCGCAAAAAAAGTCAGACTATATTTTCTTACTTTGGTGAAAAGAAGATCAAAATATACAAAGAAGACAACAAAGTCAAAGCTCCTACATCCAAAGCCTCCAAGAAAAATATGAATCAGTCCCAGGCCTTGGAAGAGCTCAAAAGGGATTTTGAGAAGCAAGTAAGGGAAGTAGAGGAAAAACTGAGAGTGATGCAAGAAAATCAAAAAACAAGTCAACAGCTTGCTAAAGGAGACCCAAAAAAATACTGAAGAAAATAACACCTTAAAAAATAGCCTAACCCAAATGGCAAAAGAGGTCCAAAAAGATGAGGAGAAAAATGCCCTAAAAAGCAAAATTGGCCAAATGGAAAAGGAAGTCCAAAAGATTACTGAAGAAAATACTTCCTTAAAAATTAGAATAGAGCAATTGGAAGCTAGTGACTTTATGAGAAATCACAACACAGTAGAACAAATCCAAAAGAATGAAAAATTAGAAAACAATGTGAAATATCTCATTGGAAAAACAACTGACCTGGAAAATAGATCCAGGAGAGAGAATTTAAAAATTATTGGACTATCTGAAAGCCATGATCAAAAAAAGAGCCTAGACATCATCTTTCAAGAAATTATCAAGGAAAACTGCCCTGATATAGTAGAACCAGAGGGCAAAATAGAAATTGAAAGAATCCACAGATCTCCTCCTGAAAGAGATCCCCAAAGGAAAACTCCTAGGAATATTATAGCCAAATTCCAGAGTTCCCAGGTCAAGGAGGAAATATTACAAGCTGCCAGAAGGAAACATTCAAGTACTGTGGAAACACAATCAGGATAACACAAGATTTAGCAGCTTCTACATTAAAGGACTGCAGGGCATGGAATATAATATTCCAGAGGGCAAAGGAGATAGGATTACAACCAAGAATCACCTACCCAGCAAAACTGAGTATAATCCTTCAGGGGAAAAAATGGTCATTCAGTGAAATAGAGGACTTTCAAGCATTCTTGATGAAAAGACCAGAGCTGAATAGAAAATTTGACTTTCAAATACAGGACTCAGTGGAACATGAAGAGGTAAACAGGAAAGAGAAATCATAAGAGACTTATTAAGATTGAACTGTTTACATTCCTGCATGGAAATGATATTTATAACTCATGAGACCTTTGTCAGTATTAGGGTAGTTGGAGGAAAAAAATTATATGTATGTATATGTAGATAGATAGATAGAGGGCACAGGGTGAGTTGAAGATTAAAGGGTCATATCTGGAGAATAAAATTAAGGGATGAGAGAGGATTATACTCAGAGAAGAAGAAAGGGAGAGGTAGAATGGGGTAAATTATCTCACAAAAAAAAAACAGAAAAGAAAAGTCTCTTACAGTGGAGGGGAAAGGGGAAGGTGAGAGGGAATGAGTGAATCTTATTCTCATAGGATTTGGCTTAAGGAGGAATAACATACACATTCAATTGGGTATGGAAATCTGTCTTACCCTACAGGAAAATAGGGGGAGAAGGGGACAAGAGAGCAGGGGGATGATAGATAGGAGGGCAGATTGGGAATGGGGATAATCAGAAGTAAATACTTCTGAGGAGGGACAGGGTCAAAAGAAAGAATAGAATAAATGGGAGGGCAGGATAGGATTAAGGGAAATAGAGTTAATTTTTCACAACATGTCTACTATGGACGTGTTTTACATAACTGCACATGTACAACCTATATTGAGTTGCTTGCCTTTTCAATGAGGGTGTGGGGAGGGAGAAGAGAAAATTTGAAACCTAAAGTTTTAAAAGCATATGTTTGAAAAAAAATGTTTTCACATGCTCCTGGGAAATAAGAAATAGGAAATGGGGTACAGAAGTCTATCCTGCCCTACAGGAAAATAGAAGGGGAAAGGGATAAGAGAAGGGGAGAGAGATAGAAGAGAGGACAGACTAGGGGAAGGGATATGCAGAATGCATGCCATCTTGGTGGGGGCGGGGGAGATGGGGTGAAAATTTGGAACTCAAAAACTTGTGGAAGTGCATGTTGAAAACTAAAAATAAATGTATTTATATTAAAAATAAAGAAAGAAAGAAAGAAAAAAATATTTACATAGGGCTTTAAAATGAACAAAATGCTTACCTCTCAACCACTCCTACTATGGAGTAGATAGTACAATAATTGCTATCTGTGTTTTATAGATAAGGAAACTATCACTCTGAGAGGCTGAGTAACTTTCTGAAAGTCCTATGGCATCTTCACAGGTATCAGAGATAGATTCAGGCTTCCTGACTCCAAATCTAAGATTCTTTACACTATGGCATTCTGTCTTCTATAAGTCTCTTCACAAATAAATGGGTAAGAACATTTTTAACCAATGCTAGTAATAGTCATTTTATATACAAATATCATCTTTTCTATAAAAAATAAAATTTCAAATACATGATACTCCAAATCATATTAACTTGTCATGAGACCTGGTTAAATCTACTTTTTTGGGGGGAAGATGCTTGAAACATATTTAGCCTTAATTAAATATTCAGGGAGAAAAGGTTAGGGGGAAAAAGGAGAATATGAGATTCCTTCATGTGTTCTTGAATTGCTTTGAATTGCTCTTGAATTTGCAAACAATATTTGCCAAGTAAACTTTTTAATTCAATATAAACTTCCTCCTTTGGTTCTCTATGCATGCTATTCATCTTCTGAAAGTAAAATGGGTGAAACTTTAACAATCTTCACCTATGTTAGCAGTTTATAATTATTTTCTTGTAAATAAAGTACTTACTTTTTTAAAATTTCTGCCCCACACCTCCTAAAGAAATTTCTGAGAAGTTTGGCTCTGGAGACTCTTTCTATTTTCCCAAAGCAACATATAACTGTTTTGGATAATCGGTTATGGTCATTTCAGCCCTAGCCCGCATCTGGTACAATGCTCTATTACTAGAGTTTTAAAAAAGACATTATTCCAATAGCAAAACCATTTAATAAAAATATAAAATGAATGATAAAAACAAATAACAAGAAAAGGAATCAAGTAGTAAAATAATTTTCTTCCCATAAACAAATAGACACACTCTACAACTTCTCAAATAGAAGAATAAGATAGAAATTACCAATGCAAATTTTATACGAAGGAAATTATTCCTAAGTACGTGGGCAAATGAGGTGATTGGTTCTTCCTTCCCCTCCTCATACCCCCCAATCTCCTCTCACCAAGTCTACCTAGAGATCACTGAAGCATCTCGTCTGAGTCCTCTGTTTATCAAGATTCTTCCAGGACTCCTGGGATTGGGAGACACCATGACTCCATATACTTCTCAAGCATGGTAGAGTGAAGAGAAAATGGGTCTAGAGTCAGGATCTGAGTTCAAATCCCATTTTTGACACTAATTACCTATGTAACTTTGGGCAACTCACTAACCATTCCTTAGCCTCAGTTTTCTCAACTATCAAATGAGTGGTTTGGACTAGATGAGTTTTAAGTCCCTTCCAGCTCTAGATATATTATCTCCCCTATTTAATTGTAGCCTAGAATTTGTCTCACAGTAGCAGAAGGCAACTCACAGGTCAGAAATACCCCCAGTAATCTCTAGATGATGAGACCAAGTTCCCCTCCAAGCCACTTCCTCTTTCTTCTCTTCCTTTTTCCAGACTGTGCTGCTCTGGTCTCAGCATGTCTTCCAGAATTTTGATGGCCTGAACTTTCTCCAGTGAACAGCAGCTCCCTTTCCCCATAAATGAGGATATGGAGCTCACACTTGTAGGCTTCAATTAAGCCTTCTTCAATTGTATATCAACTCCAGGGGCACAAGGTTGAGGAGAGCAGATGTCTTCAAGAAAAAAAATTATCTTGGAGACATATTACAAAGGTGAGATTAGAGGCTTCTTGGGGAAAATCATGGGAAAATATCTGGCGACAGGAATAGAAATGGGGCATGTATAGGAAAATGGAGAACCTGTGGAAGTTAATGATCTCTCAGTTTTCTTTGGTTCTAATATTTTCTCAGTCTATGTAATTTAGTAGGACAGAAGGGAATAAGAGGGAAGTAATAAGGACAATGTAATGGATGACTTTGAAGATGACTCATAGGAACCTTTAATATTCTAATTGATTACATTAAATGTCTTCACATATTCTCAAAGCAAATTCTACATTGAGGCAACTAAGTTGCTCAGAGTATTGGACTTGCAGTCAGGAAGACCTGAGTTCAAATCCTTGTTTTGTTTTTGTTTTTGTTTTGTTTTTTAAGGCAATCGGGGTTAGTGACTTGCCCAGGGTCACACAGCCAGTAAGTGTCAAGTGTTTGGTCTGAGGCCGGATTTGAACTCAGGTCCTCCTGAGGGCTGGTGCTCTACCTACTTCGCCACCTACCTGCCCCTAAAATCCTTGTTTTTAGACAATTATTGGCTGTGTAACTCGGGATAAGTCACTCCCAGGGTTGTTGAGATAATATTTATAGAGTACTTTTTGTTGTTGTTATTGTTGTTCAATTGTTTCAGTTGCATCAAACTCTTTGTGACCCCATTTGGCATTTTCTTGGCAAGGATACTGAAGTGGTTTTGCATTTTCTTCTCCAGCTTATTTTGCCTATGAGGAAACTGAGGCAAACAGGGTTAAGTGACTTGTCCAGGGCACATAATCAGTAGGTGTCTGAGACCAGATCTGAATTCAGGTCTTCTTGACTTCAGGACCAGCCTCTCTATTCACTGAACTCCTTAGCTGCCCCTGTAAAATACTTTGCAAACCTTAAAGCATTATGTAAATGCTAATTTTTATTATTATTTTTAATACATGATTCTCCTGCAAACATTCCTTCTCAAGAGTTCCTTTCATTACCCAAATTCATGTCCAATGTCTATGTCATGCCCATAAATTATAAATTCTGTGTGTGTGTGTGTGTGTGCATGTGTGCATGCACTAAGGATTGCGGCCAATGCCCACATACAAAGATTGGATTACTGCAGTGGTAAATCTTCAGAAAGATTTGATAGCTCTGATGGCTTCCATACTGCCATCTGGACTGTGGTCATTTTGAAAGTTAACTCTTTACTTGTTTTAATTGGTGTTGATATTGTTGCTTATTCTGTTAGATTAAATATAAAGCAAAGAAAAACCACCCTTCAACCACAAAGATGCCATTTTAGATACACAGTGAGATTCCCCTTGTGAGCTAGTCAGGACTGAATCATCCAGCTACTTAAAGCCGGGAGGCCCCAGTAAATCTAAGCCTTTGATAGAACTTGTTTTTGTTTAACCAAGTGAGATAGGGCCAAATATTCAGCCATTTTCATTCCCCATTTGAAAGGGGAACCAGTTTTTCAAAGGTGTGTGAGCCAGCCTTAACTCCCTCCATACCCCACTTACTACCTCCCATACTTCCCCTCACCCACCCACAAAAGTAAAGATTGCTGTCTTTGCCCAAAGCATCCCTAACTAGAATTGTGCACAGAGGTGGCCAATCCATAAGCAAAGTTGTACTGGGATAGTATTCTAGCATCTGTTATAGTATCTGACATGTAATAGGCACTTAATAAATATTGATTTATGTCTGGTTTGAACATGCTACAGGACTACCTCTCATCACGAAAAGGTCCCCCAAGGATTGTCATATCACTACTAGTATCACTGCATTTTCCCCCAGAAGATCTCAGTCAAAGTTCACATATGCCTTGGTGAGGGGAGAGGCATTCACATCCATTTATACATTAGCTTATAAGTTTATTTTTGCATCTTAGCTAATTGTCTCCTAGCAGAAAGTTGTCTTGAAGGAAAGAGTCCATTGTTTCACTGCCTGTCCCCACTTGAGCCCAACTTCCTTATGTTTATTCCATATCCACTCTTCATCCCTCCTTCCCCAGCACTTCCCAAATAATCCCATACATGACTAGCATACTAAATTAGTTTTATGTATTAGGGAGAAAGAATGAGAATCAAAAAGTAGCAAACAGAACACTCAATGGGGGAAGAAACCAGTCAGCACAATGGAAATATGGTAGCCATTAACTTTCTGATGGCAGAGGGGCAAGAAGAAGCTTCCTGCTTAGATATTAGAGAGGCGGCTATTCATGATCACCTCCCTCATCCACTGGGGTCTCTTGGGGGAAAGTGAGAGTGTCTCTGAGGGGGCTATCTCACCCAAAATAAATTCAATCTGTAGCATAGGGGCTGTAACTTCTGTGGCCTGGATCTGCAATCTATAGTTCTCTGCCTTTCTTGATGCAAGCACTGGGAAAGAAACAAATTGGAGGTGCTGACTCTACCTGGAGGTGCTGACTCTACCCTCTGTGTATATTTCCCTCAAGATGGAGAATATACACACTCCCCTCAAACTTCTTGCTTCCCTCTTCTCTTTTGCCTTTTTCCCTATAAAAACTTTATGAAGTATCCCAGTCACCTTCATATACAACTTCTTAGTGTTGCCGTCTAAAACATTTGATGCCATGAATTCTGGGAATTCTTGTCCTTGCAATTGATGGGGGCAAACCAACTTGATGCTTTTGGGTTATACATACAGTAGTGAATGTATACTGCAGCATGGTAGAGTAGAAAAAGTACTGGGTTGGGAGTCCTCTGAATCCCTGCTGTGCTTCTTATCTTTGTGACCTTGAACAAGTCATTTTTCCTCTCTAAACCTCACGAGAGAGTTGGATTCAATCACTTCTAAGTTCCCCTCAAGTTCTATATATATAATTCTGATACCATATACACAATTATGTTGGAAGCCACTTGGAAGCTGCTCAAATGGGACCCCACTAGCAGATCTATTTTAGTGGCGCTCCCTTTAGGTACAGTAAATTTCTACTATCTAGCCATCTGCTAAAGAATAGATCAGATTATCTCTGTAGTTCTTTCATTTTACTCTGTTAATAAAAAGATAACAATAACTACCACAATCATAACATTCAGAAATATCATTTACCTGGAGGATTTGGTCATGTCCAATTGTCTTACCCACAAATGGGAGATTATGATGTCTCTAACTGTGGGGTTGAGGACTGAGCTGTCAACACTTGGATATTAGGAATGAGCAGATTGCAAAAGGACTGTATTCTACCATGTTATGGAAATGTTTGTTTTATTTCTTAAGTTCAGAATCAAATAATTAAAAATTTTAAAATGTAATTGGGAAATATTTAATGAAATTAATAAAAATTCAATAAAATATAGTTTTTTTAAAAACAGACTAAGAGTCTTTTCAGGTGGTCCCGCTCGCCAAAATGAAGTTCAATCCATTCGTGACCTCAGACCGAAGCAAGAAGCGCAAGAGACACTTCAATGCGCCCTCGCACATTCGGCGCAAGATCACGTTGTCCCCGCTCTCCAAGGAGCTTGATGCCCATCCAGAAGGACGACAAGGTCCAGGTGGTTCGTGGACACTACAAAGGTCAGCAAATTGGCAAGGTAGTCCAGGTTTACAGAAAGAAATACGTCTTCTACATTGAGCATGTGCAGCGTGAAAAAGCTAATGGCACAACTGTCCATGTGGGCATTCACCCTAGTAAGGTAGTTATCACCAGACAAAAACTGGATAAAGATTGCAAAAAGATTCTTGAGTGTAAAGCCAAATCCAGACAAATTGGAAAGGAGAAAGGCAAATATAAAGAAGAAACCATTGAAAAGATGCAAGAATAAAATGGTCTGTTATACAGTTGTAATTAAAAATTAGAATTAAATAATTAAATAAATAAAAGGGACTGAGATATTTAATCACTCTGCCATATTTAAGCAGGCATACTAGATATGGTAATAATTCAAATGCACATATTTCCCAGATTGTCACTGGCCTCCACAGTTTTCACTGGTCATATTTCCTAAGGCTATTTTTCCCCTTCCTAACTTTCTTCATTTCCTATTATTCCCTAACAACAAAAAGCCAAAGAACCCTACGCCTTGTCTGCAGAAGATATAACCCCATCATAAAATATATTCCCTTGAAAACAAAAAGATACAAATATGAAAACTAGATGAAATTTTAAAAATATAGAATATATTAAATGTTTTGGGGCTTATAATATCATTGAGCCATCCCAATTTCTTTTGGTTTCTAGGCATAATACTCTTTAGTGCTATTATTATAGTAACATTATCCAACTAAAAGAAACCTAACATTTTAGGCATTTTCTAAGTTTTTGCTACTATACATACATTTAAAAAGCTCTGTACTTGGGTACATCTTGTATTATTATTTTTGATGTTCAAAAGTAGTATCTTCTAATCATAGATTTGAATGCTGAAAAGCAGAAATGAAAGTTCTAGAAATGATGCATTACTATGTCTAGAAATGACTATTGTTACACAGTATGGAAATTTAGGCTATTAAAGTCTACATCGTGTTCTCAGGCACTTAATTGCCTGATTGAAGTAAATGCTAATTCTACCTTTTGTGGTTTATTAATTTTCTGGTTAAGTCTTAACACCCATGAGTCTCCAGAGGAGGTCTGAGTGATGTAAAAAGTTCGTGACATAGCCCACCATGTTTTATGAGCTAAACTTTTGGATTTAGGCATATGTTTATACTTGCCTCCTAACATTACTCTCTAGTGTTGATTTTCCCGACACAGATTTGAAGTATCAATGTGGTAGAATGCGTTTGGGAGGAATTATCTACTAAGATTGTCTGCATAGGAGTTATACATGATCTCTGGATAGTGGTTGATGGGGCCGAAGGCATGAGAGAGAAAGTTTTAAGATAGTTGTGTGCAAAAGTAGGACAGTGGGGTGGGGACAAGGATAAAGCATGTTGGAGGATACCGGAAGACCAATGAGAAACACAAGTGTGCCTAGGAATATGTGTAACATTATAAATCTATACCTCTCAGGTTATGCTCTGAGGACCAGACTAATTATCAGTGGCATTGTGATATAAAGATCTTTAGACAGTGTTAGAAGAGATGAGTATGAATCTCATCCCTGATATTTATTAGCTGTGTGATCACAGGGAAACAAATTATTTTTTTCTGAGCTTCTCTTTCCTCAGCTGTAAAATAGGGATAATAATACCTACAGTATTTACTTCATAGAGTTGTTTTCAAGATCAAATGGTGTAATATATGCTAAGTATTTTGCAAACCTTAAAACACTATATAAATGTGAGTTATTTAGTATGGAGTAGCTCAACACAAATAAATTGGATACCAGGTCTATGTCAGTCCATGTAGAAAATGGCTCTTAATCTTGTATGATCAGCTCTCTTCTCCTTCCATAACAATTTTGTTGAGTGATCCAAGAAAAGATCCCAGGCACAAGAATGTCAGAGCACTAGACTGGAAGTCAAGAAGACCTGAGTCCAAATCCTGCATCAGCCATTTACTAGTTGTGTAACCTTGGGAAGGTCACTTGAAGTTTCTGTGTTTCAGTTTCCTCATTGATAGAAGGAGGGGGCTGGAGTTGGTGGCCTCCTGGGTCCCTTCTGGCTCTAAATCTCTGACCCTTGGAATTGCTAGTTTCCTTCAAGTCTATGTTCTGCCCTACCCTTAGTTATTAGAGGCTCTTCTAGTTCACCAAAATTACTTTATGTATAATTTATTTTCATTTATCTGTGGATATGCTCTATTCCACACCCTGACACTCCCAACAGAATATAAGTTCCTTGAGGGCAGGGACTGTTTTACGTTTGTCTGCATCCCTAGGCCAAACACTGAACCTTAAATGTACAATGTGAAAAGAAAATGCTTATTGAATTGAACTGAACTCTCTATTTGCCATTTTTGTTCTGTCCTTTCTAATACAAAGGTCAGCTCCTTGTGAGAAAAAAAAGAAGAAAAATAAGAGCAACTCTGCTCTCTCTATTGTCTTTTAACATCATCCTCTTCACTGTAAGAGTGGGGCTATCTATTTTTTCCTCCTTCCCTTCTTTTTTTTATTATTTTTAAAAAATTTTATTAATTTATTTTGATTTATCAATAATCACTTTCATATGCTTTATATTTTAAAAAAAGTTTAAAATTTTTCTCCCCCTTCCTCCCTATCGCCCTCCCCAAGATGGCACACAATCTTATATAGGCTATACATTTACATTCTTATTAAACATATTTCCACATTAGTGAAGTTGTAAGTAAAAATGAAAACCAATAGGAGGAACCATCAGAAAGAGGAAACAAAACTCAACAGAAGAGGAAAAAAAAATGATAGCTATTCAACTTCCATAGTTCTTTCTTTGGATGTGGATAGCATTTTCCATCATGAGGCCTCTAGAGATCCTCCTTCCCTTCTCTCACTTTACTTTGAAACAATCCTATCCTTTTTGTTGTTCTTAGTTTTCCCTTTCAGTCTCAACTCATTTTGAGCTTTAGCATTCCTGACTCTATTTTTATAAGATTGGGTCATTGCTTTGATTTGTTTCCTCCAATTGTCCTCACTTCCATCTTCTGCACATTTCTTTTAAAAACCTAAGCTGGTGAGTTCCAAGTGCAGCTATGTAATTTGCTTTAGATAACTCCCTTTTTACTCTAAGTAGAAATTGTTTCTCTTTGTGTTCTCATAATTTTGTTCTTGAGAGCTTCTCTTTATTTGAGACATTTCTTGCAGTTAATAGTGATGAAGGTGAGCTGAGTTTAAATACTACCTTCTAATTGGCTGAATTCTATTGGATTCTTTATGGACTTCTCCATGCCACTAGGAACTTCATCAATGAGGAAATCTCATCCTGCAAGATCCAATCAGACTCGGTATTCTTACTTCATTAGTCTCCTCTGTCCTTCTGATTGGAGGGTAGAAACATGAACTCCAAAATCTTCATTTAAGGAGGGGATCCATGCCAGCTATTTTTTCATTTCCAAACAGGTTGTGTGTCCCCTTTTAACATGTCCCTAACACTTTTCAGCTTCCTTTTGTGTGCCCAATAGATTACAAGCGCCTTGAGAGCAGGTACTTCCTTTTTTCATATTTTTATCCCCTTACCCTAGTGCTTGGCGCATTGTAGGTAATTAATAAATATTTATTGACTGACTTACCCATGTAGCCAGTCGTTCCCTTTATGTTTTTGGCTCATGTCATTCTTTATGTTGTTTCTTATGGAATATTGTCTGTCCTTATCAACTGTTAACACTCTTGTGTATTCTTTTTTTGTTGTTGTTAGGCAATGGGGTTAAGTGACTTGCCCAGGGTCACACAGCTAGTAAGTGTCAAGTGTTTGGTCTGAGGCCAGATTTGAACTCAGGTCCTCCTGACTTCAGGGCTGGTGCTCTATCCACTGTGCCACCTAGCTGCCCCCTGTGTATTCTTTAAAGCTAAACTCAAATGTTACTCTCTCAATGAAACTTCCTCTAATTCCCACTTTAAGCAATGACTTTTGTTTCATGAATCTAACCTAGCACTTTGTTTTCCAACTCTTTAATGTGCTTTTAGTGTAATATTGAATGCTATAATTAACAATGATTATATTATTCTTCTACTCTACTGTAAGCCCCTTGCTTCATGGATTGCATCCTATCTAAATCTTCATCAGACCTACCACCTAACAAAGCTGTCTTCATAAACAGGTACTTAATAAATGTCTGTCAAGTTGCTGTTATCACCATATATGTCAAACAAGGACTTATTTCTTGGAATTAAAGTATAGGCTATTCTTTCAAGTACAATAGGGTTTGTGATGGCCACCCATACTGATAGTGCCTCACATAGTGTGGGTGGACACCTACTACCAGTTTCTGGGCAGGCTTGCTCACTGTTAGCTACTCTCACACCAACAGATCTAGGATCCCAGAAGAGGAACACCACTGGTTACACTCAGATTCTATCAGAGTCCTAGGAGTTACCCTTTTGTGAGTAAATATATATCCCCTACTTACCACTGTAGCTCCTGAGATCCTTCCACTCAAAAAACAGAACAAAACAAAACATTTCCATTTACACAAACCAGTCTCTCATATTGATGACATCTTTTAGATATTAAACATAATCATTTATTTAACAATAAGGCAAAAAATAACACTACACATACTCATATATTAAAGCAAATACACGAATAATAAATACATCACAATCCATATATAGATTTGTGTCACATTTTCCATTGCTATCTTCAGTGTCTGTGAGGGAGACTGGACATACAATTACAGAATCCTGGCAAAGAGGCACATGGGAAAGGAAAACCCATGTTCTAAGAGTTAATCATAGCTCTGGTACTCTCAGTGTCTACTGTCTCAGGAACTGTCCATGAAAGGTCTTTGATGATGAAAATAATTATGTCCAGAAGATGCTTCCAGTGCTTAGAAGAGCTAGCAATTTACAACTCATTAGGCATGATATCCCAGCTAAACTAGCCGATCCTTTTAGAGACTTTTTTGAATCTTTGCTTCTAAGTTGTTTTCTGCTCAGTTAGACTTACTCCTCAATAGAAACTGCAGTATCCATCACTTTCTGCTTCAAACTTTGATGATGCATTTCTGAAGTCTGTCCTTTCACCAGTCATTTTTCTGGATTCAGACTCTGAGTCTTCTTTGTAAATGACCTTATCTTAGCTGATGGTTAATGATAAAAATCTTATCCTTTGTCTATAATCAGAAAAATTACATTTGTCCCTTAATTATAGACCAGTATAGATAGCCATATGTCTCCAATATACTACAGCCTATTACATTCAGAACTAGTAACAGTTCTTTCAGAACTGAGCCATTATAAATGCTTCTCTTAGAACTCTGAGTATACCGATGTCCCCAGATAAGTGAAGTGCCAAAGAAACCTTAACTTAGCAAGGAACTGCTCCATTTGAAAGGGCAGTACCTTAAAAGCAACAGTACTTTACACAAATTAGGAAAATAGGTATGTTAAAGTAATGCTAGGAACATAGAAAGACTAATAACCAAGTGATGTATTTAGAACTGGTAATTATACTGGTTGAGAAAAAAAATCTGACCTTTAAAATTTGCTCTGTATATTGCTAGTACATCTGAAAGATACATTTTGTATGTGTGTGTCAGGAGGGGACAGATAATTTATTTTAGAAGTATGGGGAACTCAGCATAGGAATTCCCTCCTTAGCTACAGATTGACAGCTTCTTTGTATTTATAGTTTTAGAGAACTGCCTAGGAACACTAAAAGGTTAAATGATTTGTCCCCTGGTTATGAAGATAATATAAGTCAGAGGCAAATTGGACATACTTCTTCCTGACCCAGAAGCCAACTTGCTCTTTGTTCACCATGCTGCTTATCAAAGATGTAGTCACAAATAAAATATTTTAAAGTACATAGTTATTATGCAAGTGGTTATACTTTAAAGGGGACTAATTGAGGGTAGGTAGAGAAGGGAAGAAAACTAAACTTCATCACAAAATCAATGGGTGAAAATAAACATTTCAATTAGGCCAAAATGAGCATATTACTCAAGGTTAAAATTTGCTGTTTGTTTCCTCTTATTTAAAAGCGCATGTCACAGTTACTGGAATGTTATTACTGCTGTCCATGGTGCCAACTAATGCCTTCTAGGCAACTCTATGAGCATAACTCTTGTTTTTTAAGCTCCTAAGTATACAGAGTTTCATTTCCACCATTGAATGTCTTCAAAAAATTATTTATTTTATTTTTTATTTATGGAATAAACAAATATTTCCATAACATAGCGTAATACAAAAAGATGATTGTACATGAAAATGCAAATCTATTATGTACAACTTGTTATTCCTTTTAAATATATAATATAATTGTCATGTAAATTTCTTTTTTTCCCTTTTTTATTCTCCCATCCTCCTCCTCCTGTCCTAGACATGGCCACCATTAGACACATACATATGTAAAATCATTCCATGTATACTTCTATTTATCAGTTCTTTCTCTGGATGCAGATAGTTATCTTCCTTCATATATCCTTTGGAGTTAATTTGGGTATTTATAATAGTCAAAATGATGTATTCGCTCAAAGTTGTTCTTAAAACAATATTGATGTTACTGACTATGATGTTCTTTTTTTCTGCTTATTTTGTTCTTCATTATTTCATGCAAGGCTATCCATGTTTTTCTAAGATCATCAAGTTCATTATTTTTTTAGAACAGTAGTATTCTATTATAATCATGTACCACAACCTGTTCAGTCATTCCCCAATTAATGGGCATCCCCACAATTTCTGGTTCTTTGCCACCATAAAGAGAGCTGCTATAAATATTTTAGAATATATAGGTTCTTTTCCTTTTTCCCAATCATCTTTGAAAATGCAATTATCTTCATAATTTATCAGTTTGACTTTGAATTTCCCCCCCTATTTTCCAAAGTACTAGTAAACATCACTAGAAACAACATTGATAATCTAGAGCTCTTTCTGATGAGGGCAGCCAGGATGCAGAAGGGCTTTGGAAGTAGGAATTTTTACCTGTAGAAGAGAAGACTGAAGTGGAACATGATAGTTACCTTCAAGTATTACAACTAGTGTCATTTACAAGAGGAATTAGTCTTCCTCAGTTTGGCACTAGGGGAGTAAAACTTGGAGCAATGAATAGAAGTTGCAACAAGGAAAATTTAGGTTTGAAATAAGGAACAACTTCTTAACAAGTAAAGCTATGAACAAGTGAAATATACTACCTTAGGAAAGACTAGTTTCTTCCCTATCAGAGGTTGTCAGGTAAAGCTGAATAGAGGATTCTTTCTCCCTGTATACTTTCACTATAGATACTTTTTTAGTAGTTCTGAGACATAGTTTACTGTTATCAGGAAAACATATATTGATTTTTCATTACTACACATAATATCTATAATTGAAACTTCTAAAATCATAACATAGCCAAATATGGTCCTAATGCAGTTTTTAGGCGACTATAAAGTGTAACTACAGATGAAATGTGATTCAAACTAATTGCAATACTAACAAAATGGAATGAAGACGTTCACTAGTTAAAAGTGCTTGCAAGATATTTTCTCTCTAAGCTTATATATATATTTGTATTTTTAAAGGGAATTTAAATATTTTATTGAACATTTTTCTTTCCCCATTCCTTATTTATCGGGCATATCCTCCCCCTAATTTTCTTCATTATTTCAAGAAATCTGATTCTAATCTGCATACTTCATTTGCTGATGCAGCTTATATGAAACTTAATAGATGATTCTATGAGTTGCTTTGGCCAAAAAGGCTCATCACCTGGTGGCAGGCCTCACTGATGAAGCTGTCTGAACTTAGCAAGGTTAGCCCTCAGACTAGAGGCTAGTTTTGTTGCTCAGAATTATTTGAAATCTTTCCATGTCATTAAGAGCTACAAAGATTTGTGTTCTTCTCTCAAAACCAAACCTGGGTCACTTGTATGCTTCTGGAAAACTCTACTAGAGAAGTTTCTATGTAACTAAAATCTTGAAAAAGGATTCATCCAATAAAGAATGTATGAACTTCACTTAAAAAACCTAATACCACCAATGTTTATGTATTTATGTACAAGAGACAAATATTTAATTTATAAACAATATTTTCTACCAATATATTTCCAAGGGAGCAGCAACTTTAATAGTTAAAATTATTTTTAAAAAGCTCAATTTTTAATTATCACTTTTTAAAGTAATAATTAAAAATTATTTAATAATAATAATAATAATAAAACTTTTTAAAGTATTGCCTTTCTTTAACACTTATAAATCTGAAACAAAGTTGTGGGTGTTGAAAATGCTATTTGTGCAACATGTCTTCATTAAGCCATATTTTTAGTATTTAGAGTTTCCTATATACCTTATAGTTGAAGTTTCCTATACAGTTCACAAAAATAGATTCACACAAACAAAACACAACACACAAAAGTAGATTACACCTGTGTTTTTCTGAGCTCGTGATGGAATGCTATGTTTTCTACCAGCAATTAGGCTTTCTGTCACCAGTACTTACCATTGTTCATACTTTCATACATCTGTATTAGATTGATTGAGTTCTCAGAAGAAATCTCTGTAAGTAATAATAATAACATGTGATATATAAAATAAATAAATAAATAAGCCCTAGTTTCAGTCCCTGTCTTCTACCATTAACTCCACTTCTGTCTACCAGCTTTACTCCATGCTTTTCCAATATACTCACTTTGACTGGTTCTATAACCCACTGCCTATAACCTCAGAAAAACCCTTAATCAAGAAGAAATAGTTATGTTTTAGTATTCATTTTTTAAGGGAGAGTACAGGACAAAAAACAGAACTGTTAAGGTAGACCCATACAGTTTATTCTCTTGCAGGCAAGGAAAAACCATCACTAAAGTATACTTTAGCTCAGATTTAATGAAGTTTATAATGGAAACATCATAATGAGGATATCCTCTGCAATCTATAGGATACATTACACCTTGAACATCTGGAATATTCTCTGACAAAAGACCTCTAACCCACAGCAGTTTAGTCAGAATTCTAGTATATTCCCAGGATTATCACTACTATGAAAAATCTTACTACTTTATCAATTTTTCATATGTATTTTGCATTCCTTTGACTCATTAAAAGATAAAAGGCTCATTGACTCATTGGTCTCTTGGAATCCAGTTTTTCAACAGATACACTCAAAAAGATTTTTATGTAGCGTGTTTTTAAATGATTTTGGAATAAACTAGTGTGTGATATAAATTGTGCATAAATTGAATTCTGACCCCTGGCCATTACAGACCCAAATACTCTATTAATGGGTGGAATGGAGAGAAGAAATCTCTTGTCTACTTTTCCACAAAGAGTTTCCAATAATGACAGTAGAAAATTTCTCTTTCTAAAGGGGTCCTTCACTTTTTGTTCAAATAAATAAAACATTGAATATGAGCCGGGTTTATTTAATCCAAAATGTATTGTAGAAGGAGCTTATACCCAAGACCTCTGTCAGTGAGGAAAACTCTAGGTGCCTTTTCTCAGGGGTATTGACAAGTCAGAGCACCAACAAAGAGATAGGTTTGGGTTTTTCCTTGGTGCTTTGGGTTGCCTGATATTCCCATACTTCTTTCTTGTTTTAACCACATCTTCTTTATGGCCCTCTTAAAGTCTGAGTGATACGAGGCATTCCTATCTCTTCTCCTACCTTCTCAAATCAAAACTCTATCTCTGTCTCTACAATTCTGTCTGGGGATGATAGCTCCCCCTTTTCTGGAGATAGGGTGAAGAGAGAGGACAGGACTCTTTCTGTTGGTCTGTGTATCTGACTTAAACATAGTTGAGTTGAAAGAGCTAAAAATTAAAAGACTTAAGCAAAATTTATTTTACAATTTGATTTCAACCATGTTAAATTGGTACTTAGCCTTCATACATTAATGAAAAAAGAGTCTAACACACCATAAATAAATATATTTGAATAGTTAAAAGCTGGTATTTAAACTGCCAAGCTAAATCAGCCACATCTAAGCATGGTAACTATAATATATGTCTTGCTGTATGGCAATATCCAGCAATTTATCTTCAGCTTTTCTGCTGGAGACAGAGAGAGGGTGGCTACATCAAAGCTGCAAAACATTTCAGAATTCAATAATGCAGATTGATTTCTTCTTCTTATTCAGATCTGTGGGTTTATTTAACTGACAAATTGGACTTTATTTCCTAGTTAACTATATCTTTCATTGGTCGGTCATCATCCAACCCTGAAATAAATGTTAGATGATTAAAGAAGTAAAGGTTAAAACATTTAAACCACATGCTGTAGATCTCAAAAATCAAGTCAAGATGTGTAAGGGAAAGAATTATTAGAGGATTTATGAAATCTGCACTGAACAAATTAATTCATCAGTTTAGCCAAAGGCTTGTCAATGAATTCAAGAGACTTTTTAAAAAGGAGAACATCTGTTGCATATTTAAGATCCTGTTTATAAGTGAATGCAGTAGATTAATCTTTCTTGAGAGAGGATACACAGTTTACACAAATTCATTTGAAAGTTAATTTGGAATTGCTCTATGTCTTTCAGGATCAGGGATAAACCTTAAGGGATTTGGACAATTACTGTAATCTCCACCCCTTCTTGATGATTAAGAGAAATTTGAACTTCACTGGAACATAAAAAAAAAATGCTCTCCATAGTGGCATTCTAGGAATAATCCACTCTTTAGAAGAGCAAACACAGCATATACCTGCTTACCTGTGTATGCTGCAAAATAGAGGAAGTATAGCTAATAGCTTGAGTGAAGAAACTGCAATGCCGTTTCCAAAATATACTTCCTAACTTCACCACAGAGTCTAAATATCCTTTAAAAATAATATTATGGCAATAAATTATACGATATTTTATTTTTTCATTAAGAAGATAAAAAGAAAGGCAAAAGACAGTCCCTGCTTGCAAGGAATTCACAGTCTAATGGGATGAAAGCCTAAAGGTTAAAGGATTATCCATTCAATTATTGAGCAGAGTGAGTGACAATATTGGCGTATTATAAATTAAATCAGGAACTACCAAGTATTTTCTAACAATGATCTAATTAGGCAGCTTTTTAAATTCTATCTTTCCACTTGTTTGAACTCTAATTTTTTTTGATGGATCTCCATGAAAATCTTCTGCTCTTCTCTCCAAATATTCAATCTAGTTTATGCTTGCTTTCATTACCTATCCACTAGTGACCTTTATCTCTAACCAGATCCAGAAATATTTTCCCAAATTATCATCAGAGATACTTTGAATTCTCCTTTGGGAAAACTGTGCTGAATCATATACCTTGAAAAATATTTTTTTAAATAATTCTGAGTTAACTCTTAATTCACAAGTCTGACTATGTCACTCTACTGTTCAGAAACCTTCAATGCCTCCCTATTGTCAATAGAATAAAATGAAAACTTTCTAATCTGGCATGATCTGATTCCAACAACCTCCCATCCTTATTTCACTCTGTTTCACCATCTGCATTCTAGGTTCCAGTCAAATTGGACTACTATTTATTCCAAAATCTCACGCTGTTCTCTCTCTCTATTTTGTACAGAGCATCCCCTCTTTCCTGGAATGTCTGTGCTTATTGTCTCTTGTTGAAATTTTTCTGTTCCATCAAGGCCTAGTTCAGCATTTATCTTCTCCAAGATACCCCTAAATTGAAAGGGATCTCTTTCTCCTCCTCAAATTTCCCTAAGGCACTTTGTCTGGACTTCTCTTTTTCTCCATCACAGTCCACCTTGTTTCATACTTTTTTGTTGGTGTATCATGTGTCCCTCACATGGTATTATAATCTCCTTTGAGAAAGAGATTTATTTATCATTGTATGTGCCAAGCCAAGACCAATGTCTTGCTCATAATAGATGCTTTAAAATGTCAGTGAAGTTTAATTGTATTCAGTAGAAAATGCATAATTTTATAAATGTTAAAAATTTATATTAACAGTTCTTTGTTTCTATATCAAAGCAAATTAATAAAAAATGCAGGCATTGATTAATTTTGTTTATTTTATAGAATGAAGAAAAGAAGGCAGAATGTGGTAGCTTTGGTTCAATGTTGCACAAAATAATAATAATAACAAACATTTATATAGCATCTACTATAGACTAAGCACCATGCTAAGCCCTTTATAATTATTATCTCATTTGATCCTCACAGTAACTCTGGGAGATAGGTGCTGTTGTTATCTTTACTTCGCAGATGTGGAAACTGAGGGACACACAGGTTAAGGACTTTCCTAGGGTCACATAGTTAATAAATGTCTGGGTTTAGATTTGAACTCAGATCTTCCTGACTCCAGGCCTGATACTCTGTCTACTGTGCCACCGGACTGCCACTAATTGAAGAAAATGCCAAAAAATTTAAACACTTTGCCAAGAATAACCCCTGATTCAAGAGGACATCTTTTTAGCTGTTTTTTTTTCTTCTTAGTTATATAAAGTTCAAAATCAATGGTTTCTCTTTTTTCTTCCAGCTCACACAGTTGCTTCAAATGGAAGCGAGAGTAGGTTAAGTAGGATGAATACAAAGTGTGGCATGGTTGTGGCAAAGTGTGGTAGAGTTAGATGAACTTGGAACTTGTTGAATAGTCAGATCCAAAGACAAATCATTAATGATTTTATGTCAATGTGGAAGGAATTGGGAGGATGCCAACTAGTGGTGAGTTTGAGGGACAAATACTTGGCCATGAACTGCATATGACATTTATCAATTACTTGGATAAAGCCATGGATGACATGCTTATCAAATCTCTTGATGGCACAAAGCTAGGAGGATTAACTAACACATCAGATGACAAAGTCAGGATCCAAAAAGATCTCAACAGGCCAGAACATTTGGCTCAGTCTAAGAAGATGAAAGTTAATAGGGATAAACGTTGAGTCTTACACTTTTAAAAACTCAACTCCACAAGTTTAAGATGGGAAAAATATGGTTAGGCAACATGTTGTCTGAAAACAAATCACTGAGGGTTTCAGTAATCTGCAAACTCAATATGAATCAACAGTGGTGTGATGTGGCAGTAAAAAAAAATGAATATTATCTTAGGTTCCATTTAGAAAGCCTTAAGCAGACCACATCTGGGATATTGTGTTCAGTTCTGGGTGTTACAGTTTAAGAAGGATATTTATAAGCTGGAAAGTACCTTGAGGAGGACAACTAGAATGGCTGATTATCAGTTTAACTTTTCTTATTTTTTAAATGTTTAATTTAGTCCGAGTGGTAAAGTCCTCATGTAGCCAGAAAGCATCCAGAGGGAATCAGGTGCTTGTGAAATCAGGGAAATTCATGAAGAAGATGCAAAAAGAAGACCAAGGAGATATAGAAACAAAAATTCACCTAATTTCCAAATTTTTTTAGACCTATTGCTTAGGCCTCCACAGCAAGGTGACATGGAGAATGTAGAAAGTTATTTATCTACTTATTCTAAATTTCCTAGTTCTTAATCACATTTCTAGTGAGAATATTCAAACAAAGATTTACTTTTCTAGTGTAGCTAAAGTTTCACCAAAACAGAAAAGGAAATCCAGGCCTGTGGAAACATTAAAACAAACTAACACACTACTACTCTGCTCTGTGTTGTTTGCACTTACCTTCACTGTCCTGCACATTTAAACTATGTTCTTTCACAGGAAAGGTTGCTCACCCATTTGTCACTGAATTCATATCTCTCCCCTCCTCTTATGATAAAAATATGATCATAAAAGACAAACTCAGTTGTTCTGCTGAAGTTTATTTTAGCTAGTGCCAGGCAAGGATCAGTTGACAGTGTCAGTGAAAAGCAATCTCAGTATGACTAATTGGCTTCTGCTTTTGAGAACTTCCCTTATGAGAAATGAGTTGATGTCTTGAGGTTTCGCCCTCACATGTTATTACAGATTTCTGCCCTGCTTTATTAAAATTGCAGTAAAACCTGAGATACACAGGTGTTACACATGTCTTTCTTCTGGAAAGAGCCTTTCAGTTTGCTCTAAGCTTTCCCTCCCTTGAGATCAGAAGACTATTTCATTGTAGTGTTGGATACTTTTCAAGGTACTATTTCTTAAATGGCTAAATATTATTATTCTTTCTTATATTTTAGATTTTCAAAAATTAATAATGATACTGACAAGGATCTGGTCAGCAGGAAGTCTCTGAATGTAGCAGACAGATATGTAGAATGTTTATTCATTGGTGATTGCATGCACATTGGACAGTTCCACTTCATAGAAGGTAAAAGTGAAAGAAATTCACAAGTTTGGAGAGGTGAGGGTGGGGTGGGAGTGTTATTTATACTTTAATTTTAAGCGGAAGCCTGCAGAGATAAGAGTGCACTGAGGGTGCATCAGTGAGAGCAGGTGCAGAAGAAGCCAAATGAAGACATTATTATTCCTTCAGTGTCAGTGAGGGAAAGAGTCCAGGTGCCAGGCAGCGTGGACGTCCTGTGGGCAGTGGGCTGCAAGGCACCAACACACACATAGACAGACAATGGAGTTGTGCATATCTGTGTGAAAGAAGATACTTGGAGGTAGAAGTGTTCTTTCATTTTCAATCTTTCTTTTGCATCTTGTGCATTTTCCAGAGGTAAATGTATATGAATATCTACTTAGTGTTAACCTATGTTGTTCTCAGCATCTGTTACCTTGAAACACTTGTATAGTAGAGCTGCTTTAAGCTGATGATATGCTTCAGGAATTACTGCATCGGTTCATGGGCATTCAGACGTGTACATATTATGCTGAGTCTAATATCTACTTATTTACTGTATACTTATGCTTTCTTATGTATAACAAAGTGTACCTGCTTATGTTCTGTCATTTTATTTCTAGTGGTTTCTATATGCATCCTCTAGCAAGTGCTTTTTATCTCTCTTCCCCCTAGTGTTTGAACATCTTTTCTATGTTTTGTTGCCCCCTGAAATATCTGGGGTCTTATTTCTAATCAGACAGCTAGGATCAACTGGTGTGTTGTCCAATGACCAGTGTCAAGGATTTTCAACGTGTGCCTAATCTTCCTGACCTATCCTTTAAATAGTGCAAGGAATCTGGCGATCACAGGCAAAAAAACCCCAGTTATTTCTCCCCTTCAGGAACCTCTGTTTAAGTTTTAGGTCTATTAAGACTCCTTTGGTGAAACACAATTGGAGCATGGGAAACTGCATGCACTAACTCCAATGATCAGACATGCAACTTGCCTATCTGTGCCCTGATGACTTTAAACCTGGTGACAGCTTGTGACAATTTGCCAGTATCCTCCCTTCTAAACTATTTGGTATTTAACTACTTTATATTTATTCCCTTGATCATGCACATAGATAGACAGACAGACAGATAGACAGATAGACAGATAGATAGATAGATAGATAGATAGATAGATAGATAGATAGATAGATAGATAGATACACACAAACATATGTATACATGTATACCCACATATGTTCTTGTCTCTCCTGCTAGAATCTAATCTATTTAAGAGTAGGGATTGATTCATATTTTGTAATTGTAACCTAAAATGTCTAGCACAATGCTTGGCACATAATAGCCAGTCAGGAAGCATTTATTAAATGTCTACTATGTGTCAGGCATTTATTCTTTGATAGAATGAGGAAAGCAGCTACTTATTTTTGTCTTTTTATCATCTAAGTCAGTATGGTGCTTTGTATCATAATAGGTGCTTAAAAATGCTTGTCAATGCGGCAGCTAGGTGATACAATGGACAGAGCTCCGGGATTTGGACTCAGGAGGACCTGAGTTTAAATCTGGCCTCAGACACTTAACACTTACTAGCTGTGTGACCCTGGGCAAGTCACTTAACCCCAATTGCCTCACCAAAAAGCAAAAAAAAAATGCTTGTCAAGTATTTGATACATTGATGATTAGGGTTGGGTTTCGGTTAAATAAAATGAATCTCTATAATGGTCATGTCCAAAAATATGCCTCTGTACCTCAAGTATATTAAGTCTCTGTCAAGAAATGAATGGATAGCATATTTCATCATGTATCCTTTGCAAACAGGGTTGGTCATTGCATTGATCAGAGTTCTCTTCCAAAGTTGTTTTTCTTTACAATGTTGTTCATACGTCATTTTTTTATTCTCCTAATTCTGCTTACTTCGGATTCTGAAA
Organism: Phascolarctos cinereus; assembly: GCF_003287225.1. NCBI lineage: Eukaryota > Metazoa > Chordata > Mammalia > Diprotodontia > Phascolarctidae > Phascolarctos > Phascolarctos cinereus. The sequence goes on from NW_027555847.1 coordinate 255,092,578, forward strand.
TTCTGTGGTGCTGTGATTTTGTGGCCCATGAAATACATTACAAATTTAATAAGATTTTCAGCAAAATATTCAGATATCAGATATTACATTCTTTGGGAAAGATACACTCCTAGCTTTAGAATGTACAAAAAAATAGTTGGTTTTCTATATTTGCTAAAAGGAAGTATCCTAAAACAAATTTTGTTTAATTTTGTTTCTGATTGTTAAATTACTCTTTTCTTCATTTTCTCTATTTATCCTGCTATTCCATTCCATTTATCATTCTCCTACCTTTCCCTAGAGTTGTCTTTCTTTTTCTTTCCCTTCTTCCTTTACATGTGAACACATGGCTTTGAAATTACACCAGAGGCAGCAGAAATTTCTAGGAATCATCTTCCTAGGGCAAATTGAATTTTCCTTGGTACCATTTATCACTCAAGCGCCAATCTAGAAAAGGTCTTCTTTTAAACGAAACTGGACTGTTAGATGAGGTGCTCCAGAAGGTTAGGAGGATTTTTTTTCTAAGACTGACATTTTTTATTGCAAACTGGTATTATTATCTATAGTCATATTTTATAACCAAGCATGTCCTAGAATGAGTTCAATCTCCCTCCTTTTGTCAATCTCCTTCTTCTGTATCTTTAAAAAAGGGTAAATTCACAGACTCACAGAATCTCAGAGGCTACCTTAGAAGCCATCTAATTCAATCTATACCTGAATAACCTCCTCTATATTATTCCCAGTGAATGTTCATGAAGCCTTTTATTGAAAGTCTCCAGTACTGAAAGTCCTCCAGAACCTGAACAGGTAATCCACTTCACTTTTGGGTAGCTCTAACTCTTAAGAAGTTTTCCCATACATTAAGCCTAAAATCTACCTCGTTGACATTTTCATCTATTTTCCCCAGCCCTGCCTTCAATGGCAAAGCAGACTAAGTTTCTTTCTTTTCTATTCAAGGTTCTTTCATCAGTTTTCATATGGCACGAATTCAAGAAGCTTCACTCTCCTGGTTGCTTTCCTTTGAACACCATACAGGTAATTAATATCCTTCCTAAATTAATATCCTAATATCCAGAACTAAACACAGTATTCCTGATATGGTCTGACCAAGGCTGAGTCCAGCAGAACTATCACTTCCATACTGTTAGACATAATTCCTCTCTTAATGTACCCTAAGATTAATTCTCTTTCTTTGCTGCCATATTATACTGTTGTTTCATATTGAGCTTGTGGTCCACTAAAACACTCAGATCTCTTTCAGATGAGTTACAATCTAGCTATTCCTCCTCTGTTTTGTATGAGTGAAATGAATTTTTTAAATCCAAAGGTAGAATTTTATATTTATCCTTTTTCAATTTCATCTTATTCAATTTGGCTCAGTATTTTGCCTCATAATATCTTTGTAGAACCTGTCATCCACTATGTCAGCTATCCTTCTCACTTTTATGCAATCAGCACATTTAAAATATATACCATAAAAATACAGGAGAGATAGTCACCTAAGGAATAAAGTAGCTTCAAAGACCATGACCCCTTTTTACCATAAAAAAAAATGCCCGCTTTGTACTCAAGAAAGTGCTTTAATCAGGAGTTATGATTTTATACTTTGGCCACTGACAGCATTCTACCATCATTATACACTACATCTACTATCATATATGTGCTCACTACCATTGTGCTTTATAGTTAGTTACCCCATTCCTAGGGATTTATCTCCACTTATAAGAGAGTGAGTCCCACACTTTCAGGAAATGTTTTAGGAAATGTTTTGCACCAACTACTCTTGCTCTACTTTTTTTAGTCAATCACTTTTCTGAGAGCTAATTCATATCTACTAGTCATCTCATTGGAAATCATTGAAAAACACACTGATGGGGACTCATAAGCCACAGTACTAAAAAACCAAAACAACAAAAACCAACCAGCCAACCAACCAAACACCTACCTCTTTAGGATTACCCCAAGGATGCTAAAAGGCAAAGTGATAGCTGTACCATCTGAGAAACTAGCCCTTGGGTGTAAATGAAGGTCAGGAGAATTGCCCCAGAGAGACTGCTACAGTATAAAATGAGACCTGTAGGAATGATACTCTAATTAGGCTCTGGACATTTCCAGCTCCAGGAAGGATCACCATGACAAAATTGATAAAGGTAGGATGAAATGATTTTTATGTTGATAAAAATTATTATTAGTAACAAGAAATTTCCTATAATTAGAGCTATATAAAACTAGAATGTGCTGCCTTAGGAGGTAATGAATGTACAGTATCCTTACTGGAGGTCCTTCAAGCAAAGTCTGGATGATCATTTCTCTGGGTAAGCTAGTATTGTGATTCAAGGTATGGGTTAGACCAGGTTGCTTCCCACGTCCCTTCTAACTCTGAGATTCTCTGAATAGCATTTTATAATTGTTTCTTTGTGCTTGGTGTCATAAGAGGCATTAAAAAATCAATTAAAAAAGCAGGCATTTATTGAGTGCTTTTTATGTACAAAGCACTATTTTAGAGTCTGGGGATACAAAAACAAAAATGAATTAGTTCCTGCCCTTCAGGAGGGGAAGTAGGAGGGCAATGAACATGCAAATGTACATAGTTATTGACCTCTAGGAGTCTAAAGCTGAGAAACTTTAAATTAAAAGTACACATCTCCTTACAGTTGCAACTGTTTGGGACCTGATTTTGATCACGACCACCCTGGTAAGAGAGAGTCAGAAGCCAACAGGTGATAAAAGTATTTATAAAGGCTTTCTTCCCAAAATAATCAGAGAACATTTGAATTAAAATCCCATAAATAATTAGGTTAGAGATGGTCCATATATTCCAACCTTCTCACTTTACAGATTAGGAAACAGACCCAGAGAAGTTTTTACCTAGTGTAAATGTTGAAGTAAACAGAAGAATTAATGAGGCTGCTTGTATATTTAAAATGGGAAGTCTGAAGGGAAGATGGAGGCAATGTTTCCAGAAATGGCTAGGGAAAAGTTGGCTGAAATCAGTCAAAAATAATCACCTAGATGAATTAGGTCGAGCAATTTGGATAGTTTTTAGTTTTGATTCCATGTGCCAGTGTAACAACCTTTTAATCTTAATTTGTTTTCTTCAATAGATTTACTACTGGGAAGAGAATTTTTTCTCTCAAGGCATCAAATGAGTTTTTTTTTTTCATATTGGAGTGATATGAACCTTCATAATTTTTTTGTGACATGTCCATGATTGCTTTATATTATCATAGTTATCAGCCTAGTTACCTACTTCTCATGAGTGGATAGAACTTGTTGTCCTTAAGGATAAGATCTTTACTTTCTTGGCCAGGAAAGGCTAATTCTTGGGATTATAAATGCAAATTTATGCATACCTGCAGGCAGGATTCCTAGTTTGAAAAGGTCTTTGCTACTTCTCATTGGACAAAGAACATAGTTAAATGATGGCACGTGCTTCCTGTGAAATATTTGCTCTTGAGAGAAGCAATTTGCAGCTAAGTATTGAAGTGGCTAGGCTTGGAATCAGAAAGACTCATTTTCATGAGTTCAAATATGACCTCAGACAATTACCAGCTACATGATCATGAGCAAGTCACTTAAGGCTGTTTGCCTCACTTTCCTCATTTGTAAAATCAGCTGTTAAAGGAAATGGCAAACCACTCCAGTATCTTCGCCAAGAAAATTCCAAATAGGGTTATGAAGAGGAGGACATGACTGAAATAACTGAACAACATGGATTTATTTTAACAGACAGGAGGCCTGACACACTAGAACCGAAGGAGAAATGAACCCACAGGGTTAGTAGCCCTTAATCAGGGAAGAACCCTGTGGCTTTTCTGATTGCATAGATATTACTCACAAGATATTAAGTTCTCTTTGGGAGGTAACAGGCTTCCTGTCATTTGAAGTCTTCAAGTCAAGTTTGACCTATCCATGGCTATTGTAGAGAAAATTCTTGTTCAGACCATAGGTTGGACCAGTTATCTCTGAGGTCCTTTAAAACACTGAAATTCTCTGATTTAAGTAGGTTGAATGATGACATTTTTTTTTCTTAGTGCTAGCAAGAACCTGTCAGGCACGCAGTAGCAGGAGTGATTAATTTGTAATTGCTGAAATATGGTTTTGAATCCCCCCTTTGACATTAGCTGTGTGACCATGGGCATGGCTATGAGCCTCAGTTTCCTCCTATGTAAAATGAGGACCAAAAAGATCAAATGAGCGAATATAGACTTTAAAGTACCATATAAATGCTGCTTATTATTGTCATAAAATAGCATTTTAGTTTTGTGAGAAGTATTATATTAGACTTATTAGTAGTTTTGTAACTTTAATCAAAACTGTACTCTTCAATTCTTTTTGTAAAATAAAATAACAAATGTCATCAGATTCACAGGAAATACAATTCTCCTTTATCTATCCACAATCACAATGTCTTTTTAACTCCATCCCCTATTGCTCCTGTCAAAGCTAATGAATAGTTTGTGAAAATTTCAGTTCACACTGTAAAGTAACTAGTAATATAAGGGCAATAAAAATAGAAGACATCTGGTAGAAGCAAAAAAAATTAAGGCTATGGCTATACAATGCCAAAATTGGTCAATCGTTGAAACAAACCAGTTTTTTGGCAGGGTACAGCAAATAAAAAAATCAACTTGACTAACTTTTGAACTTTTCAGTTGGTTTTATCAGGCATGTAGACAGACTAAATAAGATGTAAATGGTGAAAAGAACAACCACAATTTATAATGGAAAATTTATAGTCTATACATATTCTACCTTTAGAAAGGATGCCTTAAAAAGTGCTTTATAAGCTTAAACCTGTAGAAAAGGGTGACAAAATATAGCACTAAATTTTACTGCAGGTGGCAAGTTGTATTGCATAAATATGCATTTTTAGGTATGTCAAGAGAAGGGAGAAAAATCAGCTATGGTTTTCTGTCATTAGCTGGAGAATGGATTTAGGAAAAACTTCAATACTGTCTGCCAGCCACCTTTATTTTTAACCACATGCTGCTACTTGATACAAATTTTTAAAAAATAGATTATAAACTCACCAACAGAGACTGTTTTATATATTTTTGGTTTCCTTTGTGCTCCCTAAGGCACCTAGCCAGCTTTAATCTGTACTAACCGTGTGTGTGTGTGTGTGTGTGTGTGTGTGTGTGTGTGTGTGTGTGTGTGAGAGTGAGATATGCATTGTGAGCAGCACAGAAATTCTCTATCTCCTACCAAATATGGTACCAAATTTTAGAGTTCACAGATGAATGTTTATGATTTTGTAGCTTTGGCAAAACCAACTTGACAATGAGACCTACACGGATTTTCCATTGAGTTTTAAAGCGAGTAAACAGGCAAAGGAAGAGTTTTACTCTATTTATTAGAGACAACTGCTGCAAAACACTTTTCTCTGATGCCTCATTCCCATTTAGAGTTTGATTCTCTAAAGGATCATTTTCCTATCAACCCAGCTGAGCACAAAGTCAGGCGGTCTTGGCCAGGTGGAAAGGATTGAGCAAGGCCAGTGATGGAGTGCTGGGCTGAGGATCTGACTAGTTAAGGTCTGAGATTCATTATACCAGGTGAATAATTTTTTGGCCACTCTTGTAGACAACTTAGTAAGATTTGTGATCTGAAGAGGAGGAGGAAACTCCACTTATCAGTTCACCATTCTTTTAAATATTGATTTGTATCAACTTCTTGCCTTTATTCCCTCTTCTGTGTCTTGAGATTCTAGGGGCTCGTCTGCTGTCACTGGCGTCTGTGAACTGGGTCAAACATGAGAAGTACCGTGCACTAAACAAAATGCTGGAGAAAGCTATTTTTAATCGATAAATTATCTTCCTTACATCATATACGCTCCCAAAAATTCATAATTAAACCAAGTTATCAAGCACACCCACAAAACATCTTAAAATAGCAGGTCCCAGTGACTGACAGTATTTGAACCTAACTATATAGCAGTTTATTGATTGACCCCGAGTCAAAAGGAAGGTTAGTACTGAGCCAACAAGGTCCATTGCATTTGACCTGATTTTTTCTTTTTCTTGTTGTTGTTATTGCCATTTTACAAGGCTGAAGTCATTATGCATGTTACGTTTTTCTTTTGGCTCTGCTCTCTCGCTTTGCATCACTTTATACATGTCTTCGCATATCTTCTGAGGTCTTCAGTCTTCTTTTTTGATTTTAGACCGAACTGGTGATTTCATCCTTGGGTAAATTCCCTCCAATATGCAGTTGATGGCTATCTTTTACAGAGCTTTCAAGTCGGCAAGCACTTTGTCATGATAATCAACACTCCTGTAACTTCACAGTCTCAATGCGGCAGGGGCACAGAGAGATTAGGAGCCTTCCTTTGGGGTCACACAGTGCGTCCGAGCCAGGGGCAATATTTGCACCAGGTTCTTCCAAACTCGGAGGCCGTCTCCACTGCATCCGCCGCGAAGCCTTTCACCTCCTCTCCTCTGGCGCTACATAACACACTCTGTTCACTCAGTTTTCAAACATTAGGCACAGATTTGGTCTCCACTTTTCATCATTTCGAAGAACGCCCCTTCTCAGCAGCCGCCTGCTCCGAGGCTACGTTACGGTCTGGTCTCCAAGGCTGAGAAAAGGGAGACCCACCAGCTCGGCCTTCTCAAGTCCCGCGAGCTGTTCAAGATCTCGCGGTACCATTGCCGAGGGGAAACCCGGAAAAGGGTTTCGGGACGGACGGGGCCCGACCGCTAGCGTACGAGCTCTCGCGAGATTTTCCTGGAAGAGGGAGGCAAGGAAAGGCTAAGTGGAGGCTAGTTGGGTGGGGCGGAAGGGAGGGCCGCTGAGATCCCCGCCCCCTTCCCCACCCTCATTTACCCACCTCGGTTGAGCTCCGGCATGGCGCACAGTGGGTAGGGAGACCCAGCGCCCCGCCGGAAGTTGGTGCTACCTGTCCCCTCCCCCTCCCCGCCCCCCTACGTGCTCCCTCCCTGGCCGGGACGTCTTCCCGGTGACTTCCGAACCTTGAGTGTCCTGCGCGATGGCTGCGACGTTGGGCGTCAGGTGGGGCCGGGTCCGGCGGGCCCCGCAGGGCCCGTGACGGGCGGCCGCCTCTGCATGCGTCCTCGGGTTGCCGAGTCATGGACCCCTGGGGCAAAAGCAACCGAAGGTACAGGTTCCCAGTTGAAAGGACTCGTACATCTAGGTTTAGTCCGTTATATTATCCTCATTTTCGTTTTCCTCGGAGTTTCTTCCTTCGTAGGGAGGGAGTGAGGGGGTAAGTTCCTCCTTCCCCGCTTTTGCCCAGGTCTCCTGGAGTGTTCACCTTCAACTTCGCCTCTTACAACCCTTAGTTTCCTTCCAGTTTTAGTCCAGGAGTTTTTAACTTGGGATGTATGAACCTTTATTTTTATGTGTATGTATTTATGTGTGTACACACACTCACATAAACACACTATATGTACACATAATACAATATATACATATATAGTATATATACATATATAGTATATATACATATATAGTATATATACTATATATCTATACACATAAATACACTATACATATACACACATTATATATATTATATATTATATATACATGTATAGTATACATATATACTATATATCTATACACATAAATGCATGAGAGAGAGAGCGAGAGTTGACAATTGGTGTCCTTTGGATTACTGTGTGTGTTGTCTTAATGCATTTAAAAAGGGGGTCTGTAGGCTTCATCTATTGCCAGAGGAGTCAGTGACACAAAAGTGGTCTAGAACCCCTGCTTCAACTTTTGTGCCATTTTCTACTGGAAGCCTTGCCTGATCTCCCTAGTTGTTAGTGTAGAGGTCATAGAGGGTGAAAACTGAAAAAAAGCTGTTGGACAGAAATTGATAAATTGTTAAGAGAGCAATTTCAGTTGAATGATATGATTGGAAACCAGATTACAAGGGGTTGCACCAGAATTGTGAGGTGTTGTGTTAAATATTATTTATGTACAAAAAAAAACCTCACAGACAGTTGACGTTTACTAGCAGTGTGACCCTGGGCAAGTCATTTAACCCTGATTGCCTCACCAAAAAACAAAAACAAAAGCTCAGATCGTTTTTCAACATGCTTCATTGGCTCCCTATTGCCTCTAGGATTAAATGTAAAATCCTCTGTTTAGCTTTTAAAGCTATTCATAACCTTCCTTCTTTCTACCTTTTCAGTCATCTCATATGTTATTTTTTCCCCATATACTCTGTGATCTAATGACACAGGTTTCTTTGCTATTCCTCACACACAAATTTCCCATCTCCCAATGTTGAACTTTTTCACTGTTTGCTGCTGGCTTCAAGTCTTAGCTAAAGTCTTGCTTTCTGCAAGAAACCTTTCCAAGTCCTCTTTAATTTTTGTGCCTTCCCTCTGAGACTACCCCCAATTTATTCTCCATATATCTAGTTTGTACATATTTGTTTGCTTGCTTCCCTCATTAGGCTGTGAATTCTTTGAGAGCAGGGACTGTGTTTTGTGTTTGTGAAATCGAGTTGACTGACTGACTTACCTTTGGTCATTATGTAATTGTAATATAATCTTACTAGCCTCTACATATATTATCACCTTCTAGGTACTCTGTGCTCCAAACCAAACTAGCCTTCCCTCTGTGTCATCCATAGGACGCTCCATCTCTTGGCTCTATGTATTTGTACTGGCCATCACCATACCTGGAATGTACTTGCTCCTCACTTCTTCCCCCTATCTTCACAAATCCTTTCCTGACCCAACCATTGCAAGTATCCTCCCTAACTACCTTGTATTTATTCTGTATTTTTTTTGTATTTATTATATATATTGTACTTATGTGTGTATATACATATATATGTGTATATATATATACATATATATGTGTATATATATACATATATATGTGTATATACATGTATGTGTGTATATATATACACACACACATACACACACACACACACACACACACACACACACATTTTTTCTCTCCCAGTAGAACATAAGCTCCTTGAAAGCAAGGATTGTTTTATCTTTTGTCTGTTCTTTCTTAGTGTCTGGCACATAGAAGGCATTTAAGGAAATGTTTGCTGATTGATTTTTATAGTAAACTTTTTGGCAGAGAGCATTGTCAGTTCAGACCTAACCAGAAAACCTGTATTTTAAACTTAATTATTGAAAATATTTCTTAAATTTTTTATCCATTTTATTGCTGAAAAACCAAGCTGACTAGTGCTGGTTGCTGCTGATATAGTCATCACTTCCCCAGTCCTGGTTACAGAACACTTGTCAGCAAGTTGGGGGCATAGTTAGGTTTCCTGAAGTTAGTCTCCCTGAATCCAGGTAGCAAGGTAGTTGTGTTTAAAATAAGCTAGCAGTTGAGAAATAAGTGGTAAAAGTGACAGGTGACAGTACAGTTATGGCAAGTTTTTAAGTGGAGGAAAGGAAGAGATGATGGGCTAGGGGTTTGAGGATGACACTGAGATCCTGGAGCTGGGGAGTGGCAGTAGTAGAATAGGAAGATGGCTTTTCTTCCTTCTGGACCCCAAGATTGGCCTGGGACAAATTGAGGGGCTAAGATATTTTGGGGAATAGAAGAGGGAAAAAGCAAGGAGAAGGAAAAAGGGGAATTTCTTGTGGTTACTTAGTCACCTAATAGTGACTAAGTGTTAGTATTTAAGGGGAAATACATACACACACACAACTGTGTACTGGTATAATAAAACAGGGTTTTACCTTAAAGGTCTGTGAAACATGAGATACAAATGTCTTGAAGGAATTGAAAATTATCATCCAACAGATTGAAATGGAGAGGCATGTAGGTGTGAACAGACTGCACAAGATACCAAATGAACCTGGAGTAAAAGATGTCTCATTAGGGAATGTATGATAGAAAAAGATGAAGGGCTAGTCATGTGGCAAGTGTGACAGATGACAGACTGAGTGATTCATTGATACTAGGAAAAAGCAAGGAAGGTTTCTAACATTTTTGGTGGACCCCTAGTCATAAAGTTATGAACTTAATGGGAACAGAATGAGTCAAATAGGATCTCCATTATAGGAGGGAATACCCACATCTTTGAAAAGAAAAATCCACTTGTATTTGAGTGTTTTGAAAGTTTTTCATGAAAAAAAGTATGCGTATATATGTGTGTGCGCACATTTAAAGAATGATTTTATTTATCTGGAATTTTCACTTAATGTGAATATTATTCCATGACATGTCTTATTAAGTCATTGCTTATCACTGTGATAACTTCTGTTTGCTGATTTTAAGGTTGATTCCATGTTTACTGTTTCCATCCTTGTCCAAATAGCCAGATTTCCAGTTTGTTAGTTTAGTTTCTTATCCTTTGCTTGTTATACAACCTAATTGTATGATAGACTACCTCTAATACATTTATCATCCCTGACCTTCAGAAGATTCACTTATTTGTTATATTGCCCAATAGCAAGTCTTTATACATTTTTCTTTTATTTACATTGGGTCTGACTACGAGTTTCTGCTCTTTTGAGGAGGAGGGGATAGACCTGTATTCTGATACACATATCATGTGGTTAGGATTGTGGTGTTACAAATTTAACACGTCTTTATAGGCACCTCGTCATCCATCATCATCTTAGGGCTGTGACCAAAATTCTTCTAGGCTGCTTTGGGGTTGGGTTTTGTTGTTGTTGTTGTTGTTCATTCTCAGTGCATGGTTTTCTCTTGAAGGAGCCTGGTGCTTGAGGAATTGAACTAAAATTTAGCTTGTAGGATCACAGACTTTAGAGCTAGAAAGGACCTTAAAATCTAATCCAATATCTCTTGTTACAGATGAATGTTCTAAGACCAGGAGTTTAGTGACTTGGCCACTTACTCTCAGTCTATTGCTTTTTCCACTGTGCTGCACAGACTCCTCCACCATGCCAGATAAATGAGATGTTACTGGGTATCCATATGGAAACAGATACGTCTGTTTTATTATAACAATTTGAAAATTGTTTTCCTTTTTTATTTCTTTAGGTATGTGGCACACTGGAGAAAGATGTCTTGTTCCTGTCACTGACAGTGGAAACCTTCATGAAGCAACAGTGAAATCCATCGTGACAGATGAAAATGGAAAATCATTTGCATTTGTATTATTTTCAGGTTCACTGGAAAAGAAAGTACCTTTAAAAAAACTCCATAAAGCAACATCTGGTAAAAGTTCTTTCAGAAGTTTTATGTTTGATGATGTTGACTTGGAAAAGCCTTATTTCCCAGACCAAAAACTTCCATCACCTGCTGTTGCTTTTAAGCTCTCTGAAGATGGTGACTGTATTCCATATACAATTAATAGATATTTGCGTGACTACCAAAGGGAAGGAGCCCAGTTTCTATATGGACACTATTCCCTGGGAAGAGGATGTATTCTTGGTGATGACATGGGACTTGGAAAAACAGTACAGGTATTTATTCTTTGGTTCATGCAGTAGTTAAAACAGTAATATGCTATTGTAGTTTATTGCCTGTAGCATTGCTGTGGTATAGGTAGGCACAGAAGTTAACTTGAATCATGACTTTCACATAAGTTTCTTGATAAATGTTTGTTGAATTAATAAATGAATGAAAATGTGAAGCCATTTTATACCCATGGCGTTACTCTAAGGTATTCTTTGACGTATTGAATTAAGGTTAGATTATTTTCCCAAGGTCCATTAAATAGGTTGATTTGAATTTGAATTCTCTTATATCTTACATTCCCTTTTTAGTTATTAAAGGAATATAGTTTATGGCTTATTCATCTTTCTCTTGTTTTCTTTCCTCCTTCTTTCTCCTAACTTGTCATTGTTCTTTCCAGTTCTATATTAGCATTTCCAACCTAGTAGAACAGTGAGGAAGGGCTGAGTTTTAAAATTCTGATTAATAACAGAATCTTAGATGGAAAGGACCTCATAAAACATTTAATCTACTGACTCCTGGTCAAGGATCCTCCTACAACTTTGCTAAGAAGTGCTCATCCAGCCCTTCTGTTAAGAAGATCTACTACCTCTTGAGGCAGTCTATTCTGTATTGGGTTGATTTTAGTTCATAGGATGATAGATTTAGAGCTGGAAGGGACATCAGGGGTCATCTGTTTAACTTCCTCATTTTACAAATGGCAAAGTGAGACCCAGGGAAGTACGCCACTTGTCCAAGGTCACACAAATAATTGTGTTAGAAAGTATTTCCTTAAAATGAACCAAAATTTACATTTGTAGTTCCCTCTCATTGCTTCTGGTTTGGTCTTTTGGGGGCAAGCTGAACAAGTCTAATCCTTCTTCTGTCATATAAGCCTTCAAATATTTTAAGAGAATATCATAGATTTAGAGCAGAGAAAGACCTTAGACAACATCTAGTCCAACCCCTTCATTTTGCAAATGAAGAAAGTGAAGTCCTGAGAAGTAAATAAAATGACAAGAGGGAAGAGGCAGAGCTAGGTGCTAGGCCTCAAATGCAGTGTTTCTTTTAATACACCATGCTTTTTTTTTTCCAGTTTCTTTAACTGAGTTGTATATGAGGTACTTTTGAGGCCCTTACCATATTACCTTTTTTTTGGATGCTTATTTTTTCTCTTTAAATGTTTTGTTGATGCTTTTTTTTTTTAATTTAAACATCAGGGTCACTTCTCTGTGCCATCCCTCATCCCCTCCAGCTCTGCTTTGTAATTCTTGTCAAGCAAAAGAAATTAGCCCTTTGGTAGTGTCTGAAAGTATATACCTCATTTTGCAGTTATGACAAGGCGGGGAGGAGGTTATGATTGGTCTTTTAGTTCTTCCGACACAACATCTCTCCCACCTGTGCTGTCTTTTTCTCTAGTTATAAGATCACCACCCTGGTTCAGGCCCTCATCACTACTTGTCTGGACTATTGAATTAGTCTCCTAATTGGTTTCCCTAATTAAGCCTTTTCCTTTCTCTAATCCATTCTTTGTACAGTTATTAAAATGATGTTCCCCAAGTACACATCTGACCTTGGTACTTACCTGCTCAATTAACTCCAGTTGTTCTCTAATATCTTCAGTATTAAAAACAAACTTCTCCATGTGGCATTTAAAGGTATTCACAATCTGGCTTCAGCCTATATTGCTAACCTTAGTGTACATTACTATACATCCTTTGGCCTAGACAAACTGTGCTACTTGTGATTCCTCACACACAACACTTTATCTCCTTTCTCTGGGCCTTTGCACAGCCTTGTTCCCCATGAGAGGGGTGCGTGTCCTCCCTCCCATCTCTAAGAATCCCTAGTTCCCTTTAAAACCCAGGTGAAACTCCTCAGTGACTTTTCCTGATTTCTCTTAGCTACTAATGCCTCTTCTCCCCCATTACCCTGTTTGTATTTTTATGTATTTATCTGTTTCTGTCTCCCTTTGTAGATTATAAGCTCCTTGACAGCAGGAACAGTTTCATTTTTGTCTTTGTTTCCCCAGTGCCTTACTTATACTGTGCATGGTGACATAGTCTAATTATTGCTTGTTGACCAAGTGATTAATGGTTTCCTCTGTCTCTTTCTGGGTTAATAATTTCCCCCTTAGCCTTAGTTCTGAAAGTACCTGATCTTGTTTGTTCTAATATTTTTTTATGTTATGGTCTTTTTAAAATTTAGGTCATGTATCCATTTGAGCTTATTGTGTTATTTGATGTAAGATCTTAACCTAATAGCTACCAAATTGCTTTTCAGTTTTCCTGTCAGTTCTTGGCAAAAAAGGAATCCCTCATAGTACTTTATGTTCTTGGTTTTATCAAACACCGGAATATTCTTTTCAGTTCCTTCTTCAGTATGTACCACTGATGGGTTTTTTTTCTGTTCTATCCTCTATTGGATACTGTTGATGACTATTGATTTATAGTATAGTTTTATCTCTTATAAAGCTATTTCTTACCTTTTTCTTAAGAATTTCATAGGAATTCTAGACCTTTTGTTCTTCCATATGAATTTGGTTTTATTCCTACTCTTTCTAAATAGTGACCCTTTGATAATTTGATTGATATAGTACTGAATATTAATTTAGGTAACAATCATCATTTTAATTGTATTGACATGGCCTACCTATAAGCAGTGAGTATCTCCAATTATTTTAGTTTTGCTTTATTAAAAAAATTAAAGAAAAATGTTTTATTGATGTCATTTGTCTTTATATTGGTCATTCTTTCTGCTCTTACTAAACCTTCCCTTATAACAAAGAAAGATAACTAGGCAAAAACTAAAAAAACCAATCTAATGATAGAGAAATTTTGTCTGACATAATGAGATATATTTTGTCCTTGTAGTCCCTCCATCCATGTTTTGAAGGAGGATGAATATTTATTATCTCTCCTGGTGGTACAGTAGATAGAGTACTGGACATGGAAACCAAAGGGTCTGAGTTCCAATGCAGTTTCAGACACTTATTAGCTGTGTGACCATAGGCAAATCACTTCATTTCTCTTTGCGCCAGTTTCCTTAACTGTACCTTGCAGGATTGTTGTGAAGATTACATGAGATAATATTTGTAAAAAACACTGTGCCTGACTTATAGTAGGCACTGTATAAATATTTATTCCCTTCTTTTCCCCTTCGCCTTCTCTGAGGCTGTCATTGATTTTTCCTTTTCTCAAGAGTTCTTTTTCCTTTTAGTGATCTTTTCATTTACATTATTGTGATTAATATGTATATTGTCTTACTGGTTCTACTTATTTTGTATTGTTATCAGTTCATAAACATTTTCTCATATTCCTCTGAATTCCTCATATTTGCCATTCCTCACTTCACAATAATTATAATAAGGCATAATTTCCATAGTATGGTATAATTTTTCAAAACTTTCCCTAATCTATTTGTTTGTAGTTTTTTGCTACCTCAAAGAGTGATGCTCTGAATATTTTGGTATATATTAGACTTTTGTCTGTCTTTGACTTCCTTGAGCCTACTTGTGGGATTCCTGTGTCTCAAAGTGAAATTTCAGTCCCTTTTCTCGTGTAATTCCATAATGAAGTCAGAACAGGTGGGCCCCTTCACAGCTCTCCCAACACTGCATCAGCTGTCTCCCCATGACCTATTTGTCACTGACTTCTATCTTTTTTTCATCTTTGCTGGGTTTGCATGGTGTGAAGTGAAAGCTAAAAGCTGTTTTAGTTTACATTTCTCTTAACTATTAGTAATTTGGGTCATGTTTTCATGTGGATCTTGTAGTTTTCAAATCTTCTTTTGAAAATTATCTGTATCCTTTAATCATTTTTCTATCAGGGCATGTCCCTTCATGTGCTGTCTTTGTATAAAATTCCCCTTATATCTCACATTGGAATTTTATTCATAAATTGTAAGTAAAATTGTCTGGTTTATCTTTTACTTTATCTCTACCCCTTGTTTGGTTGAGAATATTCCCTCTTTCCATAGTTGTTAAAGGTGCTTGCTCCCATTCTCTTCTCATTTTTTTTGTGATGTGAATTTTTATATTAAGGTCATGTTTAGCTTTGTGTTTATTGTGGTATTTTGTGTAAGATGCTGGTCTAATCAGGATTTTGTAAAACTTGATGTCAATTTATCCCAATAGATTTTCTCAAAAAAAGGAACTACTCTCAGTAAGTTGTGTTCTTTGGTGTATGAGACACTGGACTATTATTGCCACTTGCTTCCCCCCCCCCCCATTTACCTACCTTATTGCTTTGATTCACTTTTCTGCTTTTTTTAACCGGTAGTATTAGTGACTACTGTTTTATAATATTTGTGAAGTCTGGTAATGCTATGCACTTTCATTCATCATTTTCCTTTTCATTCTTGTTTGTGCTTCCAAATAAATTCTGTTATTATCTTGTGAACTTCCAACAAATGTCCTTTCTATAATTAGACTGATATAGAACTATTGTTTAACCATGAGTGCTGGCCCATTTGAACACCATTTGTGCTTCACTTTATTTCTGTCATGAGTATTTTGTAGTTACATTTTTATGTCCTGTGTGTGTCAAGGTAGATTAAATACCTGATATAGATCAGATTTCTCTCATTGCTTCTTCCTGTTTTTGTTAGTAGTGTATAAAAATGCTGGTCATTTCAAGGGACTTTGCAGAATTTATTATGACACCTTCACCTTCAGGGCTTTTGATTCATTTTCCTTTATTGGGAAGTATTTGTCCTTTCAGTTATGCTTCTCTGCAAATGTTTGTTAATTTCTCACTCAGTAAGCTTTTTGTCTGTCTTCATGAATCACTTTCCTGAGTTTTCCTTTAGTGTCCTTGCTGAAAATGTGCTGCTTACTGCCAGTCCTTTGCCTTCTGAAAGCTCAGTGTTTGTGCCCCTCCCCCAGGGTTTGGCTTCCTTTCCTCAGTTCTCTCAGACCACCAGAGTTGGAAGAAGTCTGTTCCTTAGAGGATGAAAATGAGGAGTTGGGGCACCTCTCCTAGGAAACTGAATTGCCATTGTAGTTAGAAACCTATTCTCTGTTTTTTTTCAGTCTCTCTTTTAGGTTCTACCCTCTTTGCAATTGACTTTTTTCAGTCCTTAGGCTGTGCCCTTGGCACTAGTTATAAAGGGGTTAGTGAAAAGGTCTCCTAATATACTGCTGAGAGACTTGCTCTGAGAAATCTTTGCCTTTAGTCTGTTCTCCATTTTGGCTGCAGATGAGCTGTGGGAGAGTGTGAACCAGGTAGGAGAGAGTGTGGGGAAATGTCATGGGATCTCCATTCAGCAAAGGACAATAACCTCTGACAAACAGAAATTGAGTTAATTTTGAAGTCATTGCCTAAAATTTCTACTCGTGGGGTAGAGTAGGGTAGAGTCACAGTGATACCCCTGGCCAGTGTGCAGTTTGAGACATGAGAGGAGTCTAGTTATGAGCTCCAGTAAAAATTGAGTTATGAAATGATCTTTCCTTAATATTTTGGCAGAGAATACTTTGTAGTGGGTTGACTTTTTTTCTTTTTGTCATTGCTGAGTTTTCTGCATTTTGGAATTCTTGTGTTACGTGGTGGGGGTGCATGCAGGGTTACTTCTCACTGAATCCTCTTATTAGGAGTCCTTATTTTATTTTATTTCTGCACTGTTCTTCATGAGATGCCTGCCTCCACCATCCCACCTCCATACTTGTTATATTGTTTTGTGCCATTCATGAGACTCTTAAGTTGTTCCTTCTTCTCATTCTTTCCCTTATATTCTCCCTCTCAGTTTCTTTCTTTGTTTCCCTTTTGACTATTAATATAGTGGGATTCTGAAGGAACAATAATTCTCTTTCTCCCATTAGGATATAAGCACTTGATCACCATTTAATTCTTCCAAATTGCCCAAACTTGTTTACCTTATCCAGTTCCCCTTGAATCTTGCTTTGTGTTTCAAAGATACTACAGGCTCTAGTTTTCATAGAAGGAGTTCTTAAGAATAATTGATTCTATTAAACGTCCATTTGTTCCATCTGTATGATTATCTGAAGAATTGAAAACGAATATCCATTAGAAGGCAATGTAGAGGTGCATGATGGGTGTGAATAAGCTGCCACATATAACATATAAGAAACTCTGAAGAAGAACAAGAGTAAAGTATTTAATCAGGGAAATGTATGATTGAAAAAGTTGGGTTAGTCATGTGGTAAGGGCAAGGGATAACAGGGCAACCAGGTGATTTCACTGGTGACCTTGTAATGTCAGGAGTAACTGAGGAAGATCTCTAACATATTAGGTGAAATCTCTGTAGCAAATTTGTAGGACATGGACAACAGGTGTTGAAAAGAATAGGCGGGCATGGAGGGGTTGAGATCTGCATTGTTAGAGTGAGCATCCAAATTGAAGAGGTCATAATTCTTTTGAGTATTTGGGAGAATTTTATTCTATTAGATTCCATTCTAACCTATCGGTATCTTTTGGAATCTTGATGCTGTTATGCAGTGTGTAAACTATCCCTCTCAGATTTGTGTCATCTGCATATTTGATAAGCATGTCATCTATGTCTATGTAGGTTATTGAGAAAAATGAGAGCAGCATAGGATGAATGAATGAAAAAATATTCATTAAGTACTTAGCACATTCAAGGCATTGTACTAAGGTCTGGGGATCAAATAGAAAAGTAAGATATTCCCCTTTTTTTGGAGCTCTCATTCTTTTTTTTAAAAAGTTATTTAGCAAAAATCTATTTTCTCTCCCTTCTATGCCTCCTTTCTCATTTGGGGAAAAAAATAAAGAAAAATAAAACCTTTGTTACAAATACGCAAAGTTAAGCAAAACAAATTTCTGCATTGGCACTATCTCCCACTAAGTCCATCACTTCGCTGTCTAGACGTGGACAGTATGCTTCATCACCCATTCTCTGAGTGATGGTTGACCATTGTGTTGACCAATTCATGTTACTAATATTTTATGTTTATAGTCTGCTTGATATTAAACCAGTCCTGCATTCCTTGAAGAAATACAATTGGTAATGTGTAATCTTTTCAACACCACATTTGTATAACAGAAAAGAGATTGGAAAGGTCCCTTCTTTGTCTTTTTTTTTTTTTTACAGATAGTGTATGCAATATTGGAATTAATTGTTATTTGAATGTTTGATAAAATTTGATTGTAAATCCAACTGGGCCTAGAGTTAGTTTCCTCCCTTCCTCACTTTGAGTGTTCATTTATGACTTGTTCAATTTCTTTTTCTGATGTTGGATTATTAATATAATCTATTTCATCTTTTGTTAATCTGATTATTTTTTATTTTTTTAAGTATTCATCCATTTCTTCTATGTCATCACTTTTTCGGGCTTGTAATTGGGCAAAATAGTTTCTGATAGTTTCCTTTATTCTTTAATTGCTGTGAGTTCTGCTTTTTAAGTTTTTGATAAAATTTGGTTTTCCTTTTAAAATCAAATTAGCTATTTTATTCTTTTTTTTTAAAAGATCTTAGTTATATCAGTTCATTTTTTCAGTCTTTAATCTGATTTTTGGAGTTACTACTTTGTATTTTTTATATGTTTTCCTAAATTTTTTAGTTTCATGCCAAATTTATTGATTAGTTGTTTTTCTTTTGTTGATGAAAGCATTTAGATATATAAGTATTTCTCTTATCACTATTTTAGTTGCATTTTCTACTTTTTGGTGTGTTTTCTCATTATTGTAGTTTTCAGTGAGATTTCATACTGTTTCTACTATCTGTTCTTTTACCCACTGGTTCATATGATCTTCTGATCTTTTTTTTTTTCTGTTTCATTAAATTTTTCTAAGTGATCAGAAATCCACCTCTTTCTCACTCTTTTCTTTTCCTCCTCTCACACCCATTAAAAAAGAAATGAAAACAAAACTCTTGTACAAATATGCTTAAAGAAGCAAAAAATAAATGTCTGCAGTAGCCTTTTTTAAAATACAAAAACAAAAGCTGTCAATACAAATGTATTATTTTATGTAAAGTGTCCATATTAGTAATTTTGTACAAGAAGACTCAAAAGAAAAAAATGAAAGAAAGAAAGTGAAAAATAGCATGCTTCAGTCTGTATTCAATCAGTTATCAGTTCTTTCACTGGAGGCAGATAGTATGCTTCATTATTAGTCCTTTGGGATTGTCTTGGATCATTGTATTGCTGAGAAAAACTAAGTCATTCAAAGTTCTTCACTGAACAATATTGCTGTTAATTGTGTGCAGTGTTCTCCTGGTTCTTTTTACTTCACTATGCATCAGTTCATTTAATTCTTCCCAAGTTTTTCTGAAATCATTCTTTTTAGCACAGTAAAATTTCATTATAATTGTATACCACAGGTTGTTTAGCCATTCCCCAATTGATGGGTATCCCTTCGATTTCCAGTTCTTAGCCACCACAAAAAAGATCTGTTATAAATATTTCTGTACAAATAGGTCTTTTTCCTTTTTTTTTTTGAAGTCTTTGGGATATAAACCTAGCAGTGATATTGCTGGGTAAAAGGGTATGCACAATTTTATAGCCCTTTGGACATAGTTCCAGATTTCTCACCAGAATGGTTGGGTCAGTTCACAACTCCACCATTGTGCATTAGTGTCCCACTTTTCCCATGTCCCCTCCAAAATCCAACATTTTCCTTTGTTGTCATATTAGTCAATCTGATAGGTGTGAGGTGGTATCTCAGAGTTGTTTTAATTGGCATTTCTCTGATCAGTAGTGATTTAGAGCATTTTTTCATATGACTATAAATACCTTTAATTTCTTTGTCTGCAAACTGCCTGTTCATATCCTTTGACCATGTATCAATTGGAAAATGACTTGTACTTTTATAAATTTGACTCAGTTCTTTATATATTTGAGAAATCAGGCCTTTATCAGAGATACTTACTACAAATTTTTTGCAGTTTTTTGCTTTCCATCTAATTTTGGTTGCATTGGTTTTGTTTGTGGAAAACTTTTTTAATTTAATATAATCAAAATTATCTATTTACATTTTGTAATGCTCTCTATTTCTTAGATATAGAGATTCTATAAATTCTTCCCTTATCCATAAGTCTGACAGGTAAACTATTCCATGCTCTCTTAATTTGCTTATGTTGTCACCCTTTATGTGTAAATTATGTAACTATTTTGGCCTTCTCTTGCTATACATTGTAAGATATTGGTCTATACCTGGTTTCTGCTATACTGTTTTACAGTTTTCCTAACAGTTTTTGTGAAATAGTGAGTTTTTTTGTCATATTTTGTTTTCCCCCAGTTACATGTAGAAACAATTTTTAACATTCCTCTTGAAAACTTTTGAGTTCCATATTATCTCCTTTCTTCCCTCCCCTCCTCCACTCCCACACCCTGAGAAGAAAAGCTATTCGATATAGCTTATACATGTGTAGTCATGCAAAACATTTCTATATTAGTTGTACTGTTAAGGAAAACATGGACCAAAAAAAAAAACAAGAAAAATAAAGAAAGTTAAGAAAAAGTATGTTTCAATCTGTATTCAGACACCATCAATTCTTTCTCTGGGGTTGGATAGCATTTTTCATCATAAGTCCTTCAGAGTTGCTTGGATCACAGCTGATCATCTTACAGGATTGCTGTTACTTTGTACAAAGTACATTCACTTTGCATCAGCTCGTGTAAATCTTTCCAGGTTTTTCTGAGAGCGTCCTGCTCATCATTTCTTAGAGTACGATAGTATTACATCGTAATCACGTACCACAGTTTGTTCAATCATTCCCCAGTTGATGGTCATCCCCTCAATGCCCAATTCTTTGCCACCAGAAAAGAGCTGCTATAAATATTTTTGTGCATATAGGCCCTTTTCCTTTTTTTTTCTTTTTAAATCTCTCTTGGGATACAGACCTAGTAGTGGTATTGCTAGATCAAAGGGTGGGCATGGTTTTATAGCCCTTTAGGCATAGTTCCAAATTGCTCTACAGAATGGTTGAATCGGTTCACAACTCCACCAACAGGGTATCAATGTCTCATTTTTCCCATACCCCCTCCAAAACTTGTCATTTTTCTTTTCTGTCCTATTATCCAATCTATTAGGTATGAAGTAGTACCTCAGAATTGTTTTAATTTGCTTTTCTCCAATCAGTAGTGAGTTAGAACATTTTTTCATATGGCTATAGATAGCTTTGATTACTTCATCTGAAAACTTCATATCTTTTGATCATTTATCAATTGGAGAATGGCTCTTATTTTTATAAATTTGACTCAGTTCTCTATATGATTAAGAAATGAAGCCTTTAGCAGAGAAACTTGCTTCAAAATTTTTTTCATAGTTACTGTTGCTAACTCTATTTCTCTTCATCCTATTCCCTCCCTCCCTGCCATTTATTCTATTCTCTCTCTCCTTTCACCTTGTCCCTCTTCAAGAATGTTTTGCTTCTGACTACTCCCTCCCCTAATCTACTTTCCTTTCCATCACCAGCACCCCACCCTACCCCCGTTCTCTTATTCCCTTCCCCTACTACTTTCCTGTAGGGTAAGACATTTCTATACCCAATTGAGTTGTGTATGTTATTCCCTCTTTGAGTCAGTTCTGATGAGAGTAAGGTTCATTCATTTCCCCTCAACTCCCTTGTCTTCCCCTGCACTGTAACAGCTTTTTCTTTCCTCTTTTATTGAGATAATTTGCCCCTTTATATCTCTTCCTTTCTCTTTCTCCCAATACATTCCTCCCTCACCCCTTTTATTATTTTAGATATCCCTTCATATTCAACTCATATCTGTCTCTATATACTCCTTCTAAGTGTCCTAATAATAAGTTCATATAAATTACAAGTATCATCTTCCCAAGTAGGAATGTAAACAGTTTAGCATTATTAAGTCTTTCATGATATCCTTTTTCTGTTTATCTTTTTATGCTTCTCTTGAGTCTTGTATTTGAAAGTTAAATTTTCTTTTCAACTCTGTTCTTTTCTTCAGGAATGCTTGAAAGTCCTCTATTTCATTGAATATCTCAGTTTTAATGGGTAGATGGTTACTGTAAAGCTAGCTGCTTTTTTCCTCCAAAATATCAGATTCCAAGCCCTCTGATCCTTTAATGAAGAAGCTGCTAAATCTTGTATTTTGCTGACTATTGTTCCATTGTGATTCCACCCCCTGCTGTGAGGCTGGCTGTTGCTGCTCTTGGACCACTTCACTCCCACCCCAGTGAAACAGACCTTTCCTGACAGGCTGATAGGCTGCTTCCCTGTCCCTGGATCAATTTTGAGGTGGTTTTCTGCTTCTTTGGAGGGGAATATTTAGAGCTTACCTTGGTACACAGCTGTTTTTCTATACCAGATTTCTGCCATACTGCTTTCTAGTTTTTCTAATAGTTTTTGTTGAAGAGTGAGTTCTTCCTTCACTGTTTTTGTTCACTTGTTTTCAGTCTTGTCTGACTCTTTGTGACCCTATTTAGGGTTTTCTTGGCAAAGGTACTAGAGTGGTTTGTAGTTTGTTCCACACTCTGCCATCTTGGCACCAGAAGTCCTACAACAACCTTTTAAAAAAATGTTTTCATTTGCACCTTGAATTCATTACTTTTTTGTCTGGAGGTGAATAGCATATTTCATCATCAGTCCTCTGGAATTGTAGTTAACTGCTGCATTCAATCAATTAATCTATCAACATTTATTAAATGCCTACTATGTGCCAGGTACTGTGCTAAACACTGGGGATACAAAAAGAGGCAAAAGATAGCTTTTGCTTTAAGGAGCTTACAGTCTAATGGGGGAGACAACATGCAAACAAATATAAACAAAGCTAGCTATAGGCAAGAGAAATAGGAAATAATTAAGAGAGAGAAGACACTAGAATTAAGAAGGTTTAAGGAAGGCTTTTTATTGAAGGTTGTATTTTAGTTGGTACTTAAAGGAAGGCAGAGAGGTCAGTAGTTGGAGCATTCCGGTAATGGGGGACAGCCAGAGAGTATGCCCAGAGCCAATAGCCAGGAGGCCAGTGTAACTGGATCCAAGAGTACATATTGAGGAAGTAAGGTGTAAGAGAATCGGCATTCATCAAAGTTCTAAAATCTTTCAAAGTTGTTCATCTTTATACTGTTTTTACAGTATAAATTATTCTCCAAATTCTACTTCACTTTGTGTCAGTTCCTGTAAGTCTTCCCAAGGTTCTGTGATGCTATCCCTTCTGTCATTTCTTATAGCACTATTTTATTACAAGAGTATACCATAATTTGTTCTGCCATTTCCTAACTGATGGACACTTTCTTAATTTCTAGTTCTTTGCCACAAAAAAGCTTCTATAAATATTTTTGAACACATGGATTATTTTCTTCTCTTTCTTTCTGTCTTTCTTTCTTTCTTTGTTTCTTTGTTTCTTTGTTTCTTTCTTTGTTTCTTTTTGTTTCTTTGAGTAATAGACCTAGTAAGTGTTATCATTGAGTCAAAAGCTATGTACAATTTCGTAACTTTTTAGAAATAATTTCAAATTACTTTCCAGAATAAATGGACTGGTTCACTGCTCTACCTACGGTGCATTAATGTACCTGTACTTCCACAGCCCTGACAACATTTGTCATTATCCTTTTTCGTCAGCTTTGCTATGCCCAATATTATGGATTGAGGTGAAAGTTCAGAGTTGCTTTAATTTACACTCCTCTAATATTGATTTGGAGCTTTTTTTTTTAATTTGGCCATTGATATCTTGGACTTATTCCTCAGAAAAAGGATATCTCTTGATGATTAATTGAAGATCAGCTCTTATTCCTATAAATTTGAATCAGTTCCCTACATATCTTGGAAATGAGACTTTTATCAGAGAAACTCGGTACAAAGATTTTTTTTCCCCATGGTTACCTGCTTCCCTTCGAATTTCAGCTGCGTTGGTTTTGTTTATGCAAAACCTTTAAAATTTTAGGTAATCATAATTGTCTTCTACCTTTTTGTGATCCTCTCTATCTTTTGTTTGGTTTTGAACTCCTCTCCTATTAATAATTTCTTCCTTCTCTTTTTCTACTTTTTATATGATATATAAGCTACATGGTGCAGTGGATAGAGCACTGGGTCTAGATCAGAAAGACCTGAGTTCAAATCCTGCCTTAGATACTTGCTAGCTGTGTGACCCAGGGCAAGTCATGTAACCTTTGTTTGACTCAGTTTCTTCAATGATAAATTGAGGATAATAATAGGACTTACCTCTTAGGACTGTTGGAATTATCAAATGAGATAATATTTGTAAAGTACTTAGTACGGTTCCTGGCACATAGTAGGTGCTTAATAAATGCTTCTTTCCTTCTTTCCTAAATAATGTACCTGTTTAGAGCTTATCTTGGTACACAGTTAGCTGTTTTTCTATACCAAATTTCTGCTATACTCCTTTCTAGTTTTTTAAATAGTTTTTGTTGAAGAGTGAGTTCTTACTTCAGTGTTGTTGTTCACTTGTTTTCAGTCTTGTCTGACTCTTTGTGACCCTATTTGGGATTTTCTTGGCAAAGGTACTACAGTGGTTTGTAGTTTCTTCTCCACTTCATTTTATAGATGAGAAAACTGAGGCAAATGGAGTTAAGTGACTTGCCCAGGTTCACACACCTAGGCCAGATTTGAACTCAGGAAGATGAATTTTCCTGACTCCAGGCCTGGTACTCTATCCACTGTATCACTGAGCTGCCCTCTTACTTCAATAGCTGGGATATTTGATATTTTCATTTCTTCTCAACCCTTCTGCAACTCCTCCCTCACGTGAAGGGGAGCTGAGAACCTTGAGTCATATTTCATTGAAAAAAATGGAGACCTTTCATAGAAAGCTCCCTCTTCTCTGCAGTTCCTCATCCCACATCACTCAGATGCTTTTTGCCACAATCTTCTCAGTTTTACCCCTGTTTCACATGAAGAAGTAATCCTTCTTGCCAAGTCAGACCCCTCTGCATGCACAAGGGATCCTATGCCATACTCTCTTCTCCAGCAGATTGCCCCTGCTGTGATCCTTATTTTCTCACTAATATTCAGTCTTTCCCTGACTACCAGTTACTTCCTTATTGATCTATCCATATCTGCTGGCTGTTGTCTCATTTCTCTCCTCTCTTTTGTGACTGAACTGCTTGAGAAGACTGTCTTGTAATAAGTGCCACTGTTTCCTTTCCTTTTCACCTTCTTCTTGTCTCTTGTCTTCTGACCTCATATTCACCTGAAACTACTTTCTCTAAAGTTATCAGTGATCTCTTAATTGCCAAATCTAGTGGTAGTTTCTCAATTCTTATCCTTCTTGACTTCTCTGCAATCTTTGACCTATGTGATCATTCTTCTCCTTAATGATTTTTTGCCTTTTGGTTTGGATGACACTGCTTTTCTAGTTCTTTTCCTGTATGATGCTTCTCTATCTCCTTTCCTGGATCTTCATCCACTTCATGCCTGCTAAGTATGAAGGTCCACCAAAGCTCTATCCTAGGCCCTTTTATACTATTTCACTCGGTGATCTCATCAGCTCTCATGGTTTCAGTTATGCCAGAGGTGTTAATCTTGCTGCAAAACTGTGGAGTACCAGGTTAAAATGTAATTGGAAAATGTTTAACAAAATAAAAATATAGTAAAGCATAGATAATGTTAATTTGTGGTTTTCTAAATCAGTATGTAGCTTGCCGGGATCAGTTGCTATTTGAGTTTTACACCACTGATGCAGATGACTCTCAGATGTTTTTATCCAGCCCTGATCTCTCTTGACACTTCCTTTTAGATACCTTGAACTGGATGTCCCGTAGACATTTTAAATTCAGCATGTACAGAACTAACTTACTATTTTTTCTTCAAAGCCTCCCTTCTTCCTGACTTCTCCATTACTATAAAGGGTAACACCATCCTTCCAGTTACTAGGCAGTTTGGGTGAAATTGTTTACTCCTTGCAATCTGGGTGTCTTCCTTGACACTCTAGCCCTCTGTATCCAATTAGTTATCAAGTTTTGTTGTTTCTAGCTTAGAAATATCTCTTGGATATGGCTTCTTCTCTCCTTTAACACTGCCACTCCCCTAGAGCAGGTCCTCCTTGCCTCCTGGACTGGTCTTCTTGGCTCAAAATCCCCCATACCAAATCCATCTCTTTAACTCATTTGCCAAAGTGATCTTCTTAAAATGCAGGTCTGGAATTACCATACCCTCTTCCTTCAAAAAACTCTAATGGCTCCAGTGATTATCTCCAGGACCAAATATAAATTCTTTCTTTGATTTTTAAAGCCTTTCATATTCTGGTCTCTTTCTACCTTCTTACACTTTACTTCCTTCCATGTAGTAACACTGGCTCTTACTCACATAGGACACCCCATCTCCTGTCTCTGGGCATTTTCACTGGCTGCCCCTCATGCCTGAAATGCTCTTCCTCCTCACTCCAAGCTCATGGCCCTGCCTTCCTTCAAGTCTCAGCTAAAGTCCCACCTTCCTTACATAAGATGCCTTTCTCCATTCTCCTTAACTTTAACACGTTTGCTCTGAGACTACCCTCGGTTTATCCTACTGTATCTTGTTTTTACATAGTTGTTTGCATGTTGTTTTTCCCATTAGATTGTAAATTACTTGAGAGCAGGGACTATTTTTTGGCTTTCTTTGCAACCTTAGTGCCTAGCGCAGTGCATAGAAGACAACAGTTAGTAAAGGATGGTTGGTTGTTGTCCTTCGTTCTTGAAGAGGACCAAAAAGACATCACTGTAGAGTCAGATTACAGCATGTCTGACTGTGGCTGAGACCAGTATGAGCTCAGAATGCTCTCCTGCAGGTTGGACACAAATTGTCCATGTGAACATTTGGAGTGGAGTCTCTAAATCTGCTCATCTCCTGTTTCTTTTGAACTGCTTCAATTCTGCTTTGCTCATAGAGCACATTATTTTCATAGTTGACTGTCCTGCTTTTCTATTTTCATTCTTTGACACATATTCTCCTCTTTGGCATCTCGGAAATCAATTCCTGAGTGCTTTAAAAACTTTTTTTGTCTGAAACACAGATTTTTTCCCTATGTACTGTTTTAATTTCATCTTTTGTTACATTGGGTGTTGATTGGCATTTCCAGTATTGCCACTGGTGAGAATGAATAGATTGTCCTCGAATACTGGCAGATCTATTCCATTTCATGTCTCTGTTTTTGTTTAAGTTTAATTCTTCAGGATAGTCTACATCAGCTGTGTCTTTAGCTAAGTTCTCTGCAGACTCATTTGCTGCCTTTTCCCCTCTCTCTTCTGTAGCAGTACTGCATGTAATCTTTTGCAATTGTGTTTTGCAAATGAGCTTGCACTCTAAGGCTGCCTTTTATTTTGTCAAGGAGATCAAATATTTCCTTGCTGGAATGGTTTCTGACCACTTTCTGCTGCCTCATTGTGGTAATTGGTTAAACTTCTCCAAGCAATGTCTTTACTTTGTTCATTTCCATTTTTTGGCAATTTGTTTAAATGAGCTGGCTTCAGTAATAGCAAACGGTATTCTTTCCTCTTCTTGATCTTGTACACACAGGATCCTTTTCTTATCTTTTAATTAGGTATTGATTTTGACCTTTGCTCTAAGCAGTGGATGATCTGATTGCATACAGACCTTTGATTCTGAAAGGACTACTATATTGCTAAATTTTTATGATGTTCCTGCAGTAAAAAGCCTTGGATAGTATAGAACAGCTAGATGAAAGACAGGAAGATCTGGGTTCTTCTAGTTCCCCTCTGACATACTGGGGGGAGGGGAAGGGGACTTTACTTGTGAGCACCTCATGCAGCTTCCTACAATTATAAATTAGACACCGGTTGCCCTTGTACTTTGGTAGATGATGTTCCCTTTGTGGAAACTACTCACATCCATGAAAGCATAGGTCCAGACCTAAAAAAAAAAAGACTTAGAAAAATGATCTGTTTTATCTATTTTTTTAAGAAAACAGATTGATCAGGTCAGAACAGCAAGTAGATTAATTCCTTGAGGCCTAGGTTAGGCAACTAGATAAGGCTGAGTAATGTCTTTGGGAGGTGCATTCAGGGAATCATTCAATTTCCATGATTTCTCGCTCCAAATCTAACCCTGTTGAGCTTCTTCCCTAGGTAGTAGGTGTAACCATCAGAGTTAGGCATTAATAAGTAGGGGAAGCGAGGAGAGTTCCCTCATTCTTTTTGGAGAGATGAATTTGGGACATGGAGAGGTAGGTAGCAGGGTGCTCTTAGCATCCCAAATTGGAATTTGGAATTCATTTTCCCATAGAAACATCTGTTGCACATGGTATTTAGAGTTATATTGTTATTACAGTCTTATAGTATTTATTGTAGTATAGCCAAACTTTTTGGTCTCAGGTCACCTTTACATTTAAAAAAAGAATTGAGAACCTTAGCCAAAGAGATTTTGTTTATATGTGGGTTATGTTAATGGTATTTACCACATTTGGAATTAAATGTCATAGCATTATTATGAAAATAGTTTTGAACTTCTGGCTATATCCCCTGAAAGGTTCTCAGAGATTCCCCAGGGGTCCCCAGCCCACACTTTAAGAATTACTGGTCTAGTATATTCCAGAGAACAACCACATAGAAAACTTTTCTTCCTTCTTTCCCCTTCCCCCATATCTTCCTCCCCCTCCAGTGTGTGTGAAGTGAGAAGCAACTGTCTTACCAATGATCTTTTGGAGTGTAACCTGATTTGTAAATTGGGGACTGATCTGTTGTAATACCTCCAAAAGTTGAATAGGTTAATAAATTAAGTGAGTCCTAGAATAACATCAGTGGGAGTTTCATAGTGAATTTAAAGGTAGTGTTTTATTTTTAAAGTTGATGGATGCAAGGAGAAAATAGTTAATTGTTCCTCTGTAACTGACACATTATTTGTTTCTTACTTGGTTTTGTCTAGGTTGATGCATTTTCTATAATGTTTGAAAATATTCTTTCCCTAGGTAATTTCTTTTCTGGCTGCAGTACTGTAAAAAAGGCACACGAGAGGATATTGAAAATAATATGCCAGAGTTTTTGTTAAAGAATATGAAAAAGGAATCTTCCACTTGTACTCCAAAGAAGGTAAAATGTACAGAAATCCTTAATTCATTGATAACTGTCTTCATAAAATAGTCAACATAAGTTTTAATATTTACAACTAGTTAGATTATTTTGAAAACAGCATTTTAAGGAAAGAATCAAAACATTTATTTCATAGACTTTAGCTATCTATGATCTACCAAATATGGCCTAATTTTAAGGAAGACAATATGTTTTTAAGGTATGTTGTTATTTTAAAAAATATTCATGTACTAGGTTGGTATTGACAATTATGTGTATGTTGTCAAAGTATAGGTTAATATAAGATGTACCCACTAAAGAATATTTGAGCATTTGACCATTGTGTAGGTGTGTTTTGTGAATGAAAGGAAGAAAATTAGTTATATTTTCTTTGTACTATTATTATTTTAAAGTATTTCTGAAATTCTTTATTTCCAAATATATTCCTCTTCCTTCTCCTCCCTAGCCTTTCATATTTTATAATAAAGAATAAAAAAAGAAAGAGGAATGAAAAGCAGTTCAGCAAAAATATCTAATTCACCTGCTGAATTTGATAAGCAATATTCCACATCCTTAAAGAAAGGGGAGAGGTTCTTTTTCTTATCTTTACTTCAGGGTTAAGCTTAGTTATGATTGCAATGTTCAGTTCTATTTTTCTTTCCATTTACATTATTGTCGTCATTGTGTATGGTTTTTCTTCACTTTGCATCAGTTCATGTAAATCTTGCTAAGATTTTCTGAAATTCTTTGTATTCATTATTTCTTTTCTATATCTTTTTTTTTTTTGGTGAAGTAATTGTGGTTAAGTGACTTTCTCAGAGTCTTGCGACTAGTAAGTATTATGTGTCTGAGGCCGAATATCAACTCATGTCCTCCTGACTTCAGGGCCAGTGCTCTGTGCACTGCGCCACCTAGCTGCCCCCACATATTCATTATTTTTTATGGTGTGCCATTAGTTCGTGTACCACAATTTGTTTAACTATCAGTTATATTTTCATATGACATTAGGTTGTAGATATTGTTCATGTAGATGATTTCATGATATTAAAACTGAGTCAATAAACTATGTGTAGTAAATATTTGATAGCAAATTCTAATGCAGAGAGCATTGAAAAAGCTATAAGGACAACCATTCTAGGCTCTAAATTGTTACTGCCTATAATACTTTAGGTTCTGGGTACGGCATTTAAGGACATCATTATCAACGAAGGGCACATAGGAAGGTAATCAAATGGTGAAGGATCTTGACATCATGCCCATTAATGAGTGGGTTAGATTCAAATACATAGAGAGGAAAAAGGAGGATATGTCATAAGGGGGTAACAGAGTAAGCAAATGTACTGAGATTTTTGGCAAAAAATCTTTGTTATCACATATCTCTGATATAGATAATCTCTGATACGGATATACATACACATAAGCACAGACATCATATATATGCATAATTACACATGCACGTACAGATGGGTATATATGGAACTAACACAAACATATAAGACCAAAAACCATTCCTTGAAGGGTAAGTGGCTAAATAAAGGATATGAACAAATAGTTATCAAAAAAATTACAAACTGTTAGCCATATGGAATATTGCTATAGATCACTGATAATAAGAATAATGCAAATCAAAAAAAATTCCAAAGTTTCACCTCAAATCCAGGAAATTGCCAAGATGACAAAAGATAGGAATAGTCAGTGTTAGTGTGGTTGTAGAAAAATACATTCTTGATATGAATTGGTCCAAACATTTTGGAAAATTGTTTGGAATTATGTGAAGAAAATGAGTAAAGTATCCATATCCTTTGAACCAGAGATCTGACTACTAGAAAGATCAGTGATAAAAAGAACAGTCTCATATATACCAAATTACTTATGGTAGCACTTTTTGTATTTGCAAAGAATTGGAAACAAAGTAGGAGTCCATTGATTGGGAAATGTTTCAACAAATACACAAGAAGTTAATTTTATGGAATATTGCTGTACTATTGAGTACAAAGAATAGAGAAATGTTTGGACTTATGCAAAGTGAAGTAAACAGAATGAGGGAAGCAATATATATATATAATGACTACAAACATGTAAATGGAAGAACAGCAATAACAAGACAATTAAAAGTGAATGGGCTATAATTATAATAGCCAAGACTGACCCTCAGAAGAGAAATGAGAATCCCTATCTCTTGTATTTTTGCAAAGGCATAGTAATAGGAATCTATAATACTGCATGTGGTGTTGGTTGATGTATTAGTTTTTCTGAACCATTTTATCCTTTCTTTGAATTCTTTGCTAGAAGAGTTAGGTTTCTGGGGTGGGAGCTATATATATGGGAGATTATGGTGTTATAAAAACAAATGATATCACTAAAATTTTTAAATGGTGTGTTTGCCTCTGTAACATTTAGAAATAAGAAGTGTGGTTTTATCAGCCTGTACGAATCAATTACTTTTGCTTTGTTAAAAAAAATTAGATCGTATATTTATGCAGCAGGTATAGTTATAAAGACATTCTGAAAAATTAACTTTAGGGCTCCTTATAAACAAAATCATTCTTGCAATAAATTGAACATTATAAATTAAGGAATGGTGGTTTAGAGTATGTGTGTATGAGATATGATACATCTCTGTGCACATTTGAGAACTTTTCAAGTGTGAATAAATCATCTGAGAATGTATAAAATAGATGTTTTGTGCCAAGAATAAATTCCTAAAGTAAAAAGACATGAAGTATGCCTTTCACATATTGATACTTGGAAAAGCTCCTAAATTTGAGGCCCTTCATTTTGGGATGGGGTTCAGTGGTCATGAAAATGAAACATAGTAAATTCATTTAAAAATCCTCATTTGTGTCTTAAATGTCAATCCCTTAAGGATTTCAAGCATGTTTTTCAGCAATAAAGTGGAGGAAGACTGGTTTCACACTGTTGAGGGAAGGCAAGTAGCATATGTAGGAATGCAAGCCATGGTTGAAAAGAAATCTTTTAAAAATATTTGGTATAAAATTTTTGTTAATTGAAAATTCTAAATGGAGCTCCCTGTATTCTTAATACCAGAGTAAAAGTTGCCAGTTATGCATTACTCTCCCTGAAATGAGAAAATTAACAACATTGACTCTATTTTAAGTTTGTTGGTGTAATAAAAGTGAATATGAGTATAAGTGCAATATTGTAGACTTCTCAGAAACAGAAAGTAAGCAAGCAAGATTTTAATCAGTCTACACTTTTATCTCCTAAAGATACCCTTCTGACTTTCCAAACTTAATTCTATACTTCCTAGACAAATTTGTACTTCTAAGTACAATCACTGCCCTATTTTGTTCCTGCACATTTAATCATTTTGGTACTGTCATCTGAATAGGGGTGGGGAACCTATGTTTTGGAGGCCACATATGGCCCGCCAGGTTCTCAAGTGTGGCCCTTTGACTGAATCCGAACTTCACAGAACAAATCCCTTTAATAAAAGGATTTGTTTGGTAAAACTTGGACTCAGTCAAAAGACTGCCCCTCAAGGACCTAGGAGGCCACATGTGGCCTTGAGGCCACAGGGTCTCCGTCCCTGATTCTGACAGTCCTCTTTTTTTCATTTTGTTTATCCAGATATTATTCATTTATCATCAATTCCCATTTTTTTATGATGGCTCTAACTCACAAATTTATCACTTTCCTAAAGACTCATAACACTTAATTTTGTGTTCCATAACCTATTATTTACAAATTTTCTTGTGAAGTCTTGTTTATTAATAGTAGCTAACAGTCTTGTATTACTTTGTGGATTTCAGAGCACTTTATGTACATTTTTTCATTAGATCCTTTTAACAACTGTGTGAGGTAGATACTTAAAGCTATTCTTATTATTTTATAGATTTGGAAATGGACTTAAAAAGGTTAATTAAGTTGTCCACAGTCACACGGCTAATGTGCCAGTGGCAATATCTGAATTCAGGTTCCTCTTCTGATGCCACATCTAACACTCTTTCAGCTACTCCATGTTCCCTCTCATATCATTATTCATTTCTTGCATTATTTTAAACTTTTCATCCACATATATCATGGATTTTCTGTGTGTCCCTGATAGTGACTAGGATGTAGCACAGTGCTATGCATATAATTAGTATCTAAGAAATATTTCATAGAATAATAAAGTTTAGAGTTGGAAGGGATCTTTGAGATCTCTTATTGTAAAGATAAGGAAATTGAGACCAAAATAACAATATAAAATTCATACATTTAGTCTTCCCTGGACCTAAAATGATGCTAATTTTGCAAAACTTTCCTAGGAGATACACATATACTAAACACATTGAACTTTTCTAATCAAGATACCTTTTTCAATGCATATCATTCATGTCATTGTGCCAGTTAATGTAGACCTTCTAATTCTGGGATTCATGGACTCCTAAGGGGTCTGTGCATAGACTTCAGTGGGTATATGACCTTGGATGGGAAAAAATGATGTATATATACATACACACACATATGTATATATATACACACACACACATACATACATATATATGTTCATTTATATCTAAGTGAAATTTAGTATTTCATTCAGTTGTGAAGGAAGGCAACAAAGGTTATTCTGAGAACAGGTCCAAAGTCTTCATCGGACTGTCCCACTGATCCACAACACAAAAAAGGTTAAAGACCCCTGTATGAATGCTGGATTGTAACTAAAAGAGTATTTCTCTCTGAAGACCTAGGCCAGCTTTCATTTAAATATAATATGGTTTAAAGAAAATTAGGTGATGTTTAATTAGCATTCTTTGTAAGCTTTGGTTCCAGTATAAGGGTCATTGTTTTTTGCTTGATGGGATTTTAATTTTGTTTATAAGTCATTTTAAGCAATGCATATTTTAATAAATTAATATTTGAAGGCAACTCCAACTTTTTAAAAAATCACTCCACTGGTATTGAGTTGGGAAAGACCACCAAAATTGCTCAGTGAGTAACTGATGCAACATTCATATGTGTGCTTTCCATTTTACTCTTTGGTATCATTTACTTAAAAAAAATTTTAAAAATTAAATATTAAAATAAAATATTCATACTATAACAGTAAACACTTCAGATTCTTTCTTCCCTTTTACTTGTAGTGGAATTTCCCTAATCGTTCTGTTATACTTTACTATAAAGATAAGTTGCTGAACTTTTAAATTTGCATGATTTCTAAGTACTAGTAATGTTAGTAACCCCCAAAAAGTTAAAGAAATCTTGTTCCCACCTTAAAAAATTAAAATCCTTTTGGATTCTTGGGTCTAATGCTACTGGTACTTTCAGATTGATAGGAACCTTTTTATGATGGCCTCCAAAATTTACATCTGTCAGCTATGTGCTCAGATGGAATTTGAATACAATATTTTTTACCATAATAGCTATGATTTTTATGTTACCTCACTGTGTTAACTCATTTGATCCTACCAAGACCCTGTGAGGTAGATACTCAAGTATCATCCTCAGTTTATGAATGAGGAAACTGAGACATAGAGATTTAGTGAGTCATCTAAAATCACTTAACTCACATAATTCTCATCTCTGTATAAATATTAAAAGGGAGGAAAAAAACCCTTCAAAAATAGGTTTTGTGTTGAGCTCTTTAACTTTATATTTCAAGACAGGAATAAAAGAAGGTCAAGGAATAATAATCTTTGGGCCAGCAGACAAAATATGTTTAGTAGTGACCAACCTTAAATGATTGGCAATGAAGTGAGAAGAAAGAACTATCATTGATTTAGTCATTCTCTTTTTCTGCAAATTTTCCCTTCCCCACTTTCCTGTGGAGGTAGGGGAGGGATATATATCACATTTATTTCTATCCTAACAAACATTATCCAGCCTCAGCATTTTGGGTTAGAGGTGACGTTAACCTGTGGTTAGTAATATTCTTTCACTTCTTATTAAATTGTACCCTGTCAGTGTATATAATGAGTGCCTATCTTTACGTAGGAATAGGATTGACATTGAAAAATTTATAGATAATCCTTAAATTTACCAGACAATGAGTCAGTGGGAGGAATAGAAAGTAGATTGATAAAAATGCTGAAAACAAAATTAGATTATCTCAAATTAGACAAGAATTTGGGTACTTACTAAAGGGGAAGGGAGTCAGCCTCCTCTCTTCCCTGCCCCCCCCCCAAAAAAAAAGACTTCTCAGCAGTTAAGTGAAGGGTTTGGTATTTATTTTTGTTAAATTTCATATTGTGGGTTTCAACTCATCATTCTACCTTGCTGAGATAATTGAAAGTCTTGATTCTGGCATCCATTGCTTTAGCTATTCCTTTCAAATTTGTGTCATCAGAAAGTTTGATAAGCATGCTTTCTGTGTCTTCATCTAAGTTGAAACAATCAGAGTCTAGTACAGAGCCCAGCAACGTGTTAGTAGGTAGAGTAGAAAACATATGGGGTTGTTGTTCTTGTTCATCCTTTCTTTAAGAGGGTGAGTTGGGGTTGTAGAGAAACAAGTTTACTCGAATTACTGCTGGAATTGCAGACCTGTCTAGTTTGTATGTATTCTGCTGGTCCTGCTTTTTTTCATTTGGGATTATTTTCTAAAAGGTTTTCTTCATATGGCCTTATGGTCTTCATTCTTTACCTTAATTACATTATAAGCTATATTAACGTGACATTATCTTACTCATTTAGGCTGATTCCTATTTTTTAAAATTAGAAATATAATTATTATGAACATCTCACTGTGTCACCTATTTAGTCAACTCCAGTGAGCTTCCTGTTGGGCTGTAGGATAAAATATAATTTCTTTTGTTTAGCTTTTAAAGCTCTTTACAACTTGGCCCGAAGCTGTCTTTACTGCTTCTTTGGTTATTACTCCTCCTCCCACACTCTGTTCCGGCCAAGCTGTTTTCTCTTTCTTCTTCACACATAGTACTCCATCTCCTCTCTGTTTGTCTGAACTGACCATCCAGCATGCTTGAAATGAACTCCCTCCTTTCCTCTATCTCTTTCCTCCTTTAAGATTTCATTCTTTGTAGTTGAATGTTCAGTAGCCAGTACTTTGCCTGTCATGTAGCAGGTGCATACTCAGTGCTTGTTGATTGCGTGATCAGTTCTCATCTTTATTTTTTTTTCTTCGATAGGACTCAGAAACAGCCCTGGGAGGTCACTGTCCTATTCTTTTAATTTTACTGCTTCTTGGGAGATTGTAAAGGTGGAAAAATCATTTTTTTTTAAAGCTATGTAAAAGTATTATGATGTAGGCTCATCAGACAGGACAATAGGGAGGTCGTGTACCTCGTTCTATTTCCACATAACTTTATTCTGCTAGGTCTCTTTATTTTGAAAGCGTTTTATTCCATGTGGCTTGGAGATTATGTGTATTTGCTGTTGTTAACATCTATTAAAACCATTGTTTTTACATTTCACTGCTAGATCCAGGCAATTGTGGGCATTAATTTAGTTTATGATAGTTTATTGGTTGAGTTCTTTAGCAAAATATGCTGAAAATATGCAGCAAAATATTTATACCTATTTATTTGTAGGAGATTGGTTGTCTCTTGGCCCATGAAAGTGAAATTCTGATGTATAATTCTAGACATCAGGCTAGTCCTTGTAAATATTCTTTAGGTGCTAAATTTTTACAGCTTGCAGTGATATGTTACAGAATTTCTATTATTTCCTTGCACAATCTAAGTCCAAGCTCCTTAAAGAAAACCCTTCTGTAATTTCTTGTCAGCACAGTCTCTGACACATAATAAGCATTTGATAAATGCTTGTTGATTGACTTGTTGACTGACTGGCAATGACCTGACTCTAAATTGTTACCATAAACCTTTGTATCTTCATAACCAAATTCGCATGAGTCAGCCATTTGTTTGTCATTTGTTTTTCAACATATGATTGACTGAGTTCATGCAGATGTTGCCTTTGGAAAGCCCTTTGATTCTGTTCCATTCTTGAATCTTAACCATTTCCTAGGCTACGTTTGGAGGTCAATCACTTTCAGTTACTTGTGACAAATTCCAATGTCATTTACCTGTTATCAGCCTTAACTGTTGCTTGATGGAGTGATATCTACTTGTTTGAAAATATTTTTGTTGGTTTTTAACTTTTTTTTTATATGCTCTAAGAATGTCTGTTAATCTTCTTGCTCCTTTTTTTGATAGGTAGAGGATGTAGAAGTGCTAATATTGCCTGGGTTTTTTGTTGAGATGCTTCTCAAATCTGCCATATAGGAATCTCAAAGCAGAAGCCTCAGGCTGGCATCACTAGTTCTATCCTACTCACTAGGGACTGAGAGATGTCCCAAGAAAAAGTCTGCTATTTTTCCAACTTGTCCCCTCCATGCCTATCTGTCCCCAAAACAAGGTAATAAAATATGCTGCTTCATAACCAAAATGTTTGCAGCAACTTGGATTTTGCTTCAGCTACAAAGAGAG
This sequence comes from Phascolarctos cinereus, assembly GCF_003287225.1. Taxonomy (NCBI): domain Eukaryota; kingdom Metazoa; phylum Chordata; class Mammalia; order Diprotodontia; family Phascolarctidae; genus Phascolarctos; species Phascolarctos cinereus. The sequence goes on from NW_027555847.1 coordinate 255,130,202, forward strand.
CAAGGTTAATCAGAGATAAATATAAATGCACATTAGGTCAGAAAGCTGATCTAAATGTTAGGAATTTTCCAAACTCTGGGGCTTGGAGTGATTATGCTTGTACTCCTAACTTTTCATCTAAAATAAACTTTCTAAAGCCCTAGAGGCAGGAACCATATGGACATTAGGGGCCATTATTTTGCACAATGAACTAATTATTATAACAGTGCTATGTGTATAAATCCTGAAATGTTTTATATCTTCTGTAAAATATTGTGGGAGAATTTCTGGCCATCTCTAGTCATGCTGTTCTTACTGGTCTACATTAAGTCCAGCATTTATTTCTCTGCCTTCCCCATTAGAAAATTCTCTTTACACCTTGAACCACCCTGGGCTTTGATAGATAAACTTTGGCCATATTTTGCGTGGTTCCAGGTATTCATGTGCTTCCCCCTCCACCTTCTAATTCCTCTTTCTTTATGTATTGATTGTCTTACTCCATTAAAATATAAGCTCCTTGGGAGCAGGGTATCCCCAGTTTAGTACAGTACCTGTATGTTAGTAAATACTTAACAAATTCATTTTCCTCTCTCTCTCTCTCTCTCTCTCTCTCTCTCTCTCTCTCTCTCTCTCTCTCTCTCTCTCTCTCTCTCTCTCTCTCTGTCTCTGTCTCTCACAGATTCCAGATTTTTAAAAAATTTCTTAGGTTCAGTATTGTTCTATTTAGATTTCTGCCGTCAGACTCAAAAAGAGCTTTTCAAAATTCCAGTCCAAGTATGCCCATCTTTTCAAAATTATTTGAGCCACACATTGTCATTTTTTTGGTCATTTATTTCCCTTCTGGACTTTGCATTATGTGGATTTTCTTCTTAAAACTTTTTTTTACATTTAAAAAATATAAATTTAATTAAAACCAAAAAAAAGAGACATTTTTATACACAAAGTAGAACAGAAAAAGAGGATTATATGTGAAGCTATGAATTTCTATTACCTATTACTTGCTTTAAAAAGAAGGCATGTAACAAATTGGACATTTTACTTTCAAAGCTTTCTGGCTTTTTTGTTTGCCTTTGAACTTCCTTCTATTCTCTGTGTATTAAGTATGGATTTTTCAATGCCTTTTGATTCTTCAGCATTTTTTCTTTTCAAATATAAAGAACTCAATTCTTGCCTTTTTGGCCATTCTGACCTTAGAATTAAGGTATTATGCTTATCCTGTGTTGATCTATAATATATTATTGTGTAATGTGAAGTTGAGGGTATCATGCACAAAAAGCAGTATGAAGTCTCTGCCTCTATCTAGTAAGATCTGTTTCCAGTTTTGTTATGGTGTATTACTGGCACATGATGCAAGCATTTCTATCTTTCATAGGGCCTCATGGTTTGACAGCTTTAGTGGTTAGTGCTATCTGCACAGAAACAGATGAGGTATTGGAATTTTTTATTTTTCCCAGTATGTCTTGTCCTGCCTTTTTGTGGTACCAAAATATGAAGGAACTTTGTTGTCATCCATGTTAAACTCATTATCATAATAGTTTTGAGTAGAGCCAGCCTGCAATCCTGTGCAGCACCAGCTCTTTCTTAGAATTCTGAGAGTAATTGTATTATACTGCCTGGGTTGTTAACCCAGTCATTGTTATTACCAAAGCCCAATTAGCCAGACCTCTATTGTTACTGTAGCAGTGTCATGACACATAGCTTCACTAGGTATCTTTGTGTCTGGTATTCTTTTATTTAGCTGTTCTTTGTGGTATTTTTTTACTTAGCTGTTCCTTCCCTGCCCCTACTTTCTGTACTTACACCTTATATTATGAATCATGGGTTGGACCCTGAAGGCATCATCATTACTATTATTATTATTATTATTGTTGTTGTTGTTGTTGTTGTTGTTGTTGTTGTTACTTTGTTCCCTATTAATGGAGTTAAAAGAGAAATGGTCTGAGGACAAACTGCTTTCTTGCTATTCTTGTATATTTAATGTTCTGCCTACTCTTGCACAGTGGATAAAATGACTTTTATAATCAAATAATAGTATTGAATGTAAGCACATCTATAGACTCAATTAAAATAACTTCAGAACTACTATAATAGCAGATAGGGTGGCAGAGATATCTTGTTCTTTGTGAGCTTGAGTTGAATGAAACATTGTTTCTTAAAACATTGAAAGAAACATTGTTCCTCCTGAGAGAAATTAACATTGTGCTATTCTATTAATAACTCATTATTAATTTGTGATAAACACTTTTTTCCCTTTACTTTCTGTTAAAACCCAACTCCTGGAAGAAAGTCAGTCAGCATGGCTGAGTGATAATGTTTATTTTTGGGTGGGGCTCCTCCCAGCTGGAATACCTAATTTCTGTTTAGAGTATAAACAGAATGCAGTCTGGGGGAGCCTTTGCTGGAGGAGCTTGTCCTTGGTCTCATTCCTTAGAGTTCAGAGCAGCCCAGCTTATGGAAAAAACTAGCTAAAGAGGTCCAGATGAAGATGGCTTCCCCTTGCCCAGAAGCCTTGAGATTACTCAGTTTCGTAATCAAGCTAAGTTCTCAGCAGGAGAAGCTGAAGACTTTTAGCCCACCTTCTTATTAAATGTCCACCGTTCAGGACTGAGTTTCATTTGTCAGAGGAGTTCTCTTTGAGAAGGGATGTAAGGTGGTTCAGGGTCTCCCTTGGCATCTTTGGTACCTGAGGGAAACCACTGACCAACAATTTATTGATTGCCAGTTAGCCTAGTTAATAATTGATTATTAATTACCCAGAAACTCTGTCCCTTGGGGTTTTCATTCATCTCATAACTTCAGTTTGTTCTGGTAAAGTTCTTGTAAGTTTTGCATTCTTTGTAATTTGGCGGTTATAAATTATTTGGCATGATTGTATCTTAACAAATATCATTCTTAAATCTTAATGGATCTGTTATTTTGTGGTAGTGATATGTTTTGCACAGTAGTTATGTTTGTGTTTAGTTTTCAGTGATGTTTGGAGCTTTGCATTTGTAGTATGGGGATTTGTTGGTCATCATTTTATTTAAAAAAATAATGAGCTTGTGGTGTATAATTCTAACCACCTGATAGTTTCTTTCTAGGTTATTTGCTAGACCAGGAATTCCCAAATTTTTCTTGGGTTCCCATAGCCCATTGCTTTCAGGAAGCATTCCCATTCAATATGAAAAGAAATAAATTCTGGAGTTTGCTATGCTTATGTACATAAAAATAGATTATTTTTCATAAAGAAAACTTGATTTGATACAATAAAATGTAGTTATTAATGAAATATTCTCCAGTCCTCCTTTTCAAGAAGATCATGTCACCTAGGGATATATGTACCCTAGGTTGGTAATCCTGTGCTGGATGTTAGATTTTTACAACCTGAAGTGGTATGTTGCATACTTTCCAATACTTTTTTTTAAAACATAATCTTCATTTATCAGGAAGTAATTTCTGGAGGCAGTGGCTTGATATTGAATTATTATTAAAAACCCAAGTTTTTAATGTTACATAACTTAGCTATTAGCTTGATTCTTCCTTGTTGACGTATTGTTGGTTGCATTCATGTAGCTATCATCCATTGAATGCCTTTTGATCCCAGTCTTGGATCATTGCTGTTTCATAGACTTCATCCAGAGATAAATCACACTTTTGGTTATATATAGATTATGATTTGACAAATCCAATGGCAGCTATAGAAAGATTAATACTTTCTAGTCAAAAGCCTAGTCAGAAGTCAAAAAAGGGAGAAGAAAAGTAATATATGTTCTCAGAGCATGTAATAAGCAGGTTAAAAGTTTACAGAAATATTTGTAATAAACAGACTTCACTTCATAAGGGAAAAAGATAGGCTCACAATGGGCCTTTTTGATTAGGAAGTACTAACCTTCCAAGATTCCCTGCTGTCATGAGCACTGAGTTTTATTAATTTTCTATGTGTTTTTTTGTTTATCTGTCTCCTAGATCCTTTTTCATTCATTTTATCATATCTAAAGTATATGCTGTCTAGTATTTCATAGGTGTTAATTGTTAAATATATTTTCCCCATTAAACTTTAACTTTAGGATGCCACTAAGTCTCTTAACATTTAACCACAGCTTTCTCTTTGATAACCTTGTGATGGAAGTGTCTTGCCTGGAGAAGACCAAATAAATTTCATCTTCATCCATTGATTCAGTTTGGCCTTTAGATTCAAACTCAGAGCCTCAGTCTTGATAAAGTCTCACTTGGTGTACATTAAAAATGTTATACTTTTCAAATCCAAATGCCATTTTGACATCAGTAGAGGGAGTGTCTGTGGGCTAGCTGTTTAATGTGCTTTTTAGTGGAACTGCATAACTTAACGTCATCCAGGTATACTAGATGATTAATAATAATACTAATAATGAACAAATAAATAAAATTAATAAGATGTTTTGATTATAATTCCCATTTTGATTTGAGAGTCCTATTCAGTTCTATTCAGGAGAGATGCTAATGGATATAATGCTGTGCATAGCTGGAGGAGCTCAAACTGTTTCATTGGAAGTTGCCATTTTTAATATCAATTTGTATATGATTATATTGTTGATATATTTTAAGTAGAGAAAAATTTTCGATGTGGACGTCAAATACCCTAGAGGGAGTTGAAGATACCATTAACAAAAAGTCATATGAAGCCCATTGCTCCATATGGTAAAATCTGTTTTGAGTAAGGTTATGATGTAGTGCTACCACATAATCAAGTCATTTCTAGTTTCAGTCCATTTCATGTGCATCTTTAGTTTTTTTTGCTTTGGTGGTCAGCTGTATCGGTTGAAGGCATTTTCAGCGGGGTAGAGTATTGGTGTTTCTGATATGTTTTCTGATTTATCTTTCTTGTGTACCAGGACACATTGGTGGTGACAGTCATTTAACCAACTGTGAATCCAGATATCTTTACTGTCATACAGCTCATAATACTCACATATAACTTGTCCACAAGGATGTCATGAAAAACTTTGACAAACACTCTGTTGAAATGCTGGCATAATGTGTCTAGTGCATTTACTGGATTCTAACAGCATTTTAACCCTATTCTTATTTTTAATAATAATAATAGCTATAATATTTATATAATTCTTTAAGGTTTGCAAAGCACTTTACATATAATGTCTCATTTGAGCCTCACAATGGCTCTTTGAGGTAGATACTATTATCCCTATTTTACAGAGGTGGAGGCTGAGGCTAAGAAAGGTTAAGCGATTTGCTAGGGTTATACAGCTGTAAGTTTTTGAGGTAGAAGTCAGACTCAGGTCTTCTTGACTCCCAAGTATAGTATTCTATCCAGTATGCAGCTTAGCTGCCTCAGAAAAGGAAGCTGTTTTTGAAAACAAGGTGACTCCTCCTAAACAGTACTTCCCTCTTAAAATATTCACAATCTATCAATTTAACAGTCTTTTCCAGAATTTTCCAGGGGTCAGTGTTGAGCTTACTAGTGGTAATTTCTGCTGTCTGCCTTTTCTCAACCTTTTGAAAATTAATATATTTTGTTCTTTCTAGTCTTCTGATACTTTTATCATCCAAACTCCCCAAATTAATGACAGCAGCTAAAAGATCATATCATGAAATTTTTCCGTGTCTTGCAATTTATTCTTTCTAGTTTAGGATGGGAGCTCCTTGAGGTCAGGGACTGTCTTTTGCCTTTTTTCCTATCCTTAGTGTTAGTACAGTGAGTGGTGCATAGTAGGTGCTTAGTAAATGTTTATTGACCTGCCTAACCTAGGGACTTGTACTCATTTTAAGAATGTAAGTGTTTTCTTGTAATGTTTTCATCTTTCCTAGACCACACTTCTCTTTTAATGTGTTCTGCCTTTATCATTTTGAAGCTTCTTTTCCTTGGTAGAAAAAGGAACTGAGTACTTTTTTCCTTTCTCAATTTTATCCAGAGGTGTAACTAGCATTTGGTGAATGGAGTTTGAATTTCATTCCACGTCCTGATGTCTGGTGGTCTCCATACTCTCATCTTTATCCATTCATCCAGTTTCTCTTCCCCTCCTCTACCACTGGAACTCCACTCTGTAGTTAACAAAAAATAACTTTTTGTCCTAGATATTTTCGTCTTATATTCCTCCCATCTATCTAGAAACACTTAACTGAAAACTAGCTTTCTCTGGAGATACCACATCTGTTGGCACCATCTCCAAGGCTGGCTTCTTATTTCACACTCAATGACATAGAGAACCAGGAAGAGAAGTTAGTATACTCCTTGCTCTCCATTGTCACTTTCATACCCTCTCCTGCTACCATCATTAGCAACAACCTTTCCTCCTTTAAAGTCCTCCTTTCTGCATCATTATTTCTATGAATCTTTTCATGTTCTCCCTTCTACCTCCTCTTTTGTTCCTTCTCCCTTGAGTAAATTCTTTGCCTGTATCAGCTTTTTCTTCTTTCTTTCAGCCCGTTTGCCTTAAATATCTGTGTTTCCCAAGTCCTCAACCTTTTCAGCTCCCATGACTTAAGTTTCTAATTTACCTCAATTACATATGGAGGTAGTCATGCTTTAGATACCACCTTTATTCCCCACCCTAAATTTGATTCAGGTGTCAGAATTCCTAGTCCTAGGCCTGATGTCAGGTTATTGATCTACCCTAAGCAATGGGTAAATAATTTCTGTTAGTTTTTTTGGTCTGAATATACCTTTAAAAGCTCTTTTTTTGCTTTAATCTCAGATACTTATTAGCTGTGTGACCCTGGGCAAGTCACTTAACCCTGATTGCCTTAAAAAAATATTATAATATGAATGTATAAAAGTAGATGGCATAGGATATAGGACTGAATGGGTACTAACTCCAGAAAGTATTATTGCTTTTTGTTCACTTGCCATTTTCTCATAATAGTGAAGAATGTGCAGCATTTTAACCTCTAGGACAATATAATAAGGCTGTCTTTTAGCAAAATAAGTCAATGAATTTAAGAATGAAGGAGATGTCTCACCTTCCAGAAAAATATAATATTTACTGCTTTTGCCAGTGTTTTTTTGGCTCAGCAGGATTCAATACATTATTTTTTATTTTTTTTGTGGGTAACATGGTATAAGACAACATATCTAAAATACTGGCCTAGACACTGTAAAAGAATACAATAAAAATAAAACATAGAGTCTCTGTTCTCAAGGATTTGATAACCTCTTGTAAGACACAGCATGTTCCGAGGTGTTTCAAGGGAGCATGTGAAGAGTTAGCTACAAATTCTTGATATAGCTGGTCAGTGGTGGCAGCATTAAATTGAGATATCTGGTGGGCCTGAAAACAAAATGTCTTAGCTTTTCCTGGATTTTTGGCAAGAAGCAAGATCTTTGGAAGGGTGATAATGGAATGTGTAATTTTAATATAGTTACAAGGAGGAAAGCTTTGAGGAGTACTATGTAGTAAGTGGTTTGAGCCTGAGTCTTCCAGAACCAGGATGGCTGCATCTCTCACTCACATTCCAAGGGTCCCCTTGAGGGGTTGGAGGTGTCTTTCCCTAATGTCATTCAGTTTGAGCCTCCATTCTGTTGTTTTCTGCCTCTTGTTAACCATCAGTGATTCTACTCCGGGATCTTGGAAAGCTCATTGTACTGTCCTTTTGCAGACCATATATGGACCTCAGATGGGAAGGGCTTGTGACCCTTCCCTTATAGCATTGTCTGTTCTTTCACCAGGATACAGCTGGCAGCAGTCACCAAAAGCAGCAAACTTAGGCTGACTAGCACCTTTTGAACAAACATCAAGTTCAGCCAGACAGAGAGGCTGCTCTTTACCATGAGGTTAGAGGATTGGAAACAGTTATAGAATATTCTCACATGTTTCAAATCTTTCCATGGCATGTTCGTGTCTCTCTGGAGGCAGGCTTCTTGGCCTCCTCCGTATGGAGGATTGCGTCAGCTGGATATGCCGATATTCACCTACTCACCAATCACCCACAGCAATTATTTTAACCTAAGTAAAAGAAGAGAGATAAAGATTGAAAAATAAAATAAATTCAAAACATGTGGTTTCTAGTAGTTGATTCAGAGGGAGAATACCAAAGATAGCAAGGCATTGAAGCCTAATAAGAATTGTCTTTTTTATAGTTCATTTGAGTTTACCATTAGGTCAAACATTAAGAATCTTGATCATAAAAATTGTAGTGACTCCACTAATCAACATCTGGTTATGAAAAACTATGAGGGAACTCTGAATATTTAAGACCAGCTTTGTGAGGAAAGAAGTAGCAACTTCATTTCACCTGGTCTGATTTTCACCTGTTTAACCATTTTCATTATGTTTTTTGTTCAGTATGTAAGACAGCTACATCTATACACACCTGATTTAGAAGAACAATGTGATTAGAACATATGACATGTCTAGTCATTCATTATTTCCACCTTTTTATGTTTTTTGTATATTCTGAGTTTGTGTCTTTTTTCCTTAAAAATGAGTAGGCACAACTAATTCACCTATCTTCTCCTACCCTGTTTTCTCCTCATTTGGAAAATAGGGACAGTACCTATTATAGCTACTTCATGCTACTGGTACAAAACTCAAATACATTATCTTTGTTGAGTGCTTTACAAACCTTAATTCACTATACTTAACTATACTCAGTTATTCATACTTCATAGAATTCTTGCAAAATTCCCATGTATTACCAGTTGCCTTTCAGGTGTGTTTTTAAACTGTTTATTTCTGTTTTTTCTCTTTAACTTAAACAGCGACTTATTATAGTCATTATTATTAGCAGTTAAGTGTGCTCATGTTTTGGGCAATGCTAGACAGTATGGAAAGACATAGTCCTTACTCTATTGGAAGGAATACCTTTTGAAATGAAACATCTTCCTCCTTTCATAAGCCATATACATAATTGAATTTTATCGTCATTCATGATCACTTGCCAGATGGATCAGATTCAGAGAGATCCCTATGAGATTATTTCTCTTGACTTTTTCATGACAGTACAACTGTGTTTGGCTTGGGGTAGAACTGAGCAGAATGTCTCAGCTCTTAGGCTGTCAAGCTTGTTGTTAAAAACACAGTCACAATTCTAGTTTTGGCTCTCCATTGTCTTTAACTAGGACACAGAGATATTTTTAAAAAATGTTTACCTCATCTCTATCTTTAGTAATATAAGTCCTTGGATGGAGGTTAAGTTAATGTTTACAGAAAACTTTGGGAGCATTTCATTTTTATTTTTAAATCAATTTCATTGATATCTATTGTTTTTTCACGTGACCGGAATTTCTACCAATATCCCTCCCCTTTCCAAAGGGCCACCTTATGTAATAAATAATATCTTTAAAGAAAAAAAAAGGAACAGGAAAAAAAAGTTAGTAAAACTAGTTAGCATATTGAGAAAGCCTGAAATATGTGCAATTCTCCACACTCACGGACCTCCTAGTACTGCAAAGGAGTGAGCTGGGAGTGTCTTTTCATGTCTCTCCTTTGGGGCCATGGTTATTCTTTGCAAGTTTGCAATATTCGCTTTGATTGCTTTGTCATTATTTTTTTAATTTACATTGTTACAGTCATTTTATATATTATTTTCTTGGCCCTGCTTACTTCACTCTGCCTCAATTCATGTAGATCTTTCCATGCTTCCCTGTGTTCATCATATTTGTTTCCACATGGTAATATTCCATTAATTTAGATACCACATTTTGTTTAGCTGTTCCCCAAATGATGAGTGTTTTCTTAGTATCTAATTCTTTGCCACCACACACACACACAAAAGGCTGCTATAAGTATTTTGGTATATATGAGGACTTTTTTTTGATCAAGTTAGTTAGTATTTATTAATGCCAGGTACTATGCTTAGCACTGGAAATACAAAGGAAGGCAAAAAAAAATAGTCCCACATGCAAACAACTATATACAGACAAAATATATTCAGGATCGCTAGGGATAATCTGAGAGAAGGCACTACAATTAAGGAAGGCTGGGAAAGATTTCTTGTAGAAAGTGGGACTTTAGCTGAGATGAAGGCAACCAGGGAATCCAGTGATGAGGATGAAGACAGTTCCAGGAATGAGGGACACCTAGTGGAAACACTTAGAGTTGGGAGTGTGGGTCCGAGGGACAGCAAGGAAGCTAGTGTCACTGGATTACAGAGTTTATAGAAGGGAGTAAGGTAGAAGGAGACTAGAAAAGCCAGTTTGTGAAAGTCTTTAAAAGCCAAACTGAGTTTTAAAATATCTGATCCTGGAAACCTTGGGAACGTAGGAGAATCTCTAGGACATATTGTGTGAACATTTTAGTCACTTAGTTGCATTTCCAATTTGCATTACAAAAGGGTTGTACTGAGACATAGCTCTGCCAACAATGCACTATCTGGCCTATGTTACTACAACCCTCCAACATTGGCAATGCCTGTCTTTTGTCATCTTAGCCAATTTGTAGGGTGTGAGGTGAATCCTCAAGGTGTTCTGATTTCTGTTTATCTTATATTAATGATTTGGAGCATTTTTAAAACGTTTGTGAATAGTTCACATTTTTTCTTTTGAGAACCATTTTCTCATATCCTTTGATTATTGCAGAATGGTTTTTGGTCTTATATCTGTTAGTTTCCTCTATTTTCATTTTTATTTTTCAAAAATAACTTATTGATCCCTTTTGTTTTTACATCATAGTCTTTTCTGGATATATCTGTTACTTACCACATTCCCTATTGAACCTTCCCTTGTAACAAAGAAGAAAAGTTAAGAAATCACTGATATAAGGACTACATGTGATAGTATAAGAATTTATTTTTATTTTAACAGAAGAGTATAACTTAAAGGTTGAGATGGACAAAGGCATAGGAAGAAATGATATTGACTGGGCCCATCATGTAGCTCAGTTTTCTGTTAATAACACCAAATAATCTTCACGTGTCCTTCTGAAAATTTCCTGACTTCTTTATCTGTTATACTAAATTATTCCACTCTGTCAATAGGAGGTAAGTTCATTATCTGTTCTTTGGGACCAAGATTGTTCATTGTGGTTATTCAGAGTTTGGCTTCTCTTAGTTTTCTTTTCATTTGTATCATTATATGTATGTATAGTTTTTTGATTTAGTTTACTTCACTGTATCAGTTTATACACATACTTTTCACTTTCATTATTTTTTATTGTATAATTATATCATATTCATATTCATAGTTTGTTAGCTATTCACTTGAATTGTTTCTTTCTGGCTGCTTGCAATATTTTCTCCTTGACCTAGGAACTCTGGAATTTGGCTGTAGTATTCCTGGCAGATTTTGTTTTGGGATCTCTTTCATGAGCTAATCAGTGGGTTCTTTCAATTTCTGTTTTACCCTCTGATTCTAGAATATCAAGGCAGTTTTCCTAGATATTTTCTTTCAAGGTGATATCTAGGATCTTTTTTTGATTGTGGCTTTCAGATAGTCTAATTATTTTTAAATTATCTCTCCTGGATCTATTTTCCAGTTCAGTTGTTTTTCAACTGAGATATTTCACATTGTCTTCTATTGTTTTCATTCTTTTGTTTTTATTTTATTGTTTCTTGATTTCTCATAAAGTCATTAGCTTCCATTTACTTCATTCTAATTTTTAAGGAATTATTTTCTTCAGTGAGCTTTTGTACCTCCTTTTCCATTTGGTCAATTCTGCTTTTTTTGTTTTTTTGTTTGTTTTTGGCAAGGCAATTGACTCCAGGGCCGGTGCTCTATCCACTCCACTTCTGCTTTTTAAGTCAGTCTTCTCCTCTATGGCTTTTTGAACCTCTTTTGCCATTTGACCTAGTCTGTTTTTTAAGGTATTATTTTATTCAGTATTTTTTTGTGTCTCCTGTACCAAGTTCTTGACTTTTTCCATGATTTTTTTGCATCACTTTCATTTATTTTCCTGATTTTTCTTCTACCTCTCTTCTTGATTTTCAAAATCCTTTTTGATCTCTTCCGTGGCCTGAGACCAATTCATATTTTTCTTGATGGATTTGGATGTAAGAGCTTTGATTTTGTTGTCGTCTTCTGATTGTGTTTTGATCTTCCTTGTCATCATAATAACTTTCTATGGTCAGGTTTTTTTCCCATTGTTTGCTCATTTTCCCATCCTAGTATCTGACTTTTAAGTGTTTGTTAAAGCAGGGTGGAGGATGCACTGTCCCAAGCTTCAGGGGTTTTGTGCAGCTTGTTTTTATAGATGCTTCTAGGGACCTGTAAGTTTTCAGTTCTTGCAAGGTATATGGTTGAAGAAGAGGTGTTACTACTCTTCTGGCCTGTGCTCTGGTCTGTGAGAGATCACAAGTATTCTTTTCTGCCTTGGAACTGTGAGGATGGTACCCCCTCCACTGGGGCCACAAGCTCTACTATGCTAATGCTCCTCCTCACTCTGGGACTGACCCACATCTGAATATGGGCAAAGCAATAGAGTCCTACCTCAGTGCTAGCAAAAAGATCCCTGTAAATTTCCTTCTGAGCAGTTGTTTATCCCCCTTACTGTCTGTGGGCTGAGAGCTCTGGAAGCAGCCCTCTTGCTGATGTTCAGTTATTTATTCAGTCAGTCCATCAATAAGCATTTATTAGATTCCTGCTGTCTGCCAGACAATCCTAATTAACATAGATTTCAGTGAGGGAATGGGATTAGCTTCATCTCCTCTCCTATTCAGTGGGAGATGGGATTAGTGTTAAAGAGAAGGGATTAACACTAAGGAGACCACCTTCTCCTTTAGGCTGATTCCCCACATACCCAGAGGTTAAGCAAGGTTAAAACATGGGGTCACTCAGGCTAACTGCACCAGTGGCTGACTTTGTGCACCCAAAGATCCCATCTGTGGGAACAAAAATTCACTGTTCAACAAATACTGTTGAGGAACCTGGAAAGTAGTTTGACAGAAACTAGGTACTGACCATCATCTCACATTGTATACCAAGCTAAGCTCAAAATAGGTACATGACTTAGATGTAAGGAAATCATAAGTGAATTAGTGGATCATAAAAGAAATTACTTGTTAGATCTATGACTAGGAGGAGAGTTCATGACCAAACGAGATAGATACGTTCACAGGAGATAAGATAAATAATTTTGATTACATAAAATTAAGAAGTTGTGCACAAACAATGGTCAAAGGAAATCCAGGCTTTCCATAAACATTTTAAAAAATGCTCTAAATCACTAACAGAGAAGTGTAAATTAAAACAACTCTGAGGTTTTGCCTCACACCCATCAGATTGCCTAAAATGACAAGAAAAGACAATGACAAGTGCTGGAGCAGCTATGGGAAGACAGGTATACTAATACACTATTTGTGGATCTGTAAACTAATCCAGTCATGTTGGAAAGCATCCCAAAAAACTGTTAGGTTGTGCATACTGTTTGACTCAGGAAGTCCATATAATACAGAAGCCTATAAAGTTTATACCATAATGTGTCTATTGTTGTTGTTGTTGTTCAGTTGTTTTAGTTGTGTCTGACTTTTTGTGACTTCATTTGGGATTTTGTTGGCAAAGATATTAGAGTTGTCTGCCATTTCCTTCTCCAACTCATTTTACAGATGAGGAAACTGAGGTAAACAGGATTAAGTGACTTGCTCTGGGTCACATAGCTAGTAAGTGTCTGAAGTGAGATTTTAGCTCAAGTCTTCCTAACTCCAGGCTTGGTGCTCTATCCAGTGCACCACCTATCTGCCCCAATATAAGTCTATACCACAAAGAAATCAAAGAAAGAGTGAAAGGATACATGTATACAAAGATATTTGTAGCAGCTCTTTTTGTGGTGGGAAAGTATTAGAAATTGAGAGGATGTCCATCAATTGGAGAATGGCTGAACAATAATTATATATGATTTCTAATATACTATTGTGCTGTAAGAAATAATGAAGAGGATGGGTTAAGAAAAGCCTGGACTAATATGAACTAATGCAAAGTGAAGTGAGCAAAACCAGAACAATTTATATAATAACAACAATATTGTAAAGCTAATTAACTGTGAAAGACTTAGTAGCCCAGGTCAATACAATGATCTACCACAATTCGAAAGGACTCATGATGAAATATGCCATCATTCACTTTCAGTTAGAGAGTTGATGGACTCATAATACAGACTGAAGCATTTTCTTTCTCCTTCTCTCCCTTCCTTCCTTTCTTTCTGGACATGGCTAATGTGGGAATTTTGCATGATTATACATGTTTACATTGGGTTTTGTTTTTCTTAAAGACTTCACAGTGGGTGGGGAAGAGAGGAAGGAGAGAATTAGAAACTCAAAATAAAATTGGATTTTAAAATTATCAGAAATTATTATACTCAATCATTAGCAAGAAAATTGCAAACTTAAATGAAAAGGCTGAATGTTTACAATATAAAGTGCCCAGATTAACACTAAATAATAGGATCTAAACTATCTGATCCTAGAGAGATTAAGCATTCCATAAAGGGGAAAAAAAACCTCTTGGACCAAATTAATTTATAAGTGAATTCTGCCAACCATTTAAAGAACAATGAGTTTATGCTATATTAACTGTTCACAAAAATAAACTATACTTTTTCTGAGACAGTAGTAATAACGGATATTTATACAGCGCTTTAAGGTTTGAAGAATGTTTTGTATGCAATATCTCATGGCCTTTTCAGTCACCTTATATGATGGATCATGTTTTTCCCATTTTGTAGATGTGGAAACTGAGGCAGAGAGGCTGTATGACTTAACCAGGGTCATACAGAGAGTTTCTGAGACAGGATTTGAACTTGGGTCTTCGTGACTTAAGTACAGTGGTATGAGACCATTGTTTTGCCCAGTACACCACACTGCTTACTGTGGTCATGTTATTCACACACACACCAGAGAGAACAGAAAAATAAAACTATAGAGAAACATTACTAATAAATATGCAAAGGATGAAAAACCTCTGATTTTATCAGTATGGTGAACTGGCTTTGGAACTTCTTTCACCTATGTAGGCAAGACTGTGACTTAATAAAGAACTCCCAGGAACTTGCTTTAAGCATATAGGGATTAATGAACCCTCTAGAATCACACAGTTAGTAGATAGGGATTGGTGTCAACTCTGGAAGACATGGCTGATGGAGCTATATGTGTATGTGTGTGTGTACATATACAGAAGCACACACACACATATATGTGTGTGTGTGTACATATATATGTATATATACACACACATATATGTATGCGTGTGTGTGTGTGTGTACATATATATGTATACACACACACACATTTTTGTTTGTTTAACCTTTTCCTTCTCGTTGGGAAGTTTTGTGAAATCACAATGATGTAAAAAGATAAATAAAAAAGTATTTAAAATAATTGATATTCTCTAGTGGAAAGTATAATTAAGACGTGTAAATTATGGATTTTTCTATACCTCTGAAACATTAATCCTTGTACTGAATAACTTCTGATTGTTTGATGTAAAAGTTCTAAAAATTTTATCTTCTGAGACTTTTGCCTTCTCACTAGACAATCAATTATATTGGATATTTGCTGAGAGTACTACTATGCTTAGTACCGTGTACACATACAGGAACTGAATTGTTGAGATGTTGTATTATATGTTGAAGCTAGTTTTCTTTTAAGATGTAATGATGTCTCATCTTCTTTCAGATGTTTCTGATAGTGGCCCCTCTTTCTGTACTCTATAATTGGAGAGATGAATTGAACACTTGGGGATATTTCAGAATCACTATTTTGCATGGTAATAAAAAAGATAATGAGCTGATTCGAGTCAAGCAGGGAAAATGTGAAATTGCTCTAACAACTTATGAGACCCTTCGCTTGTGCTTAGATGAGCTGAACAGGTAGTAAGAACATTTGTTAAAAACTCACATTTTCTGTGTTTCTTTTAATAAGTTTTCTTTCCTTGTTTTAGAATCTGTTTTAAACTCTTGATATTATTCAGCGTGTTTGAAGATGATTTCAGAATTAACTATTTAGATTGCTTATGTTAAAATTGCCTATGAGATGGATGATGGCTCTGAGTTCACTGTTTTTGTCAGTGCTTCCATATTCAGTATGTCTTCCATGTTTAAAAATTTGGAGTTATCTCCTCTCATATTCATTTACCACATTCTATCAACTCTGTCTTATATTCCTACTCTTTACTCCCATTGCCATCACCTAAGCACAATCCCATTTTACTACCTACCCACCTGAATTATTGCAGGCTTCTTCCTCTGCTCTTTCTTCTACTCTAAGACAGGTTTCATGTTTTTATGAGACTAATCTTCCTTACACATAGCTCTGCTCAGTGTGATTCTGTTGCTCAATAATCTTCAGTGGTTTTTTATTGTCTACTTAATAAAATTCAAACTCTTTACCTTGGTATTTAGGGCTTTCTGCAATCTGGCACCACTACATTTTTAACCTTTTCTCACATTACTTTCTTCCATACACACTATGCCCAATGTACAGTATAGTACTCTGTTTCCTAGACATATGCTCTGTCTCCTTGTCTCTGAGGCTTTTCTTACACTACTTCCTGTGACTGGAATGCTGCCTTTCTCCTTTATATATCCATCTTTTAAAACCCAGTTTAAATGCTACCTTCCTCATAAAACTTTTCCTGCTGTTTGCTACCCTTTAGGAACAAACTTTGGTCATATGATTTGTTTTGCACTCCTCCAATGCACTTACCATTTGTTATTATTATCTTTATAAGTTTCTTGTACCTGCTAGAATATAAGTTCCACGAGCATAGGATTTTTTTTTCTTATTTAAATTTTATAACTTCCTTAGTGTTTAGCCTAGTGCTTTTTATATAAAGTGTTTAATAAATGTTTAATTGAAATGAATTGAAAGCTTGCTTTAAGTATTCCATGATATATTATAGACATGTTGCTAAACTGCATTACTGGGAAATATTTCCATACTAGAATAATCCAGTAGCTAACTATATCATCTCTAATCTTCATTGGCTCTTTAGGTATTTAAACTTTAATTTTGTGGCCTATTAATTGTAATCATTTACCTATGTAAGATTTACACACACACACACACACACACACACACACACACCCCTCTAGTATGATTACCAAAGAGTGGAGAGGGAGAAAATCAAATAACATGGAAGGGAAGAACAGATAAGCTATAAATTCTTTATAAATGGGATAAGAGGAGAAAGTGGAAAGGGAACTTTTACTTAAAACAACTTTTTTTAAAAAAATTTACAGTATAGAATGGTCTGCTGTCATTGTGGATGAAGCCCATAGAATCAAGAATCCAAAGGCTCGAGTTACAGAAGTTATGAAAGCTTTAAAATGTAGTGTTCGTATAGGTCTTACTGGTACTATTCTTCAAAACAACATGAAGGAACTTTGGTGTGTTATGGACTGGTGAGTAAAAACACATTTTTGTGTGGTTTTTTATTCTCTTTATAGCATACTGGAAGGGTGGTATGGACTTACTGAAAAATCAGGAAGCTCTGAATTCAAGGCCCTGCCACTGATGTTTATCTACTGTGTGACCTCATCTACTTTTAAAACTGGATGCTGATTTTTTTTTGGAGATTATTTAACAAATATTTAATGTTTTGTTATTGCTTTTAGGGCTGTGCCAGGACTTTTAGGTAGCATGACTAACTTCAAGAAGCAGTTTTCTGACCCAGTGGAGCATGGACAAAGACATACTGCGACCAAAAGAGAGCTAGCTACTGGCCGAAAGGCTATGCAGAGACTAGCAAGAAAGCTGTCTGGCTGGTTTCTGAGGCGTACCAAGACTCTGATCAGGGATCAGTTGCCTAAGAAGGAAGACAGAGTGAGAACTGTGGATTTTTCATTTTAAACTTTGCTTTATTTAAATTTTCTAGGTCTTCAAGTATTTAGGAATTGAGACCCAGAGTTTGAGGATCATTCTTCAGCTGGTGTGAGAATCGCATTAAATCCAGGGTTGTTACTGTATTTCATTTGGATGCTATTTAGTTGCTAATATAAGTAGCCTAATTTTAAAAATGATTTTGAATTATTATTTTCTTCTCTTAAATATGTGACAATGGATAGGGGGAAAGAATTATATTCAAATAAATCTTAGAGTATTTACCTTGAGAAGACAATAAGTGTGACAAGTTTTACCTGTTGTATAACTATTGACACTCTTATCTTCTTAGTCTAGTGAGCATTAACTCCTCCCTGTCACTTTTTGGATCATAGATCTGGAGTTTGAAGGGACTTCAGAAGCCATCTAGTTTAATCTGCTCATTTTACAGTTGAGGAAACAGAGGCTTAAGGATGTTTAGGGACTTGCCCAAAGACACATAGGTAGTAAATATCAGAATTTGAACCTAGGTCCTCTGTATTCTGAGCCAGTACTCTTTCCACTGTATCACGTTGTGGGTCCATAAGGTAAAGTCAGAATGAGGACAGATGCCTCTTTTGCTTTGGAGACTGTATGAAAGAAGTTAGAAATGAAGGAGGGGAAAAGATATTGTGAATTGGCAAGCCAGCTAGTCAGTAAACCAATCAGTTAATAGATATTTATTAAGGACCTGCTCTATTTGAGGCACTGTGCTAAGTAAGGTCTGGGAATACTAAGAAAGGCAATAGTCAGCCCCTACTCTCAAGAAGCTCATGGTCTGTTAGGAAACTCATGGTAATATTTTAATTTTTTTTTTCTCCAGGAGAAAAAATAGTTTTACCTTTCTGTTACAATGCCGGGATACCCACTATTCAGTCTGTTAAAAAAATATATAGATATAGATATAGATATAGATATGTATATCTATATCTATCTATCTATATACACACACACACAAATATATACATATATATATATAGCTCAAAATAGGATTAATGTAAAAAAAGAATTGAATTATCTGTTAATTATTTGGTGAAACCCAAAGGCAGTACTAAAGATTTCTCTTTAGGCTTAATATTAATTATTAGTGAAGTAGGGGAACAAAGAACCTAGAAAATGTCAATACGTATTTGTGACATGACTGTGTCCTTTTTTTTTTTTTTAGGCAATTGGGGTTAAGTGACTTGCCCAGGGTCACACAGCTAGTAAGTGTGAAGTGTTTGGTCTGAGGCCGGATTTGAACTCAGGTCCTCCTGACTTCAGGGCTGGTGCTCTATCCACTGCACCACCTAACTGCCCCAACTGTGTCCTTTCTTAATTTAATTGGTCTTTTACATTAAAAACAAAACCAAAACCAAAATTTTAAAACATGCAACTCTTGAGATTGGCATCTTAAAATGCAATAGGTACTGTAATTCAAATTCACACACAACTTAAAGAAGAAAGGAATGTCTCAGAAAATTGAAATAAGTTTTTATAGTGGTGTAAGTATAGGAAGGAAAATTAGTTTGTGGGTTACTTGAGTAAGAACATTTGGTTAATATGACCTACATTGTGGTTATTATGCCTATTAAAGTAGATACTAATAGTTGCGTGGCTTTTTATCTTGGCAGATGGTTTACTGTTCTCTGACAGAGTTCCAGAAGGCTGTTTATCAAACTGTATTAGAGACAGAAGATGTAACCTTGATACTTAGAGCTCGAGAACCCTGTACCTGCAACAGTGGCCGTAAGAGAAAAAATTGTTGTTACAAAGTATGCATTTTAGCATTTTGTTTTTATATCTTGCTTTCAACTGTAGTGTTGTCTCCTACCTTTAGGTAACAAATAAGTAATGGAATTACATCATCTCTTCCTTCTACAAATCATTTGTGAAGTCTCAGGAATAAGGGAATGAGAGAGAATTATTAAGTGTTCGACTAATGATTGTTACTAAATATATTTATATTAGAAAAATTTATGAAGAATTTCTTCAAGTACCTTAATTGACTACTAGTCTTATATTTCAGACTGCCTACTCAACATTCATACCCAGATTTTTTTTGTTTAGGAAATTGGGGTTAAGTGACTTGCCCAGGGTCGCACAGCTAGTTAAGTGTCAAGTGTTTGGTCTGAGGCCGGATTTGAACTCAAGTCCTCTTGACTTCAGGGCCGGTGCTCTATCCGCTGTGCCACCTAGCCACCCCCCCATATATTTTCTAAATCTTCAAACCTAATAGATCCTAATAGCAACTTGTCTTCCTGACCAAACCTGAAGGGATGGTGCCAGCGTGCTCCTGATCACCTGGACTTAAAAAAAAATACACATACACAAACACACTCACACACACACACACATGCACACACACACACACACACACACACATATGTGTGTATATATATTCCAATTAAATTTAAAATAATTTTAGCATTTGTTTTTAAAATTTTGAATTCCAAGTAATTTGATATAGGTTATACATGTGCAGTAATGAAAAACGTTTCCATATTAGACATGTTGTGCAGAAAAAAAAAGCAGACCAAAAAACAGCCCCCAAAACCCAAGAAAAATTTAAAAAGTAAAAAAAAAATATTCTTTGATCTGCATTCAGATTCTATCAGTTCTTTGGAGGTAGATAGCATTTTTTATCATAAGTCCTTTGGAATTGCCTTGGATCATTGTACTGCTGAGAATAGCTAAGTCATTCACAGTTGATCATTGTACAGTATTGCTGTTACTATGTACAATGTTCTCCTGGTTTTGCTTGCTTCACTTTGCATCAGTTCATAAAGTCTTTCTAGGTTTTTCTGAAAGCATCCTGTTTGTGATTTCTTGCAGCACAATAGTGCTCCATCACAGTCATTTACTACAACTTGTTCAGCCATTCATTCCCCAGTTGATGAGCATCCCCTCAATTTCCATTTCTTTGCCACCAAAAAAAAAAAAGAGCTGCTCTAAATATTTTTGTACATAAGAGATCCTTTTCCCTTTTTTTAATCTCTTTGGGATACAGACCTAGTAGTGGTAGTTTAGGTCAAAGGGTATACGTGGTTTTATAGCCCTTTGGGCATAGTTTCAAATTGTTTTCTAGAATGGTTGAATGAATTTAATGCATTAGTATTCCAATTTTTCCATTTCTCTTCCAGCAGAGGTTTCTGTGAAATACTATCATGTGCAGCTATCATAATTGACCTGTTTGTTTTGTTGCCTTTGATACTCTGACTATAAAAATACTTAACCCAGTTTGTTACCATTTATACTCTTCTATAATGCAAAACTGTATTTTGTATTTTTCTTTAAAAAAACCCAATGCAACATTCTTTGATGGAAATGCAGAGTATAAATCTACATTAAAGAAATAAGACAATATGCCCTTTAATCTTTCTGGTTAAACCAACAATCTATTCTTTTTTGAGAAGTTAAGGCTTACCTTAGCCACCATTTGCTGCTTCTGAAGTTTTCTGTGACCCTTCCTCCTCTCCTCTCAAAGATAAATGTTCTTTCTTCAGATTACCATACATTTATTTACCTGTCCCATTTATAATATTAACTTTTAAAAACTGGGCACATTTCAGTTTAGTCTTTGTATCTTTATCTTCTAGCCCTGAGCTTCCCACCTACTATACTGTGTTTAATAAATGTTTGTGAGTCAAGTTGACTTGAACTCATTTTACCCAAAATAACGGAAAGGAAGCAAATATTGAAAGCAATGCATGTGTTCTGGAATCTCAGTGGTTTTAGATCTTTGATAATACATTCCATTTTTTTCTTTTTCTTTCAATTGTTCTAGACCAATTCACATGGTGAAACAGTGAAAGCCCTCTATTTCAGTTATCTTGCAATCCTGCAGAAGGTATCTAATCATGCTGCACTGCTACAAGCCAGTAGCAACACTAGTAAACAGCAGGTTCGTCTCTTGGATTTTCTGTGTAATTTTAGGCTAAATTTGTTATAATAATATGTCATTCAGGTACTTTACTTTATATGTATTACATTTAGGTAAAAATTGATTTGCCCATATTTGAATTATTGAAAAGAATTCAGATGGTTAGAGTTCATATAGTTGGAAAATAATTTAAAGTCAAGAGAATTTAATAGATAATTTATGTAAAAGTGGTATGAACTACTATAATTCAAAGTGAAGTAGCCTCTAATTTGTGTGTATATACTTATGCATATATACACACTCAGCTATATGTGTGCGTATATATGTGTATGTATATATATATTTGCATATGTACATATTTAATGTTATTTAATTATTTGCTTAACTATGTCATGATCTATTTACCCAGGATAAAGACATTTAATTCTAATAGTCTGTGCATTTGAATGGCAAGAGGACTATTTCATAAATTAACAAAAACTAGTAAATCCAAAATTTAGGCTAATTCTGTAATTTTTCATGTCCTTTATCATGTGTGTGTAATGGATACATATTAATACAACAGGAGTAAAGGATAAGCCTTAAATAGTAATATTTTTTCCTTTTGAGTTATCCAAACTAGGTATTAGTTATTAAGTATTAGGATCACAGGATCATGGTGTTTAAATGTATTTGGTTTTAGCAGATAGAAGGGGAAAATCAAGATGAAGAAGTCAGGGTGCCCAAGTACCTAAATCTAATCCAGGTTCTTAACATTTTGTGTGTTGAAGACTCCTTTGGCAGTCTGGTGAAGCCTATGGACATTTTCTGAAAATAGTTTACTTTACATGTAATATAATTATCAAAATATTTTTTAAAAGCAAGTTTGTAAACGACAGGTTAAGAAACCCTGTTCTGATTTCTAGTCTGTCACTAATAGGCTGTATGAATCTGGTCAGCTGACCATTCTGAGCTTACATTTTTTCATCTGTAAATTTAAGAGAGTAGAAGATGTGTTCTTTAATATCTCTTCCAGGTATAGGATTCTACTTTTATTGGTCTAGTTAATGGTTCTCTTTTTGTACTTTTTTCTATTCTGATAAAATTTAACATTATGTTGGTTTGCATTTGGTATTATTATACTTGATATTGAAAACCTGAAGAATTCTAGGAATCATTGATTATATAATAATTTATGTGAAGTGCAGTGAAACTTTTTTTCACTCTAATATGTAATGAGCTAGTGGTCAAATTGCAAACAGCAATATGTGTGAAGTCAAACATTACTTTGAACTGACAAAGTCTACCATCAGAAGACAGTTTCATGTTCCAAATTTAGTTCATACTAGTTAATGTCTTAAATAAAATTCTTTTATACTCATCCTTCCTTCCACTTCCTCTATTTTCTTTAGGAAATGCATCTTGAAAGAATATGCTATCAAGTTTTTTCCAAATTCAAAGATTTCATGCAGAAGAGTAAAGATGCAGCCTTTGAAACTATTTCTGATCCAAAATACAGTGGCAAAATGAAGGTAAATATTTTGGGGGAGTGGAGGAAATTATATAAAGTGCAAATCACCTTGTATACTTCCACTTGAATCTCTGTAAAAATTGACTGAGGAATCTGCGTTTATGGGACAGCTAGGTGGTACAGTGAGTAGAGCATCAGCCTTGGAGTCAGGAGGACAAGAATTCAAATTTGGCCTTAGACACTTACTAGCTGTGTGACCGTCGGCAAGTCACTTAACCCTGATTGCCTCAAAAAAAAAAAAAGGATCTGCCTTTATGTATTGAGGGTATTATATCTTTTTTAGAATATGTGCTATACTCTTTGCATTGCTATTGGTTTGGTTGCAGATAAAAATGATAACACTGACTCAATTAATTTACATAGTTAATGGTTTGCCAGACTCCCGAGTGAGAATTAGACAAAATAATAGCAGCATTCGTGTGGAGTAACAAAGATCTAGACTCTCAAAGGCAAATAATGGAGAAAAAATAGAAATAGAGGGGAAATAACAATTTTAGAGTTCAAATTTAGATCTCTAATCACCAAAACTCTGATACTGGTTAGAAGTAGAAAAGTAGATCAGTGGAATAGACTGCATGAAAAAGAATCAGAAAAAAATATTCAATAACCTATTGTTCACTAAACCTGAGAATATAATTATTTGGGGAAGAACTATTTTTGAAAAGAATGCTGTGAAACCTGTAGAGTTGTTGGGCAGAAATTAAGCTTTGGCCAGGGATCCTTAACCTGGGATGCATGGATAAATTTCAGGAGGGTCCATGCATTTGGAAGGGGAAAAATTACACCCATACTATACAAATAGTATAAATATATTCTCTAAGGAGGTCAAAGACAGAAACATTGCATATAAATCTCTGTCTCCACATCTGTCTCTCTCTCTCTCTCTCTCTCTCTCTCTCTTTCTGTCATTAACAGGTTCAGAGTATGCTCCAAAGGAACAATCAGGAATCTAAATATATACCTATATTTGTACATTTCCCATAGTTAGACTTGAGGGCAAGTACTGTTTCATTTTTGTATCTTTGTACTCTCTGTGTCCCCTATAATCCCTGGTGCATATTAGTGACTAATATGTTTGTTGGTTGGCAGATTGATTCTCAAGAGAATTGTAAACCGTTAACAACCATAGGAAAGATTCAAGTCAGTGCGATTTTGAGGTTTCCCCTCACATCCAGCAAGTTAGTCAAGGTGACAGAAGATGGAAATAGTGTTAGAGGAGTAGTGGGACAGACTGGCACACTCATACATTGTTATTAGAGCTGATAATTGGCTCAAGTGTTAGGAAAATGATTGTAATCTTCCTTAAATAAGTGGCAAAAATATCCAGACTGCTTGACCCCCAGATTCCACTAGACATATATTCCAGGGAAGTGAAAGACAGAAAGGTTCCATGTACATCAAAATATTAATAGCAGTACTCTTTGTGGTAATAAAGAATTTAAAACAAGGTTGATACTCATTAATTGGGGAATAGCTAAACAAATGTTCATATATGAATATAATGGAATATTACTGTATGCCTTAAGGAATGACACCTATGAATAATTCAGTCACATAACAAAACTTATATAATGATGTATACTTCAGTAAGCAGAACCAGGAAAACAATATGCACAATTACTGCAAAAATATGAATGGAAAGAACAAAAAAAAGAAAGCCACTAAACTCCTGACCACTGTATAATTATAACGACTAGAGTTCAGCCTCAAAGAAGAGTTGAGAAAATGTAACTCCCTGTTCATTTGAGGATTGGGAGGTACTATGGGTATAGATATTGGCATCTACTTCCTCACGTCTCTGATCTCTTACTTGGTTTTGCCAAACTTCCCTTTATCTCTTTCCTTCTTTGTTTCAAAGAATAGCTTGCTGGATTGAAGAAGGGGAGAGATATATTTGGAAATAAAGGTGATAGAAAAACCAAAAATATAAAGAAAATAAAAGTATATTAAAATACCAATTTTGTACTTAAAGTACATCATAGTTTATCTCCTAGATAAACAATATATATGAGGGTAGCGATGGCATTGTGACCATGGACAAGTCAATTAAATACTCTGTATCCCAGGGAACTCTGGGATACAGACTGCAGGACAGTTGACAGTATGCATTAGTAGAGAGGATTTGTTAACTCAAAGTCCCCTTTGCAGATGAAAAGACAAGTCTAGACAAATAAAAATGTAAATAATTGCTTTGTGCTGTTGAATTTTTTTATCTGTACATCATGTGACTTTTTTCCTTTTCTATTTGACTAATTATTAAAATAATTTTTCTAATGTTGAATCATCCTTACATACCTAGTAATATTCCGACTTGGATATAATGAATAGTTTTTGTACATATTGCTACAGTCTTTAATAAATTTCATTGTAACGTATTGCGTCAAGTATTCATTGTAATATTGACCTATGTCTTTTTTCTCTGTTTTATCTTGGTTTATGTATCAGGATCATAATTGTCTTACAAGATAACTTTGGTACAATCAGAACAACTTATGTAGCATAGCATAGAAATTAATCGTTCTCTAAATATTAATAGTTTATAATTGTAAATTCATTTAATTGACTAGATTTTTCTTTGTAAGTTTATTTATAGCTTGTTTAACTTCCCTTTCTGATGGTGGATTTTTGGGTTTTTCTGATTGGTTTTGTTCTTTTCATTATTTTATGGCGGGAGTCAGTAGCGAATTGTATATATGGAGTGACTCTGTGTAATATCAAGATTGTGAGTCTGGGTTACTGGAAGAATGGTGGTGTTCTTGATAGTAATAGGGACATGTCGAGGGTTTGGGGAGAGATAATTAGTTCTGTTTTGAGTTTAAGATATCTAAAAGCTAGGAAGATTGATGCAGGATTGTAGGTTAAAAGAGATGTGCTAGATAAATCGATCTAGAATTATCTACATACAGACATTTGAATCCATGGATCACCAGTGAAATAGTATAAGAAGGAGAAGAAAAGAGCATCCAGGATGTAATTTGGGGAAACACCCACGGTTAGTGATCACAGTCTGGATGGAGATCCAGCAAGGGATCCTTAGACAATACAGTCCCAGGTAAGAGGAGAACCAGGAGAGAGCAGTGTCATGAAAACCTAGAGAGGACAGTGTCCAAGAAGAGGTGGCCATTTAAAGTGTTGAAGGCTGCGGAAAGGACTAGAAGAATGAGGATTGAGAAAAGGTAAGAAAAGATTTGGCAATTAAGAGATAATTGGTAAACTTGGAGAGAGTAATTTTAGTTGAATGGATGTGGTCAGAAGCCAGAATACAGAAGACTTAGAGTAAGAAGTAGGGGAAGTGGCAGTACCTAGTTTAGATTATTTTCCCAAGGAGTTTAGCCATGAAAGGGAAGAGGAATGTAGTTAGTGAGGATGGTTGAATTAAGTAAGGTTTTGTTTTGTTTTGTTTTTTAAAGAAAAGAGACATGGGTATGTTTTGTTGTCCTTCTTTCTTGAGGAGGACTATGACAAAAGGAAGATGATGCCATGACTTGCAAGTGAATTGGATTTAAGTGAGGAAGGGCCGTGCAAGGTCTCCAGCTTCACTTTCTTCTGCAGAGCCATCTGAGTCCTGTGGCAAGTTATAGATCAGGACAATTGAAGGTGGCCCCAGATTGGGTGTGTTTGTAGGTAACAGGGAAGCAGATAATAGATAGGGAGAGATTGTAGATTAGTGAGAAAGTGGGGAGAGAGGAGGCCCTCTGCTCAAGAAGAAAAATGGAATGAGATCAAAGATACACATTTTGTGAGAATTTTATCTTGACAAGACCAAGGTGGAGACACCTCAGGATCCTAAACCCAAGAGTCCTGAGAATAAGAGTATTCCCAGACCATCAGTATTACTTCCAGCCAAGTCCCACAGCTTTCTCTAATTGCTTTCTGGCAACTGCTTTTATTGGTGTTGCAGCCCCTGCCTCCTGAGAAGCCACAGCTACTGAGACTCAGAAAAGAAAGTTCTTGACACCACTGGATCTCATTCTGGTGGTTCAACATCAGAAATAGATAGGGTTTTATCAGTGGGAATAACACTCCACAAAAGACATTACTTTCTGGTTGGTTGCTGCAACCTAAGTACCATACGGCCTTTTTGTCTGACTTGTAGCTGAAAACTCCTGTGTGTTGTCTGCCCCTCTTAGAATGTGAGCTTCTTGAGAGCATCATGTTTCACTCTTCTGTTTGTGTCCCCAATGCTTAGTGTAGTGCTTTGCCTATACTAAGCACTTTATCATTTTTTCCCCAAAAAAAGTCTATTCATCTGGAAAAGGAAGTGATGATCACAAAAAAAGGCAGCATCACTTCATCAAGACAAGATCATTCCATACTAACATCATTTCCTTTTTTTTTAAATAGAATTAGTAAACTTGGAGCTGAAAGAACTGCTTTGTATAGAGTTTACTTAAATTTTAGCAAAACTTTCAATAAAATATTTAATGCATTTCTTGTGGAGCAGATGGAGAAATGTTGACTAGATAGTAATATAGTTAGA
Organism: Phascolarctos cinereus; assembly: GCF_003287225.1. NCBI lineage: Eukaryota > Metazoa > Chordata > Mammalia > Diprotodontia > Phascolarctidae > Phascolarctos > Phascolarctos cinereus. The sequence goes on from NW_027555847.1 coordinate 255,157,733, forward strand.
TGGATTCAGATCTGGTTGATGGTTGAATTTAAAGATTAGTTATTAATGATTCACTGTCAGCATAGCAAAAGATTCCCAGTGGAGTACTAGGTATTTGGGCTTGGACCTCTGCTGTGCAACATTTTTGTCAGTAACTTGGAATAACATTTATAGATGACACAAATCTGGAGGTAGAGGTAACACACTGGACAATAGTCAGGATCCAGAAAGTTCCTTACAGGTCTGATATGTTAGCAGTTTAATGTGGCAGTCAAAACAACAACAACAACTAATACAATCTTTGACTATATTAAGAGAAGAACAATTTCTAGGAATAGGGAGATGATTAATTACTCTGCCCCAATTAGGCCCCATCTGAAATCTTGTATTTAGTTCTGGACACCATGGTTTAAGAAAGACATTTGTAAGCTTGACTGTCCTGAGGAGTGAAAAAAGGTTGTTAAAGAGTCTTGAGTCCATGTTATATGAAGATCAGTTGAAAAAATTGGATGTGTTTGGTCTAGGGTGGAAAAAAAAACCTCAGAGTGAGCCATGTTCATATATTTGAAGGACTGTCACACGCAGGAGGGTTTAGACTAGAACTGCTCTGCTTCAGAGGGCAGAACCAGAAGCAGTGATGGATTTTGTTTGCCATGTTGCAGATTAACTATAATTAATCACAATTGATAGAGGCTTAGTTATGATGATTTCCTTTAGTAGTATTAGTAGTAGTAAAAGTAATATTAGTACTAGAACTTGCCTTAATATTTCAACAGTTAATTTTTTGGCTTTAATTGTGTCCTCTGAAATTAAAATACCAGTGTGTAAGTTGAGATTCTTCTTTATTTTCATAATCTTTATTTCCGTAAACTGTGTGTCTGTGTATTTGCCAAATCCTGCAAAATAAAAGATACATTCTGATGGTTTATATCTCTCTTATTAGCCATTTAGTTCAGCTAAAGAATGTAATTGCAGTTCTGTAAGTAGCTTTTCATCATGAAAATGTTCCAAACTTTGGAAGTAGCACAAATTTCTATTTCTTACTCAGCTAGTAAAAGATATATATAGTGGTTTTCATCCATTTAAATGTCAAAAATTTATCCCTGAAGAAAAAGTTTTAATCAGAATTCTTAAATTGCTAAAGGGTTTATTGCCTAGAAGAAGAAGTTTTCATATAGTATAGTCTTTTTATTTTTAAAAATAAATTTGCATTAATATCTTTAGTTTTCATATCATCTGCATTTCCTAATATGTTGCCCTTCCCCCTTCCAAAAAGGCATCCCTTGTAATAAATAATGAAAAGCAGGAAGAAAATGTTGAGCAAAATTCGCCAACATAATGAAAAAGTTTGACTCTATATTCAGTGTACCACACCTGTAGCCCTCTACCTCTGTGAAGAAGCAGAGGTGGGAGGAACATGAAGATGTCTTCTTTCTTCTTTGAGACTGAGTTTGGTCATTATAATTTCACTACATTCAGTTTTGACCATTTTATAAATTGTTCTTTTTTTTTTCTGGTCCAAGTTACATCCCTTTGCATTAGTTCATATATGTTCTCTCAGACTTCTCAGTATTCTTGATTTCTTATAGCACAGTACTACTCCTTTACATTCATGTACTAAAGTTTTCTTGGCCATTCCCTAATAGATGCTCATATACTTTGTTCCTAATTCTTTGCTACTACAAAAAGTGCTGCTGTCAGTATTTTGTTGTATACAGAGCTTTTCATTTTGTCATTGATTTCATGGGTCGTATGCTCAGTGGTGGAATCTCTGGATCAAAGAGAAATGGACATTTCCATCACGTTCATGACCAATATCCTTTACTCTCCTTTTTTGGTTATACATTTCTTTGTTTCACCTGCATAATTCTTACAGCCTTCTCAGGACTTGCTGTATTGCCTTTTTTGGTGACTCACAGCTTTAATTCTTTTAAGACTATGGTATTCTGTGACTTTTAGTCACATCATGTTATTAGAAGACTATTGATCTTTAAAAGATAGGCTATTTTTTCAAGGAGAAGCTTATACTTATTGAAAGTACTTCACAATTTCCCAAATGCTGTCTAACCTATTATCTCCCTAATAACCTCTGTCTAACTAGTTATCAGCATTTTACATAAAGCTCTGGATTATTTGCTTTGTGACTAGAACAGTGTGTGTGTGCAGCTGATTATTGTTAGGAGGTCAGCATCAAGTTTAGGAAGCTATAGCCAGGAATAAACAGGAGAATGAGTAAGGAGGGACTACATCCTTCTAATTATTTTGAGAAAACATGTCTCAAGACATTCATCCCATGAATATAATGAGAAAATTTCATTAAATATAGAAAATTTTCAGATATAGTGTATATTTCTCAAATAATGGAAGAACACTACTTTGTATTTTAGCCCAGTGCTGTACTAAGAAAGAAATAGATGTTTCAGACATTAATTTATCTTTGGACATCTTGGTAAAATATTATTTGCTCTTAAAAAAATGAAATAAATTGCAAAGTTTTAGAAATTTCAACTGTTTATTGCCAACATAATTGTAACACAGTTTGACAGGAAATCTTTAATCCTGTGTTTGGCAGGGAAAAAATGTAATGAAAAAGAAGGCTGAGGTATAGGGATATATGAAAATAATTTCTTAGACATTGTAACATGATAGATAACTCTACATGTATGAATTATACCTTAAGTGGGCACCAGTTAACTACCATTTTGTGGTTCACTTCCAGGTCCTTCAGCAGCTTTTAAATCACTGCAAAAAAAACAGAGACAAAGTTCTTCTTTTTTCCTTTTCTACCAAGGTAAGTACCTTATGATTTGTATTCATGACTGACCTCAGCAATAACTCCTGAGGCCTAAAAAAAGATGGCAGCAACAGCTGTTAGCCACATTTTCTTTTTTATACACCATTGAAAATGGTAATTAGATAAATAGCATAGTATTTTAAAAGAGATTTGAATGTTTATTACATCAAGGGCGTCATTTAAGTTTAAACTCAAAGATATATATAGATAGTATATGTATATAGACATATATGTAGATAGTATACATATGTAGGTATATGTATATATATTTTTCCCTATAAAGGCTATTTTTAAAAGATCTATATTATGAAAGTCTCTAATAGTGCTTTACTCATAGTATATACTTAATAAATAATTATTAGTTGACTAAGTCAATGATCAAAGGCTAGAGTACCATTCCATAGCAAAGTAAACTTAATTAGGAATATTTAAGTAAATAACTTGGTTAATTATTCATACTTTTAAAATGGAAGTCTTTTGATTTCTTTATATTTTAAAAATCTAAAAATAATTAACATTTGAAAATGAAAATAAAAAAAGAAGTCAGCTGCCAATTATTAAACACCTACTATGGGCCAGGCACTGTACTAAGTGTTGAGAATACAAAGAAAGACAAAAAATCAATGTCTGCCTTAAAGGAGCTTGTAGTCTAATGGGGGAGACAACTTGCAAACAACCATATACAAACAAGATATGTGCCAGATAAATTGGCAACAGTCTCATGGGAAAAACACTAGGATTAAGAGGAACCAGGGGGTAGAGCCAAGATAGCAGAGTGAAAGCAGTGACTTGCTTGAGCTCTCCCCCAAACCCCTCCAAATACCTGTAAAAAATGGCTCTAAACAAATTCTAAAGCAGCAGAGCCCACAAAAAGACAGAGTGAAACAAATTTACAGCCCAAACAGCCTGGATGGTTGATCTGAATGGTATATCGTGCCAGGCTGGTAGAGGAGCACAGTTTGGCATGGGCGCGCAGGCAAGGCAGGCCTCAGTGAACCTGGAGTAGGCCTCAGAGGACTGAATCATGGGCAGCCGTGGCAGTTTCTGGACTTCTCAACCCATGAACGCCAAAGACAACTTAGAAGGTCAGTGGGAAAAGTCTGTATCTGCAGTGACAGAGAGAAGCTCAGTCCCAGCCCCAGTCCTTGAGCTTGTCTTGAGGTAGCGGCTGCTTCTGGAGCTTCCGGCCCACTGACTGAGGGGGAATCCAGTGGCTGACCAGAGAGGGATTGCAGAGATCTCTCTGCTGGTGCAGAAATCTCTTGCTTTGCCGTGCTTAGATCTGGGTCACAGTTTTGGGTGGTGATCCTGGGGTGAGGTGGAGTGCTGGCGTGGTGGTACAGAGGAAATCCTCCTCACAGTTCCAAGGGAGAAAAGAGTGTTTGTGATCACTCACAGACCAGAACACAGGCCGGAAAAGGAGTAAACACCTCGAACCTTACCATACCATCTTGGAAGAACTGAAAATTTATAGGTCCCTAGAAGTATCTCTGAAAACAGCTGCACAAAACCCCTGAAGCTTCCACATTGGAAGCAGACTCCTGCCTTAACAAAGAGTTTAAAACTCAAGTAATTGTCTATGATCATGAATAAACAAAGGTCCAAAAAAAGTCAGACCAGAGAATCTTTCTTTGGTAACAAAGAAAATCAAAACATACAACCAGAAGAAGACAACAGAGTCAGAGTCCCCACATCCAAAGAAAAAGATGAATCAGTCCCAGGCCATGGAAGAGCTCAAAAAGGATTTTGATAAACAAGTAGGAAAAGTAGAGGAAAAACTAGGAAGAGAAGTGAGGGTGATGCAAGAAAATCATGAAAAACAAGTCAACAGCTTGCTAAAGGAGACCCAAAAAAATACTGAAGAAAATAACACCATAAAAAATAGCCTAACCCAAATGGCAGAAGAGGTCCAAAAAGCCAATGAGAAGAAGAATGCCCTAAAAAGAAAAATTGGTCAAATGGAAAAGGAAGTCCAAGAGATTACTGAAGAAAATACTTCTTAAAAATTAGAATGGAGCAATTGGAAGGTAGTGACTTTATGAGAAATCATGGCACTATAAAAACTAATCCAAAAGAATGAAAAAATAGAAAACAACGTGAAATACCTCATTGGAAAAACAACTGACCTGGAAAATAGATCCAGGAGAGAGAATTTAAAAATTATTGCACTATCTGAAAGCCATGATCAAAAAAAGAGCCTAGACATCATTTTTCAAGAAATTATCAAGGAAGACTGCCCTGATATTTTAGAACCAGAGGGCAAAATAGAAATTGAAAGAATCCACTGATCCAAAAGGATAACTCCTAAGGACCAAATTCCAGAGTTGCCAGGTCAAGGAGAAAGTAGTGCAAGCAGCCAGAAAGAAACAATTCAAGTATTGTGGAAACCCAATCAGGATAATACAAGATTTAGCAACTTCTACATTAAGGGACTGGAGGGCATGGAGTATAATATTCTGGAGGGCAAAGGAGATAGGATTACAACCAAGAATCACCTACCCAGCAAAACTGAGTATAATCCTTCAGGGGAAAAAATGGTCATTCAGTGAAATAGGGGATTTCTAAGCATTCTTGATGAAAAGACCAGAGGTGAATAGAAAATTTGACTTTCAAATACAAGACTCAAGTGAACTATGAAGAGGTAAACAGGAAAGAGAAATCATAAGAGACTTGTTAAGATTGAAATGTTTACATTCCTGCATGGAGAGATGATATTTGTAACTCATGAGACTTCTGTTAGTCTTAGGGTAGTGGGAGAGAAAAAAATTTTATGTATATAGATAGATAAATAGATAGAGGGCACAGGGTGAGTTGAAGATGAAGAGGTGATACCTGGAGAATAAAATTAAGGGGTGAGAGAGGATTATACTCAGAGAAGAAGAAAGGGAGAGGTAGAATGGGGTAAATTATCTCACAAAAACAGAAAAGTCTCTTACAGTGGAGGGAAAATGGGGGAAGGTGAGAGGGAATGAGTGACTCTTATTCTCATTGGATTTGGCTTAAGGAGAGAATAACATACACATTCAGTTGCGTATGGAAACCTCTTACCCTTCAGGAATATAGGAGGGAAAGGGGGCAATGGAGCAGCAACATGATAGAGGGGAGAGCAGATTGGGGGAGGGGGTAATCAGAAGCAAACATTTTTGAGGAGGGACAGGGTCAAAAAAGAAAATAGAATAAATAGGGTAAAGGGAAGTATACTTAGTTTTTCACAACATGACTACTGTGGAAGTGTTTTGCATGACTATACACGTATAACCTGTATCAAGCTACTTGCCTTTTCAGTGAGGGTGTGTGGGGGGAAGGAGGAAGGGAGAAAATTTGGAACCCAAAGTTTTAAAAACAAAAGTTAAAAAAAAATTGTTTTCACATGCAACTGGGAAAAAAGAAAAACAGGAAACGGGGTATAGAAATCTAGTCTACCCTACAGGAAAATTAAAGGGGAAGGGGATAAGAGAAGAGGGGAAAGATAGAAGGGAGGGCAGATGAGGGGAAGGGCTATACCGAATGCATGCCATCTTGGGGTGTGGGGGAGGGATGAGATGGGGAGAAAATTTGGAACTCAAAATCTTGTGAAAGTGAACGTTGAAAACTAAAAAACAATAAATTTTAAAAATATATTAAAAAAAATTAAAAAATTAAGAGGAACCAAGGAAGGCTTATTGAAATAAGGTGAGATTTTAGCTAAGACTTGAAGGAAGTTAGGAGGCATAGATGAGGAGGGAGAGAATTCTACCCACAGCAACAGTGAGGAAGCTAGTGTCATTGGATCACAGAGTACTTGGCCGTGAGTAAGATGTAAGGTGACTGGAAAGATAGGAGGTGGACTGTATTTGGGGAAGTGAGAGTGAGAAGTTGAGAATGACACCTTGATTGTGAACTTAGGTGACCAGAAGATTAGTGGTACCATTCACAGTAACAAGAAAGTTCAGAAAGTAGGGAGGCTTTGAGGAGAAAAGATAAATAGTTCAGTTTTTGACATGTTGAGTTTAACATGTCTGTAGGATATCCAGTTTGAGAAATCCAGTAGACATTTGTAGATGTGAGACTAGAGATCAGGAGACAGGTTAGGACTAGATAAGTAAAATTGAGAATCTTCAGCAGAGAGATAATAATTGAATCAATGAAAAATGTTGGAATCACCAGGTGAAACAATACAGAGGAAAAAGAGAAGTAGGCCCAGGACAGAGCCCTGTGGGACACCCACAGTTAGCAGGTATGACCTAGAGACAAAGATCAAGTTAAGAACATTGAGTAGGAGAAATTAGGTAGGTAGGAGGTAAGCCAGGAGAAAGTGGTGTCACTAAAACCTAGAGAGAAGAAGAGGATGATCATCATTGTCACTACAGAGGGAGTGAAGATCTCACTTAGAATGAAGGACAGATTTTGGTGTTCCAGGGCAGAGGCAGAGGTGGAATGACAACAGACTGATCTGAAAAGGGCATTTCAGAATTCATGAACATGGAAAATGGTGTATTTGTAGGTGATGGCATGTTCCAGAGTATGACTATCTAACTGTGGTGGAGTGCGGGGAGGGGGGGAGTGGAAGCTGGGAAACTGAAAGGTCAGGGTGAGGGAATATCAGTATATGTGTTGAAGTCTTTTAGTACGAAGGCAAGAGTTGGGAAGGAGAGAAAGATTGTGAGCCAGGCACTTAACTCATTAAAGAAGGAAGGAGAGTGTCCTGGAGGTTGATGGACAGTATTCACTGGAATCATCATTTGGTGAAATATATTAATTGAATGAAGCTCAAGGGAAGGGAGGTTACTGAGTGTTGTTGGTGGTAGACCTTGGAAGGCAGACCTCAGAAGTGGAAACTGGGAGCAAACAATATTCCAACTCTCTACCATGATCTGCCGGTCAGGTTTTATGATCAAAAGTGCAATCAGTCCTGGAAAAGACATCCAAGAGAAATGCATCATCAGAAAGGAGCCAGGTCCTAGTTAAGTGCTAGAAGATGTAATATGTAATTATAGGAAGGTTAATTTCTGGGTTACAATTAGTAACATTTTCTGCATAATATTTTATATTTTTTGTAACACGTATTAATATTTCTTTGTTTGCCTGTCTTTATTTTTTTTTACCAGTTGCTGGATATTCTGGAGCAATATTGTATGGCCACAGGGCTAGATTACCGAAGACTTGATGGAAGTACCAAGTCAGAGGAAAGGGTTAAGATAGTGAAAGAATTCAACAGCACACAAGATGTTAACATTTGCCTTGTCTCTACAATGTAAGAGAATTAATTTTATAACTTAGTTTTTATCTAATAATTTTGTAATATTGTAGGTAAAACTTTGTAAATTAGCTGCACTGGATTAATACTATGTCCAGTGGCATTAATTTGTATAATTGCTTTTTGTGAATCCAGATACTTAGAGGAGAATGACTGTAACATAGAGAATCTTTTAGTTTATAGTTTTAATGATAATAGTTTAAGATTTACAGAGTACTTTCCTTAAAACAATCCTGTTAGGTTGGTAGTGGAAGTATTTTTGTGTTAGATTTGCAGATGTGGAAACTAAGGAACAGAGCTCAGTATCATGCAAACTATCAGAACTGAGACTTGAATTCAGATCTGTTTTGACTACAAGTCCAACATTGTTTCCACTGTGTTTTGCTGTAAATTCTATAAAATAAGCCTTACTTACTTTTTTGTGTAACTTTCACTTATTTAATTTGTTTTTGCTCTGACTGTTTAAAAAGGCAGAGGCAAAGTTATTTTAGTCCATAGTTATTGTATGCTAGTAGTGTATTTGATCTGATTATTCCTTTCTTGAAATTTCCTCCGAAGTGTTATGTATTTTCATGCCCAGTAGTTTTATTGTTAATCTATTCTAACTTGTCCAAGGTCACAGAACCAGTGTATGTCAAAAGTGGGACTTGAAACCAGGTCTTGACTGTACAATATACCACTACACCTTGCTGCATCTAAATGCCACAGGGAACTCTCTGAAGACTATAAATTGGAAAGAGAAAGTTTTTTCTTGGAAGTTGCCCATATCAATGAAATCACAGGGCAGCCTCCCCAAATTTTTTTCCTACCCCCCCAAAAAAAGAATTATACATGTAAATATATATATATATATATATATATATATATATATATATATATACATATACATATATATGTATATATATATATGCGTGTACACACACACACATATATCTATATATATCTATATCTATATATATACAGAGATAGATATATAGATATATATATATATATTATATATATACACACATACATACTCTTATTCCCTGTAAATTTTGGAAAGGTTTTTGGCCAAAAGCAACAAATTCTGACTTAAAAAAAATTTACAATCAGGTTGTATATTTATATCAGGTTTTCTACACTTGTACTTAATTATATATTTTTTTCTTTTCATTTTTCTCCTGTTACTCTTCCTTCCTCCTCCAACTTCTCCCTCCTTCCTCCAGAATTACAGCTCCAGAAATCAATCAGTCAAAGTATTTATTATGCACCTACTCTGTGCCAGTCACTGAGCTAGGCACTGAAGATACAAATATAATGAATGAAACAATTTCTACTGTCAAACTTACACTCTAATGGAAAGTGGCAGGGTTGGAGGGGTGTGCCTTATGATGATCAAATTAAATTCAAATTAAAATGGTATTTGCCAAAAAATTTTGTAACAAATTTAGAGCGGTTCACAGAATTAAAAAATATATGCAACAGGAAAATTTAAATTATTAACAGGGCACATTTGTGTTAAATGCAGCAGAAAAGCAGATGTTGTCAGTTATTACGGAAACATTGGTTACTGAAGTTGAGCATTTAACTTAGCTCTGAGAAGTTTAGGCAGAAGGGAAATATACTTTTTTAGGGAAGGGAACACGCACATATTAAGTGCCTGTTTAATAATAATGTGCCAGGCACTATGCTAAACACTTTGCAAATATTATCTCATTTGATCTTTACAACAACTCCAGAAGGCTGGTGCTATTATTATCCCCATTTTACTGATGAGGAAACTGAACCAAACAGAGACTAAGTGATTTGCCGAGGCACATCTCTTAAGAGTCTGAAGCCAGATTTGAACTCAGGTGTTTCTGACTCTAGGTGCAGCTTTCTATCCACTGAGCCATATAGCTCTTATCTGGCAAAAAGAAACATAAGTTTTATCTGAACAGGTACAACTTTTTTTTCTTTTTTTTCTTTGTTTTTGGCTAGGCGGTGGGGTTAAGTGACTTGCCCAGGGTCACACAGCTAGTGTTATGTGTCTGAGGCCGGATCTGAACTCAGGTCCTCCTGAATCCAGGGTCGGTGCTCTATCCACTTCGCTTTTTCTTTTTCTGACATGGAATTCTAAGAGGAAACTTCCTGCAAAAGGTTAGGACATAAGATTATGTCTCAGTGATTATTTCTTTTCTGAACTTCCCAATTTCTGTCAAGGGCACCACTATCTTCCCATGCACCCAGATCCTTAATTTCAGTGTCATCTTCGATATTGGCCATAATGAATTACCTCTGCCTTAAAAAGTGTCCCAACTGGTACATGGACCAGTACTGAAAGAAGCAGATGTGGTTCAGTGCGGTGGAGCTTTGAGAAAGTGTTAGAGGTATTAGGTTACTGTCAGTGAAATCAGAATGTAACAAGTTAGTATGTGATTAAGTCATGCTTCAAGACTGTGGTAGGCAGAGTGTTAATTCCTGTGATCTCCTTGGAAGCATTGAGTCATTGTGTGGGAGTAAGTTTAATTGCTGTGAATTAGTGTGGTGTCACTGAAAGAGTATTGCTCATTCTGGACCCTGAGCCAGTTGAGAGGTGCTACCTGCCTTTTGGATCTTTGAAGATTTAGGCACTTGGGTTTAATGATGACTGATGTGTTAGTATGCTATAGATATGGTCTGGGTCTCAGGTACTGATTTCCAGTATAGATAATGTTGGAGGGGCTAGGGGTCTATTATGGGAGGCCTTCGGATTCTGTATAAGTGATTGACCCAGTTGTTGTGCATTGTTGCTATTCTTATGTCTTACTGATACCTTTTGTTGATTTTCTGGTATCCATGTCTACTCTCTCTCATGGAACCCTTTCTTGTAACAAAGAAAAGTGGCTAAGAGAAATGAGGCAGCAGAATAGATAGCATTCTGCTCCTTCACAGAGAAGGAATCTGTCTCCATCTGTTTTCCCAGTTTGTTCATTTCATTTAATGTGAGTTCAGCTGCTTTTTTAGTGTTGTTTTTATTTATATGATTGTAGTCTGGCATATTTTTCTCTTGGTTCTACTTTCTTAACTCTGCAACAATTTATTTCTTAACATTTTCCTCAGAATTCTTTATATTAATTGTTTCTTATGATATTATGTTTCATTACATTCATATACCATAGTTTGTTTACTCATTCCCCAATCAGTGGGCTCCCCCTCTTTATTCCTCCTTTCTTCCCTGCCACAAAAAAAAAATGCTATGAATATTTTTGCACATGTCAGACTTTTCTTTCTGTCTTTTAGTTCCTTTGGGTATATGCCCAACAGTGGGATATATAGGTCAAGGAATATGAACTGTTTAGGGATTTTTTGATCCTTTCAAAGATGTTGGGGACAGGGATAGGGCAGAGGGAAGAATAAGCCTTAATATAACACATGTAATGTGCCAGGTACTGTGCTAAGTGCTTTTTAAAAATATTATCTATTTGATCATCACAACAACTTTGAGAGATAGGCGCTAACAGGTTAAATGAATTGCCAAGGGTCACACAGTTATTAAGTGTCTCAGGCCAGATTTGAACTGAGATCTTCCTGGATCCAGGCCCAGTGTTCTATCTACTGTACTACCAGCTGGGCCAAATTTCAACTAATTCACGAAGAGGCCCATTCACTGAATGGGTGCTGCCTCACTCATAGTGAGAACCTGAAAAGACCTTAGCTTAAAAGGGCCAAGGCCCCCCACTGCATCCTGGGCCATCTCCAGTCATCTTGATCTATATCTGGCCACTGGATCCAGATGGCTCTGAAGGAGAAAGTGATGCTGGTGACTTTGCACAGCCCTCCCTCACTCAAATCCAATTCAATTGCAAGTCATGTCATCATCTCCTTGATGTCATGGTCATCTTCAAGAATGAAGGATAAACCACACAATTCACAAATCGGCTAAATGTGTAGTGTGCCCATAAAGCAATACTCAGTAAACATTTATTAATCATCTACTGTATGCGAGGCACTGTACTAAGTTCTGGAAATATAAATATGAAAAAGAAAGACTGTTCCTACCCTTAAGTAACTTACAGGGGAAACATGTTGGAAGGCAACACATAAAGGAAGCCTGAAAAACTATAGGGGAGGTAGCAGTTGGATGGGGGGGAGGAGTTGGAGGAAATAGTGGAAAACTCAAATCCGGAATCAGTGTAGCCAGAGAAGTCAAAGAAATCCAGAATGAGTGCAGCAAGGGGAAGAATAAAGAGATGTCTGAGAAAATGTCTAACTTTCTACAACTCTCCTGTCATCAGCTATTTCCATCTTTTGTCATATTTGCCAGTTTTCTGGGTTTTGTTTGAAAGCTTTTTGTCATATCCTTTCATTGCTTATCTATTGGGGAATGATTCTTAGTTTTATAGACTGTATTTTGTGTTAGACTCCCATAGATCTTAGGTATCAGACTTTTGCCAGAGATGTTTGATGCAAATATTTTTTTTCTCCATTTGACAGTTATGCTTTTTATCTTGGATGACCTAATTTCAACTTCTCCCTCTTGAAACATACTAGTTGTGTTACCTGGGGCAAACCACTTAATCTTTGTCAAAGTTTCCTCATCTGTAAAATGAAGATAATAATAGCATCTACCTCCCAGGGTTGTTGTGAAGATGCAGTGCGATAGTATTTGTAAAGCACTTTATAAACCTTAAAGAATTTTATAAATGTTAGCTATTATTATATTAACTGTGTAACCCTGGGCAAGTTCCTCAACCTCTGGTTCCTAGGCATTTCTGAGATAAGCTCCAGAGAATGTGCTGTTCTGCATTGGTAAAGGATGTTCCTAACCAGTAGCATCTTACACAGATGAATCACACAGGTATCCTAATTTAAAAAAACAAAAACAAAAACACCTAAATATATTTATTTTGCCTGTAAAAAAACTTTTTTAAAAATTATTTTAAGCAGTTGAAATTGTCTTATCTTTTATTATATCTACCCCTTGTTTGATTAAGAATCTCACCACGTTCCCAATCCCACCTGCTTTTATTTTTCATTCTACCTTGCCCCATTCCATCCTTACCAATATAACACCGTGTAACAAAGATAGTTAAAAAAAAAAACCCCACATCCACACTTTGGTCATATCTGACGATGTATGTTTCACTCTACACTGATAGTCCTCAGATTTCCTACTGAGAAGTAGAAAGCATGTTTTATTTTCAGTCCTCTGAAATTATGATTATTGACTTAATCATGGTTCTTAGGGCTTTTGATTTTGTTTTCCTTACTTTATTGTAGTCTGTGTATGAAATGTTTTCCTGGTCGTGCTTATTTTTCTTTGTTCAACTTTAATTCTTTCTTTAAAACATTTTAACTTTTTTTTTTCAATTGACAAGCATAGATTTTCTGTCCTCAAAAAAAAAGAGAGAGAGAAACACCTCCATAACAAATTTGGATTGTTAAGTGAAACAAATTCCTATAATCAAAATTTGACTCGTCTTGCTTCTTGAGTTCATCACCTCAGTGTCAGGATGTGGAGTTACCTTGGTCCTCTGCAATTTTGTTTGGTCATTGTATTGATCAGAGTTCTGAAGCCTTTCGGAGGTGTTTGTCTTTACGGTGTTAACATCGTACAACTTGTTATTCTGGTCTGCTTACTTCATTTTGTATCATTTTTTAGAAATTCTTCCCAAGTTTCTCCAAAACCATCACTTTTATCATTTCTTATGATGCAAATATGTTCCAATGCCATAATGTTCATCCTATCTCCAGATGATGAGCATTCTTTAGTTTCTACTGCAAAAAGAGCTACTAAAATTTTTTTGTACACACAGGGCCATTTCCTTTTTTTTTTTTAAATCTCTTTGTGGTATAGGCCTACTGCTGGCATTGCTCAGTCTTTATACATAATTTTTTTATGTAATCAAAATTGGCCATTTATCTTCTGTGACATTTTCTACTACTTGTTTGGTCATGAACTTTTCCTCTTTCCATAGATCCAACAGGAAATTTCTTCCTTGCTCCTTGAAATTGTTTATGGTGTAACTTTATATCTAGGTCATGTATCCATTTAGAACTTATTTTGGTATATGGTATGAGATGTTGGTCTAAACCTCATTTCTCCTAGATGGCTTTTCACTTTTCCCAGCATTTTTTGTCCCTTAGTAGTGGGAGACTTCAGTTTTATTAAATACTGCATTATTAAATTCATTTGCCTCTGTACCTTGTATACCTAATCTGTTCTGAACAACCTCTATTTTTAAACCAGTTTTCTAAACCTTTTTGATGATTACTGCTTTGTAGTATCATATGAGATCTAGAGCTGCTCGGGCCACTTCATTCCCACTTTTTTTTTGTCAGTAATGGGACTTGAACCCATATCTTCTCAGAACCACAACCCTATTCTGCTGCTCCTTTTCTACCTGTGTTTTCTTGTTGCTTCTGTTGCTTTTATTAAAAGATAAATTATTGATGTGGGGTTTGAGGAAGGCTTTTTTCCCCTACTATAATTATTGAAATTATTATGTGTTTCTTGTTGTTTATACAAGTAGTTATTCTATTTGTTTCCCTAATGTTGAACCATACCTCTAGCCTTGGTATCAAGGCAACTTGAGGTCTTGGAGAATATTTTTTGTTATATTGCTATATTTTCTGTACTTATCTTTTATTTAAAATTTTTTCAGAAATATTCATTAATGACACACTGGTCTATAGTTCTTTTTGGTCTAGCTTATCTCTCCCTGATTTGGGTACTGGAGTCTATATTTGTCTGCTTGACACAGTGTTTAGCCCCACAGAGTTCATATGCTAAACTAGAGTTGTAGAATGTGATTGTATTTTGACTATGGGAGTTCTAACCATTTATAATGTGCTCTCTGATTTTCTTCCTTTTGCAGCTGCAAGCTGAAAATGATCACTTACTTTTTATATTTTCTTATAGTACTTGTTTTGGATCTGAGTTTTACATTTTTATATTATTTACAATTGAAAATTTAATCTGTTTGAAAGGTTCAAATGGTTTCAAAAGAACATTTCTTTGTACTCTTTTTTAAAAAGCACTTTTATTGATTGCCCATACAAAATGTGTTTTATTTGTTTAGTTTTATTATGCTGATAATTTAAAAAAATATTGTTGTAAAACATTTCAAAAATAGTACTTAAAGGTCTAAAAGACAACAGGGAGGAAACAACTCACTTGACTTGGCATTCAACATTTTGAGTGTTATTCTATGCCAGTGGGAAAAAGTAATTCTAGAAATATGGTAAATATTCCTTTCTCATCACAATTTGGTTGGCGTATAAAAAAATTCTGTTGCTCCTTGTTAATTTAATGTTAGTATAGCAATCAGTTTTTGAAAGTAGAAGCCTAGCAAAGTTAGTCCTTCAGCTGAAAACTTAATAAGTTGTGTTTAAGCACTTCACTTTTATTTTTTTGAGGAAGTAGCATTCCTAAAGAACTTTCTAATTTAATCCTTCTCATTTTTCTCCAAGGGCTGGTGGACTTGGCCTCAATTTTGTTGGTGCCAATGTTGTTGTGATCTTTGATCCTACCTGGAATCCAGCCAATGATCTTCAAGCCATTGACAGGTATATGTTCTTGCTGTCATTTGAAGTGATTTATAAATACTGCTTATCATGTAGGGTTCTTAAAAATAGTATTTGATCATGAAATTTAAAGGTTTAGATTGATACAAAATATACTTGTGATTGGTTGAGGCAAGGGATGAAAAGGTAGAGAAGGAAATCTTATTTAAGAATACTTAGGTCTTTTTAAAATATCATTTATTACGACTCATTCCCCAAATGATAAATGGTCAAAGGATACAGTCAGTTTTCACATGAAGAAATTGAAGCTATGTGTAGTTATATAAAAAATACTCTAAATCACTATCGATTAGAGAAATGCAAATCAAAACAACTCGGAGGTACCACATCACACCTATCAAATTGGCTAACACAGAAAAAAACAAGAAAAAGATGATATTGGAGAAGGTGTGGGAAAATTGGAACCTTAATGCGTTTTTGGTGGAGTTGTGAACTGATCCAACCATTCTGGAGAACAATTTGGAACTATGTCCAGAGGGCTATAAAACTGCATTCCCTTTGACCCAGCAATACCACTTCTAGGTCTGTGTCCCAAAGGCATCATACGAATGGGAAAAGGACCCACATATACAACAATATTTATAGCAGCTCTTTTTGTGGTGGCCAAGAATTGAAAATTGAGGGGACGCTCATCAATTGGGCAATGGCTGAACAAGTTGTGGTATATGATTGTGATGGAATACTATTGTGCTATAAGAAATGATGAGCAGGTAGACTTGAGAAAAACCTGGAAAGACTTACGTGAACTGATGCTGAGTGAAGTAAGCTGAACCAGGAGAACACTGTACATAGTAACAGCCACATTGTGTGATGACTAACTTCGATAGACTTTTCACTTCTTAGCAATGCAAGGATCTAAGACAACTCCAAAAAACTCATGATGGAAAATGTTATCCACATCCAGAGAAAGAACTATGGAGTCTGAATGCAGATTGAAGCATGTTATTTGCTCTCTCTCTCTTTTTTGTTTCTTCTTTCTCGTGGTTTCTCCTGTTGATTCTAATTCTTCTTTACAACATGACTAATGTGAAAATAAGTTTAATATGAATGTATATGTAGAACCTATATTAAATTGCGCTCTATCTTAGGGTGGGGGAGGGGAGGGATGGGGAGAAAATTTGGAACTCAAGATCTTATGGAAGTGAATGTTGAAAACTAAAAATAAATAAATTTTTAGTTGTTAAGTGTTTTAAATACACATTTTTAAACATCTTTTTCTGTTCTTAAGAAAAGATTCTAGGCTCTATTGCTGATCAGTAGTACAAACATGGGCAAATCACTTAATCTCCCGTTGCCATTATTTCATTATCTGTAGAATGAGGGAGTTGGATGAAATAATTTCTTACAGCATGAACATTTCATAATCTTTTAAATCTTACTGTGAAATATGGTTTTGGAGCTCATGCTGGCTTGAAGTGTATTGACCATTTTTCTAAAGTGTAGAACCATTCTGAGTATGACTGAACAGAATTCCAGGATTATTAAAATGTCCTGTCTTTTGATTTCAGATTTAAATACTTCCAAAACTATAAAAAGATTATTGATGAAAAATGTAGCCAGCTTCATCAGACTTTATCTGGGAAGCTCCTTTTGTTTGTTTTTTTTTTAATAGCATGCAATATATAGAGAATGGTATATTCAGATACTTTGGAGCTTTTAAGGCAGATTGGATTGATTGAAAAATAACATTTTTGGATAGGAGTCATCTTCCAAGGAGACTGGAGATAAGGACATAGCGCTAAGCCTACCACTCAGCTGCCTTGTTCTTCTTATGGTTTTCCTCAAGCCAATTTCACTAATTTCAGGCAATAGTTTCTACTACTATCTGGGAAAGGGAGAGAAGAAAGTTAGGCATAAGACGTTTATTTTAATCAAGTAAACAAAAAAGCAGCAAAAAGTATGGCAGAAATAGAGAAAAATAAGATGATACTTTCTCAGGCCCTTGTCGCATTTTATAAACTGGGCAATCAATATTCGAAGCAGAAGCTCCCACTTTTCACACCAAACCTTCCACAGCTAGTGTGTGTAACAACAACTGAAACATGTTCAACTTGTTAATGTTAATGGGTTTTTAGTTGTAGAGTTCAATGGAGACCCAAGGGGAAAATGTAGTTGTGTTTGAGAGAAAAGGCACTTCTGGTTGCTCTACCATTCTGTAGCTCCTAAAGAAAATCAGGTTTATTGTTTAAGGAAAAAAATGCCATGATTTCTAGGCACATACCCCAGGGAGATAGATCATTAACAAAAAAGAAAGGCTGCATATGTATAAAAATATTCATATTAGCTTTTTGTAGTAGCAAAGACCTGGAAACAAAGTAGGTGGCTTTTGATTGGGGAATGGCTAAAAACATTATGGTACATGAGTGTAATGGAATATTATTGTACTCTAATAAATGACAAGTATGATGAACATAGAGAAAGAAGCGTGAAAAAGACCGGTGATATAAAATAAAGTAAGCAGAGTCAGGAAAACAATATACACACTGACTACAATGCCGTAAATGGAAAGAATAATCACAAAGCAGTTAAAGCTTCAACATTGTAAAATTATAAAGAACAGAATAGTTCTCCATAACTGACTCAACCCATGCCATGTATACTCTTCCTTCTCCATCCTCCTTTTTGCTTCTAGCTCTGGCAGCAGTACCATCAATGCTACCATTCCTGGAAAGGACATGGCAATCAATTGCCATATACCTCTGCTCATTATGCTTGTGAATTACCAGTCTACTTCCTGTTTTGTATTATCCTCTTTTATTAGATTGTAAGCTCTTTGAGGGCAGCAACTCCTTTTTGTTTTTGTTATTCCCAGTTCCTAGCTTAGTGCCTGGAGCAAAGTAAAAACATAATAAATACCTTATTAAAAATTAACTTATTAATTATAATGACCAAGCTTGGGCCATAAGAAGAGATTAGGCAAAAAAGCACTTTCCTTCATTCTTTGCAGAGGAAGGGAAATCTGTGGGTGGAGAACATTGCCTACAATGTTGGACTCAGTTGATAATGGTTAATTTTTCTGAATGTTTTTTTTATTTTCCCTTTTTCACTTCTTTTAAGTGATGGCTTGTTGGGTAGTGGAAGGGCAGGGACACCTTCAGAAATGGTGATGACAAATTAGAAATAAATCAAGATTTTGAGTTTTTAGACTACCATAGAACTATGTATTACCTCCCAACACAAAGCTCTTTCAATTAATTTGTTTTTGTTTTTGTGTTTGTTTTTTGCAGAGCATATAGGATTGGGCAGTGTCGGGATGTGAAAGTATTTAGGCTTATATCCTTAGGAACTGTGGAAGAGATCATGTATTTACGTCAGGTATATAAGCAGGTAAAATTTGAGTTTTCTTTTGTCTGATGATTTAGAAGAAACTGCCTTTTAGCAGAGAATATTTAGAGAGGAGTAGAAAACACATTTGTGTTATTTTAGCCATAATACAAAATTTACACATAAAAAGTACAGATTGAGTTTGTAGTCAAATCTAGGAACTACTTTCAAAATGCAAGCACAGATTAACAGATCAGGCTACCTTCCACCCTCCATCTCCAAGTTTTAGATGTAAGTTTTAGAAGTTAGGAAGGGGAAAAAATAAGGGTGAGTTATTGGAACCTTTTGTTTGCATGGACAGTTAGCCAATTGAAAGGCCATTTCTTCATCATGTGGTGATGAGACTGGAAAATCATAAGATACCAGAACTACTTGTGCATGCTCTGAATTAGAGGTCAGGGTCCCTTCATCCCACTTCATCAAGTACTTCCTGAAGCAGTACATCAAACACAAATGCTTTTGGGACTGGTCTTGTACTAGCCAGTCTCCCATTACGAAGTTATACAACGTTAGAGTTGGAGAAAAAATAAAATGGAAAAAAAATGCTTCAGTTTCCACTCAGAGTTGATTAGTTTTGTCTTCGGAGATGGATGGCATTTTTGGTTATGAGTTCTGTGGAATTGTTGTACATCGTATTAATCAGAGTAGCTAAGTTTTTCACAGTTGATTGTCATTACATTGTTGCTTTTAACTGTATACTGTGTTCTCCTGGGTCTGCTCACTTCACTTTGCATCAGCTCATATAAGTCTTCCCAGTTTTTTCTGGAATTATCTTCTTCCCCACTTTTCACAGCACAGTTATACTCCATCACAATCATACATCACAGCTTGTTCAACTATTTCCCAATTGATGAGCATCTTATTTTTCAATTTTTTGCCACCACGAAAAGACCTAGAACCAGATTTCTTGACTTATGTTTTGTTCTTTCCTCAAAACAGTGTCATTTCAAGTTCTTGTCAGAGTACCTCTTTAGGGCATCAAATTCTACTTTATTTCACTAAGAAGTTCCTTAGTTTTTTAGACTGCTAAGGCTAACTTATACCTTATTCACCTTGGAGGAGGTGGTCATTATTATATAATTTTAATTTCATATATTTATTATTTTACTATAATATAATATAATAGACATTAGCTAATATATCAATCATATTATATATATTAAGTTATATATGTAATGTGATAATTATAATAATTTTAATTTTAAAGATCAGGTGATCTTTGAGAACAAATAAAATCTTTAGTTCCATTACAGATACCTTTTTAAAAAAAATGTTATATTCTGAACTTAAATACTAAATAAAAGATGCATCTTCATATTCAGAGTAGAACAGCGAAAGAATATATATGAAACTGAAAATTTCTGTTACATAATAACTTTGACATTTCACTTTCAGAATTCTCCCACTTATCTGACTTTCTGTTCCCTGACATACATTAAAAAAAACCAAACAATCCTTCAATATCCCTCTTTTCTTTCTTTTTCATTTTTTCTTTTGGAAGGGAAAGGGGCAAGAGATCTTAATCCTAATCCTATTTCCCCCCAAATTGGAAAAAAAAATACAAAGGAAAAACAGAACTCTTTTAACAAATAGGCAAAGTCACCAAAACATTCTCACATTGCCCATTTCTGAAAATGTATGGCTCATTCTGCTTCTTGAGTCCATCACCTCTTCATCAGGAAATGGGTAGCATGGTTCATCATCATTCCTCTAGTGCCATGGTTGGTCATTGATTAATCAGAGTTTCTTAAGTTTTTCAAAATTGTTTTTCTTTAAAATGTTGTTACAGCATAAATAGTTCTGCTGGTTCTGGTCACTTTACAGTTGTTCATACAGATCTTCCCAGGTTTCTCTGAAACTATCCTTTTCATTATTTCTTATGGCCTAATTATGTTCTATTACATTACATTCTATTACATAGTTTATTCAATCATTCCACAATTGATGAGCATCAACTTGGTTTCTTAGTTTCTATAGCTTTTTGCTGCTAACAAAAAGAGCTGCTATAAACATTTTGGTACATATGGGTCCCTTTCATTTCACTTTGTTTTTGTTTGTTTGTTTTGTGGGGGAGGGGTGGAATAGGCCTAATAGTATTGCTGAGTATGCATGATTTGGTCTCATTTTGCACATAGTTCTAAATTGCTTTCCAAAATGACTGGAACAATTCACATTTCTACCAATGATAGTATATTAGTCTGTGTGTTTTCCTGCAGCTTTAACAATTGTTTTCTGGTTTTTGTCCTTTTTGCCATTCTTATAGGTATGATATAGATCCTTAGAGTTATTTTAATTTTCCTATCTCTACTAGTGATTCAGAGCATTTTAATGTGGTTGTCTATTACTTGGATTTCTTTCTTCAGAAACTGTTCAGATTATTTGACCAATTATCTATTGTGATATGGCTGTTATTCTTATATATTTGAATCACTTCCTTATATATCTTGGATATGATAACTATTACAGAAACTTGCCATAAATATTTTTTCTACATTTAATTGTTTCCATTATAATTTTAGCCTCACTGATTTTTGTTCATGCAAAATCTTTTTTTTGTTTTATTTAATTAGAACTTTCTGTTTTATCTACTGATATCTTCTCTACCCCTTGTTTGGTCCTGAACTCTTCAACTATCCTTCGTTCTGAAAGATATTTCTTTTCTTATTCTTCTAATTTGTTTATGACTTGACCTTTTGTATCTTAGGTTAAGTACCTATTTGGATTTCATCTTGGTTTCTGGTGTGAGATGTTGATTCAGACCTAATTTGTGCCAGATTATTTTCCATTTGTCCCAGCAGTTCTTGTCTGGTAATATTGTGCCCTCTTAGTTTCTTTTCTCACTGTTTCTCTTGACAACTCCATACATCTTGTTCTACCATATAAACTTTATTATTGTTTTATCTGTAAAAAGTGTTTTATAATTGTATTATGTAAGTCTCACGTAGATCTTGACAAGTTTGTTTCTAGGTGTTTTATGCATTTTGTAGTCATTTTGAATGGAACTTACCTTTTTACGTTTTCTTTCCGGTTTTTGTTAGTATTTTGTATAAATGCTGAATTGTGTGTGTGTGTGTGTTTTGCATCCAGCCACTTTATTGAATAAAATAAGTTTCTTCATTCATGCTTTGGGGTTTTTGAAATACATCATTATGTCATCAGCAGATAAATAGATTTTGTTTCCTCTTTGCTGATCTTTATACTTTTAATTTTATTTTTGTCTTATTGCCATACCTAAAATTTCTAAATCTTCCAAATCAAATTTTAGAGAGGATGTAGAGATATCACTGTTGTTACAGTGAAAACATTCTAGAGTTTTTTGCATTGTGAGCAATGCTAGCTCTTGGTATTAAACATATACTTTTAATCATATTAAAGAAGGGCCCTGCCTGGCTTCTTAGAGTTTCTAATATAAATGAATACTGTATTTTTCAAATAACTTTTCTTTTTGTAAATGTGTGGTTTTATTATCTTTTGTTTATATGACTAATTATGGCAATTGTTTTCTTAATTGAGATTACTCTTGCATCATTGGTGTGAATATTTTCTACTGATCTCTAGTGAGAATTTCATTTAATATATTTGCATCAGTTAGTGAGATTATCCTATGATTCTTTTTCTCTATTTTGTTTCTACTCGTTTGAGTTTCAGTGACATTTTTGCCTTATAAATGGAGGTTAGTAGAATGGTTTGTCTTTATTTTTAAAATAATTTTTTACCAAGGGGATTAATTGTTCTTTAAAAGTTTGATGAAATGAAATTCACTTGTAAATCCATCTGGCCAAGGTATCAAGTTTGTTTCTGTTTTGGGTAGTTTATTTATGGCTTACTCAATTTATTTTTATGATATTAAGTTGTTTAAAATCTATTTCATATTTTATTTTTTCCCTTTTTAAAAAGCTAGATGTTCCACCTCCTTTGAAAATACCTTGTTTGTTTTACTGATGCATAATTCCATGTAATAATTTCTAATAATTTTACTTTGTCTCTTATTGTAAATTCATTTCATTAACTTAATTTTGCTAATTTGACTTTTTTCTGTATTTCTCTATTCTGTCTCTCTGTTTTCTCTATTTCTATGCTAATAATGTATCTACATTGCTTCTTTTTTGAAAACAGCTTTTGGTTTTATTTGCCAACTTTGTAGTTATTTTATTTTCAGATTTCTCTATTTCCTAATTTCCACGATTTATTTTATACTTGCTTTAGTATTGCTAATTTATTTTCTAGTCTTTTAAAATTTATCAATTCCTTAATCTCTTTGTCCCACCTTTTTAATATAAGTTTTCAGATACACATTCAGTCTTCTCAACTTTTGTGGGGGTAGTGTTCCTAGAAAATAGGGCAAAAGTAAAAAATGCAAATGTTAATACATTGAACATAGGGGAAACACAGGATTTGGCTACCATGATCACCAAAAACTGTTATCTTTTGCTAGAGATTGCTGAAAATACACTTTTCTGAATATAATTATTTATAACAAAACATTAATTCTGATCAATGTGCACTTTTCCCAACACAATAACAATAAAATAATCCACAAAATGCAAAACATTTTTTCTCACTAGTAATTCCCTAGAATCCTGTGACCTTTTATGTTAACATCTCAACTAAAAAAAAAGCATTGATTTCAGGCAATATTCATTTTTCATAACACATGAAATCTATAGTATAATAAATACTTTACAACAAATAAAACTAAAGCAATTTTTAACCTGAATTTTAGCTTCCACTGTGTCAAATGGCAGTGTGAGAGCATTGTACTGTATGCTATTCTGCCATAAACCTCTCTACCTTTGCTGACCCCTGAAAACCAAGGGAAAGGTTGCTGGGACTTTGGCTGCTGTTGGAAGATGCCTTGAGGTCTTGACATCATCTCCAACACATTGCCCTTCACGGCTAATAGATAGCATTGGAGATCATGAAGGATGCACCAGCTTGAAATAATCTATCAGTGATATCTGCTTCATGCACTGTTGAGATCCTTAAGGGTCTCAGAGTAGGGGAATATAGCAGAGGCAAGTGGATGTTTAACCTGGAGGCTACACTAGATGATAGCAGCCTCTTTGTCTCTAGCTAGTTGATTAGGTCAGCAGCTGCAGACATTCTGGCATGAAGTTTATTTCCTCACTAAGCCTTACACTGACTTTGCACACTTGGGCTTAGAGCCCAAAGGACTTGCACTATGCTTTGGGGGCATAATTGCAACACAGAACTCAGATTTTAAAAGCAAACAATGAAATATGCCATGAATGCATGGGGAGCTCTTTACAGTGGTAGGGTGAACAAGACCAATGAAGTGGTTACCAGCCAGTCCACAAATTTGTGTGCATCTTGTTTCTCATTTTTTTCTCTACTACATGTAGCCTTGAGTGGATGTGGTTGCCAACGCAAAAGTGAAGATGAGGTTACAAATAAAATCATGCAAATACTTGATGTTACAAAAGTTAAACAAATTAATGTTGAGGATTGACTGTATTAATTGAACATTTTATCTTACTGTTGCCCTTATCCAATTATAAGAGAACAACATAGTCTTTTAACTATTACTATCATTGTCTTTTTGCAGTTCACGTAGTTTTTCTTTTAAAATCTTTGCCACTGCACCATTTGGTGCATTTATATTTATTATTGCTATTTTTATTATCTCTGATGCCTTTCAGTATAGCATAGTTTCTGTTTTCTCTCTTCACAGTGATTTTTGTTGTTGAAGTATCTGAAATTTCGCCTTCTTTAGAGTTGCCTACAGCATAATAAATTTGTTTCACTACCTCATTTGCACTCTGTATGTATTTGTGTTTTAAATGTGATTCTTTTATGTAGCAGGCTTTTCAAAAATCCATTTCTCCATTCTGTTTATTTTTGGGAGGGGAATTTAATCCATCTATACTTAGAATTATAACTGTTAAGTTTGTGCTTTCTTCCATTACACAGGCAGATGTGCACATACATATTTTCCACTTATCTTAAATCAGCCTTTGTTCTCTATGGTTTATTATATGTGCATTATTCTGACTTGGTCTCCTCCAACTCACTCCCTCTTCCAGCAGGTCTGCCCAATCTCAAAGTACTTGAGTTTATTTTTTATTATTATTCTTTCTCTCAATCTTCCTTGTGTTTTTTTACTCTTTTCTTTTCCTAGTGTAGATAAGCATGTAAGGTGTCTAATCCTCAGTTTCCCCACTCATTTTCTACTTTATCTGTTCTTCTGTTCTAGTGACATTAATTTGTAATGCCTATTTCCAAGAAGTATTGTTTTCATTCCTCCTCTTTTCTATCTACTTTTCCTTTCTGAAATACTCAAGAATTTATTACCAGGAGTGTTAGTTCTCATCAGAGGCAGTCAGGTACAGGAGAAAGTATTCTATAATTGAAGACTTGAGGCCTTGATCCCATTACTTGCTTTTTTCCCCGCATAACCTGGCCCTTTTGATATCATGCCAGTCCCTCTTTGAACCATCGGCTTTCTACAAAATTCTCTCTGGAGTCTCAGACCATTGCCTCCCTCCTAGTGGAAATTAGTAGCAACGTGCACAATTCCATCTTACAGATTCTGATCTCCCCTGTCTTACTCCCTTTGTGGGATCACTTCATATTTTCAGTCATTTCCTTTTTAGCCATTGAACTGGTCTTCAGTTTTGGGTTGTTATTCTTTTTCTTTTATTATTTCATGCAAGAACTACCTGGTGTTATCTTCTTTAAATATTCTTCTTCCATCACTGGTTTTTGTGGGGATTTTTTTTTCTTTTTCTGCATTTGGAGTTTGTTGCTTTGAGGGAATGGTAAGGTGAAATATGCTTTTTAGGCTGCCTCTGACTTCAGTGTCTACAGTATTCCCATATCACTTCTTAAATAAGTTAATTATTAATGGGGCAGCTGGGTGGTCCAGTGGATGGAGCACCAGCCTTGGAGTCAGGAGGACCTGAGTTCAAATGTGGCCTCAGACGCATAACTCTTACTAGCTGTGTGACTCTGGGCAAATCACTTAACCCCAATTGCCTCACCAAAAAGTGGAAAAAAAAATAAGTTAATTATTAAGATGTTTAGAGGAGATCAATGGGTGTAATACTAAAGAATAATTCATGTTTCTAATGTTTATACTAATGTTTACTATTTTTTTTTATCCTTGCTATTATGAACAAATTATATACCCCAAAATTACTGCCTTTCCAATTACTATTTTACTTTTCTTGTCCATTTGGTTTCTAATATGATTGTATTACTTATTCTCAGCCTGGTTTTCAGTTTGGAAAATTTAGTCAAAAAATGCCACAATATAAATTTTATAATTGAACTTTGCTGGTGGAATTTTGCCCTTGAAAATACAGGACTTGTTTTGGGCACAAGATTTCATTCTTGTATTCAGGTACTTTTTGGTCTGGAATAGGAGAGTAGAAATGTCTAATGAAGCTACTGATAACAACAGATGGAGTAAAAAAGCAGAGAGTACTTTAGTATTTCTAGAGTACACACTTGTAGTTTCTAGATTTTGTGGCATACCTCAAAGAATTTAATGATTGAACTGACAAGGAATAAGCTTGGCTTTCCAAAGCAACTTATTGAGACTAAGTCTTTTTTCATATGGTGTGATTGATTATGTTAATACTGGCATCTTCTACCAATTCCTTATGACCAATAAAATAAAACCATTTTACTGTTTATTTTCACAACCATGCTAAAGGACATTAAAAGAGACCTGAAATCTGGGAGATTCTTAGTATCAAAAAGACTCCAGTGTGCTTTGGTTAGTTTTGTCTGTTATACCTGTTCACGTAACATTTAGTTCACATCTCTAATAAGAGATGCTCAGTAAATTCCCTGACTGGTTATTAATATGGTCCTCTTCCATGTGAAGAAGAAGTTCCTTGGTTTTCCAAGGAACTGTATTGAAGTTAGAGGAAGCTAAGTGGTGCAGTGGATAGAGCTCTGGGCTTGGAGTCAGGAAGACTGATCTTCCTGAATTGAAATCTGGCCTTAGATACTTACTAGATGTGTGCCCCTGGGAAAGTCATTTAACACACTTTGCCTCAGTTTTCTCATCTGTAAAATGAGCTGGAGAAGGAAAGGCAAACCACTCTAGTATCTTAGCCAAGAAAACCCTAAAAGGAATCATGAAGAGTCTGACACAACTAAAAAACAACTTAACAATATTGAAATTAAAAAGCTATCCTTGTTTCAAATATACTATGTTTCCAAGAGAGAAATGGAGCATTGCTTTTAGTTCCCAGTACCGTCATGATCATTATTATTTTCTGTTGTAGTCATCTTGCCATCAATTCAAACTTATAATTTGGTGATAGATGAACTAATTCTGTCAAGTTTTAGTAGTACCTATTATAGCATTTCTCTAGAACTGCTTAACA
Source organism: Phascolarctos cinereus (assembly GCF_003287225.1). Classification (NCBI taxonomy): domain Eukaryota; kingdom Metazoa; phylum Chordata; class Mammalia; order Diprotodontia; family Phascolarctidae; genus Phascolarctos; species Phascolarctos cinereus. Next base: position 255,184,953 of record NW_027555847.1, read on the forward strand.
GGATAAAAATGCCTAGAAATTTGTTCTTCTCATGTAAAAAAAATGAGGGAAAATATTGACTCAATTTTGTAGGTAGTAGGTGGAAAACAGATAAAAAGTATAAAGCTATTTTTAATTTGGTCTTCAATAAAACTAATCAGATGATTATTTCCCCACAATGGCAACATCTTCCAGGGAAATTAAAACAAAATTTCCTCCCTAAGGAGTTTCTGTCTACTCCACCTAAAACTGTGTATATACTGATAATGCCAGGAAATTCTGACATGTTGTTGGATCAGACACTTCTGAAATATCATGTATTTTTCTGTTTTAGCAACTGCACTGTGTGGTGGTTGGGAGTGAAAATGCCAAGCGGTATTTTGAAGCAGTTCAAGGATCAAAAGAACATCAAGGAGAGCTTTTTGGGATCCACAACCTCTTCAAACTAAGATCTCAAGGGTCCTGTCTTACAAGGGATATCCTGGAGGTGTGAAATTTCTTTTGGCCTTTTCATTGAGGTTTTAAGCTACTTTGTTTTTCCCCCCCATTTGTGCACTATGAAATATAAATGAATATGTCTTTCTAGATCTTGAGGAAATTGCAATTTTTTTTGCAAAATATATCACAAGACTCTTAGAATTTACATTTTTAGAGAGCTGCAATCAGACTTTTGAAAATGAAGCTTTGTGCCTTTAAAACAGCTTTTTTCATAAACATTCGTAAAGCTCCCCTACCCCTGTCCACACACAGGCCTGAACATGTGACTCCTTTCCCCCTCAAAGCCATTTCCACACGGACAAAGGGAGGTGTATTATTTTGTAAATAGCTGCTGAAATTTCAGGGGAAAAAATGTCTTCCACAAATAAACAAAAATATAAAATGTGTTTTGATTAAAAGTCACCAAGTATTCCCTGAGATGCTGTCTCATGTGTCATGGAGATTTTTGTTTGCTGTTCCCAATAAAAATTCCACACCAGTTTTCAGACTCTTCCAGTTATGTTCATCTTCAGCATACAGATGTTTCTTGTTCTTTAAATGGAACATTTTTGTAGCTTTCCAAAAAAGTCTTAAAATTTTTCATTACACAAGAAATTTAAGTTCTTTGACTTAAGTATTCTATAATAGATGTTGGAAAGGACAAAATACTTCAGAGTCATAGAATGTTTATAGTTAGTTGGTTACATCCTTGTTCTAAATCCCCTTTCTTTACAAATGAGGCAGCTAAGACCCAGAAAGGTAGCCTTACCCAAAGTTATACAACTAGTGGTTGGCAAATCCTTCATATAATTCATCATCATAATTGGTCAAAATATTTATTTTTGCCTACTTTTTATTGGGCACTATGCTGGGTACTAACAATTTAAAAGTTTTTGCAGCCATGAAACCTGTAGTCTAATTGGAGAGATAGGACATGTACCTAATGGTAAATCACAATAATGAGCATCATACTCCAAATGGTATAGAAAGTATGTAGGACCAGAGTGATCAGGGAGGACTGGGGCAATATTTTTTAATCATTTTGTTTATTCTAAGACTGTTTTAATATATTATGCTTTTATTGTATTTCTATCTCTCAGCAACCTTTGCTCCTTTGAGGTCCACTCAATAAAAATTTTACACCCAGTCTAAATTATGGTGGCTGTAGTATACTGACCCCCAAGTCATTCTCCCTCTTTTCACAGAGAGTTCAGCACCTGGCTCACCATCTTCCTCTCCTGTCTTTATACTAGGGTAATTCATTATTTACTACGATGTTCTCTCAAACTCCTGAACTTCTCAATTCCTCTGCTTCTATGACCTACTCCATCAGTTTATGTAAGACATACATAGAGATGGTTACACATTAGTTCTTTACTATTACCTATAAGTTTTCTATTTCCTTAACTAGAAAATCTGATATTCCCCTATCAGATCATAACCTTTTTGTCATTCCACCTCTCCTTACACTTCACTCTTCCTAAACTTATTCATCCTCCTCAATGAGACTGTCAGTCCCTTCACCCTTCACTAGATTCTCAAAGCTATTACCCCTGCTCTGAGTACTTTTTTTCCAGTCTCAAACTAATAATTACCCATTTTGACTTCCTTGAATCCCTTGCCCCCTTGTCTGATCACTACTTAATCTCTTCTCAGATCTCAGCCCTAGATTACTCTCACCATCTACCTTCTCTGATTTTACCCATGAGCTACTGAATGAAGCCAGAGGAAGCCAGAACTTGCAATGCATGCATTACAAAATCATGTTATCCAACTTCTATTGAATCTTCACTGCAGCAACACAGTCCTTTTATTCCTCTCTGATTTGTTGCCTCACTTCCTACAGAAGTTATTACAAACCTTTGCTTTCCTCTTCATTGAGTTCTCTGACACCTTCTCCCCACTTCTTGCAGTTGAGGTCCTTGCCTCGTACTTTATTGAGAATTGCAGTCATTCAATATGACTCCCTCTTGTGTCCTCTTCATCTCAAAACTCTGTGACATCATTTCCCATTCTCCCCGCCTTTCCTCCTGAGATAGAGGAAGCCTTTCTTCAGCCCATCTACGCATACACTTGGTCTTGTCCCCTCCAGCATTCTCTAGCAGATCACATCAGTAATCTTCCCCCTCCTCTACCCAAGTCTCTCAGACCTTCAGCTTTTCCTAATCTATGGATTCTTTCCCTCAGACATGCCTATCTCCCCTATTCTTTAAATTTAAAAAAATTACTAGACTCTCCCAACCCCTCGGGCAATTATTCTATATCTCTTTCCCTTTTCTCTTCCAAATTCCTGGAAAAGGTTTATGTACTCACTATCTCCACTTCCTGTCCTCTAAAAAGGCAAAGGAAATAGATTTGATAAATTAGGAACCTGAATGGCAAGTAATTATTTTTCTGAGAAATTGACTTAGTTCAGAAATTCAGAGGTTGTATTCACTTCCTTTCCTCCCACTCACTTCTCAACCCTTTGCAGTCTGTTTCCCACCCTCATAACTCAATTGGAATCACTTTCCAAAATTACCAATGGTCTATTAATTGCCAAATCTGAAGTTTTCTCTCAGTCCTCATCCTTCTCCACCTATCTGCTACATTGGGCATTGTTGATCACCTTCTCTCCTTCATACTCTTTTGTCTAATTTCTCCTGGTTTTCCTCCTACTTGTGGGATTGATTTTTCTGTGGTATTTCATCATCCATATCATACCTCTTAACTGCGGGTATCCCTAAATGTTGTCTGTTTTGCCCTCTACATTTTCTTTCTCGGTAACTTCATCTGTTCCCTTGGGTTTAACTAACATTTCTTTTCAGGTGACTCACAGTTATAGATGTAAAGATATGTCTGTCTGTCAGTCTATCTATCCATCTATTTATCCATCCATCTATCTATCTAAATATATCAAATCATTATCAACTCTAGTGGCTTCCTATTGCTTCTAGTATCAAATATAATCTCTTCTGTTAGATTTTTAAAACCCTTTACAACTGGTCCTAACTTGTCTTTCTGCCCTTATTATACATCACTTCACTTCCCACAATCTGTAATCCAGCCACATGGGCCTTCTATCCATTCCATACCCACAACATTCCATCTTCCATCTCAGTGTGTTTACAATGACTGTCCCACATGCCTGGCAGGTAATCCTCCATGCCCTTTGCCTTATAGAGTTCTTCTCTTCCCTTAAAATGTAGCTCAAGTATCATCTTCTTCATGAAGCCTTTCCTAATCCCCCAGCGTCTGTTGCCCTACTTTAAATATGTTTTTGTTTGTCCACGTTATATTTATTTTGTTTATGTTTACATGTGTACTTCTCTCCCCCATTACAGCATAAACTCTGACAAGCAGGTATTATTTTTGCTCCTTATTCTGTGTCTCCAGCACCAAGCATGGTGCCTCACATATAGTTGGCACTTTAATAAATGCTAGTGATTGATTGATCTATTGACTTCACTTTTATGTAGTAACACTGAGGTTATTTTGATGCAGTGGTTCTAATTAAAGTAATTTATTTTCAGTCATTTTCTGCCTAATTCTATATTGTCTAGTCCTTCATACTATCCATAATTTTTATCAGTGTGGATACTTGCTCCATCAGTAGAGTTTGCAACTCATCTGTAATTCCTCATCCTGTGTGATTAATGTTCATATTCTCCCATAAATCTTCCATAGGGGATCTATCCAGTTTACTAGAGACTTTTCCTCTGGCATTATCAGTATACCAGTGCAGCCCTCAAACTTTATCCCTTGCTCTTATTACATGACCAGTTCACCTCCTTTTCTGATCATACTATGAGACACAGAAACAAGGAATCCACCAAATAAATCATCACCAGCAGTAACATAAACAACTCCACCTCAAAATCCTATTCCTATGCCACATAATGGCATTATGTTGCACTCTAGAGTCTTAAAGACCATGCCAATAGATCACAACCTCTGGAGAATTATTATTTATAGTCATGTTTAGACCAAATACTTGGTTTTGAATCCTGCCTCTGCTGCTAATTAGCAGTGTGACCTTACACAAGTCACTTAAACTCTCTGAGTTTCACTTTCATATGTAAGTTGAGGGGTTTGAATTAGGACCAAAAGATTATAAAGTTATCAGTTTATAGCTAGACACTATCTTAGAGGTCATCTAGTCTGACACCCTTCTTTTACAGAGGAAGAAACTGAGTCCCAGAGAGGTTAAGCTGCTTACCCAAGACTTGCAGATAATAAGTGGCAGAACTGGGATTTGAACCCAGATCTCTGGTTTCAAAACCAGAGCTCATTCCCTTGCACCGTTCAGATTAGTTGGTTTCTATAATAGGGATTCTTAATCTGACATCTGTGAATTGTCTTTAAAAAATTTCGATAAATGTAGTTTGGTATAATTATTTTCCTTTGCAATCCTGTTCATTTTATTTTATGAATTTAAAAACTTAATTCTGGAGGGGTCAGTACGCTTCACCAGACTGTCAAAGTAGTCCATAATGCAAAAACTAAATAAATAAACCCCTGCACTGTGGCCTTTTCCAGTTCTGTTTCCCTTGATTCTGTCATCCTAAATCCTAAAGTGAATGAAGGAATGAAGCATTTACTAAGCACTGACTAAGTACAAAGCATTGTGGATATGAATTAAGATAGTGCCTGCACTGAAGGAGCTCACATTCTGATGGGGGATGTAAATCACATGGAATGTTTCAACTGCAAGTCAGATGGAAAGTTCCCTTGGTCCTTTGGTGTAGTGGCAAAGCAGATGGTAATACTTATTTTTTGATGTCATTGCCGCTGATAAAATCATATCAGTTTCTTATGTTAAGTCATGTGACAGTGACAAGAAATTTGGTGATAAGAATTTTCTTTTCTTCAGTAGATGTGGCTCTAGCACCTGCAAAAGTAGTTACTAGGCTGAAAGAGTGGTGGCTGTGGATACTGGACTGTAAGCCTTGCTATTCCCAATGCTCTTGGGTTCAGGGTCCTGAACTATCTTTGTCAGGGTCTGAAAGGAGGTGGTGATGACAGTGGTTCAAATTGCCTGGCACATGCTGCGTCCTGCCTCTTCCACAAGGTGCCCAACTGCCCTGTGGACCTTTTAGCAATAATTAGAATTGCAGGTTAGCTGATCAGTTTCCCGAGACTTCTGTTCAAGTATTGTTTATAATTATTTAGATTCTTGTAGGGATAGTAATTGTCATGTATACAGGCATTAAATTATATTACCTTTTAAATTATGTGTAACTGTTCATTATACATGGCTGTACATTAATATGTTTCACTTGGATAGTTCCATAATGCTTTTAGTGTTAGATGAAAACTATGCCTGTTTTACTAAGCCTGAAAAATAAAAGTTTTAAAATAACAAAGTTAAAAGTGTCTAAAAACACTATATGTTTGCAGTGTAATTTGCAAACTGAAGAAGAATGTTGAGAGAAAAGCCAGACTCACTGAGTTTCTCTGTCTTAAGTCTGAGAATTAGCAAACCAGTTCTCTTGTTGATCTGGTTGTTTTTATTGCATAGTTTGCATAGCTTTCTCTAAGTGATTTGCATTCTCTTTTGTTGCTGTTGTAGAGGGAAGGCCAAGTAGAAGCAGGGGTCATGACAGCCACTACATGGTTGAAAGAAGGACCTCCAGCACACAAATTAGAAATGGTGAGTATTCTTTGGGTTTGTGCCCCAGAGTACATAAACGTATATGGCTGGAGATTTTTCCTTCCTCCTTTCTTTTATGTTTGTGTGTGCCAAGAAAAATCTTTCATATTTGTGAGAAAATAAAAATACTGTTTGAGGTTCATTCCAGAAAAAATCAAAGAAATATTGTCGCAAAAACTTTAGTTAAGACTGTCATTAACACCAACTTTCCATTCTTGAATTTTCAGCAAATATTAGAAAAGCTTTGAGCTAAGTGCATTTATAGCAGGACTTTGAATCAGATGGACCTCAAATTAAATTTTGAACTGTGCTTATTTGAATCACTACCAAACCTGAAGATACTTTTTTACTGAAATATGAGATGTAAAATTAAAAAAAAAAATCAAGTGAATCAGTTCAAACTGGAAGCCAACATATATTTTCTAAAAATGAAATCAAATCAATACTGTCTCTGAACCAAACCATTTTTTTTTGCTTTGAGTCTCAAATATAATAGTAATTATTCTGATCCAGTGACAATGCTTTGGTAGAAAATTATCATCCCCAATATTAGGACATTCATGTAGCAGTGATAATTTGTCCTTAAAGTTTAAATGAAATTAAAATGCATAATGTTTCCAAGTACCATCTAAAAAAGCATTTGTAATTCATAGTAAATTGATGTTTATGAATGGATCTGATATTTGGGGTGGATACTGTATACTGCCATCATCTTGTGATAGAAGCATAATTAGGTAATAACAATAACAACATGGTGTAGTGGAAAGAACGCTAGAATCACAGGACCTGGGTTCAAATCCTACTTCTGACACTGAGAACCTGTGTTACTTTTAACAAGTTTCTTAGTCTCCCTTGTCCTCAATTTCCTTAACTCTAAAATGAGGAAATTGGACTTTTACATCCTTTCTGATTCTCTGCCCATGATTCTGTATAAATACTAAACTCTTGAGAGTTTTCTGGTATGGAAAATATTTTTAATTCTGTTTCAGCCTTCAGTAAGGAATGCTTTACTACTGACTGAATGCTTTACCAATGACATGATAAAATTTTGGATTTAAATTTGTTGCAGAACTTACTTCCTAATATCTTTATATTGCATTTACTAATGGTGGCCAAGAGGAGTCTATGGATCTTACCCTTATTTTTAACCAATTTTCTGTCATTATTTGTGTTTTGATTATTTTGGCTTGTGAACTGTTGTAATTTTTGAGTATTAGATGCTTGAAAGCTTGCCTGGAAATTTCTTCCAAACTGTGTTAACCCCAGAATTTAATTCTGTAACAGCAGGTTATTTATTTCCAGCTCTTTAGATTGAGAACTTTGACTTCCATATCCTGAAGGATTGGCCTCTCTGCTTTGGATTTTCCATACGAATAATTAAGTGTGCCTTAATTTAAGTGCTGTTTCATCCAAAAAGCTAAAAGACTAGGCTGAAATAATGCCTTTTTATTTTTTTAATGATTTATTTATTTTTAGTTTTCAACATTCACTTCCCGAAGATTTTGAGTCTTAAGTTTTCTCCCCCTTCCTCTCCTCCCCCTTCCCCAAGACAGCATGTAATCTGATAGAGGCTTTACTTACACATTCATATTAAGCGTATTTTCACATTAGTCATGATATATAGAAGAATTAGAACTAATGGGAGGAATCATGAGAAAGAAGAAATAAAACAAAACAACAAAAGAAAAGGAGAGCAAATAGTGTGCTTCCACCTGCATTCAGACCCCATGGTTCTTTTTCTGGATGTGGATAGCATTTTCCATGGTGAGTCTTTTGGAGTTGTCTTATATCCTTGCATTGCTGACGAAAGCTAAGTCTATCAAAGTCAGTCATCACATAGTGTGGCTATTACTGTGTACAATGTTCTCCTGGTTCTGCTCATTTCACTCTTTTTTAAATTTCATTTTCTAAAATCTTGATTTGTTAGGTGAATGAAAGTTTTTTACCAACATTCATATGTATTATACCTACTTGCATTTAACTTAGATTTTAGTAGGCTTTTCCATCTGTTGAGTCATATGAAAAGGTTATACATTTTAGCACCAACATAAGTCTAACAGAAGGATCATAGTGTCAGATCTAAAGATAGATGGGATCTAGGAGACTGTAAAACCTCCTCATTTGCAGTTGAGCAAACTGAAACATAGATTAAGTAACTTGTCATTGATCATACAGGTAATAAATAGCAGAGCTAGGATTCAAACTCAGGTCCTTTGACCCCAAATCCAGCATTCTTTCCACTGTACCACCTGCCTCCTGTTACATCATACCCAATGTCAAGAGAAACTGTAAGGCTTCCCAGCATATTGGGTGAATTTGTGAGAGTCTGTGGACAAGAGTTGCCAAGGATTGGTTGTCATGGATAGATATTGATATGAATCACTAGAGGGAATACCTGTATGAGTAAGATCACAGATACTTTTAAATATTTCCATGTTATATTAACAAAATTGGGAATAACTTATTTGTAAATAAGCTTTAAGTTCCACTGTTACTGTTATTTAACAGGTGTTTCCTTTAGTAAAATAAAAATTTGTAAACCTTAAAACACCGTGTGAGTAAGAGCAGATGTTGTGCTGGTGTTCTTATTGATTCTCAAGAGGAAATGGCCATTGATAATGATGATGAATTGGAATGTTTTGTCCTTGGATGTTCCCATTTTTCTTTCTTCTTTTTTTCTTTTACAATTTAGACTGCAGATCCTGAATGTCAAGAACATAAAAAACAAGGACAGTCTGAGGAAGTAGTGGAAAAAGAAGTATTTGATCTCTGCTGTGACTTCAGTGATGAGGAATCCATGGGAAGCTCAAGGACAAAAACTACTAAAAACAAAATTTCTGATAAAAATAACACTACAGTTTCTCCAGGACAGCTTACTTTACTTCAGTGTGGTTTCTCTAAGTTTTTTGAGGAAAAAAGTGATTTATTTGATCATAGTGATGAAAATGTTGATTCTAATGATGAAAACTCTGATGATCAATCTTTGCACCATCTAGCAGAAGATAATAGGGTTAATGGCTGTCAGAAGAGTCAGAGCTCTGGCAATACTTTGTTGAATCAAAAAGTAACCAGCAACCTGAAACAAAAAGAAAAATTTAAATGTCAAAGGAGGACAGAGACTCTAAAATGCAATGTGTCTTCTGATTCTGAGAGTGAAAGGGACTTAAAAAATAAACATGAACAGCCCTGTGCTTCACCTAAGACCACAGAGGCAGAAGATAGTTCAGATGCTAGTGATGTCATCTTTCCAACACAATTTACAACTGAAAGATTCCATTGTCGTAAGAATGATGAACAAGTCTTTGATCTTTCTGAAAATTCCAAAACAGAAAACCCCTTTAAAATGACCACCAGTGTTGACCATTGGTCAGGTTCCAAGAAATCTGATTTCATTGTAAATTATTCAACTTATAAAAATATAAACCATCCACAGAATATTGTCCAAAAATCTATAAGGGAAAGGAAAAGTGTAAGTGATATTAGTGATGAATCAGATGATATTGAAATATCCTCAGAATCAAGGATAAGAAAGAGAACAATTAGTTCTGTTAAGTTTAAACCCAAAAAAGGAAGCAAAATGAGGCTTCATGACAAGCTGGAAACAAGCCAGCTATATTCAGCAGATTTAGAAGGTGACTCTCAGAATATAAATGATTTTTCATCTTCAGATGATGATTCAGCAGCCAGTAAAATCACTTTCTCCAAACAAAGTCGTAGGCAAAAAAGTAAGAAATGCAGGCTTTCTTTTTCAGCAGAATCTACTGGCTATAATAAGAAAAATGCCGATTTTCCACAAAGGGAGCTCAAAATATTTTCAAATGAGGTTGTTCAAGAACAGAAAGGCGAATCCATGGATAACTTTTTAGGTGACTATAAATTTACTCTGAAGATTTTTATTAAAATGTTTGTTTGCACTATTAGAAATTCTCACCTAGCACCTTATACAATTTGTATGGCTTCAATTTTTATTTCCATGCAGATGACAGGATCTCAGAATTGGAAGTTGCTATCTATTTCAATCCATATGTGAACAAAAATGACTTCTACAGCATACTCAGCAAGTGGTTATCCAGCTTTTACTTGAAGGCTTCTAGTTAGAGGGTACTTTTCTACCTACTGGGGAAACCCATTCCACTCTTTGGACAGCTCTCATTGTTAGGAAATTTTTCCTGACTCTTACAAGTAGTCTAATATTTCACATGATAGTCCTGCAGGTACTTGAAAACAGCTTCATGGCCCCCTGAGTCTTTTCTTCTCCAGTCTGAACATCCATAGTGCCTTCAACTAATCTTTGTATGGTGTAATGTCACAGGATCACAGAAGTAGAGCTTGAAGAACACTCAAAGGCCATCTAGTCCAGCTCCCTTATATTGCATATGAGGAAACTGAGGTCCAGGGAGAGTTGTCATTTCCCCAAGATAATACAGATACTAAGAATACAGAGGCAAGAATTAAGCCCAAGTCTTCTGACTTCAGAGTCAGTGTCTTTCCATTGTACCATGTGGCTTCCCATTTGAGATTCCCTCACCATCCCAGTCACACTCCTCTGAATGCTCTACAGTTTATAACCTCTTAAAAGTTGGTGCTTCAAACCATACTGCAGATGCTTAGGGCAGAGTACCACAGTACTTGCATCTCTGCAGTCCTGAATCCTAAGTCTTTCTTAATGGAATCTAAGGTCTCATTTTTTGTTTGTTTTTAGCTGACACATCAAACTGTTAATAGACAAATTGATATCTATCTATGCTTTCCTCATTTTGTCCTTGTGAAGTTAATTTTTTGAGCTTAAACTAGAGAACTTTCCATTAGTCTTATTATTACTTTTTTTTTTGCTGTATTGGTCCAACATCTTAATCTGTTAGGATCTTTTTTACTCATATCTCATAGCAGTAGTTCATTTGCAGATTTGATAAGCGTGCTGTGTCCTTTACCCAAATCACTGACCAAAATGGCAAATGGATCCCTAGGTTGCTCTGCAGTAACTTCCAAATTGACATTGAACTGCTTTTTGAGTTCAGCTGTTCAACTAGTTCCAACTAGTTGTTGTTTGATTTTCACTTTCAATATAGCTTTTTTGAAAATGCATGAATTTTTTCCTTAGTACCTAGAGAAATATACTTAGAGTTTTATGTTAGTCACCAAGCATTGCTTAGGTACCTACATGTGCCAGGCATTGTGGTAAGTGCCGATGATAGAAAGAAAGGCAAAAGATAGTCCATGTTCTCAGTGAGCTTACATTCTAATGGAGGAGACAGCATGCAGGCAGCTATGTATAAGCAAAATATACAGAGAATAAATCGGAGATAATCAGCATAGGGAAGGCACTAGTGTTGAGGATGATCAGGAAAGATTTTTTTAGCCAGGGAATAAAACCAGGGAGTCCAGGGAGAGAACATGAGGAGGGAGAGAATTCCAGGGATTTGGGGGTGAGGGGGTGGTATAGCCAGTGAAAATGGTCAGTCAGGAGATAAAGTATTTTGCGTTATGGGAAGAGCAAACAGGCCAGTGTCACTGGATCACAGTTCATGGAAGGACGTAAAATGTAAGAAAACTACAAAGGTTGTGAAGGACTTTAAAAGCCAAACAAAGTTTTCTGTCTGATTCTGGAGGTGAGGGGGGCTGCTGGAATGGGCGAGGCTGGTGATAAGGTCAGACCTTAACTTTAGGAAGGTCATTAAGGTAGTGAGGTGGAGGATGATTGAGAATGGAGAAAGATTGGAGGCAAGGAAGCCAACCAAAAAGCTGTTGCAGTAACCCAGGCATAATATGATAAGGGCCTGCTGCATTATCCAAGAAGAGCTTTGGGGGAAAACTTTTTTTTTTGAGACATATCACTAATTTAAGCCATTTTAGTTGTCATGTGAAGGGCATCATGACCTGCTAGATAGAATGACTCTATGACAGTGGGTCAAATCACTTAGCCTCTTAGTGAACCAGGCAACTCTCCAAGCCTGTAAGTACTGAGAGGTTATTGATCTGTGCTGGCAGAAAGAATTTCCATACCTGGAGTTCCCTATACTATTGGAATTACAAATCGGGAACAAAAATTAAAAAGTATCATGAATACTTAACAAAATTGTTCACATTTTTAGAACCAGGCTGCTGAATAGACTATGCCTGCTGCAATGCTGTTACATAATGATTTAAAGTTTTCTCTAATTGGAAAGATGTACCTTTTTCTTTAAAATTACATTTTTTTTCTTCTTTCATATCACAAAAAGCTGGATGTTAAAATTGGTGAAGTTTTTATACCAGAAAATACATTTTGAGAATTCCATGGGTGTTTTGTGGCCAAACTTTATAACATGGTGATTTGAAAGTAAGGGGAATAGTAGTTACAGTTTTATCCATTCCACTAAAATACTTTATAGTTTTATATGATTGGCAGGTTCTGTTTGAGAAGCCTAAAACTGAAATAGTACGGGATTTCAGGTCAGTTTAGTGAGTTCATTGTCAGCTGTTGGAGGGAGCTTTCATAGATTCTGGCTCTCTCCCTATCATTTATGTCCATAATTTAAAAATAAATTACAGGTGTCTGCAAGCAAAACAATAAAGAGTTTAGCCATATTTAAACTTCCTTCAGATTTTTTTTCATTTCCTAAAATGTTACCAAACTTGACATCTTCTGGACATGGGTACAAAAAAAGATAAAATACAAATAATAAAGTTGAATAAAATCAGTCAGACAAAATTCGATTAACCATAAACCCCATGATTCTGTTGTCACTGTGTCAAGAACATGCTAAACAAATGAGTCCAACACTTTTCTTTAAAAGAAGTACATTCCTTCTATAATGAATCCTCTGTTGGCCAAAATATGCCTCAGTTATAAAGGTTAGGAATCTCAACAAAATTGAATTGCTGGAAACAGGTCTCTTTGACCATGATGGAAGGGAAAGGTTAAATATAAATAATTTAAAATGTTTTCAAGAAAAAAGGAAAAATTTTAAATATCTACTAAGCACTAGAATTATGATTTATTTCAAGTAATGGCCTGATTGTTTCATTAGATTCAACAATAAAATAATAACAGATTTATTAATGCAACATTAGTTTTTAGGTTGTTTTTTTTTTAAGTACACATAAGATAGTTGTCTTCTCCATTTATTTTATGGGCTATCCTATCACCTATGCGTAAAATGCATTTTCCTACATATTGTCTTATTGAAATTCCTTTTCTTCAAGACTCATTTAGATACTGCCTCCTCAGTAAAGCTCTTCTGATTCATCTCCCTTTCTCCACTCCCCCTACCCTGGAGCAAAAATTTCTGTCTTCACAAATTTCTCATAAAACTTCATCTAGTCTTCTCCTTTGCCCTTCTGTTCAACCATGTGTCATACTAATTGTTATATGTATCTAATTCTCTTAATAGATTATAAGGTCTTTGTGGGCAGGAGAGTATATCCTATTTAATTATTTTGTAACCCCAGTACCTAGTATAGTCCCTTCCACTTAGAATAGGGATTGGGACTGGATCTGGGATTTCATTATCATAGGGATCTCCTGGGTAAAGTAGCTCCTTCTACCAATGCAGGTCAGCACCTTCTTCTGTCTTAGAGAGTGAGCTCACAGAGTCACAGAGTCAGTATGTGTCAGAAGCAGGACTTAAACCCAGGTTTCTCTTATACACAGTAAGTGATAAAATGTTGATTTATTGAATTGAATTTTTTTTTTGGTAATGATCAAATTCATCTAATGGGCATCTTTTATCATTTCTCAGATGGTGTTCAAGAAGTTGCCTATATCCATTCCAACCAGAATGTGATTGGCTCAAGCAAAGCAGAAAATCATATGAGCCGATGGGCTACACGTGATGTGTTTGAATTGAAACAATTTTCCCAGCTTCCTGCTAACATAGCAGTATGCAGCACTAAGGTAAGAGGACAAACAACACCTTTAAGCCACTATGTAGGAGCCTATCTAATTATTGTTCAAATTGATTTACTAATAAAGTGATTGCCATAGGAATGAAAAGACCTCCATATGCCTTCTAGAACAAGATTTCTGAACCCAAACTATACTACTTATCAGATAAAGCATCTATATTCCCTATTACAGACCATATGGCTCCCAGCATTTTGAGTCAGATAGCTCTCATGAGCAGAGCCATATCTAGGAGAAGGTAAGTAGGGTTTTTCCTATGTGGAAGGGAGACACATTTCCTCTTCACAGCCAGCCTTTAGTGGCCGAGCAAGGATGCTCCAGATTACTGACAATTTGTATCAACAATAAGGAGTAGACAAGGACAGGGTCTGATGAAAAAATGTCATTTCTTCAGACGAAGATCTGATGTGGCCCTAGGCAGAGGGGCATCACTACTCCCAAGCATCCTAAAGATGAATAGTAGATGAGTTTTTGATTTCCAGGACTGCTTTATATTCATGGGGAGGAGGCACTTTAGCACTCCAGGCAGTTCCATTAATAGGTATGTGGAGGGATACTGTATTTTGTCTGGAGAACATATTAGCATATCTCCTGAGCAGTTTTAGGACAAGCTGTCTAGAAAATGGTCCCCCAGGTGCTTCCACCACAACTAAATTTTGCCCAGGCACCAGAATTCCTGGTTAGAATTCTGTTATTTATATCAGGTAGTAGGGACCAAGTGCTGGGGAGAAGGAAGAATGCAGGAATAGAGGAATTAGGATTCAGAAGAAGGAATGGCAAAAATATTCAGTATTTTAAATTAATAGGTTGTAAGAGGCAGTTACATGTCTCAGTGGATAGAGTGCTGGGCCTGGAGTCAGGAAGACCTGAGTTCAAATCCAGCCTCAGACACTTACTAGCTGTGGGTGGCTCCGGTCAAGCCATTTAACCTTTAATTTCCTTAATCCTCTGGAGAAGGAAATGGCAAACCGGTATCTTTGCCAAGAAAACCCCATAAGGGGGTCATGACAAGTGAGACATGACTGATAAACTGAACAACAAGAAGAGATAAGAACCTTTGGTAGTAAATGGGAGAAAGAAAAAAAAACTTTATATATGCATAAAAATCTACTACTGGCCAGTGGTAGGAAACACATCTAAGAAACTGTTAAGGAAAGGGCTTCAGCTAAATTAAAAATTCTGCATAACCATATCTCCTTATTCTGTAGATAATTTTAAGATCGATATAACAATGCCCAGACATACAAAATGAAGTGGAGACCTCAGTCAGTCTTTCAGATTATTTAGCATGCAAGCAACTTCTGTCAGAGCTTCCTACTTGCAGTATAATGTATGGTTAATTTCCTATTAGATGATTTCATCTAATTAAGTGAATAGACATTGTCCTTACCTTCCATTGCCTTACCTTACATCCTAAGCATTAAAATTACTTTTTTTTAAAACAGCTTTGTGATTCCGAGTAATTTTTCTTTTAATCACTTATGTAATTTTTTTGAATGATAAGACTTAGTGTTTGAACAAAATACTTCTTAATTGTATGTGGTAATCAAAGGATTAAAGTTAAGTATGTGTTAAGTAGTGTTATTCCCAATTTGTATTTAAGAGAAAAAGGCACAAACATAGTAAAGTTGCCTTGAGTTAGAAGTGTTGCTAGGAATGGAGCAAAGAACCCTCAGCTTTCAGAGCGATGTCTAGCCCCACAAAGCAGCATTCCCAGAACTGTTTCACATAGTTCAAGGACCTTCTTTAGAAACTAATGGAGAAGGTATGAGAAGTAAACCAAAGATGGGCACAAAAATTCTTTATTTGCAAGATAGCTACTTTATTAGGGCCAAGAACATCCTAAAATTTTTTAAATTAAGATTTTAATTAGGCTTTTAAAAACTATGTACCATTCTTCTTTGCACACATTTTGTATTTTTTTCCCAAAATCAATCATCAAGCATTTATTAAGTGCCTACTGTGTGTTGGGACCTGTGTGAGGCCTTGGGGATGCCAAGAAAAAATTAAACTTTATCCCCAAAGAGCTTACATTCCTTTTTTCCCTTTGTAATTAATAATTGTTAATAATAACAGCCAATAGTTATTAATAGCTAGCATTTGAATAGAACTTTAAAGTCGCAAAGCATTTTACAAATACTATCCCATTTTATCCCCACAACAACCCTGGGAGCTAGGTGCTAACACAAACATATTTTCACAGGAAAAGGTCAAATCATTGGCTGACCTCTCCAGCTCTTTGTAGTCTAGCTTCTAACATCATTATTTGACTGAAACTGCTGTCTCCAGAGTCAAGATCCAAAGATCTTGAATTGCCAAATATTATTGTCTTTTTTTCAGTCTTTATCCTTCTCTGCCTAGCTGCTGCATTTGACACTAGTGATCACCTTCTCCTCCTTGACATTCTGTCCTCTCTGGGCTTTCAATACACTTTTTCCTGGTTCTCTTGGTTCGTAACTTTGGTGTTATCTTCAGCTTCTCATGCTCACTCACCATACCTACCCAGTCAACTGCCAAGTATTCCCATTTCCACATCCATGATATTTCTCATATCGAAGTTCTTCTATCTACTTATACAGATACAACCTTAGTTTAGGTCTTCATCACTTCTTGCCTAGATTATTGTAACGGACTCCTAAGTGATCTCTCCGACTCAAATTTCTTTCTACTTTAGTCCATCCTACATGTAAAAGCCAAAGTGATTATCCTAAATTGCAGATCTGGATGTGCTACTCCCCTACTCGGTCAACTCCAGTGCCTTTCTATGGCTCTTAGGTTCAAATAAGTTCTGTTTAGCTTTGGAAGCCCTTTACAACCTTGCCCCAATATCCCTTTAAAATCTCAATGTACTTCATTCCTTTTTCTGCACTTTACAATTCAGAAAAACCAAGAATTTTCTCTGTTTAGCCACATAACTCATCATCCCATCTAAACTTTAAAAAAAAATCACGTTTGCAGTGTACATAATCTTTAATTTTATATTGTACATAATCCTTAGATGTGCACTGTACATAATCCATAGATTTACATGATAATCCATGTCCCATCCCTGGGAAGCTGTGTATATATAGCAAGCTCTTGTGTGTGGATCTGGAATAACAAAAAATCTGGGTAAGAGGTTCAGCTCTGCTACCACTGTGCTGTATGACCTTGGATAAGTCACCTCTTTTCCCACTTTTACCTTTTCACTAAAATGGGAATAATGATGCTTGAACTACATCACAAGATTATAATGAGAAACAAATGAAATAACATAGCCATTTGAGAGCTGTATCGGCTATGAAGTATAATATTTCTCCTCACAAAAAGAGATCTCTTAGGGTTTCTCTTACGATTTCCACCTCTTCTTTTAATATAGAAAAATTCCACATCTTCTGTTCTTTGAAATTCTGTGACCGCTGTACAGTGATATAAGAAAAATCACTTTGTAATTTTATTGTAGAGAATAAATTAATTTTAAAAAGCATTTATGAAATAGTGACTCTATGTTAAACCCTGTGCTAAGAGCTGGAGATATAGATAGAAAAGCAAAACAATGCCTGTTCTCCAGGTGCTCTCATTCTAATAGGGGGTGGACAAAACTTATAGGAAGTCTGAGCTGCAGATAAGAACTCCTTTCGAGGTGCATCAGGAAGGCATACACAGGTAGTAATGAATCATCGTTAGTGTCATTTCCATTGATAAAGGCCTATCCATTGAACCACAAGACAGTTCCAAGGTTTGGACATCTTTTATGGTCCTTCGATAGCTATGACTTTTAAGGTTGCTGCACCTACAAAGCAGTTACTCCCCAAGGGTTATTCCCCTAGATATGATGGCTGCGGGGGCTGCAGGCAAGAAATAAACCTGATGCTTATGGGGAATGGCTTGTTCCAGAGCTGCTGGGTTTACCTGTTTATTGGTGACAGCTGGTCCTAGTTGGTGTTGGTGTTGGTGTTTAGAATAGTTATCCCTGGATTTAATTATCATTTGCTGTCTATGATAGCAATGAATGAAGAGTCAGCAGAAGTCCATGAAGCTTCCAATATTTAAATATCCTTTTCTTCATGAAAATTTATTTAGTTAGGAAGGAGAATAAACAAAACAAAACAAAACAAAAAAACACCACAGAATATTTCTCAATTTTTTTTAAAAAATTTTGTATAATTGACTTTTGAATATGTGGAAGGAGAATTATCTCTTGATTTTCATTTAGATTATTTTTTCATGTTTTTGTCAAAGAATTAATTTGAGTGCTCTGCATTTTCCTGGATTTTTTTTTTCTTAGCCTTTTTTTTGAGTACGTAAGGAGAGAATTAGACCATGAACACAAAAACAAATCTCGCAGCTTCATTTTCTCCCCAGTTGAGGTATGGTTGACCAATTTCTAGTCTTATAGCTATGTTGAGAAGACAGAGAATAAATTGGAGATTAAAAGAATTAAAGATGTTAAAAAGTTAAAGAGGTTAAAACAGTTAAAAGATGGGTTAAGGTAATGCAGGGGTAATAGAGTGGGTATCAAGTGACTGATCAAAGGGGGATTGCAAGGATCTTTGCTAGTGCTGAGGCAGGATTCTCTTGCTTTGAGTGGGTCTCAATCCTGGGTGACGGTCCTGGGGTAGGAGGAGTGCTGGCATGGTAGAACTTGTAGTGGCAGTGCAGAGAGAATCCTCCTCACAGTTCCAAGGCAGAAAAGAGTGCTTGTGGTCCCTCATAGACCAGAGCCCAGGCCAAGAAAAGAGTAAACACCTCACCCTTGAACATAGTACCTTGGAAGAACTGAAAATTTACAGGTCCCTAGAAGTATCTCTGAAAACAGCTGCACAAAACCCATGAAGCTTGGGACAATACATTCTCCACACTGGAAGCAGACCCCTACTTTAACAAAGAGTTTAAAACTCAAGTAATTGGCTGGGATCATGAGCAAACAGTACAAAAAAAGTCAGAACATAGAATCTTTCTTTGGTAACAATGAAGATCAAAACATACAACCAGAAGAAGACAACAAAGTCATAGCTCCTACATCCAAAGCCTCCAAGAAAAATATGAATCAGTCCCAGGCCATGGAAGAGCTCAAAAAAGGATTTTGAGAAGCAAGTAAGAGAAGTAGAGGAAAAACTGGGAAGAGAAATGCAAGAAAATCATGAAAAACTAGTCAACAGCTTGCTAAAGGAGACCCAAAAAAAATAACACCTTAAAAAATAGATTAACCCAAATGGCAAAAGAAGTCCAAAAAGGCAGTGAGGAGAAGAATCCCCTTAAAAAGCAAAACTGGCCAGATGGGAAAAAAAAGTCCAGAAGCTCATTGAAGAAAATACTTTCTTAAAAATTAGAATGGAGTGAAAACCAAAGGAAAAATTAAGAAAATTGAAATTAAGAAAACTATTGAACTAATAAATAAAACTAAGAGCTGGTTTTATGAAAAAACCAATAAAATAGATAAGCCTTTAGTTAATTTAATTAAAAAGAAAGAATAAAACCAAATTACTAGTATCAAGAATAAAAAGGGTGAAGCTACCACCAAGGAAGAGGAAATTAAAGGCAATAATTAGGAATTATTTTGCCAAACTATATGCCAACAAATTTGACAATCTTAGTGAAATGGATACATATTTACAAAAATATAAATTGCCCAGATTAACCAAAGAGGAAGTAAAATACTTAAATAACCCCATCTCAGAAAAAGAAATTGAACAAGCCATTGATGAACTCCCTAGGAAAAAATCTCCAGGGCCAGATGGATTTACATGCGAATTCTATCAAACATTTAAAGAACAATTAATTCCAATACTATATAGACTATTTGGGAAAATAGGTGAAGAAGGAGTCTTACCAAATTCTTTTATGATACAAATATGGTGTTGATACCTAAACCAGGAAGAGTCAAAATAGAGAAAGAAAATTATAGACCAATTTCTCTAATGAATATAGATGCAAAAATTTTAAACAAAATACTAGCAAATAGATTGCAGCAACTTATCACAAGAATAATACACTATGACCAGGTAGGATTTATACCAGGAATGCAGGGTTGGTTCAATATTAGGAAAACTATCAGCATCATTGAGCATATCAACAACAAAACCAACAGAAACCACATGATCATCTCAATAGATGCAGAAAAAGCTTTTGATAAAATACAACACCCATTCCTATTAAAAACACTAGAAAGCATAGGTATAAATGGAGTCTTCCTTAAAATAATAAATAGCATATATCTAAAACCTTCAGCAAGCATTATATGTAATGGGGACAGGCTAGAAGCATTTCCAATAAGATCGGGGGTGAAACAAGGATGTCCATTATCACCACTGTTATTCAATATTGTACTGGAAACCTTAGCTTTAGCAATAAGAGAAGAAAAAGAAATTGAAGATTAGAATAGGCAAAGAAGAAACAAAGCTATCACTCTTTGCAGATGACATGATGATATACTTAGAGAATCCTAGAGAATCAAGTAAAAAACTACTTGAAATAATAAACAACTTTAGCAAAGTTGCAGGCTATAAAATAAACCACATAAATCATCAGCATTTCTATATATTACCAACAAAGCCCAACAGCAAGAGATAGAAAGAGAAATCCATTTAAACTTACTGTAGACATTATAAAATATTTAGGAGTCTACCTCCTGAAACAAACCCAGGAACTCTATGAACACAATTACAAAACACTTTTCACACAAATAAAATCAGATCTAAATAATTGGAAAAACATCAGTTGCTCATGGGTAGGCCAGCTAATATAATAAAAATGACAATCCTACCTAAGCTAATTTACTTATTCAGTGCCATACCAATCAAACTACCAAAAATTATTTTATAGAGTTAGAAAAAAACAATAACAAGATTCATTTGGAAAAACAAAAGGTCCAGAATATCAAAGGAACTAATGAAAAGAAATGCAGGGGAAGGTGGCCTAGCAATTCCAGATCTTAAATTGTATTATAAAGCAGCAATCATCCAAACTGCTTGGTACTGGCTAAGAAATAGGGAGGTGGGTCAGTGGAATAGGTTAAATATGCAAGACACAGTAGTCAGTGACTATAGTAATCTATTATTTGATAAACCCAAAGACCCCAGCTTCTGGGATAAGAACCCACTCCTTGAAAAAAACTGCTGGGAAAAATTAGAATGGAGCAATTGGAAACTAGTGACTTGATGAGAAATCAAGAATGAAAAAAGAAAACAATGTGAAATATCTCATTGGAAAAACAACTGATCTGAAAAATAGATCCAGGAGACAGAATTTAAAAATTATTGGACTATCTGAAAGCCATGATCAAAAAAAGAGCCTAGACATCATCTTTCAAGAAGTTATCAAGGAAAATTGCTCTGATATTCTAGAACCAGAGGGTAAAATAGAAATGGAAAGAATCAACCAATTACCTCCTGAAAGAGGTCCCCACAGGAAAACTCCTAGGAATATTGTAGCCAAATTCCAGAGTTGCCAGGTCAAAGAGAAAATAGTGCAAGCAGCCAGAAAGAAACAATTCAAGTATTGTGGAAACATAATTGGGATAACACAGGATTTAGCAGCTTCTACATTAAGGGACCACAGGGCTTGGAATATGATATTCCAGAGGGCAAAAGAGATAGGATTATAGCCAAGAATCACCTACCTAGCAAATCTGAGTATCAGCCTTCAGGGGAAAAAAAAATGTTCATTCAGTGAAATAGAGGATTTTCAAACATTCTTGATGAAAAGGCCAGAGCTGAGTAGAAAATTTGACTTTCAAATACAAGACTCACGTGGAACATGAAGAGGTAAACAGGAAACAGAAATCATAAGGGACTTATTAAGATTGAACTGTTTACATTCCTACATAGAAAGATGATATTTGTAACTCATGAGACCTTTGTCAGTGTTAGGGTAATTGGAGGGGGAAAAAAATTTATATGTATAGATAGATTGATTGATAGATAGAGGGCACAGAGTGAGTTGAAGATGAATGGGTATTATCTGGAGAATAAAATTAAGGCATGAGAGAGGAGAAAGGGAGAGATAGAATGGGGTAAATTAATCTCACGTAAAACAGACAAGAAAAGGCTTTTTACATTGGAGGAGAAGTTGGGGAAGGTGAGAGGGAATGAATGAATCTTATCATCAGATTTGGCTTAAGGAGGGAATAACATACACACTCAATTGGGCATGGAAAGCTATCTTACCCTACAGGAAAATAGGGGGGAAGAGGGAAAGAGAGCAGTGGGATGATAGAGGGGAGGGCAGATTGGAAGAGGGAGTAATCAGAAGGAAACACTTCTGAGGAGGGTCAGGGTCAAAAGAGAGAATAGAATAAATAGGAAGCGGGATAGGGTGAAGGGAAATATAGTTAATTTTCCACAGCATGACTACTGTGGAAGTGTTTTTGCATGACTACACATGTATAACCTTTATCGAGTTGCTTGTCTTCTCAATGAGGGTGGGTGGAGAAGGAGGAAGGGAGAAAATTTGGAACCCAAAGTTCTACAAAGAAGTATTTTTAAAAATTGTTTTCACATGCTACTGGGAAATAAGATATACAGGCAATGGGATATAGAAATCTATCCTGCCCTACAGGAAAATAGAAGAGGAAGGGTTTAAGAGAATGGTGGAGGGGGACATAGAAGGAGGACAGATTAGGGGAAGGGGTATTCAGAATGCATGCTGTCTTGGGGGGAGGGGCAAGATGGGGAGAAAATTTAGAACTCAAAATCTTATGGAAGTGAATGTTGAAAACTAAAAGTAAATGAATTAAGGTAAAAAAAAAAGGCTATCCTACAAAGCTACTGAGGAAAAAAAATCTCAGTCATTGGTTGCATTTTGTCTTCTCAGCTTTTCTTCAATGCTCTTAATAACAGTCGTAGCAATGCATCATAAGCAGTGGTGTCACTGAATGCGAGATGATAGCTTGTAGGTGAGTTGGTGATGAGTATAATTTTGGAAAGAAAGAAAAAAGGCAACTAATGGTTTAGAGAAATAGAAAAATGAAAATTAGAATTTTCAACAGCGTTAGAAGATATCTAAAAACTCTAGCTTCTGAAGTCCCCAAATCCCTAGACATCTCACCTACAATGCAGTCTCTTTAATGCACTTTTGTGCAGAATATTTATGTTTGCTCCAAGTTATTCTCAATATTTCATGTTTGTTACTATTTTGTAAGAAAACTGCCCAAATTTCAAATTATTTTGTGTATATACAGTCAGATGTAAATACAAGGTTCCTTTTTCTAAGAAAGCAAAACAAATCCTAACTATTTTTTTGCATAAAGCTAGGAATGTCAATAATTTGTTAAAATTTCACTCTGAAGGAAAACTTCAGATATACTGGGTGAAATGTTTTAACTAGATTTCAAGAGGAAAGTATTTTAAAATAGAAAAAAAACTTGTAAAAGATGGTTCACTGTTGTCACAGAATCTTTTTTATGTAGATAGCCTCTCTGAGCTGAAAAAAGTTATGTTACCCATTATTATTTCAAACTTATAACAAAAAGCCTCAAATAGAATGATAGTTTATTTTTGTTTTGTTTTGTTTTTATCTTACTGATAATTGAGGTAAGGACAGAACCTGTGATTTCATTAGTGTCAGGAGCTCCCAGTAACTTTATATGCCACAAATGGAGCAACTTCATACACAAGGCAGATCAGCACCTTCACTGCAATTTATAGACTGAGAGAGTTGTCTTGAGCTCTTTTTGATATATTTTTCTTAGTGTTTTCTCTTAGCTTGCCCTTTTTTCCTTTTCAGTTTAAAGTTTATGCATTATAGGACCTCATTAAAATACATTGAATCCAGTATACTGAATTAAAACTTGGTTCTTGTAAAATATTGAGTTCCCTTTTTAACTGGTACTTTCTACACAAATAAAAGTTTTGCCTTGGATTACAGTTAGGTGCTTTAGAGCTCTTTATTAAGATAGTACATTTTAAAAGACAAGTCATTTCCTGGCAAGATGGAAGATCCTATCCAGCAGGATTTTAAAATTAAAGACAGGAGATATTTAGGAGTTTAAAGGAGTTGATAACTCTTATTAAAGTTAATTTGCTCTTTTAATATGGGGGAATATGTCACAAAACTTTACTGTACCTGTTTGTGATGTAGAACCTCTCTTTTTTTCAATCAACTGAATGTTTTCAACTTAAGTTTACTTAAAGTTTTACTGAAAAGAAATATACAAAGACAGCATTCAATTGAGGATTAATCACTATGGCAACTGAAATGTGGTGACTGAAAAGGGGAGGATATATTCTCCCCTCAGTTTCCTGCCAGCTGTCATATTCAACCTCTGTGGCAAGAATCCAGGCCAAAATATAGACTGTGACCAACTCTAAGAAACTATATCTGTATTTTTATAAATTGGTACAAGTATCACACTATAAAAGAAGACTTAATCCCCTGAATTGGATGACAGACACTTGGCACTCTTGCCAGTGTTTGACAGAGAAATAACGGGATGCTTTGTAGTAAAACCTGGATTAATGGTAAACCCCTCTTTATGTTATTGCAGTGTGGTGTAAATGAGAGAACTAAGAATGCTGTCAGCCTGGGGGGCTGGGGGAAAGTGCCTTTTGTATACCCAGTGCAGGTTTAAGTGCCGTTCAGAATACTGTAAATACAGAACGTTGTGTTATTAAGAACTCCTCTTTTTTGTATTTGTATTAGATGGGCATTTGTAGATTACTTAAATAAGGGATTTCTATCAGCTATAGTGGTGTTTGATTGCAGTGTGTTTATATAGCTTTTGAATTTAGCAATGATGGGATAGACAGTTTACAATGAGCAAAATTTGAAGAGTACAGCATTCCATTGTACTATTTTTTAAGACAGTGAATAGAGTCATGCTTTAAAATAATTAATCACAAATGATTAGTTAGCAAATTTGCTCTGTTAGAATTATGATCTCAACATGTTATGGAATTAATCCTTTTGGTATTTTTTATAATCTTATATGAACTTTATTTCTGTAGTTGAATATTTGTTTTAAGGGGTATGTGTGTGTCCTTGTTAGTGCTTCTCAAACTTTTGGTAGTTATATATGTGAAGCTATATTACTGAATTCAGGTCATGAAATGTCTTTCATGTTCCTATCTTTGTAAAAATGATCAATTGTGGTTAGTTTTCAGTCTCAATAAGCCATTTGAAATGAGTAAGACCTGTTACACTCAGATAACAGAAAATTCAGAGTGAACTCAAAGTATGTACTTATTCTCTTACTAAGTTAGACACAATAAGAAGCCTAACCATCAGGCCTTATGGAGATTTTGTGAGTCACAGTTAAATAATGTGATTAATGATCTTCATATAAAACATGTGGAGCTTTTTTGCAAAAAAAAAAAAAAGGAGCTGTACTAATTCAAGACATAATTCTAAAAGGTATTATTGTCATTGTAAGTTTCATTGATCACAAAGGGTTGGCAAATAAAGCTTCTTCCTTTATATAGGGACCTGCTATTAGTGCCCTGCAAATACAAAATTGATCCTTGAACTGATCCTGTCACCAATACAGTGTATAAAAAAGAAGAAAAAAAATAAGAAAGTATGAACGCATTTGATGAGCGACTAGATTAATGCACAAATGCCTGCTCGACATTCTGCTCAGTGAGAAGTGATCATCTAAGAAGAATTAGCATCTCAGAAAAATATGACAGAACAAAGCACTTCAATACTGAATGATAGGAAATCATAAAAGAATAAAGCCAAAGTCCCATTGATATTTGTCTATTTACCTTCCCCTGGTATCCCTGGGAGTGTGAAGCAGGATAGGGGAGGGGATTTCTCTCCCACTCTTCCTAAGCAGTAGCCTCATGTAGCAGAAGCTCATGGCCTTAGGAGTCTAGTTGAGCAGAGAGAGAAGCTGAGACCTTTGCCCCTGGAATAGGGATTTTGTTCTAGAAATAGCAAGACCAGAGCCAAAATTACTCCTCATCTTAAGGTATATGTTCCCATTCCTTCCAATAGAGCTTAGTATACTAAAGGCCAGGATTTCAGCTGATCCCAGAATTGGAGGTGGTAGAGACTATGAACATGAAGCAGAGACACAGTGAGGAGCAGGCTTGAGGGGCCCAGAAGAATGATTCACCTAGTATAAAAACTATTCCTGTGAATCTGTCATGCGAAGGCTTCAGGGATGCCCTCTGGTGCCAGGATATAAATTGCTTTTGTCACATGTATTCATTATGTATGTACATGTCTTTCCACTTAAGAACTATGTCTACTCTTCTTCACATGTGTGTAGTAGAGTAAACCCCAAGTTTATGGGGGAGATGTTTTGTTGCTGCTGTTCATAGTATAACATTTTACCAAATGCCTTTGCTTTGAAATAACTATGTTAACTAACTGATTCCCTCAGATACTGAAATGAAACTTTGATCTCATTGAACTGAGAGTTCCTTTCAATGATATAGGTTGCAACCCATTAATACCTGCCAAGTTTGTGTGACTCTTGTCCCAAAGAGACACCACCACAGGTCTATGCAATGTGCTGGAAATGTTCTTTACTTCTTTCTAGCATCAAGGAGGGTATCAGTAAAGCACTCTCGTTGTCTACCTTTTATCCCTCATTCTTGCCATATAACTAACCCATCTTTTCTTCTTATCTCATAGTTCCTTAATGGAATCTTTTGCTCTTGTTCTGAAGGTGGCAGAGTAGATAGAGTGTTGAACTTGGAGTCAGAAGACATGAGTTCAAATCCTGCCACTTAACTGCTCCTAGCCTCAGTTTCCTCATCTGTAAAATGAGGATCATAATAGAACTTGTCTCACAGATGTTTAAAGATCATTTGAGATAACATGTAAAGTACCTTGGAAACCTTAAAGAGCTATGCAAATGCTAGTTATTGTTTTTGATATTTTATTGTTATTATTTGAAGTTGGTTATATGTTGGACCCTATCACACCCACCATTCACCATCCCATTGCCCTCTGTGTATATTTATCTTTGGTTGTTTGGAAACAATTGTGTTCCATGTTTTGCTGAGATACTACAACACTGGTGTAATGTTAGTATAAAAAATGTAGACCTTTCCTTTCATAGAAACCTTGGAATCAGTAAATGAATTTTGCAGTTTTCTGAAAGTAATACAGCATGCTCTTTTCCTCCTGTTTAATTCTGGTCTCAACTCACTCTAACAGATATGTATCTATTGGACAAGCTGTATAGGATGTCCATCCAATAGATATTCTTGTTCCACTTGTCCCATATAAATGGACAAACCACACCTCTTTGAGTGATTACAGATTTCTTCCAGGAGGTTCCGCAGTATCCTGGAGTGTGATCTGATCAGGACAAACAAGCATGTCACATGTTGCATATAAACATGTTGTAGGATTCCCTCTTTTACCTATACTCTTTCCTGCGTCTACTGCATCACAGTGATGTATATTGTTAGCCAGCATACATACCCACATTTTATGTTTTGTTTGGTGATCATGATCATGAGAGCTAACATTTGTATAATGCCTTACTATGTGCCAGGCACTTTGTGCTAAGCGTTTTGCAAATATTGTCTCATTTGATCTTTAGACAACCCTGGGCGGTAAGTGCCATTATTATCTCCATTTTACATTTGAAGAAGTTGAGGCAAACAGAGGTTAAGCAAGTTGAATTAATATTCTAGCTTGGTGTTGCCTCTGTCCATTTGGCAAGTAAGGCAGTTTCTAGTCTCTGTTAGTCCACTTCTTATAGCAGTTAACTTTATTAGTGTGGATGAAATAATTATAGTCAACATCTCATTTCACTTTTTAAAAAAAATTTCAGTT
Source organism: Phascolarctos cinereus (assembly GCF_003287225.1). NCBI lineage: Eukaryota > Metazoa > Chordata > Mammalia > Diprotodontia > Phascolarctidae > Phascolarctos > Phascolarctos cinereus. The sequence continues at coordinate 255,212,642 of NW_027555847.1, forward strand.
ACTTATATAAATAATTCAGGGTTAAATCATTTTAATTCTGTGTCCTCTCTTTTTTTTTTATTATTTGTTTGTCATCTTCTTCTACTTCTCTTCCTTCACCTCCTTCTTCTCTTTTTTCTCCTTTTCTTCCTTTTCCTTCTTCTCCTCCTTCGCTTCCTCTTCCTCCTCCTCTTCCTTCTCCTTTCCTCTTCCTTTCCTCTCTTCCTCTTCCTTTTCCTTTTTCTCCTTCCTGTCTTTTCCTCCCTCTTTTCCTCTTTCTCCCCTCATTCTCCCCCTCCTCTCCTTCCACATCCTTCTCCCACTCGTCATCCCCATCTCATTCCTCTTCCTCCTCCTCCTTCCTTTAGCATCAACTAGTGTTGGTAGTCTGAATATACAAAGAGAGCTAACTGAAGGATAACTCCCATATAACTAATAAATATTTTCCTGGCTTCTAATATATAATTCTTTTGATTCTTTATGGAGTTATTTCGTGCTCACCATTTCCAGCCTCTGACAATTATTTTTTTCCAGTAAAGTCTTCATGACATTGGGGAGTAAGGCATCTGAGTATTGTATAAGTTTTAGTTTTTCTCATTTCTTCTTCCTGAACTATGCTTTCCTATATATTTCTCTTTAACCTCAGCTTTTCCTCACTTTACAATGAAGTCAACAGATATCAGGTTATATGTTGATTTGACACAGAGGGTATTACCAAGTTCTTCATAGAATTTCTCAACCATTTCATTTTCAGCAATTGGTATTGATGCAGAAACTTACAGTTATTTTTCTGGAAGTCTTTTTATAGGTGCCATTAGCATTTCATTGTATAATGACTGAATATTCCATGAAATAATATTTCTTAATAATTCTGGTAAAATGATACAGCCTTCTCTACCATTTTCTTTTTTTCCCTCTCTAAGGCATATCTGTGAGTCATATTTCCATTTAGTTTCAGCTTCTTCTGGTTTTGTTTAGATCAAGAATGTCAAGATTGGTAAGATTTAGCTCTTCTGTCAGTATGTCCACTATCGTTGGTCATTAGATAAGGACAGTCTAGAATATATCTGATTCTTAGCAACCTGTATCCTCTTTTCCTGCTTCTTTGTCACTATCACTGCAGAAATTGGGGGGGGGGAACCACAAAAGACTGAGAGCCAGGGGTTGCCAAAAAAAAAAAAAGGGGGAATTCATTTACAGGTGTCTAGCCTATGGTGATGTACTTCTCTGTAATTAGCTCTGTCGGTCCTTAGAAAATACTCATTCTGTTACTACAGCCAGACTTGAAGCATTTTCCACATGGTTGAACCTGCCAGAACTTGTGGTCTCCTGGATGGATTTTAAGAAACCAAGGTTGGGGGCAGAGCCAAGATGGTGGAGTGAAAGCAGTGACTTGCTTGAGCTCTCCCCCAAACCCCTCCAAATACCTATAAAAAATGGCTCTAAACAAATTCTAAAGCAGCACAACCCACAAAAAGACAGAGTGAAGCAAATTTTCAGCCCAAGACAACCTGGATGACTGATCAGAAAGATATATCATGCCAGGCTGGGAGAGGAGCGCAGTTCGGCATGGGTGTGCAGGCTGCAGCAAACCTGGAGCAGGCCTCAGAGGACTGAATTGCGGGCAGCTGTGGCAGTTTCCAGACTTCTCAACCCATGAATGCCAAAGACAACTCAGAAGGTCAGTGGGAAAAGTCTGTTTCTGCGGTGCTGAAAAAGAAGCGTGGGTTCTCAGCTCCATTCCCTGAGTGGGGCCCAGGGTAGGAGCTGCCTCCTGAGTTTCCAGCCCACAGACTGAAGGGGAATCCAGTGGCTGATCAGAAGGGAATTGTAGGGATCTCTTTGCCAGTGCTGAGGCAGGATTCTCTTGCTTTGTCCGTGCTTGGATCTGGGTCACAGTTCTGGGTGGCAATCCTGGGGCAAGGAGGAGCACTGGCATGGTGGAGCTTATAGTAGCTGTGAAGAGAAAACCCTCCTCACTGTTCCAGGACAGAAAGGAGTGCTTGTGGTCACTAATAGACCAGAGCACAGGCCAGGAAAGGAGTAAACACCTCGCTCCTTATCATACCACCTTGGAAGAACTAAAAATTTACAGGTCCCTACAAGTATCTCTGAAAACAGCTGTACAAACCCCCAAAGTTTGAGATAGTACATTCTCCACATTGGAAGCAGACTCTTACCTTAACAGAGAGTTTAAAACTTAAGTAATTGGCTGGGATCATGAGCAAGCAGCGCAAAAAGAGTCAGACTGTGTTATCTTACTTTGGTGACAAAGTAGATCAAACATACAACCAGAAGAAGACAACAAAGTCAAAGCTCTTACATCCAAAGCCTCCAAGAAAAATATGAATCAGTTTTAGGCCTTGGAAGAGCTCAAAAGGGATTTTGAGAAGCAAGTAAGGGAAGTAGAGGAAAAACTGGGAAGAGAAATGAGAGTGATGCAAGAAAATCATGAAAAACAAGTCAACAGCTTGCTAAAGGAGACCCAAAAAAATACTGAAGAAAATAACACCTTAAAAAAGCCTAACCCAAATGGCAAAAGAGGTCCAAAAAGCCAATGAGGAGAAGAATGCCCTAAAAAGAAAAATTGGCCAAATGGAAAAGGAAGTCCAAAAGATTACTGAAGAAAATACTTCCTTAAAAATTAGAATAGAGCAATTGGAAGCTAGTGACTTTATGAGAAATCAAGACACTGTAAAACAAATCCAAAAGAATGAAAAAATAGAACAATGTGAAATATCTCATTGGAAAAACAACTGACCTGGAAAATAGATCCAGGAGAGAGAATTTAAAAATTATCTTCAAAGCCTAGACATCATCTTTCAAGAAATTATCAAGGAAAACTGCCCTGATATTTAGAACCAGAGGGCAAAATAGAAATTGAAAGAATCCACGATCTCCTCCTGAAAGAGATCCCCAAAGGAAAACTCCTAGGAATATTGTAGCCAAATTCCAGAGTTCCCAGGTCAAGGAGAAAATATTACAAGCTGCCAGAAGAAACAATTCAAGTACTGTGGAAACACAATCAGGATAACACAAGATTTAGCAGCTTCTACTGGACAGGGCATGGAATATAATATTCCAGAGGGCAAAGGAGATAGGATTACAACCAAGAATCACCTACCCCGAAAAACTGAGTATAATCCTTCAGGGGAAAAAATGGTCATTCAGTGAAATAGAGGACTTTCAAGCATTCTTGATGAAAAGACCAGAGCTGAATAGAAAATTTGACTTTCAAATACAAGACTCAAGTGGAACATGAAGAGGTAAACAGGAAAGAGAAATCATAAGAGACTTATTAAGTTGAACTGTTTACATTCCTGCATGGAAAGATGATATTTATAACTCATGAGACCTTTGTCAGTATTAGGGTAGTTGGAGGAAAAATTATATGTATGTAGATAGATAGATAGATAGATAGATAGATAGATAGATAGATAGATAGATAGATAGATAGATACAGGGCACAGGGTGAGTTGAAGATTAAGGGTCATATCTGGAGAATAAAATTAAGGGATGAGAGAGGATTATACTAGGAGAAGAAAGGGAGAGGTAGAACTGGGTAAATTATCTCACAAAAAAAAACAGAAAAGAAAAGTCTCTTACAGTGGAGGGGAAATGGGGGAAGGTGAGAGGGAATGAGTGAATCTTATTCTCATAGGATTTGGCTTAAGGAGGGAATAACATACACATTCAATTGGGTATGGAAATCTGTCTTACCCTACAGGAAAATAGGGGAGAAGGGGACAAGAGAGCAGGGGGATGATAGAGAGGAGGGCAGATTGGGAAAGGGGTAATCAGAAGCAAATACTTCTGAGGAGGGACAGGGTCAAAAGAAAGAATAGAATAAATGGGGGGCAGGATAGGATTAAGGGAAATAGAGTTAGTTTTTCACAACATGTCTACTATGGAAGTGTTTTGCATAACTGCACATGTATAACCTATATTGAGTTGCTTGCCTTTTCAATGAGGGTGGGTGGGGAGGAGGAAGGGAGAAAATTTGGAACCCAAAGTTTTAAAAACATATGTTTAAAAAAATGTTTTCACATGCAACTGGGAAATAAGAAATACAGGAAATAGGGTACAGAAGTCTATCCTGCTCTACAGGAAAACAGAAGGAGAAGGGGATGAGAGAAGCGGGGAGAGAAAGAAGAGAGGGTAGACTAGGGGAAGCGGTATTCAGAATGCATTCTATCTTGGGGTGGGGGGAGGGTGAGGTGGGGAGAAAATTTGGAGCTCAAAATCTTGTGGAAGTAAATATTGAAAACTACAAAAAGAAAGAAAGAAAGAAAGAAAGAAAGAAAGAAAGAAAGAAAGAAAGAAAGAAAGAAAGAAAGAAAGAAAGAAAGAAAGAAAGAAAGAAAGAAAGAAAGAAAGAAAGAAAGAAAGAAAGAAAGAAAGAAAGAAAACACATGAAAAAAAGAAAAGAAACCAGGGTCATCTCCATGCTGCAATAACATAACAGAGTAGGATTTTTCAGTCATTTACTGTCTGTGTATTGAGAGTAAAACCATTAATGGGGGCTCATGAGCTAAAATTTTAAGATGTGAACCCATAAAAAACCTTAAATAGACACTACCTGTACAGTGGGGATACCTATACAAGTGTCATTTGGGGGCAAAATAAATGAACCTAAAAATGGGTATATGTTGGATCAATATTACTCATTGCTTGTAACTTTTTGTTAAAGAAAGCTATTAAAAGTTAAAGTACTGCAGAAATCTCCAGTGGAACTTTCTTTTAGAAATTATAATAGTGATTTGAACAGAATGGTAACATAAATTTCATTCAGAAAAACCATAATAGCTGCAAGAATTCCAAAGAACTTTTAAGTAGTTATAGTAATACTGAAATTGTCATACCAAAAGTTAAAAACAAAGAGTTCCTACTGAGAGGATGCTTTCAAAATAATCTCTTCATATCATGTGACTAGGTAAGTGGTTTTTTAGTTTATTAATGAACTTTATTTTGCAAACAAGGTAATACAATTTAATGAAGTTGTGTTTTTGATGAAATAATTCCATCTATCCGACTGATAGAAAGTATGGCATATTGAATAAGGAGCTGATCTCTGACTCAGGAAGGTCTGGGATCAAGCCCTGCCTCTTTGTGACCCTTCCAAATAACTTGACCACTCAGTTTCCTTAATTAACCCTGTATAAATTATAGGATGTACAGAAGGTACTAATCTCCATTATTAGAGAAACTTCACTGGTACCTTCCTGAACTAACAAAGTCACAGGTTTGGTTAAAAATGAATGTTGAATTTGAACCCAGAAGGAAAATATGAACCTATGATTTCATTAATGTTGGGAGCTCCCAGTGAGAAATTTCCTTTACAAATGCAGATTGCCACCTACTCTCCAACTTAGAGATTTAGAGAGTTGCCTGGGGCACTAAGAAGTTGTTGCTTGCTCAAGGTCACACAGCCCGTATCAAACAGGATTCTCTATTTATTGTATGTTGTCTCTGAGCTATAGCAATAAGAGAAGAAAAACAAATTAGAGTAACAAACATAGGCAAAGTGGAGGCAACATCTTTATTTGCAAATGATATATGATGGTTTACTAAAATAACTCTAGACAGTCAAAAGCAATTAATTTCTTCAGTAAGATAGTAAAATATAAAATAAATCCACAAAAATAATCAGCTTTTCTGTATAATACTGTCAGGAGCCAGGAGAAAGAGATAAGAAAAATTCCATTTATTGTAACACAGTGTGTTACATATCTGGGAACTAACCAACAAAAACATGCAAAAATAAAGGCTGATAAATGAAAAATCTATAATTAAAACTATAAAATAATATTTTACAAAAATAAAAAAACCCTAAATAACTGGAGGGATATTTAATATTCCTATGCTAAAATGGTATGTTACAAGGCAACTAGATGGTGGAGTGGGTAGAGCACCTTGCCTGGTCAGGAAGACCTGAGATTAAATCTGGCCTCAGACGCTTACCAGCTGTGTGACTCTGGGCAACTCACTTAGTCTTTCTTAGTTTCCTCATTTGTAAAATGGAGATAATAATAGCATCTACCTCTCAGGGTTGTTATGAGAAAAAAATGAGATAATATTTGTAAAGCATTTTGCAAACCTCAAAATGCTATGTACATGCCAGCTAGTAGTAGTGGTGGTAGTAAAAATTAATAGGACTACCTAAATAACTCTACAAATTTAGTATAATACAAGTCAGATAGCCTTAGGAATTTCATTGGAGCAATAAAAGGCTACTGATACAAGCGTGTATTGAATAAGGAAACTGGGTGATTAGGAGTATACTGGTACCATTGCTAGAAACAAAAAAAGTTGAGAAGAGGGTAGCTTTGAAGGAAAAGATGATGAGTTCTGTTTTGAACATAATTTTCATTGCCTACAGATCACAGTGTCCAACAGACATTTGTTGATGTGAGACTGAATCTCAAGAGAGAGTCTGGGGCTAGATATATAGATTTAGAAGTCATTTGTATATAGATGATTGTAAGAATGTAAGTCCCATGAAGGCAAAAGTCATGTTTCATTCTTCATGCTCAACAGAGAGTCAGTAGTCACCTTACAGATTGTAAACCTTTAATGTTTATTTTTATGATGCTTATTTGATGAGTGTTGCAAAGTAAACAAAAAAATGGAAAGGATCAATGAAATATTAAAGGATGTTTAGAAGGGAAGCACAGGGAAGGGGGAATGGAACAATACCTACTGTGTACCAGGAACAGTGCTAATACCCTTTACAGATATGACCTCATCTGAACTTTATGACAGCATCTGAGGTAGATACTGTTATGATCTCCATTTTACAGTTCAGGAAATTGATGTAATCAGAGACTAAGAGACAACTAGTTAGTGTCTAAGATAGAATTTCAACTCAGCTCTTCTTCACAAGTTACAATATTCTATTCACTGTACCACCTAGTAGGGCAGTTTTGTTAATATTGTTTTACCTTTAATATACTTTAAAAACCATATAATAGAAGTTCATAGTTTCATTTTCTGTGCTTCATATATTAAAAGATTCATGTTTGTTAAGTTCAACTTTTCTTTTTAAATTATGAAGTCATGACTACTTATTATCTGAAACTAGAGATGAATGAAGTTCTTAATTTGTTTCTAGAGTTAATCCTCTACATGGTTGTGCCACTGTGAATCAGTATTAGGGATTTCCAGTCTATAAACCACATAAATGCTCATTGTACTTTATCTTTACTTGTGATTAATCTTCTTTTGGCATTGACTACTAATACAACACCCACCCATATGGAAAGAGAACATGGAACAGAATGTTACAAAGAAATCACCCTGCTCCGCCCAAGCATTTTTATAACTTTTATTTGCTAACATCAATAAAAATAAAAATCACTGTAACTTAATTTCTTTGCCCTCTAGCAGCTCTTTGAAGTAGTTCACTGAATTTCCAGTGCTTAGTAAATGAATATTTTTCAATGACAATCAAAGAATCTCAACTTATCTGTTTATTAAATTAAGATTTTTGTGTGCCAACTTCATTCATGTATTCAGAAATCTTTTATTGAGCATCGATGACATGGCAGACATGCCGTGCTTTAGAGCTAAAATGTATTTATTTTGATTCTTCCCCGATCAGGCCAACTGAAAATGTTTTCTTCCTCTTTGGATTTTTTTCTTTTTTGTTGTTGTTTGTTTGTTTTGTTTTTTGAGTGAGGCAGTTGGGGTTAAGTGACTTGCCCAGGGTCACAGCTAGTAAGTGTTATGTGTCTGAGGCTGGATTTGAACTCAGGTCCTCCTGATTCCAAGGCCAGGACTCTATCCACTGTGCCACTTAGCTGCCCCTAGACCTCCTTGGATTTTCTTAAGCTCCTTTGTCTAGATCTCTCCTTTTCCTTCAACACACTCTGCCTTGTTTTATACTTTTCTCTGTGCAAGTGCAAAGATATCACTTTGTCTTTGTATCCTTGGTAAATAGCATAAAGCCTTGCAAATAATAGGCACAATATAAATGTTTGTTGAACTTAATTGAATTGCTCTGGTTAACAGGTAACATCACAGCACATTAATGTGGTATCCTGTATTAGTGTTTTTGTTATTTTAATTTGTTGTGTTTCAGCCAACCATCTCCCACTGCTTCAATAGCAAGATTAGAATGAGGAAAGTTTTCAGATTGTAAAACCATCTTATTTAAATCTAACCCTTTACCTGGAGGGGAGGATTAGAAGATTATCAGGAATGTTGTGGTAGAACTAATCTCAAGATGTCAGATTTCTAGAAATCTATAAACATGTCAAATACATATACATATATACATGTACATATACACACACACTTATATATACATATGTATGTATGTATTTAAAATTCTGTTGACAAGAAACCTATAGAGCAGTTTTGATCTATTGAGGGAGTAACCACACCAGTGAAATCACAAATCATAGAGATACTGAAGTCCCAAAGAAGTATTTAACATTCATATTTTCAAGGTTCTATTAAAATACTACATCCTGTTATTTCAACACATATTTATAGGTCCCATTAGTGTTACCTAATTGAATAAGATCTTATCTACAACATTTCTCCCTGACCATCACAATTACTTAATGGAAGTCTTTGCATTCTTTTTCTTTTCCTTTTTTAGTAGTTTATTATCTTTATTTTTCAAGTAATAACTATTTTAAGAATTAGTCTGTCATTCCCACTTGCCGGTCAGAAACTGTGCCAGGCTGAGGAGTTCAGTTGGGTTGGAGCCATTAGGGAAGTGGGGGCATGAGCATGCCCTCTTTTCTTAATTTTATTGCTTTTTAAAATTTTTTCAAATAGTAATTTTTAAAAATTAATTTCCTCCTTCCACTTCCCTACTGAGCAAATTAAAAAACAAAAACAAAAAGCAAATCCCTTGATACATATCTACATAATCCAAAAACACAAATTCCTACATTAGCCATTTCAGGAAATATATGTTTCTTTCTACACTTTAAGTTCTTCATTGCTCTGCCAGAAGGTGAATGATGTGGTTCGTTTTTATTCTTTTGGACTTGTTATTTATCGTTGTTCTGAGCAGAGTTCTATCTTTCAAAGTTGTTTTCATCTATAATGTTATAATTGTATAAATTATTCTCCCAGTTCTGCTCACTTTGTTCTGCATTCATTCGTGAAGATCTTCCCAGTTTCCTCTAAAATTGTCTTTCATCATTTCTTATGACACAATAGTAGTCTGTTACATTCATGTATCACAATTTATTTAGCCATTCTCCCATTGGAGAACTGCTTCTTTCTAATTTTTGGTCACTGTGAAAAGAATTATTATGATAATTTAGCATTATTTATTGTAATTATTATTTTGGGGGTTCTTTTCCTCTTCCTTTGATATATTTGAGACACAAACCTAGTAGTGGCTTAGCTAGGTCAAAGGGTATGTGCAGTTTCTAGACTGGCTGGACCAGTTCACAACTCTGTCAGCAGTGTCCTGGTATACCTGTTTTGCTGTAGTCTCTCCAATATTTGACATTCTCTTTTGTCATCTTCATCAGTTTGGTAAGTGTGAGGTTAAAACTTAATTTGTATTTCTCTGATGATTAGTGATTTAGAACATTTTTTCTTGAGGTTGTTAATAACTTTTATTTCTTTCCTTGAAAACTGCCTTGGAATATTAACTGCCTGTTTATATTCTGATTTTTACTACATTAGGTTAGTTTGTGCAAAAACTTTTAAAATTTTACATAATCAAAATCATCCATTTTATCTTGTGGAATGCTCTCTATCACTTTTTAAATCATGAACTATTTCTCTATCCATAGATACAAAAGGAAATTCCTTCCTTACTCTGCTCATTTATGATGTGACCTTTTTTATCTAGGTCATGTATCCATTTGGAGTTTACCTTAATGTATGGTGTGAAATATTAGACGAAACCTGATTTCTTTCAGAAACTTTCTGTCCAATATTCTCAGCAATTTTTGTCAAATATTGAGTCTTTCCCTCATTTAATAGGGTCTTTTGAGTTTACTAAGCACTATGCTATTGTATTTTTTTGCTTCTGTATATTATGTACCTAATCTGTTCCACTGATCAATCTCTTTAAAAAAAAGTACCAAATGATTTAATGATTGCTGCTTTGTACTACAGTTTGAAATCAGGTAACTATTGTTTCTTAAAATCAGACATCATGAATGAAAATTGATCAAAGAGGGTGTATGGGAGCAAGGAGGTGATTCTTAAATTATTCCTTTTCCTGGGCTAGAGAAAGAGAAAAAAATTAGTGAAAGTAGAATCTACTTCTAGTTGTTAGTAGTTCAACTTCACCATTGGAATGACTGAGGGTAGGAGTGAGGATCCCAACATTTTGCTGCTTAAAAGAAGCATGCCTAATACATAGGGAACATACAGGGGTGAGGAACCTAAAATGGAATTGAATTTTAAGTATTTAAAATAAATTTGAAAATTAAAAAATGAATTAGTAAAAAGCATGATATTTTAAAAGATTAACAAAACTAGTATACAATTAACTAGTTTGATTCAGAGAGAGAAGAGAAGGAAGAAGAAGAAGAAAAAAGCAAATTACCAAAATAAAATAAAAGTAAGAGGGGATTCAGGACAAGTACAAAGGAATAATGAAAATTATCAGAAACTACTATACTAAATTATTAGTAGCATCAAAACTGAAAACCTAAGTATAAAATGTATGAACGTTTGTAAAAATATAAACTATAAACTTGGGAAAGAAATAACTTGGACTCAGTGAAATTGAGCAAGATCATAAATGATTGCTTGGCAAAAAAAAAAAAGCACTAATAAAAACACTCCCTTCTGCCCCTTACCCCACCTCAAATAACCCCAGGGTTAGAGTGATTTACAAATGAAATTTAGCAAATATTTTTAAAACCAATGATCCTAATACATGAACTCACTGGGATCTCCCTACCCTAGTGAAATTTTAGGTCCAGTCAAAAAAATAATAATAACTTGAAAGGAGCCTTAGAAATGATTGGGTAGAGCCCCCTCTACTCGAATCCTATTTTGTAGATAAGAAAACTGAAATCCAGAGGTGAACTGACAAGGTCATAGGACTAGTCAGCCTCAAAATTAGAGCTAGTGCCCAGATGTCTTCGCTGTCAATGTCTTTTCACCTATATTGTCATTTTCTACTGATTATCCATGTCTTTGCTTAATTATGATACTGCTTAGAGGTAAGGGCAGGAACTCTGTTCCAGTATTCTTTCTATTGTTTATCTTATCAGTTCTGAGCAAATTAACCAGGGACTCTAACTTCCTTTTCTTTAGCCACCAGTAATATTGCCAAATGTTGACACTAGTAATTTTCACTCCTCATTATTTAAATCCTCAGTAATGATGGCCAGTTCTTCAGTACCCTTATGCTAGAACCAATACGGTATTTATGGATGCAGCAATATATTGTGAGTGCCACAGATAGTTACACAAATATATTTTTCATCTGGTATGTCAGCAGTCACATCTTATAGTATGCTTTTTAAAATTTTATTTAATTTTCTTCCTTTTAAAATATAATCAGTTATGAACTTGACAAATATCAGTAGATAAACATTTCAAGATATATAGTACAGAAAAAGGAGTGTATATAAAATATAAATCTCTTAATACAACTATTTTAAAGTATGTATTAAATTTAATATGCTTAGTACTAACACTACTCTGCTTGTCTGTGTCCCCTTTGAACTTTCTTCAGCTCTCATATATATATACATATATATGTATATATGTGTGTGTGTGTGTGTGTGTGTGTGTGTGTGTGTGTGTGTGTGTATATATATATATATATCTTTCATTGATAGTTCTTCTTTCTTTTTTTTTCCCCATAACCTTACTATCATTACCTCCCTATCCCCCTCGCCTGTAACTCTTCCTTCTCCCAAAAAACATAGTCAAGCAAAACTGGGCCACACATTGGCTGTACCTGAAAATGTATGTTTCATTCAGTACTTTATTCCAGGCTATTGTTGATTCAGGTCTGTTTAGTGGTTCAGCTTTGGAAGAGGACAAAATGAAACACTTCCTAGGCCATCTAACAGTTTACAAAAAAATTTTTATTTAACCTTAGCATGGGCAGAACATCGATTGAGTTCGTCATAGCTTCCCTGACTCTACATTTGCCAGAGTAGATCACCAGTCAGAAGTGTATGCCAAGCCTGAACAACTGCCCTTGACTCCTTGTACCCTGGCTTTTGTATTTTAGGAGACTAGGATACTACATCAGTAGTTCAATCTTTATTCCCCCGAACTAGTTCATTCTTATTACCTTTTCAGAAAAAACTAGCCCAGCTTGCATGGGGTAGATGGATTTTTTTTTCCCTGTAGTACCTCTAGTGTATCAGTTCTCTGCCAAGAGGTTAGGGACATGCTTTTTCATCAGTGTTCAGGAATCATGCAAGGTCGATGCATTGATCAGAGTTCTTAATTCCTTCAAAATTGTTTTTTTTCTCTACAATGTTGTTATTGTATAAATAGTTCTCCAGGTTCGGGTCATGTCACTTTGCATCAATTTGTATAAGTTTCCCCAGGTTTCTCTGAGTCGGTGAAATCAGGCAGTAAACAGTAATTGAATGCCAGCTATGTATCAAGCCCTGTGCCAAGCACTGGGGATACAAGGAAGGGTTAATGATTGCTCTCAGGGAGTTCATAGTCTAATAAAGGAGACTACATGCAAACAGGTAGTACAGCTGAGCTATAAACAGGATAAGTTGAAAATTATCAAGAGGGAAGACACTATTAAGACCTAAGGAAGATTAGGAAAGGCATTCCTTTGGTCATTCTTTACAGCACAGTAATTTTCCATTACATTTCTGTTCCATAACCCTCTAGTCCATGCTCCCAATTAATGATTATCCTTTTCTTCTGTTTGCACAGTCATTAATTAGATATTGGTTCTCTCCCATTTTATGCTCCTGATGAGCCCCAGTACTATATTGGAGGTTGTGTTATTCTCAGTCCTTCTGTAAGATCCCCTGACATGTGTTCTCAGTTGAGGAGCTGGCCCTCTCTCCTGCTGGGTCTCCTGGTGCTCCAGGGAGTGAACAGCCCAGTTCTGTCTCCCTGTGCAGTGACCTATGGTTGATGGTTTTCTCCTCTTACTGTTCTGACAAGCCAGGGCTGAAATCCCACTGGCTTCAGGCCCCACTTACTGGAGTTCCTGCTAGCTTCTGACCTCCTGGAGTATCTCCATTCAGAGTGCCTTCCTACATCCAGGCCTATTTGAGAAAGTTCAGGCTAGCTTCCAATCTCCCTAGAGCATCCTGGCTGAAAGTGATTGCAGGCTGCAGGCCTATTTACCAGAGCACTGGCTTCTGCCTTCTCTGGTGCATCCCTGCTCCCAGTGCCTGAAGACTTCTTGCCATCTTCTTGTGTAGTCTTAGATTGGATGGAGGAGCTTACTGCCATTTCTTTTTGGTCTTCTTGAATATTGTTCTATTTGTTTTGGGTCTTTTTTTTTTTAAGTTAGTATGTGTTTGGGGAAATTGGGTCCCTCAACCACCTTTCATGTTGCCATAACTAGAAGTCTGCATAGTTGACTTTCTTGGACAAATGTTCCTGAATTTCCTCCACTTCCATGGACCTTTTTCTTTGAGGTTAAAACAGAGCTATATTAATGATCTCAGAAAATACTTTGAACTCTAGACAAAAAGATTCCAGGACCTGCCTATTTCATCACTCTTCTTTGGCTCCCAAGCCTTTTGAAAGAATTGATATATTTTGTTTTGATACAACAGACATTTCCTCCAGTGGCCCTCCCCACCAAAAATACCCTTACAAAATAATATTACCAGTACAGCCATATAAAAACAGTTCAGCAGAACTGCTAAAGAGCATGCTTGAGACCGATAGCACGTTTCATTGCCTTTTTGTGGCACTAGGTGAAATGGGGGGGGGGGAAGAATGTCATGGAACTTGTCCTATCTCATTACTTGTGTGCTGTTAAACTCTCTACAGAAATAAGCCTACTCAGAAAGAAGAGCACTTAAAATTATTTGTATTTTCATTTTAAGTATCCTTTCCAAGGAATCAACTGGACCATAAAATACAAACTTTTATCTAGAAAAGGTTGTTGGATGTGAGTCTGTGGGTTTTTTTTCTCTTTAGTTTTGAATGTCTTTAAAAATTCCCTGTTGTACAAGATATTTGACATTAGTGTATGTGTTTGTGGTAGGTCCTGTAACCAGTTGGCTTTTGCCCAAAAGGGTGAGTTAAGATAATTTAAGGAGTAATTCATGTTTGTCTTAGGTTTTTGTGAATATTGGACCCTGGAAAGTTATGTTTACAGTAACTTTTTCTACCTCTAGGCAGAAACCTAGACAGATTAATTTGAAAAGTTGATAAGAACCTTTAAAACACACACATACACACTTATACTTTTGCAGGGATAGTTAAAAGGTTTTGTCATTTAGAAGCACTGATGCTATTTGTATTAATTTATTTACAGTGAGCCATATGTTTTTACAGTAATTTAGGTTCCTTGCTTTGCAAAGACAGGCAAGTTTATGACTTTCTGTGTATTTACAAGATTTGGCCTTTTCCCAAAGAAGGAATTTTTTTTCTTATCTTTTGTTTGAACAGATGTGTAAACAAAAGTATTTCTGTCTCTCATGCTTCAGTGGTTAATGAAAGGAAAATGAAGGAGCATTTAGTAATTAAAAAACCTATGCAGAAGTTGACATGACTAGGCTAGTGTAAGGGGTTTATTTGTCACTCAGTGTGTGATAACACATGTAAGAGATCTAATTCTTAGGAAATAAGGTGCATTGCTTTAACATTAAGTATAGCCATTCTAGTTATTTTATAATTTAAAATGCCAAGACTTCCATTAGAGGTGGTTTTTAAAAGTCTACTCGTTTCATAGCTTTGTTTTTTGTATTTTTTTAAATTCAGTTAAAATTGACTTTTCCTCTCTATTTCCAACTTTCTCATTGACTCACAAATTCATATCTCCATTGATCTAATTTTCTGAATTTTAAGTTTTTCTATAAAAGATTACTGTAAAAAGTAGCTTTGTGGAGATGACATTTTAATATATGTCATATGTTTTTTAATATCCCTAATTAAAACAGGGAGCATCTCATGCTTTTCATTTTTCCAAAGTATCTTAGAACTTTTGCTTGAGAAAGCAACTCTGCCAAAAATGAATACACATTTGATTATTAGAAGATTCCGTTACCACCTAGTAACCTGAAATGGACAAAATACTCATCCTTTTGATCTGTTGCCTGACTTTATTGTGCTTTCTATAGCATCTTAAACTTCTCATACTATGTAGGAGGTATAGGATGAGGGAGAAGAGCAGGAATTAGTATTATCTACATAGAGTATCAGTGTGTCTCCGTGAATTAGCTCCTAGGAGTTTAGAAATATAGCATGGGTTACTGATAGTATTTTTTCTGCCAAAATAGAACTAGTGACTACTGAAAGATTTCTTTTAAAACTAAGTCTCCTGAATTGTAATGTTTCCTCTAACTTTGTTGGTGGTGAGTATGTGAAGGATTCAGCCCCATTATCTTTACTCACTTCCTTGATGTTTTTTCCTGGTACTCATACATTTCTTCAGAATTTTGCTTCAATTTTTTCCCGCTTCCTTTTTTCACTGAACATTTGTGTCTTATCTTTTAACTGAGCCCTTCCATAAGAACTTTTCTACTCAATGAAATGTTACTTTACAAATTTACTGAAATGAAATGCTCTAGATGCCTTTGGGGATGAGAAGCAGATAAAGGGGTTCTAAGAGAAAAACCTTAACAGAAATGTTTTAAATGATTTAACTCTTGGCTTCTAGTTCAAGAAAATTCTAATGTCGTGCAAGAGTAAGTTAAAACTAAACATAACTGATGGTTCTGAAATGTAATTATAATTAATTATATCTAGATTAAGTTTAAATTAAATCATTAGACATGAAGGAACAGTTCCCCCCAAAAAATATATTATTGCTTGATATAGCTTTAGTGTGTCAGGTAGCCTGGTGATAGAGAAGTGACCTTTGATTCAGAAAGACATGGGGTTTAAGTCCTCCCTTAGATAGATTACTGACTGTGTGACTCTGAGTTAGTCACTTAACCTCTTAGTTCTCCATGCCACTCTCTAAGACTATAAGTTTCATAGAAAAGACTGATCTGCATTGCCAGAGGATGCTTTTTACTGCTCGATCATATATATGTATTTTTTATATATATATATGCTTGATTATATCATGGTTTTGTAAAAAAAAAAGAGAGAGAGAGAAAGAAAGAAAAGAAACCCTTAGTGTACTATCTTCACATCTTTAAAATAGTTTAGGCTTCATTTTTGAACAATAACATACTACGTATTTAAAGCAGTGACTTGTACATTTTGACTTTTTGCAGATAAATTTTACAGCTATTAGAAAACTAAATAATATGCCAATAACAAGCTTTATTTAACCAAACCAATTAAAGTATATACACCTAAAATCATTGACAAATGAGCCATCATAAATTCACAGATGGATGTGTGAAGCATGTTTTTGTCAAAGCATATGATTAAAAAAAACCCAACAGCTAGGTTGCACAGTGGTTAGAATGCCGGGTCTGAAAGTCAGAAAAATTCATCTTCCTGAGTTCAAATCTAGCCTCTGACACTTCCTAGCTGTGTGAACCTGAGCAAGTCATTTAACCCTGTTTGTAATTCAAGTTCCTCATCTGTAAAATGAACCAGAGAAGGAAATGGCAAATCCTTCCAGTATCTTTGCCAAGAAAATCCCAAATGGGGTCATGAAGAGTTGAACACAACTGAAATGGCTAAACAACAAAAAATCAGCTTTGAACTCTAAGAGGCAGGATTTAAACCTGGATTTACCTGGTTCCATGTCCAACACAATTCCTGTTACTTCTCGGGACTCAGTTGACTAAAATGTATTCACAGTAAAATGTAACCAATCCACAAGCATAAATGACTAATTATAATACAGACTGAAGTGTGCTTGGTGTTTGGTAGAAGGAGCAAAAAAGCCCAGAGGAGAAAGAAAAAGAAAAGAACATAGACTTGGAAAGGTACTTTGAAAACTTCACAGTTTCACCTAGTTTACTTTCAGTTATATGACTGGAGAAAAATTCTGTCACTACCTGTCTTACTTTGGTTAACTTAACTTCCTTGGGCTTCAGTTTCCTAATATGCAGAATGAGAGAGTTGGTCTAGATACTCCCTAACCTCCCTTGCAGTTTTAAATCCTATGAGATGTTCACAGAACAACTGTAATTCTCCTTCCCAAGATTTATGAAAATATGCTTGTTTTCACATTTGATGAGGATCTAAATAAATGCTGGTTGAGCTCAATTGAACTGAAATACAATTGTAATTGGAAGTCATAATCTGTATCCTTTCATAGTATTTTAAAATATTTTTGTATTAGAACTACTTTAATAGGTTTTTTTTCCCCTTTTTTGGTCTTTTCTTTTTTAAAAAATATTTTTATTGATTCTCTCTGCTATTACATTACTTTTTTAAACATTTTTATTTACAGTTATGAGTTCCAAATTCTATCCTCTCCCCCCTTCCTGAGACAGTAAGTAATGATATAGGTTATACATACGAAGATTCGAATAAAAGAAAAAATATGAAAGGAAGTAAAAAATAGCATGCTTCAGTCTGTATTCAAACAATATCAGTTCTTGGAGGCAGATAGTGTTTCATCATGAGTCCTTTGGGATTGTCATGGATCATTGTATTGCTGAGAATAGCTAAGTCATTCATAGTAGGTCGTCATAAAACATTGCTGTTACTGTGTGCAGTGTTCTGCTGGTTCTGTTCATTTCCCTATGTATCAATTCGCATAAATCTTTCCACGTTTGGTTTTTTCCTTTTTTAAATATTTTGATACTCGTATTTAGGTAGACAAATATAATCATTTGAAATTCCATTAAAAGATAGAAGAATGTGCTTCCACACAATGGCATACATCACAGGCTCACATCAGGGAGCAGAGTGAAATGGTTTTGTTATTGGCAGCTGGAGAATCCAGATAAGAGTCCCTGCTCTGATGTTTGTGCCTTTGGGCTGGTCATCCTTCTTGGGCCTCAGTTTCCTCCTCTCCAAAATGAGGGGTTTAAACTTAATGACTTCCTAGGTCCCTTCTACCTCTAAAATCTATGATCTGTGATCCAATTATTCTATGATTTCAAGGTTGGAGGAAGATTAGAGGTATTCTATCCAACCCCATCATTTTACAAATGAAACTGAGACCCGATAGGTCAAGGAACTTGCAAAATTTCCATAAAATCTTCTGACTCCAAATCCAGAACTCTTCCATTGTTTCAGTAAAAAAGATAATAGCAGTTGACAGGATGGATAGATATGTGTGGCAGGGAATCAAGGATCACTTCAAAGTTATAAATATGACTAACTAGAAGGATGAGTGAGGCCCTAGATGGAAATAGGAAAGTTCAGAAGAGCATTGACCATGGGGGAAAGACGAGTTCTGTTTGGACATATTGGCTTTGAGATGTCTAAGAGGCATCTAGTTCAGAATGTCATAAAGGTGGAGACAAGGACCAGGCTCAGGAAAAAGACTATGACTAGATATATATGAGAATGAAGAGCAGGGAGAGAGGAGGGGAAACAGAAAGGGAAGGAGGAAAAGAGAGAGCAAATGCATGTGCATGCATAATTCAGGACATAGAGATTTGTTCAACTTGGGGCCACATTTAATCAGGAATACTAAACTTAACCCTTTTTATTTGTTTTGCACTCCTAATCATACATAGCATTGAAGAAGCATCCTGCTGTTAGATTTATTGTTAAATTATGGTTATCACCTACCTTGACTCCAGAATGTACAAGATGTGTAGGGTACATAAGGCTCTAAAATATGTATCTTTTAGATAATACAGTGTGATGATAAAAAGTCTAGGCCCTGTAATGAAGAAAAAAAGAGAGTAGCAAGCAAATACAAGGAAGTTGAGAGTCCCACATTCAAATGACAAATATTCTAAGATGTATGAAATTGATACATTCCTGAGGAATCATAATTTAAGGAGGGAACTTTAGAGACCATCTTCTCCAACCCTGTCATTTTACAGATGAATGAAATGAAGCAGGCAGTGCTAAAGCCAGAATTTCCTTCCTTGAATCCAGCTATACTGTTCATCGAACAGTGCAAAATCAGAGATGTATTCCTTTGAAAATCCATGTGTGAGAAGGCTCACCATGCTTATGGAGAAGATATCTTCAATCTCAACTAAGAACATGTTTCTCTTTATACTTTTTTTTTCTCCAAAAAAAAAAAGCAATATGCTCCTCTGCTTAAGAAGGAGAAGACTTCCTTGAAATCAGGCTGTGGGGGGAAAATACACACACAGACACTTTGAAAACTTTTGACAAGAGGAATGAAAAACTGAAGGGGAGACGTTGCTACTATCTTAAAATACTGAAGAAAATCTCTTATGTAGAAGAGGTAGCAGCTCTATACTATGTTTTGTTTTGTTATGTTTTGTTTTTCCAGAAAGTAGAATTATGACCAGAGGTTAGAAGTTATAAGGAGACAGATTTCAGCTGAACATGAGGAGAAATGTTCTACCAGTTAGAACTATTTAGCAATGGAATGACCTCCCTCATAAGGTAGTAAGCTTTCTGTTATTGTTGTTATTCAAAACCGTTTGGATAACCCTCTTTTAGGAATACCTATGAGGTTTTTTGCTTTGTGGGGGAGGTTTAATTAGATAACTCATAATGCCTTTCCTAACTCTAAATTCTAAAATTCTGTGGAAAATGAAAACAAAAAACATTGAATTGAGTGAAGATTAGAAACAGTGAGGAAAACCTTAAATCAGCCTCTAAGATTCTAATATGGCAGTTGTTATGCTCAGATGTAGTCCCTACACATCCCGAAAAGTTTGGTTCAAAAGTCTCAATAACATTGTCATGAAAAAAAAAATAGGATATGTGATACCCCGAAATGTTAATGAATGCTCTCCTCACCAAAATTGCTTTTTAAATTTACTTTGTATATATTTTGTATTTCCTTATCTGTGTATATGTTTTCTCCTGAGTACAGTATAGGTTCCTTGAAGGCAGACTTTTTCTGGTTTTACTTTCATATTCTAGTGCCCAGTACAATGGCTGGCACATAGTAAGCACTTAATAAATACTTGTTGAATTAGGTGGTGGAGGAGTGAGGAGCAGGGTAGAGAAGAATAGTTTGGACAAAAAAAAAAGCCTCTGTAGCAGCTGCCTTTTTGGCTGTCTCTCCAGATACTATTTTTAGTTGCTAGTACATCAGATTAGGACAGGTGCCCAGGAGAATACCAGTGCCAGAGCAAGATGATGACATAGGTATTATAGTTAAGATGCTTAGAGGGAAGTTGTCTGACTTTTGGAGACAGTTTATCAAGTTGTGTTTGTACCTATGTGGGGGTTCGAGGCGTGGTCCTCAACTTTAGGATTTCAGAAACTCATTTTATCTGCTTCATCAGTGGTAATCAGGCCTTGGTAAATTAATTGATAACCACTGAGGCAAAAACTGACCAATTTGTTGTTCAGTTCATTAATTTACAGTGGGAAATATGCCTTTCCTGTGACCATACGTCCCTTGTCTTTTTTTTTTTTTGTGCAGGGCATTCCCTTTCCAATATCTAGGTACCAAGGATATGTAGTTAATAATCAAAATGTTGCTTTATGAGCATTGATTTTATTCCCTTTTTCATACTATTTATCAAAATCTTCCTGGACATTCTGTCCTTGCTAAGCTTCCATGACATTGTTTTCTTCTGGTTCACCTTGTGCCTGTATGACTTTCCCTTCATGATTTCCTTTGCTAGAAGAACATTATTCATCTTTCATCCTCTAAATATATCCTCTATGGAGGGCAGTGGACTATTTTCTTCATACTCTGTTGGGGTTCCTGTCAGCTGCCATGGGTTCCTATCTGTACATATGACTTCCAGATCTGTGTACCCATCCCTAATCTCTCTCCCTGTGTCACCATTTTCCTGCTGACAACCACAACTTCATTGTCTCTTCGGCATCGTAAATTCAACATATCCTTGGGCAAGTCACTTAATCTCACTGGACCTCAATTTACTTCTCTGTAAGGTGAGGGATTTGTAGTCTCTTATAGCTCTAAATCCATGATCCTGTGTCCAAAAGGGAACTTAGTATCTTTCACCTTAAACTTGCCTCTCCAGTGACCTTCCCTGTTTTTGCTGAGGTCTCCACTCTCCTTCTGGTCACCAGGATTCACAGTATCAGAGTCATCTTTAACTCTTTCCTGTCCTTTATCCCCCACATCCAGTACATTTCTAAGTGTCTTAATTAATTGTGCCTTCATAAGAGTTCTCGCATTCATCCCCTTCTCTTCATTAAAAAGGCCACCATCCTAGTTCAGGCCCCCGTTATATCTCATTTGACCTATTACAATAACCTCTTCATTGGTCTCCCTGCTTCTTTTCTAATCTTTCATCCACATAGCTGCCAAAATATCATAAAGATTAGATCTGATCATGTCATATCCCTGCTTAAGAATCTTCAGTAGCTCCCTAGTCTCTCAAGAATAAAATAGAAAGACATCAGCTTGGCATTTAAAACCCTTCCCATTCTGACTCCGGCCTACCTTTCCATGCTTACCTGACCATACTTTCTGTTACACTCTTGATTTTCTAACCAGATTAGCACATTTGCTTTTTTCAGAACTCAGCACTCAATCTCCTAGCTCTGTGCATTTATCCTCCATGCCTGCAATGTATTCCCTGCTTATCTTAGCATCCTCAGCTTAATTCATGACTACTCAGATGCCTCCTCCTCCATAAAATCTTAGTGCTTTCTCCTTCCTCCAATTATACTGTCTTTATCTGTTGACATGTTTTATGCCTCAGTAGAATGTAAATCCCTAGAGTGGAGGAACTGCTTTTCATGTTTGTCTTTGTATCTCCAATATTTGCTATAGTGCCTTGCACATAGTAGGTACCTAGTTAATATTTGTTCAGTCAAATGTTTCAAGGTAAGAGGAATCATAGAATTCTAGATTTAGAGGTGCAAAGGTCCTTAGAGATCACCTAGTCCCAATCCTAATTTTACTAAGGATATTGAACTTGAGAGAAGTTAAAGGAGTTGTCACACAGGTGATAGAATCTAGATTTGAGCCTAGGACTCTGATTACAAATCCAGTGCTATTGGCCAGCTAGGCCAAACCATTGTCACCGCAACCACTCCTCCACTCAACCATCCCTAGTGAATAGTAATGTCCCATCCTTCTTCCCCACTCCAGCCAACTGGCCATTCATCTAACCTGATCTTGACAATGATTGTCCCAGGGGAGCAATTCCTGTAGAGACCTAATCCCTGCCTCTCCCAGATTTGTTAGCATCCTTACCACTGGAGTCCTTGACACTGTAGTTCAACATCAGAAAGAGATACGGTCTTATCAGTAAAAATGATGTTAAAGAAGATGAATTTCCATCTGCCTCACCCTGCAAGAGCAGGAACTGTCTTGCTTTTTTTCTCTACTGTTTAGTACATTACTTGGCACTTAGTAAGTATTTAATAAAGAGGCTTAAAATGCTCCAGTTCTCCCTTGTCGAAACACAGAATCATCAATTTTATAGTTAGAAGGGACTTTAGTAGCTATCTAGTCCAAGTCGTCATTGAGTTGTTTTCAGTTGTGTCCAACTCTTTATGACTCCATTTGGGATTTTGTTGGTCAAGATACTGAAATGGTTTGTCATTTCCTTCTCCAACTCATTTGACAGATGAAGACACTGAGCAAACAGGGTTAAATGACTTGCCCAGGGTCACACAGCTATGTCTGAGGCCAGATTTGAACTTAGGTCTTTCTGGCTCCAGGGCTGGCACTCTATCTGCTACACTACCTATACATCCCATACATGAAAGAAATCCCCACTGTTACACATTTACTTGGCAAGTAGTCATCCACATTTGAAGACCTCCATTGAATGAGATCCCACCACTTCCCATGGCAGTCATTTCCACTTTTGGTGGCTCTAATAGTCAGAAAGTTTTTTCCTGATGTCACACCTAGATTTGTCTTTGCAACTTCTACTCATTGCTCCTGGTGCTGATCACTGGAGCCAAATGGAACAAATTTAGTCCCTTTTCCACATGACAGCCCTTGAAACACTTGAAGACAGCTATCATGACCCCCTGGAGTCTTCACTTCTCTAAGCTAAGCATTCTCAGTTCCTTCAGGCAGCCCTCATGTGTCAGGGACTCAAAACTGACCTTCACCATGCTAATTGCTTTCCTCTGGGTTCTCTCCAGGTCCTCAGTGTCTTATCAATGTATCTAGTGCCCATCACTGAATACAGTAAGCCAGATGTGTTCTCGCCAGGGCAGAGTACTGAGGCAATATGCTGTCTTTATTCCTGGAAGCTATGACTCTTCCTCCTAATGATATAGTTCAAGAGCTCATTAGATTTTTTGGATTCTACATTATACTGCTGATTCATATTGAGCTTACAATTCATTAAAACTCTCCAGATCTTCCCGGTTTTTCCAGATTTCTTTGTATGCCTCAAACCTGTAGCTTTTGATTGCATTATGTACCACAATTTGTTTAACTGTTCCATTCTTGTTGGACATTTAAATTATTTCCATTTTTTTTATAATTACATCTGTTGCTGTTGTGGAAGTCTTTGTACAGATACCTTGTTTTTTTTATAACTTTCAGCATATTATTCCCAAAGATGAAATTATTGGGTCAGCCAGTATAATCATTTTTGTGACTTTTACTATATACTACCAGATTGCTGTGATCCAAAGAACCCCACCACCTTTTTGTCACTAGCACTTGTCCCCATGTTTGATTGTAGTTCTGTCATTCATGAACCGTTGGACAGTCACTTCTGGCTGCAAACAGGAGGATTTGACAGGAAGAGAAGATCCACGTGTCGATAGTCCTAATTAAGAGAGTCTGTTTATACTGAACAATTTAGAGAAGGGATTGAAAGAAAATTTATATATATGAAGCATAAACTTTGTGATATTGCCAAGGTCAGAAAGACCCTGAGTAATTACATAAACAAACAAACATTCACATTGGCTGGCTATAAAATTGAGAAATACTTAAAGATGAGTAGAATGTGTTTTTTTAAAAATTATTATTGCTTCTATTCTTCTTTTTACATCTACACTCATATGTCAACATTCCCAACCTTTTCCTCAGTATTGGCTAATTGTTGCTGGAGTTTCACTAAGATCACAAGTTTTCACGAGTCTTTATTGTGAGCTTTCAAAGTTTATTCAGCGGGCATTCATTTTCTATCATAAAATATTGAGGCACAGATCCCTTTGAACCTTATTTTTTTAACCTTATTTTTAAAGATCAAACATTTCCTTTCATATAAAATAATAATTTAGGATACTTTTTTAGGAAAGGGTAAGTATTATGAGAACAATACATTTTTTAACCAAACTGAAGTCTCCTTGTCCCATTCTGCCCTTTGTCTTTCTATTCAACAATAGCTTTTAAAGGGATGATTGATTTTGACCAGATTTAGTATGGTACTGAAAATTGGTACCTGAAGCTGTTATAAAGATAAATGTCTTACAAAGATAGAGTTCAGTCTGCCATCTTAAAGTAAATGGACATATCACCCCGAACATTTCTACTGCTTAAACATAGTAGAAATCCCACATTGGTTGACGTAATTTATGCAGTTCATGGACCTATAGTCATATAGAAGAATGTCCTTATGTGCAGTAAGTGAAATTTTTTTTTATGGAAGCCTTTAAAAAAAAACTATATCTTAATTGATAGCGCTGGATTTGAAATTGATGAGGAAATTCCCCATAACAAGAGAAAGTGGCACCTGCTCTGTATCATGTAGTCTCAGTGACTTGCTTTTAAGAATGAGAGATTGAGTGATTTGGTCACATAGCCAGTATGTGTCAGGTAGAAGTGGAATCCAGTTATTCCTGATCTCAGGGCTAGTTCTCTAACCTCTATAGTATACCATACTGCCTCTTCATGAAATAAATGTGACCCCAAATTCCAGCCAACTGTGATTGTCTTCCCTCAATCACTAACAAATTCTTTAAACACAGTGGGTACTGAAAAGTTAAAAATTATTCTACCAGCTCACCTACTACATAAAAATGATGTCACATCAAATAATCGTTTATAGATTTATTTGACTGTTTAATATAAAATGCTTTAAATTTTGTAAGAGAATTCAATTTATGAATTTTTCAAAATTCATAAAAATGTCAAAGTACCCATTTGTCTTGGAATTTGTTCTGAGATCATTATTTTGGTATATTACATTTCTTTTGAAAAATATGTCCCATGAATAACTTTAAAAATTTTTTATTGTGGAAATTTCCTCCATGTTCTTTTTTTTTTTTTTCAAATTAAATCACATTGAACCCTTTCTCCCTGTCTTATCTGCGTTGAGATCTTGGTTGAAATCATACATGATTTCAGTTAAATATATATTCCAAAGCATTTGTTGGGGAAGGGGGGAAGATAGAATTCTTCCTGAAAAATCAAAGTAAAAAGTGATATAATGTGCTTTTTTGAAACATTTGTATCTTTTCTTGTTTTAGACATATGAGAGGAGAAAGAAAGATTCATACACAAAGATTCTTAAGAAAGGACAGGAGCTAAGTGAAGAAAACCACTCGCTTCCCCTTTATATTACAAATCCTGTGGTTTATAAAAAGAAAGAAGTTCACCATGTGGGCCAGACCACCTTCATAATGGGAGAAACTCCAAAAGGAATCCGAAAGTGAGTTGCTAAAAATGGAATTGAATATTAAAGAAATAAGATGTTGAGTAAATCCTGTCAAGTAATCTAGAACTTTCTGTCAAAAAGTCCAGATTCTTTGAGTTCTGTCTATATCTAAAATCTAAATATTTGAGAATAATATAGATTTTTTATCTAAATTAAAATAGATCTAAAAAAATCTTTTAATGTTCTAAGTAGAATACATCCAAATATGAACAGATTGCCTAATAGTACTGCAGATGGTTTTATAGATTAAAGACAGATTTGCAAGGCCACGCCTCTTCAGCACAATTACTCAGAAATGGATTTGGAGTTGACCTCTTGGATATTTTCTAAGTCAGTACTGGGCAATAATTGACAATGGATGGTGACTGTATATTTAACCAACCTCTAAGGCATTGGTGTCAAACTCAAATAGAAACAAGGGCCACTAATCTATACACGAGGATCTCTTCTTTTCGTTGAGTCGTTTCAGTCATGTCTGACTCATTGTGACCTTCATGTCAAGGGTACTGGAATGGTTTACCATTTCCTTCTCTAGCCCATTTTACAGTTGGGGAACTAAGGCAAGTAGGGTTAAGTGACTTGCCCAGGGTCACACAGCTAGTATGTGTCTGAGGCCAGATTTGAACTCAGGAAGGTGGGTCTTCCTGATCCAAGCCCTGTGCTATATCCACTGTACCACCTAGCTGCCCAAGGATCTCACAGGCTGCTAATGTTATCTCTGTTTTATTGTATTTGTATTTATTTTGTTAAATATTTCCCAAATGCATTTTAATCTGGTCCAGGCAGCACTTTGAAGTGCCACATGCTTGACATCTCAGCTCTAGAGGAAATAAAAGTTTTTAGCCCTTCAGCCCTGGGCCTTTAGCTCAGCACCACTTAAAAATATTAGACACAGTAAGAGTTTGCCCTTCCACTTCTGTTTGCTGTACTCAAGGAATAAACACTTGATGCAGAGAAGAGGGCCAGAAGTCAGGAAGACCCAGGCACAGCTAGTAAGCTGTGTAACCCTGAGCAAGTCACTTAACTTCTGTCTGCCTCAGTTTCCTTAACTGTAAAATGAGGATAACAATAACACCTACCTCCCAGAGTTGTTGTGAGGATAAAAATGAGATAATATGTCTGTAGTGCTTAGAACAGTGCCTAGCATATAGTAGGTGCTTGATAAATGTTTGTTTCCTTTATTAAGGAGATTTGGAACCAAGAAACAAAAAAAGAGAGATGTTGGTACATTTCCTACCACCACTTCTTTTCCTCAGTATGGTACCTGTGATAAATCACTTTACTCCTTTGGTACTGGGTTGCCTAATATATAAAATGAAGGGATTGGACTAGATGACCTCTGAGGTACCTTACCATCCTAAATACCATGATGGAGAATTTGTCCTGCTCTGTAGGTAGACTTCTCACCTCTACTAATTTACTTTGCTTCAGAAAGAGGCATACAGGCAGAGCACATTTGGCTAGGGGAGGGAGCCTTGGATTTAGGGTCAAAGCATTGAATCCCTGCTAGTTAGACCCTATTTGGGCTAAGTCAAGTTATTTCACCTCTTGGGGCTTAAATTGAGTTGTTCAAGTAAACTAACTCCAAGGTTCCAGCATTAAGTCCTATGACTCTAGAGTTAGCTAGCTTCAGTCTCTTTGTTTAAGAGGCTCTTGAGATACCGTCATAGTGGTAACCTGGAAGAACTAATGTTCCTTCCAGACTTAAGACACTAACACCCTGATTGTGGCTTGTGGCTCATTCAGATAAAGGCAGAAATGAAACTAAATTCTTCATCATAACTCATTCTGTAGAATGCAGTATCATATACAATGAGCATGTATACTAAACTCCAGAAAAAATAGGATCATTTCTTATTCTAGAGATAGTAGAACTGTCAAGTTATAGCTGAGGTCGTCTTTTTGGCATAGTAAATGTGAAGCTTATTTAGCAGCTATGGAGACAATACTAAGTTTGTGGATAAATAAAGACATCAGCCTCTAACCTTGCCACTTAATCATGCCAATTAAACACTTAATCTTCACAAGCACAAATATTTATTAAAAAGTCCATGAAAATGGATTTGGATATGGTCAATAAACAAAATAATCTTAACCTCCATTTGCTTTGTGAAATGAAAAATAGATCCTTTTAAGGCCTTATTTGCTTCCTTGCTTTGAATCTCTAGTAAGAGCGCTGCTAGTGTCCAGAATGGAAATTTGGAAGCTTGCATCTGCCTTGTAAATATTCTGATAAAGTGCAAGTGACTGAGATAGCTTGGGGAAAGCAGCAGCTGTGTTTTAAGAATTGTAGAAGAATATACTGATATACTGATATACTACCACATGTACCAGAAATTTTTCTGATACAGAGACTAAAGATAAGTAAGCAAAAGTGGATGTACTTGTGGATGTACTTGTGAAAATGGAATTGGAATTGCGATCAAGAGAACAGGAAACCATAAAACTTGCTTCTGATGGGAAGTTATGTGCCCATACATAAATATAAGTATATCTCATTAGTATCATGGATGATGATGATTTTTGAGATATATTTTACAGGTGCTTTTCTTGGAATTCTTACTCCAGCTAGTAGCATTTTTGATTGTTTGAGTTTAGTTCTCTTTGATAAATTAGGTAAAAGAATTTCATAAGTGGTAGATTGCTTAAACACCTCATATCTAAGGTTATCAATAAATGTGTCGAAGTAACAGTGTGCGTTTATGACACTTGAAAGAGATAAAATTAAAATCTTTTCCCCAAAATGTTTTTCATTTTATTCATTAAGACTAACTAAGCTTAGTGCCTCTGGAATTTTAACCATTGTATTTCTTAGGGCTGAAATATTTTTTGTTTTTCAGTGACTTTTCAGTTGTGTCCAATTCTTTGTGACCTGATTTGGGATTTTCTTGGCAGAGATACTGGAGTGGTCTGCCATCTCCTTCTTTGGCTCATTTTTACAGATGAGGAAACTGAGGCAAGCAGTTAAGCAAGTTGTTCAGGGTCACACAGCTAGTAAGTGTCTGAAGCCAGATTTGAAGTCAGGGAGATGAGTCTTTCTGACTCCAGGCCTGACACTCCATCTACTGTGTCACTTAGCTATCCGAGACTTAAATATAGTATAGCTTTAAAATATATAAAAAAAAATGCAAATTATTCTCAGGTCAGAAATTGCCTACTGATGTGAATAATATGGTGAAAGCACATAATTCTTTGGGAATATTTGCTATCAAGACTTTTTTTTCCATTGACTATAAGGAGAGGTTACCCTTTGACTGTAGCTATGATACTATTTGATATTCTTCTGTCAATTAAAAAAGTACCTATTTATTGCAGAATTTAGACCTTGTGGATTAAATTGAAAAGATCACATTCCTTTTGCTAAATTATACATTATGATGGCTGTGTCTCCCTTTAAAAGTAAAAGAAAAGGAAGAATAATCACTGGTTTGTTCATTAATACTACAGGAAACAGTTTGAAGAAATGGCTTCTTTCTTCAGTTCGTCTTCTGTGGAAGAATTTGCTAGACATATAACAAGTGCTACATCAGAAGAACGCCAGAAAATGCTAAGAGATTTCTATACTTCCAGGTATCCAGAGGTAGAAGATTTTTTTGCAGATCATGATTCAGAAGTCATCAAATCTAACTATGAGAAAGGAGAAAATGTTAAGACTAAATCTAGAAAGAAAAAATCCCTGGTGAAAAAAAACCTGTCAGATTCTGATCCTTCAGCAATTAAAGTTTCTACAAGTGGGACTGTACAAATTTGCAGTCCAAAAAAACATAAAGGAAAAGTAAATAAGTTTCAAAATGATGATTCCTGTGGAGAAGTTTTGTCTAATAATGCAGAAACTAAAGAACTACCTGGTGTTTTTACCCAAGAGATTGTCAGTGGGAAAAAGAGCCAAGCATTCAGAGATACTTCGGTATCCAATTCCTTGAACAGTAAATCTGAAACATGTAAGAGAATGTTAGTAAATACTATTAAGGACCAACAGGACTTTACAAGAACAGACTGTTCAAGAAGCGAACCTCTTTTGAAATCTGAAAACAAAAAGATAGAAAACCAAGCGTTAGAGGACAACACTGTGGTAGACTTACTTGGTGACACTTCTATTCTTGATGACCTCTTTAAAAGTCACGGGAACAGTCCTACACAGTTGCCAAGGAAAGCTCTTTCAAAGCCTGTGGAAAAAGCAAAGCAGCGGCCAAGGGATTTCTGGGACATATTGAATGAGCAGAATGATGACAGTCTTAGTAAATTCACCGACTTGGCAGTAATAGAGATGTTGTGTGAAAAAGCACCCCTTGCTACATCCACTAAAAGAAATGAAGAGCTTGAAATGTCTCTTTGGAAATCAAATGAGAAATTTTTGTGGAAAAAACATGAGGCAGATGATTCACATGAAAGTGCACCAAGCAAATAGAGTGATGCCTAGGAATACAAGTGAATCACAAAGCCAGTAGAGGTCAGCTTTAAATGTTTATGTTGGGAGGAAATGCTAAATGTGATTAATTGAATTTATTTCTGACAAATATATTTAATTTAACTCTATCCTTGGGTTTTGTTTTTCTTCTCAGGGGATAGAACATTATATTCTATGTGAATGCACTGTTAAAAACATAACTAATTTGATATTTTTAAGTATACTATTCTCATTGTAGAATAGGTTTCTGTTATAAAGCCCCTCACCTAAAAGAAAAAAGGAGAGCAAAATATGATGGGAACTAGCACCTCACTGGTCATCAGAAAGCCTAGTTTCTTCTTCTAGAAATTTACCATGAGCTTGAACAAGTCTCTCCATCTCCCTAAAGGCCACAGGGGCTAAGCTTATCTTGATTAATGAGTAAATGCAAACTTGTTGGCCTGTTGTATTGGCCTCAGACCAACAAACCATGATTCACATTCCATGTAATAATTGAACTAGTCCTAGGCCATCTTGCCATCTGCCCCTTTTGCCATCCACACTGTTCTCCCTGATGCTGCTTTCTACCTCTTGCTCTGTGCACTTTAATCACATCAGTCCTACTATTGTTTCAGAAAAGGAGACATCAGTCAGATGCCCTGTGGATTAACTATCTTTTTGACTCCCCAGGCCAGGTGGGGAACTTCACAGTACAAATCCCCTTAATAAAAGGATTTGTTCTGTAAAATTTGGACTCAGTCAAAGTGCTGCACCTGAGGACCTAGAAGGCCTGTGAGGCCTCAAGGCCTCAGGTTTCCCACCTCTGCCCAGCCCAACACCCTTCCCTAGCAGCCATTTACCAATATGTATTGTTTCCTCCCATTAAGCTCCTTATGGGTAGAGACTGCCTCATTTTTTTTATATTCTCAGTGCTTATTAGCATAGTACCTAACACATAGTAAGCACTCAATAACTGCTTTTTTCATCCATCCATTCATTCATTTAGAAAATGAATTCCACCTTCCATTCATCCACCTTCAGAGTTCTTATTCCTTACCATTGATTAAATCAGTATCATCCCATCTCCTTTTCCTCTCTCATCCTCCAAGGATATAGTTAACTCATCTGTCTCACTGTGCCTTGGAAAATCTTAATTCAAGTATTTTTTTCCTTTTAACAACTGCATTATTGTGGAGTTCTAACATTTTTAAAGGGTGATATTTTGATGCCTCTCTGATTTCATCCATGCCTTTTCATCGTGTGTTACTCTTGTCCATGTCCTCCCAGAAATCTTTCAGGGGGTGTCTACCCACCATACTGGAGACCCTTCTCTGGATCTCTTACCACTGCAATGAAGCATAATGGTCCTACTGTTTCTCACTCTCTGAACAATATATTACAATTAATTTTTCTTTTCCAGTTAAGCATTTCTTTAGTAATATATTTTACACCAGTTATTGTAGCTCCTCATGCCTATGATGTACCTGCTCATTGCCCTTTGAGAAACCTACAGCTCTAATTCTTGAGAGAATGTTGTAGTCCTACCTTCATAGTGATGTAACATCAGTGAAAAAAAAATATAGGTATAAAAAAGATAAGTCTTTGTTTCAAGGAAAGG
Organism: Phascolarctos cinereus; assembly: GCF_003287225.1. Lineage (NCBI taxonomy): Eukaryota > Metazoa > Chordata > Mammalia > Diprotodontia > Phascolarctidae > Phascolarctos > Phascolarctos cinereus. The sequence goes on from NW_027555847.1 coordinate 255,244,311, forward strand.
AAGCAACTTAGGGTCATTAAGTATCCCATATAGCTCAGTCTTTCTGCAAGGGCTGTCCAAGATAATTGCATTTTTTTACACATATGATATATATATTTGTATGTATATGTATGTATACGTGTGTGTATGAGTGAATATGTGTATTATGTGTGTCTGTGGACAAAGCCATACATATAGATTGTCCACTTAACTATGGATTTGAAATAAGCCTTTTGTATCCATATGGTTTTTGCTACGGCTGAACACTTTTGAGCAATTTGTATCTCATTTAGAAGACCTCATAATGTTCCAAGCCTTTGTCCCAGTGAATGGGACTGCTCTGCCTCCCAAAACAGCCCATTTTACTTTTGAATAGCTATAATTTTAAAGAATTTTTTTCCCCAAAGAGCCTAAATAAGGCTCTTTGAAACATATAACATTCTAGGACCAAGCAGAGCAAGTTTTTTTTCCTCTTCCAAATAACATCCCTGTAGATATTTGAAAGCAGATAGCATGTCATCCTCTTAAGTTTTCTATCCTCTAGACTAAGTGTCCCCAGTTTCTTCAGATAGTCTTTCATATACATCGACTTGAGCCCTTCCCCATCCTTCTTCCCCTCTGTATGCTCTCTAGCTTAACAGTGTTCTTCTTAAAACATGGCACCTATAACTGAAAACAGATGGTGTCTGATTAGGGCAGAGCTCACCAGAACGATCACCTGTTTATTCCTAAACCCTGTGCTTTTCTTAATGCAGTCCAAGATTCATTAGCTTTCTTATCTATCATCTCCCACTGTTGACTCATTTAGCATACAGTTCTCTAAAAATCCCTGAACTTTTTCAGACCAAATGATATCTAGATGGATAAATAGAGCATTTTTAAGCACTTAATGAATTAGATGGTGAACTTCTTGAGGAAAGGGACTGTCTTTTGCCTTTTTTTTCAATATCCTTACTACTTAGCACAATGCCTGGCATATAGTAGGTACTTAATAAATGCTTATTGACTGACTGACCACTCACTGTGTGGCAGGAATTGTGCTAAGCACTGAAGACATAGATATAACAGGGGCAGCTAGATGGCACACTGAATAGAGCACCAGCCCTGAAGTCAGGAAGACCTGAGTTCAAATCCAGCTTCAGACACTTGACACTTACTAGCTGTGTAACCTTGGGCAGGTCACTTAACCCCATTGCCTACAAAAAAAAGAAAAGAAAAAAAAAGACATAGATATAACCAAGCAAGATATCTCTTTGCCTCAAGGAGTATACATTCTAATAGTGGGAGACAACAGAGAAGGGGTGCTGGAAAGCAGAAAGGTGGCTTGGTTTGGATTTGACCAGGAATTGAATCAGTAGCTCACCTATTAAAGTCCATGAAGAGGTGAGGATGATGGCTGGAGGAAAGATAATGTGTTTTATGTAGCTGCTTCTATATCTTGCACTACTGAAGTTAATTTTTTGAATCTAAATGTAAGTCTTTACATTTGTCCCTATTAAATTTCATTTTATTAGACATGGCCTACTGGCCCAGTCTGTCAAGACCTTCTGTTATGCTCTCCCTTCCCCTTTCTGGTCTTCAGTTTCCTACACTGTGAAAATGAGTGGAGTGGACTAGATGATTGTTAAGGTTCATTCCAACTCCATAATTCTGTCATTTTTCAGCTATGGAATCCTGTCCTTTGAATCCTGACTCCACCATACCATCTTAGCTATCCCTACCATGTTTGTGTCAAAGGCAAATAACTTGGTGAAAATAACTCCTATCCCTTAATCATTGATAAAAATACTAAACAGTAAAGGGCCAAGCATAATTCTTCAAAGCATTCCACTGGAGTTTTTTCCAAGCAGATGTTAAACCATTAGGGACTACACTTTGTTTCACATTCAAATGATTCCCAATCTACCTCATTCTGCTATTGGCTAGCTCACATCTCTCCATTTTTTCTACAAGAATATCATGAGAATTTTTGTGAAATGTTAAGCTGAGATCTTTTAGTCTAGTAATTTTATTTAAAAAAGGAAGAAGAAATAGGATTATTCTGGTATGACATATATATGATAAAGCCATGATGATGGCTTTTCATGATCCCTCTTCTTTTCAAGATGTTAACTAACCATTCATTTAATAATACATTCTAGAATTTTCCAGTAATGAATCAGATTCACTGGTCTGGTTTGCAAATTACGTTCTCTTCTCTGATTTCTCTTAGTGATAAATAATGTCTCACTTGAATAAAATGTTTTGGACTTTAAGGCCAGAACATCAGGGTTCAAGGCCTGCCTCTGATATTTATGACTGAAATGACTATAAGTAAGTCCTTCTCCAAGCTGCAGTTTTCCCCTCTGTAAAATGGGAATAATAATACTGTTAGTACCTACATCACAGAATAGTTGTTAAGTAAAATTAGAAAGCATTTATTAAGGGCTTACTATATGCCAGGCACTGTGCTAAGTGCTGGGAATACAAATAAAATCAAAGCTAGAGAGCATACAGAGGGGAAGAAGGATGGTGAAGGGCCTCAAGTCGATGTATATGAAAGACTATCTGAAGAAACTGGGGACACTTAGTCTAGAGGATAGAAAACTTAAGAAGATGACATGCTATCTGCTTTCAAATATCTACAGGGATGTTATTTGGAAGAGGAAAAAAAACTTGCTCTGCTTGGTCCTAGAATGTATATATTTTGTATATACATAGTTGTTTACATGCTGTCTACCTCATTAGAATGTGATCTCCTTGAGGGCAAGGACAGTGTGTATGCCTTTCTTTGTATCCCCACACAATGGAAATTAGCCAGTGCTTGGCTCTTAGTAAGCAGTTGACTGGTTGGTGGGTTGGTTGGCTGTCCATTCTCAAAGAGGATCAAAATGACATCACTCTGTTGGAGTCAGGGTACAGTGTGTCTGACTGTGGTTGATCAGACCAATACAAGCTCGGAATGTTCTAACACAGGTAGAACTTGTGGCAAAGCATCTGGTGCTGATTTTTTTCTGGCTGAGATTTACAAGGTGGGGTGGTAGGGTGTTCCATGGCTCATACAAAAGTTGACTGAAATTTTCCAGGTTATATGGCAAGAGGAGGTTATCCCCCAGGAGTTCAAGGATGCCTCCATTGTCCATCTCTATAAAGGTAAAGGAAATAGATTGTCTTATGACAATCACAGGGTGAGAGGCCGGGGGGCGGGGGGGGGGACTGATTGAGGGGCGTATCCTGCCTCTCTCTTAACCGTTACTGGCAAGATTCTAGCCAGAGTCGTCTTTAATAAGCTTTACCTGAAAGCACTTGATAAGTGTTTGCTGATTGACTGACTGATGTTTCCTTTAGATTTCTATGCATACCTATTTGAATTTATGAGTATCATAATATAGTTATCCTTCAGATATATAACATTATATTCTTCAAATATATAGAAATATTATTAAAGAGATTTTTATTAAGAACATGAATTCTGTGAGCTTCAAAAGTTGGGCCTAAAGTTTAGGAATGAGTTTCTGAAACATGTTTTTGAGATACTTGTCATAGTTATGTTTATTGTTTTACATTGACAGTATGCCAATCAAAGTTGTAGAATTTTTCATTACTTCTGAGTGATCCTAGTCCTTAGGTTTATACCTCCAAAGAGGTTATTGACAAACACAAAATGCCAGTCTGTATAATAGTGTTTCTAGCAACATTATTTATAATAAACTACATGTCCTGGGGAATGGCTGAAACAAAATGCTATGTGAAAATAATAGAAACAATACATATTAAAAACTTAAATTCAAAAACATATAGAAAATCTTGTATAAAGTAATGAGTAAAGAAAGCAATTCCAGAACTATATACACATTAGCTACAACTATGTAAATAAAACATTAAACAGCAACAAAAGTAAATTTCAAAAGCATATAGTTAGGGGCAGGTAGGTGGCACAATGGATAGAGTACCAGCCCTGGAGTCAGAAGGACCTGAGTTCAAATCTGGCCTCAGACACTTGATACTTACTACCTGTGTGACCCTGGGCAAGTCACTTAACCCCATTGCCTAGCCAAAAAAAAAAAAAGCACATAGTTGTAGGAACTTTCAGTTGCAGTCTCTCTTTTGTACTGTTTTGCTGAAATGTTCTAAGAAGTACCCTTTGAGTTTTTGTGCATTTGTATATTAATAATTAATTAATTAATTGCGCCCATCATGCTAAACCCAACCAAATGATGTTTATTCAGTAAGGAAATTGAATTAAATATGTTTATATGCTAAGAAATAAAAACAAAAGCAAATGGTATGCTAAACATATGAAGCTTAAACATGATAAAGGTATAAGCTGTGCTCCTAAGGGCTTTAATGTGGGGGGAGGGGGAGGGCAGGTATTTAGTTTAAGCATCCATAGTGTAGTGCAGAGACCAATGGACTTGGAATTAGGCAAGGAATGTGAGTCTTAGCCCCAAGTCTACCATTTTGATTTCAGGGAAACCAACTTCTTTGAACTTCGATGTCCTTATTTTTGAAATTAACCATTCTGATCCCTTCCAAATCTAAACTTGATGACACTGAATTTGCCAACTCTAATGACACATAGGGATGGGTTTTTTTTTTTTTTACAAGGAATCTATTACTTTTGGTACTCACTAGGCAATCTGCAAGATTTTGAACATGTCATTTTCTATCAAGAGGTAGCATAGCATAGTGGGTAGACTAATGGACTTGGAAACAGGAAGATGTGGCTTCAAACTTACTTTCTGATTTTTACGAGTTATATGATCAAGGGCAAGTCACATAACTTCTTTGAACCTCAAACAACTCTCAAAAACTGTGGGATCCGTGGCAGTCAGTAACCATTATTAAGCTCCGTCTGTGTGTCAGGTATTGTGCTACCCAGTAAGGTTACAGAGACAAAAGCCATACCATCCCTGTCCTTGTGCTTATATTTGGGAGTGTGGGAAAGAAATACATATTCACAGATAAATACAAAGTAATGGGAGGTGGAGAAAGGCCAAACTACCAACTAGAGGTATCAGAAAAGGCCTCAATAGTAATAACAATAACTAGCATTTATTTATATAGTGCTTTAAGTAGCACTTTAGTCACTGGGCTTTGAAGGAATCTAAGTGTTCCAAGAAATGAGGATTTGGAGTGAAAGACTTCTAGGCTTTTGGGTAAAGCCTGGCAAAAGTATGACAATAGGAGGTGAAATACTGTGTATAGGCAATAGTAATTAGTGCAGTTGGGCTGGAACATAGCGTGCACAAAGGAAGTTATGTACAAAGAGCCTGGAAGGGTAGGTTGGAAACAGATCATGGAGGGCTTTAAATACCTAGCAGAAGAATTTGTACTTCATCCTGAAGTCATTAGACTCAATCAGGTTTATTGACCAAAGAAGGGACTTGGTCAGACATATGGGCTTAGTAACATCAATTTAGCATCAATTTAGAAAGTGAAGTGGAGAAGGAAGAGGCTAAAGGCAGGGAAACCAATTAAGAGATTATTGCAATAGTACAGATAAAAGATAATGAGGGTCTGAACTAGAATGGTTGTGATGTAGGTGAAGAGAAAGGGAAGGCTAGGAGAGTAGAGGTAGACTCAGTCAGTCAATAGGATTAAGTGCCTACTCTGCCAGGTATTATAGGAATTGAAGCTACAAAAACAAAAATACAGCATTTCCCTGCCCTCAAGGAGTTACATTCTGTAGTGCTAGCCAACATGTCCACATAAATACATTAAAAAATATAAAATGAATAAAAGATGTTTTGGTGGGAGAGACACTAGCAGTTAATGTGATGAAGAAATGTAAGATGTGGCTGAGCTTGGAATAAAACTGAATTCTGAGTGAGATGGTAATATACCATTGCAAACATGGAGGGTCACCCAGAGGCAAGCTGAACGCTGACTGTGTTGGGTGAATGAGATTGAAGAGTCAGTGGTGGCTTTCAGAGCCACCATGGGCTGACTGGGAGAATGGTGGTATCCTCAATAGAAATAGGGAAATTAGGAGTGTCATATCAGGGAGAAAGATAATGAGTTCAATTGGGCGTGTGCAGATGATCATCAAGCAGTGGGAATAACCTACTTGTTGGTTGGTGCAACCACTTTGGCCATCCAAAATACCTCTAGATCTTGCTCAATGGCGTTTTAACACTAGGGTGTCAGGTGTGCTAGAGACACCATTTTTAGAGCCATTTTCCAGGCATGGCTTGAAAACTGAGACCTAACTTCTCATTCTCACAGACACCCTGAAGTTTGGGGCATTTTTTCTTCTAATTTATCATTTAGCTATTCTCCAACCAGAACAACTGGGTATCAGTTTCTCTTTGACTAGTGAGATACAGGTAGGGGGGAAAAATCACAAAAATGTAGAAGGAATTTTAGAAGTTATCTAGTCAAACCCCTTTATTTTTCACAAGAAGAAACTAATATGTCCAGGGGTCATACAGCTTGTTGTTGTTGAGTTGTTTCAGTCATATCCAACTCTTCATAACAACACTTGGGGTTTTTCTTGGCTAAGATTCTGGAGTAGTTTGCTGTTTCCTTCTCCAGCTCATTTTACAAATGAGGAAACTGAGGCAAATAGGGTTAAGTGACTTGCCCAGGGTCACACAACTAGTAAGAGTCTGAGGCTGGATTTGAACCCAGAAAGAGAATTCCTGATTCTAAGCCCAGTGCTCTATCCACTGCGCCACCTAACTGCTCCATAGAGCTAGTTATTGACAAAATTGTAAATGAAATCCATTTCCTCATGACTCTGATGAGGCACATACCCCTTCAAAGAGCCAGTTTCTTTATTGGGAATATTGCTTGATTTTTATTTGAGTCTTCCTAAGGTTTTTTAGGCCTCAAGCATGCAAGTCCTGTGTCAAGGTTGTCCTGAAGTATATTTAATGTCATAAGCATCATAAAAATTCCTCATCATAGCCACTTCTTGATTTTATTTGATAGACACATAAATCATTTCTCTGCATGTTATCTACTTATGTATGTGTCATTTTTTCTCTGAATTCTCAAAGGTAGAAAACCTTTTAGTACTATGTATATGGGCTGCCAAAGAAATTGCCCATCTAACACTCTTTGAGTTTCGCCACTCTACTATGATTAAAAACAGAGAATTGCTGTCTCTGTGGATGTCTTCTTGGTTGGCTAATAGAGTCCCTGCCTCTTTGAGAAGAATAGCTTAATAAATATTTTACATTGTTCTATGTAGTCCAGTGGGAAAAGAAATATGTTACGTCGCTAGATAAGATTTTCTCCAAAGATACTCAGTTTCAAGAAACCTTGAGTAGCTAATCCTTTTGTAAAGCTAAGATATCCTTTTGTAACATCCTTGATATATGTTGTCTAAGTTAGGCTTTTCCCTCCTAAAATAAGACCCTGTAGTCTGAAAAATAAGTCTCAAAAATTAACATATGTGAAGTATGCATCTTTCATAGTAACTGGCACTATAAATTCAATTTTAGCAAACTTCTGTTTAAGCCATGCTGGGTATTATAGATTCAAAAAGAAAATGCAGAGTATGCATCCTATAAGGGGAAAGGTGGGGGGAACAGCATAAACAATATGTGTAATGGAGCAGCTGTGACTCAAGGTCACCACCCCCAAATGGACTCTGGAGTCACACAGACTGGATCTCATCTCTGGAAACTGACCACAGAGGAGTTAGTTTCTTTGTTTAGTGCTGTCCCAAACTGGGAGGCAGGGAAATCTCTGAAACAAAGCTTAGGCGTGTCTAGAGTCTCCCCATACATGGGTTAGAGAATGCCTTCCCACAAAGGTACTCAGTATACAATATCAGTATCAGGTACTAGATAGTTTTTATTTCACCTGTCACAGAAGCAAAGAATTCACAGGCATGTATGAACAGATGCAGAACATAAAACTTTCAAATAGTCTATTACTCTCATTAGAGTCCTCCAAAAGGTGAAGACACTTTACTCTGAACAACCTCAGATGTACACCATACAAATCATGCATAGCAATATCATGGAGAGGTAGCAAGGAGCAGATTGTCTGATCCATCCTGAGATGGCCTTTGTTTTTGAGCTACAGGGTCCTCCTGTTGGTGGTTTCTTTCTCTGATAAGTATGCTATCAAGGAAATCTCCTCCCTTCCAGAAGGCTAATGTCTGAACTCTGGAACTCAGGAACACTTGTACTGGGGATTACCCATGAGTCAATTCTCAAAGCTGGTGCTGCCCAGGAAATCTCCCGTCTCTGCCAGCAGGCTGTGTTCCAGAATCATGCTGCCTAGGGAAATAAAAATCCTCCCCTATAGAGGTTTGACTTCAGGAATAATATCCTTGAATTCCCTTCTCAGGCCAAGAGAGAGTACATCTCCTATCATGTGCTTCACTGTAAATCTATAAATCTCTAGTGGTGCTGGGAGTGGGACAGGAAGATGAGAAACATCCACTTCTGACTCCCTCCCTGCCATTCCAACTTAGAAGTTCAAGGGGGAGAAAGTGTTCAGAGAAGGTCCCAAAAGGATAGGTTGTCCTCAGCTCACTCTTAGAGACAGCAAGGAGGACAGTTCCTTAGCAAGAGCCCATCCTGAAGTTCAGGCCACCCAGTCATTGGAGACCAATCAGAGGGGTTTCCCGTGTCCTCTCAGCAGGAGGCAAGGACAAAGGTCTAGATCCATGGGAAATTAAAAAAAAAACCTTATGGTAAAGATCCATGCTTTGCCATATCATAAAGTTAATTATGAGCTTATTAAACTGGCCAGGAGTTCTCCTGATCATCCCCTCCTCCATCTAACATTGGGTAGTTTGATAAATGAAAGGGCCCTGACAACAAGATAAATCAGGGAAAGTTTCGCTGAGGAGGTAGCAACTCATCTGAACTGTGAAGAAAGATCAGGATTCTGAAAGGATAAGGAAGTACAGAGGAGCCAGAAGTACTTTTGGTTAGGAGTAACTTTGACAAAAAAGCTGAATGATGATTGCTTCTTGACCTGTCTTTACCACCTCAGAAGTAAAGAAATGTGTCAAATAATGTCATCTAAACACTAATGAAAAGAGAAGAAAGGAAACATTGCCCCTAGTAGGTAATTCTTAAAAAATAAATAACAGCACTAACAGTTCGTATTACCAAATCATTGCTCTTAAATGTACTCTTCTTTCACATTCCAGCCTCCACTCCCCAAGTTCCACATGGCTCCTCTGTTGTTGGCTCTCAGAACCTCCCTTCAGCAGTGATTCAGTCAGAACTTCCCTCTCCTCGGCAAGGAGACAGTCAAGAATTTGCCCAGCCCTAGTGGTCTGGGAAGGAGACAAAAAGCAGCTTTGGACGGGGAGGATCCTAGCAGTGCAGGTCCAGTGCCAATGCTCTCTGGAACAGAAAGGAAGGGGCTTCTGGCAGAATGGCCAAGTGGGTGGTTGAGTATAAAATGGCATACTTTGGGAGGGAGAGCGTAAACTGATCTTTGCTTTTCAGAGTATGATTTTCTACTACAGTGGAGACCTTAGACTAAGTAGACACTGAACTGAACAGAAAGAATAGTCATCAATGGACCAGTGTGATTTTGGCACAAGGTCTCCAGTGGAGCATCCCAAAAATCTGTACTATTAAACAGTTTTATCAATGACTTGGATAAAGGTACAGATGGCATGTTCATCACATTGAAAGGTGACACAAAGTGTCAAATGGCTGGCTTGATCAAGATCAAAAAATCTTGAAAAGATTGGGTTGAATATAAAATGAATGTCAGTAGAGATAAATGTAAAATCAATCAATAAACTTTTATTAAGCACCTACTATGTGCCTGGCACTGTGCTAAATGCTGGGTATACAAAAAGAGGCAAAAGGCAATCCCTGCCCTCAAGGAGCCTACAATCTAATGGGGGAAAGTCTTACAACGTTTGGGTTGAAAAAATCAACTTGACTAACAAAGCTCAATATGAAAAAGTGGAGTAAAGCAGCCAAAAGACTAATGAGATCCTTAATCACATTTTTAAAAGGCAGAAGAAGGAAGCCATAGCCCCATTATGGTCAAACCTCATTTAGAATATTATGAACAGTTGTAGGTGCCAGTTTAGGAAGGACATTGAAAAGCTGGAGATTTTCTAAAGAAGACTTCTCCCAGCAGAATGGGCAGGCAAGAATAATTTGTTAGAACAGCCATGAAAGCAGCTGAAGTAGGTACTGTGGAGTGCTTAAGGCTTGGCAAGACAGAGAAGACACCAAGGTTATCCACTGCATCACCAGTCATCCTGACTTTTTTCTTGCCACTGGACTTTGATGGTTGTGATAGAGGGAGGCCGATGATTTTGCACAACTCTGCCTCACTTAAATCCAACTCACAGGCAAGTCAAGACATCACTTATTGTGATGCCATTGGTCTTCTTCAAAAACTAAGGATGAAAAACAACAGCACAGTGCCTTGGACATAGTAAACTCTCAAAAAAATGCTTATTGATTAATCAGTTGATTGGTTAGCAGTCAAAGCAATCCTGTGGAGAATATATTATTATCTTATTTTGAAGATGAGGAAACTGTGGCTGAGAAAGGTCAAATTATTTGCTCAAGATTATACAGCTAATAAATGTCTGAGATGGGTTTCAAATCCAGGTGTGTGGGACTTTTTGTCATGTTCTCTCTACTATGTCATGCTGCCTTTCTGAGACTACTGTTTAAGAAACTAGAAGTCATTCATACCAGTATATGAAGTCACATGCTCCTCAGTGGAGAGATTTGTAATTAGTTTCCAGAAACCACCCCCTCCCTCATCCTAGTCTTTTCAGGGGTGCTAGAATGTTCCACTGGCTCTGATGATTTGCTTAACACAGTGTCCTGCCTTCCTCCTTGTACACTTTAGGGACTACCTCACAGTTCTCCAAATTTTGCCTTAAATCATGTAAGGAAATTTTAATAGTTTTCATTATGGTCAGTAGGCAGCCCTGAGACTAGGAGTCACCCTATGAAGATAGAATTCTTTTTCTGCACACTAATATTACAATAACTAGATAGCCATAGTGCTGTTTTAGCCCAAATTTTAATCAGATTGAACATACTAATGAAACAGATGCCAATACTTGATTACTCGATTTCAATGATGATTAGCAATACTATTACAACATAAAATTAGAGGCATAGTGAAACAACAGCTGTTTATTTAGGGAAAAGTGTTCTAGGAGGGAGTCTAGAAAGAAAAGAAATTCTTAGTAGATCCTGCATTGTCAAAGAAAATATCCCCAGGCTGACCACTAATGAAGCCACACAAAGAAATAATTTACAAAAGTTCTGACATGTTTCCATATGTAACAGCATACCAGTCTGCAAAATTGTCCCAGAATGTGGTTGGTGGCCCTATAAAGGTCACATACTTCAATCATCAGTTGCCCACTCTCCAGTTAGTTAGACTCTGTGATAACCAGGAAAGAAAGAACAGAGGAAAGTCAGAAAAACAGACTCTTAGAAGAGTATATCTACCAGTGGTAGATAGACTGTTAGACTTGAGTAATAGCTCTCTTCCCCTTTAGAGAAAGGAAAAAAGAAACCAAAACATTTAAATAAGGTGGTCTAATTGACAAGTACACATATACAATTGAGTAACTTTGGAATTCATAGAATTAACTTGTGGTAATTCTTGATTATATATCTCTATAGAAAATAATTTTTTTGGCTTTTTTACATTCTTAAATTGTGATATTGGCTTGCTTTATATGTGTAGTTTCATGCTTCAGTGTCAATCATGGGTGCTGTAAAGTAGTCTTCACCAAAAGCTTGCAGTGTCTTCTCGTGGCCTGGACATGAGCCTGAGTTCTCAAAGGCCATACCAGCAGAGTACAGCTTTGACATATCCCACTAATCTAGGCAACTATGTACAGGACCGGTTATCTGTCCTCTGAGGACCAGAGTAGCTAAATTCATAGAGGCTCTTCACTAGAAGACTGACCACTGAACTGTTGGTGGGATTGTGAACTGCTCAATTCATTCTGGAAAACAATTTGGAGCTATGCCTAAAGGGCTATAAAATCTTGCATACCCTTTGACTCAGCAACACCACTCTTAGGTCTGTATCCCAAAGAGATCAAAGGAAAAGGAAAAGGACCTATATGTTCAAAAAGATTTATAGCAGCTCTTTTTGTGGTGGCCAAGAATTGGAAATTGGTGGGATGCCCATCAATTGGGAAATGGCTGAACAAGTTGTGGAGTATGATTGTTATGGAGTACTATTTTGCTATAAGAAATGGTGAGGAGAGTGGTTCCAGAAAAACATGGCAAGACCTGTGTGAGCTGATGCAAAGTGAAACGAGAAGAACTGGGAGATCAGTATGCACAGTAACAACAATATTGTAGTGATTTTCAACTGTGAAAGCCTTGGCTCCTCTGCTCAATATTCAGTCATTTTTCTCTTGCATCTGACTATTCATGACCCCATTTGGGGTTTTCTTGGCAAAGATACTGGAGTGGTTTGCCATTTCCTTCTCCAGCTTATTTTTCAGATCAAGAAACTAAGGCAAAGAGGCTTAAGTAACTTTCCCAGGGTCACACAGCCAGTAAGTATCTGAGGCCAAATTTGAACTCAGGTCTTCCTGACTCCAGGCCCAGCACTCTATTCACTGCTCTACCTAGCTGCCAATACAGAGACCCTAAACAATTCCAAAGGACTCGTGATGAAAAATGATATACACCTCCAGGGAGAGAATTGATGAACTCAGTGCAAATTGAAGTATCATTTTTTTTACTCTCTTTATTTTTCTTGCTTTTTTTTTGAAATATGGCTAATACGGAAATATATTTTGCATGATTTCACATGTATAATTGGTAGCATATTGCTTGCCTTCTCAGTGGGTAGAGGAGGAGGAGGTTGGAAAGGAGAGAATTTGGAACTCAAAATCTAAAAAGAAAAGAATGTTAAAAATAAATTTTAAAAATTAAAAATAAAATGTCCAACAAATATATTCAAATAAAGTTTTGAAATCACTTAAAAAAAAGATTGACAACTGATTCATGAATCTTTTTTGGACACAAAAACCTATCAAGACCATCTGCTAAGTTGTAGAGGGCTTTAGGCCAGCAATTTATATCATTTGAAAAAGTACTCACAGCAATGAAATCATGCATTCACTTTTCAAAGTATATTCTAGTAGATTTTTCCTTTTTTTTTCTATTTTTTCCTATTAAATTTTTGCTTTAAATGCTGTATGCTCATTTGATATGGTTTTGATATAAGTTGATTTTTATTATCAGGGGCAGCTAGGTGGTGCAGTGGATAGAGCACTGGCCCTAAAGTCAGGAGTATCTGAGTTCAAACCCAGTGTCAGACCAAACACCTGACACTAACTGTGTGACCCTGGGCAAGTCACTTAACCCCAATTGCCTAATTAAAAAAAAAATTATTAATCAAGACTAGGCACTTATCAATTTCCACAAGGCTAACAGAGAACATTTCCTAAAGGGCCAGCAGGGCCCAGGAAGTTTTCTAGAGCCCACAACTCTCAGCTGCTCCTCATAACTTCAGAAAGTATGTGTTATAAAACAGACTATTTAGCTAATTTTGCCTAGTTGTCCCCTCTTGTGCAGTCATCTACATTATTTAACATTTTATAGGAATGTGAAGCAGGAAATTCAGTCTTAAAAGGTCGCTTTTCACTAGTATTAGGCATTCCTGTAATAGAAAATAATTGAGTGCTCTCTGTGTGGCTAACATGATTCTAGGTGCTTCTGTGGAACAGGGAAAATCAAAAAGCCTGAAACTTCCCATGGCTCCTTCTCCTTCCTCTCTCATCTGAGAATTTGGCCTCATACTTCACTGAAAAGCAATTTGAAGTCCTCAAAAGCCCTCTGTTATGTCTTCCTCCTCATCTCACATCACACAGACACCATCACCAACTATCTCCTCCTTCACCCCCTCTCATGAATAAGTGTCCCTTCTTGCCAAGGCAAATTCATTTATATTATTTCCCATTCCATCCCATCTTCTCCAGCATATTGCCTCTCTATACCCACTAATCTTCAGTCTCTCTGTTGGCTGCTTCCTTGCTGCCTATAAACATATCTCTGTCTCCTCTATCTTACATAAATAAATAAATAAATAAATAAATAAAAGTCAAATTGAAACCTGGCTTGATCCATCCATTCCTATTAGCTTTATCCTATATCTCCTCCCTTTCAAGGCTAAACTTCAGGTCTTCTGCAGCCTATGTCTCCTCTTCCTCTCTTCTCACTTTTCTAAACCCTCTGCATTATTGCTACTTACTTCATTATTCAACTGAAACTGCTCTCCAGAGTTCCCAATTAATTGCCAAATTTTCCTCTTAATTGCAAAATGTAATGACCTTTTATCAATCTTCATTCTTCTGGACCTCTCTGCGACCTTTGATACTTTCAGTCACCCTTTCCTGTCTATTTTCTGTTCACTAAGTTTTTATGACACTGCTTGCTCCTAATTCTTCTTATCTGTTCCTTCTCAGAATCCTTTACTGGATCTTTCTTCAAGTCATGCCCACTGATTTTCACCCAAGGATCTGTCCCGTGCTTCTCTTTTCACACTATACTATCTTGCTTGTTGATATCATAATTTCCCTTGGATTCAAAGGTCATTCTGTAGAGGTAATTTCCAGATCTATATATCCATCCCTAATATCTCTTCTAAACTCCAAGCTCACATTGTCAACTGCCTTTTGAACATCTCAACTAGATGGCCTATAGGCATTTCAAACTCAACGTGTTTATAACAGCATTCATTATCTTCCCTGAATGGCCTTGTCCCCCCACAGCCACCCCACATACAAAACCCTCCTCTCTTTCTAACTTTCCTATTACTGTTACCATCAGCCTTTCAATAACCCAGGCTCATGACCTTAACACCTTAACATCCTTAACACCTCACTTACACTCAACACACACATCCAATCTGTTGCAAAGTCTTATTATTTCTACCATCACAACTTCTCATCTATGTCCCCTTCTCTCCACTCGTACATCCACCACCCTGGTGGGCTGTCATCACCCCTTTCAGGCCTGGACTACTGCAATAGCCTTCTGGTGGTGACTCTGCTTCCACTCTCTCTTCACTCCCAGTCATCCTCCATGCAGCTGCCAAAGTGGTCTTTCTAAAGAGCAGATCTGACCTTATCAATCCCAATGTCATCCTACATCAGTAAATTCCAGTGACTCCCCAGTTACTTCCAGGATCAAATATGAAATCCTCTATTTGGCTTTTTAAAATCCTTCACAGCCTGGCCCCTTCCTACCTTTCTAGTCTTCTTACACTTTACTATTCTTGTACTCCATGATCCAGTGTCACTGGCCTTCTTATCTCACACACTATCCTGCATGTCTCAAATTTGTACTTTTTCATGGGCTATTTCTTAGCCTAGAATGTTCTCCCTTGTCACCTCATAACTCCCATACCTTTCTTCAAGATTTAGCTCAAATCCCAAAGTCTCAGTTTCTTTGTCTGTACATGGGGATGATAATAATAATAACTCCTATCTCATAGAGTTGTTGTGAAGATTATTGTTGTTGTTGTTCTGTCCTTCATTTTCAAAGAAGACTAGTCACATCACCAGGTGATGACTTCTGTGTGAATTGAATTTAAGTGAGGTAGAGTTGCACAAAGTGTCATACTCATTGTCTTTTCTACCATCATTGAAGTCTAGTGGCAAGACAAAAGTCAGGATGACTGGCGATGGCTCGGGATGCATAGATGATCTCGGAAGTCTTCAAAGCCTGACCATGCTTTAAGCACCCTATAGTGCCTGCATCAACCACCTTCATAGCCATTGGAACAAATTGTTCTCATTTGCCAGTTCCACTGGGGGAAATCCTCACATACTTGGAGTAGGCATTCCTCCAGCTAACTCACTGACCTGTCTGAGGGCTGTTGGTTACTCTCAACCTGGTTTAGCCTGTCTGCCATGACAATTGAGTGGGGTCTGGCCACTGTGCATGCTGCAGCTTCTTGGAGCTGCAGGTGAGAGTTGGTGACCCATTGGACACCAAAAGTGGATGAGCAGCCCTGAAAAGGGCTCACCCTCATGCCAGAGGTATAGTATTTAAAGTACTATATAACTGTAAGTTATTATTATTTTATCATTTCAATAGATCAAAACTTGATACTCAGTTTCCTTATCGGTAAAATAAGAAATTACCTCATGGCCTCTAAGGTCCCATCCAGCTCTGAATCTATGATCCTATTATCAGCCAGGCACAAAATAGCTATCTAATAATTAAAATAATTACAATAAATTTGTAGGGAGATAATTCCCTTGTGTAATAAAATATGCTTGTAGTCCTGCATGCTAATTCCATTAGATTAAAATTCGGAAGCCTATAGTAGTAGAAAGTGTTTTGTCCTATTCTTTCCTTTCTCATATGCTCCTTAGAGCAACTTATACCAAGTGAAACTGCTTATTTTTAGAGGTGGAGCCAAGATGGCAGAGTAAAGGCAGGGAGTCCCCTGAGCTCTCTCCCAAGCCCCTCCAAATACCTCTAAATGACAGCTCTAAACAAATTCTAAAGTGGAAGAACCCACAAAATTCTGACCATAGAAAAGTTACTATGGTGACAAGGAAGATCAGAGGAATGCAACAAAGTCAAAATTGCTGTATCCAAAGCCTCAAAGAAAAATATGAATTGGTCTTAGACCATGAAAGAACTCAAAAAAGATTTTTAAAATCAAGTAAGAGAAGTACAGGAAAAATTGGGAAGAGAAATGAGAATGATGCAAGAAAATCATGCAAAAAAAGAATCAACAGCTTGGTAAAGGAGGAACAAAAAAATACTGAAGAAAATAACACCTTAAAAATCAATATAGGTCAAATGGTAAAAGAGGCACAGAAATTCAATGACGAGCAGAATGCCTTGAAAATCAGGATAGGCAAAGTGGAAAAAGATATACAAAAATTCATTGAAGAGAAGAACTGTTTAAAAAGTAGAATTGACCAAATGGAAAAAGGACATAGAAAAGTTCACTGAAGAAAATCCTTAAAAGTTATAGTTGGGCAAGTAGAAGCTCATGACTTTATAAGAAATCAAGAAACAATCAACCAAAATCAAAACAATGAAAAAATGGAAGAGAAGGGGAGATACCTCATTGGAAAAACAACTGATCTGGAAAATAGATTTGGGAGAAATAATGTAAGAATTATTGGACTGTCTGAAAGTCATAATCAAAAAAAAGAGCCTAGACATCATCTTTTAAGAAATTATGAAGGAAAACTGCCCTGATATTCTAGAGCCAGAGGGTAAAATAGAAATTGAAAGAATCCACCAATCACCTCTCCTGAAAAAGATCCCAAGATGAAAATTCCCAGTATTATAGCCAAATTTCAGAGCTCCCAGATCAAGAAGAAAATACTGCAAGCAGTCAAAAAGAGATAATTCAAATACTGTAGAACCACAGTCAAGGTAACCCAAGATTTAGCATCTTCTACATTAAAGGACAGGAAGGCTTAGAATATGATATTCTGGAGGGCAGAAGAGCTAGGATTACAACCAAGAATCACCTACCCAGCAAAAGTGAGTCTAATTATTCAGGGGGAAAAGTGTATATTCAGTGAAATAGGGGACTTTCAAGCATTCCTGATGAAAAGACCAGAGCTGAATAGAAAATTTTACCAAATGCAAGATGCAAAAGAAATGTAAAAAGGTAAACAGGAAAGAGAAATCATAAGGGATTCAATAAGGTTAAACTGTTTATATTCCTACATGGGAAAATGATATTTATAATTCCTGAAGTCTTTCTCATTATGAAGGCAATTAGGAGTATACGAAGACAGAAGGCAGAGGAGTGAGTTGAATGTGATGGTATGATTATCTAAAAAAAATGAAATTAAGGGATGAGAAAGAAGAATGCACTGGGAGAAGGAAAAAGGGAGTAGTAGAATGGAATAGTTTATCTGACATAAAAGAAGCCTGAAAGAGATTTTACAGTGGAGGGGGAAATGGGGGGAGGTGGGGAAGGGAGCACATGAACCTTACTCTCATCAGAATTGGTTCAAAGAGGGAATAATATGCACACTTGGTTGGGTGGAGAAACCTCTGTTACCATACAGGAAAGTAGGAAGGGCAAAGACTAAGAGAAGGGGTTGTGGAGCTGATAGAAGGGAGGGCAGTTTGGGAGAGGTAAAAGTCAGAAGAAAAACACTTTTGAGAATAGGGTAAAATGAGAGAGAGAATAGGGTAAACAAGGGGGGAAATAGGATGGAGGGAAATACATAGTTGGTAATCACTACTGTGAAAAAATATTTTTATAGTGAGTTTCTTTGATAAAGATTTCATTTCTCTAATATACAGAAACTGAGTCAAATTTATAGAAATAAGTGCCATTACTCAATTGAGAAATGGTCAAAGCAAATGAACAGGAAGTTTTCAGACAAAGTAATCAAAGCTATCTATAGTCATATGAAAAATGCTCTAAGGGCAGTTAGGTGGTGCATTGGATAGAATACCGGCCCTAGATTCAGCAGGACCTGAGTTCAAATCCTGCCTCAGACACATAACACTTATTAGCTGTGTGACCCTGGGCAAGTCAGTTAATTCCATTGCCTTACCCCACCACCAAGAAAAATGCTCTAAATCACTATTGATGAGACAGTAGAAATTAAAACAACTCTCAGCTTCTACTTCACACCTGTCATATAGACTAATATGACAGAAAAGGAAAATGACAAATGTTGGAGGGGATGTGGGAAAATTAATACACTAATATACTATTGGTAAAGTTGTATACTGATTCGACTATTCTGGAGAGCAATTTGAAACTATGACCAAAGGGCTATAAAAGCGTGCATACCCTCTGACCAAGCAATACCACAATTAAGTCTCTATTCCAAAGAGATAAAAAAGGAAAAGGGCCCATGTGTACAAAAATATTTATAGCAGCTCTTTTAGTAGTGGCAAAGAACTGGAAATCGATGAGATGTCCATCAATTGAGCAATCGCTGAACAAGTTGTTGTATATGATTGTACTGGAATACTATTGTACTTTAAGAAATGATGAGTAGGATGCTCTCAGAAAAACATGGACTTACATGAACTGATGCAAAGTGAAATGAGCAGAACCAGAACATTGTACACAATAACAGCAATATCATATGATGATCTACTATGAATAACTTAGCTGTTCTCTAGACAATTCTGTAGGATTTGCGTTGAAACATGCTGTCCATCTCCAGAGAAAGAACTAGAAGGGCCTGAATGAAGACCAAAGATACATTTTCTTTATTTTTCTTGGTTTTTTTTCCTTGTGTTTTCTTTCACAGAATGACTTACACGGAAATGTGTTTTGCATGACTACACATGTATAACCTATGTCAAATTGCTTTCCTTCTCAATGATGGGAAGAAGGGGAGGAAGGGAGATATTTTGGAACTCAAAATTTGAAGAAAAAATGATGTTAAAATTGTTTTCTTATGTAATTGGGAAAAAACAAAATGCTAAATAAGATTTTTTTTAAAAAGAAAGTACTTGGTTTTTGTATATAGCCCAAATGTCAACACTAATTTAAAAGTTGGATGTTGGCTCCAATATCATTCCTGTAATTTAAAATTGTAATGTCATTCAGGTAGCATTTCTGACCCTCTCCTGATTCTCCACCATCTAAAAATTTGTTTTTTAAACAAATCCTCCCTTCCCCCACCCCACACTTCTACACACATACCTCCTATCAAAGTGTTGTATGGCGTATTTAAAAATTAATAAAGTGAATTCACATTTGATTTCTATGGGTTTTGGTTTTTTGAGAACTTTCTGGTGCTTCTTGAAATCATTGGAAATCTCCTGACATGCCACAGAATCATTGGGAATCATTGCCTAAAATCTACGGAAAATCTGTTACCAAAATCAGATTTATTTACTCTTTTGGAGAAAAAAAGAAAAATAAAATTCTAACCATATTGATGGAGTGCTTGGGAGGCCTTTGCTTTGTTGGGTACACTAACTTAGCCTCAAAACTATACACCTCCCCCCAAAAAATTTAATTCTCGGCAGAAGGAAGTAGATGGTCAAGATTTTCAAATTTTCTTGACGAATCATTCCTTTCGTCTAAGGCTGCACTTACTCCCCCACCCACTCCACCCTGACCAAAGCACTACATTTTCAGATATGTAAAAGAAAGTTTGTTGAGCTGAATCAGAACTTTGTGCCATTATAACCCACCTCCATCCAGAGGCATTACTTGAAATTTCTAAAGCAGGCAAGAAAAGCAATGGGTAGTTCAGAGCTGGGGTGGCCCAACCTACCAAGAAGAAAGGGAATTCCTACTAGTGACTCTTATGTCATATGTCCTAGAATTTCAGATAGCAGACTGCTAAACAGAATTTTATCTTGACAGACTGCTGGCTATAGAGAACCCCTGGGCTTGTGGGTAATCTATTCTAACCTTACACAAAGTTTATTGGGTTTTTTTTTCCTTGCTATAAATTCTGTAGAACAAATCATGCTCAGAAGTCTCATATCCTTGAACACTGAAGCTGCACAGCAACCGTCTGTGAACTATGGCGGTTTTTGTGGTCTGGATGACTGCCCATTAAAAAATGAACTTCAACTTGATCTGGAGCAGATTCTAATTTAGGTCACGGGAAGCTATTGCAGGCTTCGCTGTGCACCAGTGTTAGCCATTATGTACTTAAGGTAACTGGAAAGCATTTGGGAATTTTTAAGAAATGAGAAATTTGACTTGGGTTCTGGGCCTCAGGGAGGAAGGGCAGGAAGATGCAATTATTTTCTCTTTCAAATAAAACCCACAACAATAGGGATTGGAGAGAAAGGCAAGGACCTTTGGTGCAGAAACAATCTTAAGTGTGGTTTCAAAAGACATAAAAGCCTAGGATTCCAGCAGGCAACCAAGGTGTTTACAATGTAATCCAATTTAACCCAAAAGCATTTGTTAAGCATCTCCTAGGAGGCAGCGGGGTGACTCAGTGGATAGAACACTGGGACTGGAGTCAGGAAGACCTGAATTTAAATGTGGCCTCAGACACAGGTGACCCTAGGCGAGTCACTAAACCTCTATTTGCTTTAATTCATGGGAGGAGGAAATGGCAAACCATTCCAGTACCTTAGCCAAGAAAACCCCCTGGACAGTATGGGTGTGCTGTGGTCCACAGGGTCATGAAGGGTCAGACATGACTGGATGAATGAACAAGGCATATTCTAGGCATTGTGCTAGAAATACAGAGGCGAAAGGAAAAAAGTCCCTGCCCCACTTACATTGTCAAGACAAATATAACTGAAGGAAACAGGATGTATGTAGCCATATTCTACCCCTGTGTGAGGTGTTTCAATATTGAGGGGATATTAAAATGAATAGGAAAGAAATCTGGGAATGATTAGTCAGACAAGGCTATGTAGCACTCAGTATCAAAACTAGGTAGTTTCAATATGGAGCTAGTTTTTATTTTACATAAGTTGTAAAAATATCTTTTGTTTTTATATCACCTAAATTTCTTCCTGTCCTCTTCTTCCTCCTTTACAGAAAGCCCTCTCCCTTTAACAAAGAATTTAAGAAAGAAAAAGAGGAAGAAAATAAAAGAAGTAAGCAAGAGAGTTAATACATTTTTTAAAAAGTGATGTGTTCAGTGTTCCATACCTGCAGACCCCACCCCAAACCCCAGCCTCCCTACAGAGGAGTGGGGTGAGGTGACTTCTCATGTCTCCCCTCTTTGTGGCTAAGCTTGTTCTTTATGTAGTGATTGACTCTGGCCTTACTGTCTTAGGGTAAGACTGGCTGCATTGCCCCCTACATTTCTCCATTTCTAGGGGTCTCCTTGAGTGGTTGAATTTGTCTTTCTGTAATGGTAGAAGCTCCAGTGTCACCTCTTTGAGGTGTTCATTCCACTGTTAGCTGCCAATACTTAACTTTCCAGGTACCTTTAACCAATTTATATCAATTGACTTTTACAAAGGCACATTTATTTAGCTTATATTGTAAGTAAAGGAGTACAGAAATTTTGCCCAACACCTCAGGGGCATGCTGTCTCCTATACCAGCTCAGTCCCTGGGGATAATGGACTTAACACAGTTTCTACATAGCAATGGCCCTACCAGATTTACATATATATGCAGCATTACTGCTGGATGAGTTCACATTCTAGCTATTGCTGGACTGGGTTCTGCAAATATCTTCTCAATCTTTGGGATCTAGATGCTGGACTGATTAGCTGCAAACCCCCAAAATGAACTCCATCCATTCTAGCCACCTCCTAGGGGCTCACCCTTCTGACTTTTTGAAGGGCCCAGGGTCATAGCTATCTCCAGTCTCCTCCATCTAAAACAGGAAAAAACAAACAATGAGACCTGTATTCATGGGCCACATATTAGCCTCAGCTGGGGGTTGCCTGAGGTTTCTCCCCTTTACAGCATTGCTTCTCTTCTCCCCTTGGAACAGAGCCAGAAAGGAAGGAGTCGGACCAAAGGTGCTAGCTCTGGCTGATAAATGCCTTTTGAATGCACCCCAGTTCTGCTTACACAGTCTATCACATAGCTAGCAGACTGGAACCAGTTACAGAAAGCCTTTGCTTGTTCTGAATCTTTCCAAGGCACTTCCGTTACATGCCATCATACCTCCCTGGATGTAGGCTCCCTAGCCTCTCCCAAGTGCAATATTGCACCAGCCAGTCATGCCAATGCCTGCTTACCAGCCTTTCATTACCCTTCTAACTTTGTAGCATTCATTTTCTTATTTTTTTCCAATTACATGTAAAGATAGTTTTCAGCCTTCACTTTTATAATATTTTGAGTTCTAAATTTTTCCCTCTTTCCTTCCCTTCCCCTCTCCCCAAGATGGCAAGCAGTCTGATATAGGCTATACATGTACAATCATATTAAACATATTTCAA
The DNA here is from genome assembly GCF_003287225.1 of Phascolarctos cinereus. Taxonomy (NCBI): domain Eukaryota; kingdom Metazoa; phylum Chordata; class Mammalia; order Diprotodontia; family Phascolarctidae; genus Phascolarctos; species Phascolarctos cinereus. Next base: position 255,267,049 of record NW_027555847.1, read on the forward strand.
CATTAGTCATGTTGTGAAAGAAGGGTCAGAACAAAAGGGAGAAACCACAAGAAAGACAGAAAAAAGAAAATAGTATGCTTCAATCTGCATTCAGATTCCATAGTTGTTTCTCTGGATGTGGACAGCATTTTCTATCATGAGTCTTTTGGAATCGTCTCAGATCATTGTTTTGCTGAAAACAGCTAAGTCTGTCAAAGTTGATCATCACACAATGTTGCTGTCACTGTGTACAGTGTTCTCCTGGTTCTGCTCACTTCACCCAGCATCAGTTCATGTAAGTCTTTCTAGGTTTTTCTGAAATCCACCTGTTCATCATTTCTTATAGAACAATAGTATTCCATTGCATTCATATACCACAACTTGTTCAACCATTCCTCAATTGATGGGCATCCCCTCAATTTCCAGTTCTTTGCTACTGGAAAAGCTGCTATAAATATTTTTGTACATGTGGGTCCTTTTCCATTTTTTATGATCTTTTTGGGATACAGTGGTATTGCTGGATCAAAGCGTATACACAGTTTTATAGCCCTTTGGAGATAGTTCCAAATTGGTCTCAAGAATGGTTGGATCAGTTCATAATTTCACCAACAATGGATTAGTCTTCCAATTTTCCCACATCTTCGCCAATGTTTATCATTTTCCTTTTTTGTCTTATTGTGATACCTCAGAATTGTTTTAATTGTAACATTCATTTTCAGTTGTTTTGTGAAAATTATTCTTTCCATTTACATTATTATAGCTATGATATGTGTGTATATGTAGATATGTATCTATCTGTATACATACATATTTGTGTGCATATATGTATATGTGTGTGCATACATACATATCTACATATATCGTTTTCCTGGAATTGGGCTAATTTTTCAAAGAGGTTGGATATGTGGACAGAGAAAAAAGAGGATTGGACACTAAGTTTTGGAAATTTAAATAACGACTGAAAAAATCTTCCTATTTACAGCAAGTGGTTATGACAGGAGATGTGGGGAGAAGGAGAGAGAGAAGTATAAGTGGAGTTGGTGGAAGCCCTAAAGCCCTCCTGTAGCAGGCTCTAAGATTTTTATTAGAACATCTCTCATACAATTCTTTAAACTTCAGGATTCTGGACAATTTGGATTAGGTTTGGAAGGGCCAACCATGGCTCATCCAGAGATTTGGGACCACCATATGGCAGATGTCAGGGTCAATTTGATCCTAACTCTCTTCAGCATCTGCTTTCATACTCCTCCAGCCTACCTTATTGTAGGTTCAACCCTCTAGAACAGTGCTTTGCAATTTTTTTTTATTACATACTCCTGGCAGTAAAAAATTCGCAAACACACACCATCAGTGTTGTGTATTTATTAACCTATAAATTTTGTCATGAACTACTAACAATTATACATATAAGACTTATATAAAAATAGAAATTTAAAAAGAATGATAAAGAATGAAATAATATTTGATCTTATAATGAATAGGGAGCCACTAGACTTTACTTAATGGGGTGCTACATAGTCAGACCTTCACTTTAGCTACTTAGAAGATGGATTGGAGAAGGGAGAGCCTTGAGGCAGGGAGACCAATTAGGAAGCTGTTGCAGTAGTCCAGGTAAAAGGTGACTGGCTGTACAAGTAAAGGTAAAGGAATGCATGGAAATTATTATTGTAGAGGTAGAAACAACGAGATTTGGCAACTGATCATATATGTAGGGTGAAGGAAAGTAAAGGAGTCAAGGAAACTTCCAAAGTCACAAAACAGGGTAAGTAGAAGGATGATGGCACCCCCAACAGAAATGGGAAGTTTAGAAAAAGGTTTGCTTTCAAGGGAAATGTAATAAATTATGCTAACAAAACTAAGAACACAAAAGAAATACTTTTGAAAATAGAAAATACCAAAATTAACCAAATAGATATCTCAGAAATGGAAATAAAATTAGCTATAAAGGAATTATCAAAGGGGGAAAACAAAACTCCTGTCCAAATGGATTCACAGGAGACTTCTATCCAACTTTTAAAGGACAGCTAGTACCAATACCACACAAATTATTTACAGAAATAGAGAAAGAATCCTACAGACTCTTCTAATGAGGCAAATATAGTCCTAATACCTAAACTAGGGAAAGGATAAAATACAGAATGAGAACTATAGGCCAATATCAATGAATATTGATTAAAAATTTTAGATAAAATTCTGTCAGTTTACAGCAGTTCATCCTAGTAATTGTTTTTGATGACCAAGTGGGATTTATACTAGGGATGCAAGGATAGTTCAATATTAGGGAAATAATCAATATAATCATATTAAAAACAAAAACATCAAGAGCTACATGATTATCTCAAGAGAGGCAGGAAAAAGCCCTTGACAAAGTTTATTTGTGCTTAAAAAAAATCATACAAAGCATTAAGCTCCTTTTTTTCCCCAATACAATACAAAGTATTTAAAATCACAAGCAAGCATTTATACAATGGGGGTACACTAGAACCTTTCCCATAATTATGAGAGTAAAGGAAGACTTCTCATTCTCTCCTCTAGTATTTGATAAAGTTTTGAAAATGTTAGCAATCAAAATAAGTAAAGAGAAAAAAATTAAAGGCATTAAGATGGGTAAAAGAGGAGATATAATTATCCCTATTTGTTGATAATCTGATGGTTTACTTAGAAAATCAACAAAGATAATAATCAAGACAATAGGTACAACACAGATTCAGGCTACAAAATGAACCTTAAAAATGAACAACATTTCTATATAATAATAACGAAATCCATGAAGCAGTAATAGAAAGAGAAATCTCATTCCAAATAACTACAAAATGTATAAAGTATCTGGGGATCAATCTACCAAAACACACAAAATACTTGTATAGATTCAATTTCAAAGTACTCCTTAAAGAAATAAACAAAAAGCTGGAGAACTATTGAGGGCTCATGGCTGGGCTGTTCCAATATAATAAAAATGGCAATCCTACCAGTTAATTCATACTTTTGATGCTACACCAATCAAGTAATCAAAGGAATACTTCCAGAGCTCAGCAAAATAATACTAAAATTCATTAAAAATAAAAATTCTGGAATATCAGGATAGTTTGGAAAAGAGGTAGATGTGAAAGGGGAATAGCACTTCCAGGCTTCAAACTATATCATAAAGCAGCAATCATCAAAAGCATCTGGTATTAGTTTAAAAAAAAAAAGTAGATCAAGGAAACAGACTAGAAAAGGGAGAATCAGAAACAATGGATATTGGTCACAACTCAATGTTGATAAACTAGAAAATATAAGTTACTTGGGAAAGAACTCTTCATTTGACCAAAACTGCTGGAAAAAAACTGGAAAGCAATCTGGCAGAAATTGGGCTTAGACCAACACATTATGCCATATTCCACAATGCATTCTAGATGGTTATATGTCCTTAATATAAAAGATCATACTATAAAACCATTAGAAGAGAAGCAGATCATATACTACTCACAGCTATGGGTGGGAGATATATTCTTAACCAAACAAGGGATAGAGGCAATTACAAAAGATAAAACAGATAATTTTGATTACGTGAAACTGAAAAGCTTCTATATACACATGCAAAAGGAATTGATACACCCAGGATAAGAAGGGAAACAATCAAATGGTAGAAAATCTTTGTATCAAATTTCTGTGACAGTGATTTGGTAGCCAAGATATATAAATTACTTATAAACATATATGTATATACCTACATAGATACATGCATAGATACACACATATATTTTATATACTTATATATGTCAGAGCACGGTGTATGTTAATGGGAGGATGTGCTATTACAAATCTTATTGTACTACTTCATTAAATGTCTTGCGTTGAACTAGTTGTATCCTCTGGCTGACTAGAGAAAAAGTACACATTTTAATGGGGGCTCATGAGCTATATTGTTCTGAGTGGATGTAGACCCACAAAAACATTAAATCTGGAGAGCTGTTCTGGAAAGGTGCCTCGTTTGAGAGAGGTTTCTCTTTAGGTACTAGAGATGTGAAGATAAAAAAGGGACACTATTCTTTCCTTAAATGAGCTTGTATTCTACAGTATCTATATTAGAGTGGGAGGGATAACAAAATGTATGTTCACACAAATATATAAAAGGTAATTGAAGATGGAGAAAGCACTGACAATAGAAGGTTAGGGAAGGCCTCCAGTAGGAGCTGACACTTAAACTTAGCTTTGTAGGAAAATAAGGGTTCTGAGAGTCAGTGATGAGGAGAGGAATGCATGTATCCTAGCCAGTTAGTTGACAATCTCTAGAAAGTAAACCTAAAGATTCAGTGAAAAAAATTAGTTGAAATAACTAGTAGCTTCAGTCAAGTAATAGGCTAATAATAAACCTACCAAAAAAGCAGCCTTTTTGTTATAGTTAATAAAACTCAGTGGGAAAAAAAATTAGAACTTCCATTTGAAATAACTATAACATATATAGAATTTCTTGCTGTTAAACTGCCAAGATGCAACTAGACTTATATGAATACAATTATAAAACTCTTTACAGAAATAAAGGAATAATTAATAATTGGATAGCTAATCATTGTTCATGATTTAACCATAAGAATGTCAAACAGTGATGATGCTACCTAAATTTATTTATAGATTTAGGGCAATAAGTATTCAAGCAAGCAAGGCATTACTTTTTAGAACTAGACACAACTATGGGCTTCTATTTTAGTTAGAAGCTTCAGATCATTAAAATCACTGTGAAGTTTTCCTAAGACAGTCCAGCCTTCTGTCATCTTTTTGTTTAATTCTGAGAAAGAAATTAATAATTTAAGCAAAACCCTCAAACTAGGGAAAGGATAAACAAACAGAAGCAGGGCAAGGAAAGAGAATTTGGGGGGAAAGAGTGGCACCAAAATAGTTTAAGTAAAACTAACATCAAGGGCAAAGTACTGACTTATAAGAGGAAGGAGATTTTAAAAATCTTAAATAAAAAACAAAAAAACTGAAGAAGTAATAGAAGAAAACCACAATCCTAACTCTCAAAACCTCATACATATGAATGGAATAAACAATATAATAAAGTGAAAGTGAAAGAATATATAAGAAAATAAAATCTCTAGTATAAAAGAAATACAAAGGTCATTTAAAGTAAGAGACTGGAACAAAATTTTCTGTGTATCAAATGAATTTTTTTTAAAAAAGGGTTGCAATCAATGACAAAACAAAAATTAATATCCATAATCTGTTAATGCTAAAAGACTACTGGGCCCAAGGGACTGGAACACTGTTCCTACTTGTCTATAAGTGGCCCCTCTGCTCTGGAGCCATGTATGTAGTTTAGACTAGGTTCAGTACTAGGAAGTCTAATTCTTCTCACAAGAGGAGGGACAGGATCTCTTTTCTCATAGTATTTGTCTTGTAAAAACTTTTATCCTGGTATGTTGGGGGATAAATTATTAAGCCTAGGTTTGGGCTCACAGATATTTATATTCTACATACTGAAGAAATCTTACCAGACACGAAAGACTCTGCACAAATCAACAACTAAAAACAAGATTTAGTAACAGCTTACAAGTAGGGCACCTAGGTGGTAGAGAGGATAGAGAGCTGGGCACGGAGTCAGGAAGACTCATCTTCCTGGGTTCAAATCTGGCCTCTGACACATTAGCTTTGTGACCCTGGGCAAGTCGCTTAACCCTGTTTGCCTCGGTTTCCTCATTTGTAAAATGATCTGGAGAAGGAAATGGCAAACCACTCCAGTATCTCTGCCAAGAAAAGCCCAAATGGGGTCACAAAGAGTCAGACATGACTGAACGATAGCTTACAAACTCTTTATACTCCCTTGGGAGACTGATACTTAAACCTGATCAAAAATATAATGAAATTGGCAGGACTGACAAATAGGCATTTTACATGTGGCTTCTGCTCTTCTCTTTCCACACAACTCTTTATTCATATTGGCTGGTATAAGGGGCGAGGCTTGAGCTAAACTATTTATTGATGGTCATCTTCTCTAAGAGTGCTGGAGTCATTGCTGGAGGCTCCTCCTCTTGCTGCCAGTCAGCTCTGACTCAAGGGGAGCTGGGACATCTGGACTTGTCAGATTCACAAAATCACCTCCAAGCCTGGATATGCTTGCCCCAGGGTAAACCCCAATTTGCCTATAATCAAGGGGAAAAAAAAACACAAAATAGGCAACCCAAAACCAGGCTCAGATTTGCCTAGGCAGGATATGTATGTTAGATATCATGTGTTTATGGCTTCATTATAGGGATTAGGCAAGCACCTCTAGCTCAGCCTCTTGTCAGGAAGCAGCTCAAAACAATCCAGACATAATTCACAGCCAGAAGGGAAGAGATCCCTGAGGGAGGTTATACTCTGTTTTAAATGTCCACTGAGTCATTGGCAGTTATAGCTTGGTAATCAATAGGAAGACTTCATCATCTCAAAATGTGAGCCCTTCAGGACTGAGTCACGTATGACCAGAAGCAGGCCCCAAAGTTTCCTCTTGATCATCCAGAGCCAGAAATAGCAACTTTAAACCTGCTTCATGGGATAGTTGGTCCTTGTTACAACAACATCAATAGAGATCATCAAGGAAATTGTTTAAACAAACAATAGACAATGACCCAGTATCAGTACTAAACATAGGCACCAAATTGTATAGCATCTTAACTCATTAATAAAAATTTAATTGGATTGCAAAAAGATATATGTATGCATATGTGTATGTGTGTGTAATAAAAATAAGAAGAGGAGACTGAGCTAGACAAATCTAACAAAATGATAAAAGTGAAAGTACAGAACTGAACAAACTGTCAAAAAAATTAGAACTGGGGGTAGCTAGGTGGTGCAGTGGATAGAGCACCGGCCCTGGATTCAGGAGGACCTGAGTTCAAATCCGGCCTCAGACAGATAACACTTTCTAGCAGTGTGACCTTGGGCAAGTCACTTGACCCCATTGCCTAGCAAAAACAAAAAATTAGAACTGAAAGGTTTATGTTGTATTTTGACTTGAAACCACATGATACCTTTACAAAATAGGCCATATACTAAGTAAATAAGTTACAAATAAATGTTTAACAAGCAAGCTATTAAATTCATTCTTTTAAAACTAAAGCATAATAGTAATAGGAAGCACAAGTAAAAGATACAGCTCTAAATGGAAATGTAATAATGATATACTAAACAAGGCATGAAAGAACAAATCATGGAAATAATAACTACATAAAAACAATGACAATAATAAGATAGTAAAAAAAAATCTGGAATACAACAAAAAGTCCTAAGAAGAAAAATTATATCCCTAAGAACATGCATTAGCAAAATTGAAAAAAGTATTAATGTATTGATTTTTCAATATAAAAGTAAAAAAAACACAACAAATGAAGAAATATAAAATATGCATAGAAGGAAAAAAATGAAATAAATTTGGAGACAAAGGATTATAGAACCAATAAATACTAAACTAATAAAAATAAATAAATAAAACTAAAAGATGGTTATTTGAAAAAGACTAACAAAACTGATAAACCTCTGGTCAACCTAATTTTTAAAAAGAGAAAAAAACCAAAATATTCAAATGAAACATAAGTGAGATGAAATTACAAGAGAAGAAATAAAAAGAATTCCCAAAACCAAAGATATAGCATTATATGCCAAAAAAATTGAAAATTCATAAGAAATGAAGGATTACCTTATATAAAATGCCTAAGTAATCAGAACACCAAATAAAGATCTTAAATAGTATAATCTCATTTGATGAAATTGTACCAGCTTTAAAGGAACTACCAAAGAGGAAAATAAAACCTGGTTTTGATGGATTAAAGGGAAATTCTATCAAACTTTTTAAAGAAAAACTAATGTGTGCAGTACAGCAGAAATACTGCACACATTTTGTAAAATTAAAAAATAAAACATTCTACCAAACACCTTTTATGAGTCAAATATAACTCTAGTGCCTAAACTTGGGAAGAATAAAGAAAAGAAAAAAGTATGTATAATTTTAAAGACTACAGATTCAAAAATTTTAAATCAAATCATAGCTAAAAACCTACAATTTATTCAAAGAAATCATTCCCTATGATCAAGTTGGATTTATACCAGGGATGCAAACATGGCTTATGAAAACCATTAACTTAGAATCATTAGGAAAACAATTAATATAGTTAGGGATAGGAACAGTATCTGTGATTTCATTGATAATGAGGAATCACCTTCTCCTTTTGCAGATCAGCAGTGCAACTCAGAGCCTTAAGAGAGTTGCTTAGAGTGCTTAGAGCTTAAATGGCTTTCTAACCTGGCTCTAAGGCCAGTTCTCTATCCAAAAAGTCAGAGCTGTTTCTCTAACATAATTAATCCTATTCTAAACCTCCAAAGCTCAAAGCTCCAAATACTCATAGAAGGACCTTTTTTATGATGATAAAAAGAATCTATTTTAAGCCAAAAGCTAGAGTTATATGCAATGAGGAAAGTTTTCCCAGTAAATACAAGAGCAAAACAAAAATGACCTCTCTTCTTTTCCCTATCTTGACCCCTTGCTGAACCAGCTCAACTCTATACTATCCCCACTGATTTCCTTGCCCCCTTATCCTATTGTCAGTCTTATCTTGCCAAGTCCTAACTAGATTATTCTCATCATCTCTTTCACTCCTTTTCCTATTCTCTGAAATGGAGTTCTTAAAATGATGAAACAATACCAACTGGGCCTGCTACAAATTTATTGTTTTATAAACTTAACTGGACCCTCATTACAACAAAGCGAATATTTTGTTCCTCCCTAATTGGTTTGCTGATCCACTTTCCACAGTGGCTCTTCCAAACTTCGTCTCTCCTCAAGCCTCCCTCTTAAACTCCCCTCCCTATCTTCTCAGGTGATGATCTCACCATTATCTCACTGAAAAAAAATTAGTTTATTCATCAAGAACTTTCTTTCCTCCCCTCTTCTTTATCTCACATCTTTTTCCATTATCTCCTCCTTCACTTCAGTCACAGATGAAGAGATGGCCTTTCTCCTTACCAAAGCAAATCCTTTATCCCATTCCTTCCTATCTTCTCCAGCAGATTTCACCCATTATCTTCTCTTCTCTTCTTTCTTCTCTTCTCTTCTCTTCTCTTCTCTTCTCTTCTCTTCTCTTCTCTTCTCTCTCTCTCTCTTCTCTTCTCTTCTCTTCTCTTCTTCTTTCTCTTCTCTTCTCTTCTCTCTCTCTCTCTCTCTCTCTCTCTCTCTCTCTCTCTCTCTCTCTCTCTCTCTCTCTCTCTCTCTCTCTTTCATCTTTATCTACTGTCTACATCTCTACTGCCTTCAAACATGTTGATGTTTCCCTTAACCTTAAAAAAACTCTCACTTGATCTAACAAATCTTCCCTAGCAATAGTCCGTCATCTCTCCTCCCCTTTGTGGCTAAACTCCTTGAAAAATACATCTACACTAGATGCTTTCACTTCCTCTCTTCTCTTTTCTAAACTCTCCTTAATCTGGCTTCCATCCTCATCATTCAACCAAAATAATCTTCAATTGAAACAGCCTTATCCATAGTTACCAGTGACCTCTTAATTTCCAAATCTAATCTTTTCCTCCTTGAATTGTCTGTAGCATTTGACACTGCCAATCACTTCCTTCTGGATACAATCACCTCACCTCTCTAGGTGTTCATAACTGCCCCTCCCATGCTTCTTCTACCTATATAACCTCTTCTCAATTTTCTTTTCTTGTTTTTCATCTATGTCATGCTCTCTACTGTGGATGTCCCCCAAACCTGTGTCCTTAGATCTCTTCTCTTTCCATACTATGCTCTTACTCGGCAATATCATCTGCTCCCATGGAATCAATTATTCTCCCTATCCAAATGATTCATGGGTTTATAGATCCAGCCCTACTCTCTACTAATCTAGAGTCCTGCGTTTCTGTCTCTTGGACATCTCAAATTCACTATGTCCAAAAGGAAACTCACCCCCCACTCCAACAACAACAAAAAAATCCCTTCTTCTTAATTACCCTATTATTGTCAAGTGCACCACCATTCTCCCAGGCAACCAGGTTCACTTATATTGGTGTCATTTTGACTCGTTAGTCTTATTTACCTCTCTTACCTGTTGTCAGATCTTATTTCTACCATCATAGGATCTGTTTTATAGTCTCTTTTCTCCGCTCATACAGCCACAAATCCAGTTCAGGAATTCATCACCTCTTACCTGTACTATTACAATAGTATTTGAATTGTTCTCCCTTCCTTAAGTCTCCCCCCACTCCAATCTATCCTTCACTCATCTACCGAGGTGTTTTTTCTAATAGGTGTGATCACATCATTTCTCTACCTAATAAAGTCCAGCAACTCCCTATTACCCTAAGAATGAAATATAAGTTCTTCTTTAAATCTCTTCATAACCTGGTCCCTTCCTCCATTTCTGGTGTTCTTACACCTTACTCCCCTCCACACAACTAATTCCAATATTACATAAACTGCTTATAAAAATGGGAAAAGAAGAGATCCTTCCAAACACTTCCTATAATATAGATCTGCTCCTAATACTTAAATGAGAAAGAAAAATAATCAGAAATCAATAACCCTCATTAACATTGATGCAAAAATCTTAAATAAAATATTAGAAAGAGGCTACAAGAAGACATTTAAAACCATAAACATTATGACCATACTGAATTTAAACTGTGAATTCAGGGTTGGTTCAATATAAGGAAACTATGAACATAATAGACAATATTTATGACAAAAATAATTTTAAAATCCATGATTATAGCAATAGATTCTGGAAAAGCTTTTGGCAAAAGCCAGCACCCGTTTATGTTTTAAAAAGAACAACTTTAGAAGGCATAAGAATAATTAAACATTTCATTTACATAATAAATATAATCTATCTTGCACCAAGAGTTAACACTATGTGTAATGGAGAAATGATAAAGATAAAACAGGGTTGTACCTTATCACAAGTATTTATTTGATATAGTTCTACAAATACTAGCTATAGCAATACAATAAAAGCAAAAGAATTGTGGGATTAAGCATAAGAAAAGAGGAAACAAAACTATCATTTTTGCAAGTCGTATGATTGCCTATCTAGAGAACCCAAAAGAATCAACTAAAATTAATTGAAATAGATAATAAATTTAGCATAGTTACAGGATATAAGGTAATCCACATAAGTCATTGTCATTCTTGTATATTTCCAATAAAATCCAGTAGGAAGAGATGGAAAGAGAAATTTCATTCAAAATAAGTGCATGATGTATAAAATATGTGAGACTCTTTCTCTCTCTACTAATATTATATATATGAGCTATATAAATACAACTAACATGCTCTTTATACAAATAAATCTAGTCTAAACCATTGGAGAAATATTAATTAATCATGGGTAGATAATAAGAACATAATAAACATTACAATACTACCTAAATTACTTTTCTCATTCAGTGCCATACCAATCAGACTAAAGGATTATTGTATAGAGCTAAAATTAAAAATAATGAAATTGATCTGGAGGAACAAACGGTCAAGAATCTCAAAGGCAATAATGAAAAAAGTAGGAAAGAAGGAGGTCTAGAAGTAGCACTTTTCAAAATATAACGCAAAACCATAATCATTAGAAGCATTTGATACCAGTTAAAATATAAAGAGGTTAATCAGTGAAATAGTTTAGGGAAATAATATACAGAAGCAAGTGACCACAGTAGCATAGTATTTGATAAACCTAAAGACCCCAGATAGTAAAGACTCATTATTTAATTTTTTTTAAATGGTAGAAAAAAATGGTTATCAGTTTTGAAGAAATTAGATTTAAGCCAGCACCTCACACCATATACTAAAACAAGCTCCAAATAGATATTTGACTTTCATATAAAGGGTCACATCATAAAGAAATTAGAGGAGCAAGGAAGAAATTTCCATTTGGTTATATAAATAGGGAAAGAGTAGGACTAGAGAAAAGATTACAGAAGATAGAACAGAATATTTTGACTACATAAAATTGTAAAAGGTCTTTTTGCACAAATCTAATGCAGTTAAAATTAAAATGGAAAGTTAACTGGGGGAAAATCTTTAAATCAAATTTCTAGGATAAAGACGTCATTTCTAAGACATATAAGGAACAGTTTCAAATTTATAAGAACAAGCTCTATTTTCCAGTTGATAAATGGTCAAAAGACAGGTTGGTTAGTTTTATTGAACTTTTTATTATTTCTATAAGGGATGGCTCTCTGGAAGGAGGAATAGGAAATGGTATAATAAGAAATGAAGATTTGTAAAATAAAAAATAAGAATAAAAATTTATTTAAAAAAACAGTTGCTGTGGCTAAAAAGATGAGTCAGAGACTTATAATTCCTCATCGGCCTTACTTGAACCTTTTCTTGGTTGGGAACACCTACTCAAAACTACATTCTACTGGCATGGCCTTTGAGAACTGAGGATCACCTCTACATGTTGACATGGGATCATTGAGTCTTTCCTAGTACATGACAAATGTTGAAATTTGCCTTTGAAAACTATCAACTTATACAAATTGTGACAGTCAGACACATCTGGCCTAAGCAGCCCAAATTCTCCTCCCCCTCCCCCCTCCTATAGTCTAAGAAGCACTAGAGACTATACTATGTGAGTAAGAGAGGTCTTGCTCGCCTCACTGAGGCTTATGCTCCATTCCCCAGATTCACACACACACACACACACACACACACACACACACACACACACACAGACACACACACATGTGTATGCGTGTGTGTGTGTGTGTGTGTGTGTGTGTGTGTGTGCAGGCAGGGTCTTGTCCTCAAATATCCATCTAGTTCCTTAAAAGGCATGAGGCCTTTTACTTCCAAAATGTAGCTCCAGGCTTTTAATGCCTTCCCAATAATTTTTAAAACATTTCAAAAATGAGCTTTTATGAAGCAGTAAAACTAAAATGAGCCAGATTCTTCTAGCGCTCAAACAGCTCACTGAAAGCATGCAATGCACTTTGGGAAATCCCATTAACTCTTTCAGGTCTTTGAGAATTCAGGTGCCCTCCAATAGGACCCTGCCCTATGGGGAACACATGTGACAAAACAACTCTATCCTAAGAAGATTGTCAGCAGATCCCATAACCTTGTTTATTATTTCAGGTGCAGGGAGCAAAGAGAGAGAGGTTAAGGGAAAGGTGTAGCAGAATTGTCCCATTTGTGAATGATCAGGCCCTGTAATTCTAACCCTTCTCATTCAAACAACCAGCACTTACTCCACTACTTAATTAGCAAATTGTTTTGCTTGACCACAGAAGGTAGAGCTAGAAGCAATAGGTGGAAATTGTACAGATACAGATTTAGTCTTGATATACAGTAAAACTTAACAGAACTATTCAAAACTTAAATGGAATACCTTTATAAGTGGATACGAGATAACCACTTATTGAAGCTATAAAGAGGAATTACATTGTAATTTAGCTTGGACCAGATAACCAATAAGGTCCTTTCAAACTCTGAGATTAAGGGGAAGGAAAGGAAGGAGAATCAACCAGTTTTGCTCCTCAGATGTTATCACCAATAAAAATGGAGATCAAGACAAAACTAAGAGCTAAAATAAAGCATTATATTATCTGTAGGTTGAAGCTCCCTGTAAGCCCCTTTGATTCCAAGCTTCTTGAGAACAAAGACTATCTTTTGCTTTTCTTTGTACCTTAACATAGGAAGTGCTTAATAAAAGTTGACTGACTCACTGTCCTCAATTTTTCCAAATAATCAAGAACTTATAAGAGATGAAAGGCATATATTAAGCAGTCCTACTTCTTTCTTCTTCTATGGTTAAAGAACCTCAAGGGAATAAGGGTTCACAGATAAGGGGGAAGTGGGGATTAAGGCATGCTTCAGTTTCTACAACTGGGACTGCTATTTTCATGCTTTTATTAAAGTACTTTTAAAAAAAATGATATTGAGATCTGAGTGAATGTTAACAGCTTGAATCTGCCAGAGGAAGTGGCAAGTGGGTAAGAGTGACATAAATCAAAGCTTGATGAGAGACCCTCGAGAGAATGCAGCAGTAATAGGAAAAGGTTGTAGTGCTGGATGATTGGCATCCACCAGGGAGCTGTGTTTATAAGAATTCCCAACTAATGGCCAGCCCTCTGCTGATGATGCCCTTTGCACTTAGTCCTTGAATGATAGAGTCTGTCATCAAAATCTTTCCAAATTTCCTTAATCTTTAAGAATTTGAAAACTGCCAATATAGTAGTAGAAAACTGGGGCTAGCTCCATGCCAGGATGAGACAGTGAAGCAAGACATTGGTGGAGGAATTAGGTATCCTACCACTGATCTTAATTTACAGGGTAGCCATTCTGTTCTTGGATTCTACAGGAGAAATAAAAGATGTTTGCCCCTGTTTTTGGAGAATGTACCAGGGCATCATGATGCCCACATTTTAAGTGAGGAAACCAAAGCTCAGAAAAGTTGGGTGTGATTTACCCATCATAACTGTTAAGAATTATATAATCATAAATTAACAGCTGGATGAAATCTTTGAGGTTATATAGTCCAACTCCCTTTTTTTGACAGATGAAGAAACTGAGATCCAGAGAGGCTAAGTGACTTTTGCAAGGTCACACAGGGAGTTAGCAAATATCAGACCATGGATTTAGTTAGCATCATAGATATATCATGCTTTAAAAGGTCTATGCTTTCAGCCATGTGATTATGTCCTACACCAAATGTAGGGATTGTGACTCTCCACACCTTAGGAGAATTGATGTTTCAATCTGGCAAGAAGCCACTTGACTCCTAGAAAGGACATGCCCCAGAGATATTGCAGTATTGGCAGGTGATTCAAGTAGAGAAAAGGAGGGGTCTGCTGAGCATTCCAAGGGAAAAGCTTTTGATCTGGTGGGTGGTCTGAAATCTGAAAACCTTGATGTCACAATATTGGAATGCTTGGAAAAGCTAGAGAAACAGTTTGGCATTGTGCAGAATTTGCAGCAAACTTGGCATAAATTCATCAACACACTCCAGCACAGAGAGGAGAATCGCTTTGAGTATGTGGAGAGTTTGTGCTTCAGAGCATAGAAGGTAAAGAAATGTTGAAGCCAGACGATGGGGCAGTTTTAGGTTGCTCCAAGTAAGCAACGCACTGATAGGTAGCAGGTAGCCATTGCTAGGGGGATAACTTAGTGAATTAAGAGTAAAGAAAATGCTAATTAGATACAGTGAGCTGATCAACGAGCTACAGTTATTTGAGCAAGAATCTGTTTTCTTAAAGGGAGAATCTAGCAAAATGATACTACCAAACACCTATTAAAACATTATCCAAGACACTTTCAAGTGTATACTATCAGCTACAGAAGCAAACTGAGAGTCTACCCCCTGGTCTCTAAGATCTGAAGGCAGTAGCTCAAGGAAATTCTCCTAAGAAATGGAACAATGGGCAAAACCACTGCTCTCAGAAGAATAGAGAATTGTTGAACCAGAGGTCACAGGAGCTTGAGCCAAGAACAACAGCAGCAGAATCCCACCAAAAAGGCAGTGCTGTCTTCAGTTGTAACTGTATTGTAGTGGAAAGAGCTTCGGACTTGGAGTGGTAGGAGTCCTGGTTCTGCTCTTAGCTACCTGTATGACATTAGATGAGTCACACTCAAACCCCTCTTGGCCTTGGTTGAAATAGATGAGCTCTGTGGTCCCTTGGAGTTCTGAACCTATGATTCCATCAGATAGATGTGCATGCTGAATGTACTCAAAATCCCAAAATAAAATGTCTGGCAGGAGCTGCTAAACTGGCAGACAGCAGCAGGTGAGTGGTTCTCAATGTCATCTGGTGATTAAATCAATATGCCAAAGAAATCTTGGTATCAACCAAGATTGCCCTTTTGGTTTCCAATTACTCACCTCCCAATTCAGATCTGGCCCCAATTTTCCCAGGCTAGAAATATCCTTTACTCACCCTAGTCTCTAATCTCTAGCATCTATTGGCTTCAATCAGGATCTGACTCTGCAGCAAATTTAACACCAAATTTCAAAGCCCCAGCTAGTGGTAGGTTCAGCTATTATAGATTCAAAGACTTATGCAAACTTTATGAACTCAGATCTGGCTGAAGGAGAGAATACCCAAGAATTCCCAAGTCACCTTGGTAGTAGATGAAACAATTGAAGGATGCCTACTTCAGTCTGAACCAATGACCTAAAAGACCAAGCTTTTACTGGTCCAAGCTGGAAAACATTGTGAGATATATAATGTAATGTAATGTAATATAACACAATATGATATAATTTGATATGATATATGACACGATGATATAGTACGATATGATACAAATATTTTATAAAACTTATAACCTTCCTCAGTAGTGCTAAGGATCATTTGGCTGGTTCTGCATAATATGTGGCACAGTAGAGAGAGCACTGAGTTTGGAGTCAGGGAGATTCAAGTTCAAATCTTGCCTTGGGCACTGATCCTGGGCATGTCACACACTTTCTCAGTTTTCTCATATGTAAGATGAAGGAGGTGGACTCAGTGGTCTCTTAGAGTCCATTTAAGTTTTATCTTATGATCCTGTAACCCGGCTAACATGTAGAATCAAGGGAAGGTAATTTTCTTCTTCTAGCAATGCTAGCACATTCTGATCTAGTACTAAAGAGGAAGCAGATTGCTCATGTCCTCTGCCACAACAGGACCCACGATGGTAGGGGCCAATCAAATGGTACTTACTGTCTTTTTCCTATCTCTTCCTCAACTAATCATTCTGATTTAGAGTTCTCATCCAAATAATGTCTCTTTATCTTGATGCCAATCCCAAACTCTTATCTTCATCCTTCCCCTCCTATACTTTTCTACCTTCTCTCTTCTTTGTGCTCTTTAGAACCCCATTCCATTGTTAATAAACTTCCCTTCACCCTAGACCTTTCTCTTACGCTCTTTTCATTTTGTACTCATAAGTACCTCCTCTTTCAGGAAAATGGACACTCTCTTCAGTATGGAATACTCATCCTTTCATGTACCCTTGACACAACGGGAGAGGGTAAGGATATGTCCTTAGCTCCTCACTATCACTTCCAGATCCTGCCTCTACTTTCATCTTTAGCAACCTCTCTTCTTTTGAGGATCACTACCATATACAGTAGTCGTTCATCTTCTTAGGGTGTTACTACCTCACTTTCCCCTCAAATATGGCCAATAAACAAGATGAAGTACAAAGTCTAATACAAGGAGACGATGTTTTAAACCTTCTTGGCATTATTACAATTTGGTAGGGGTAAGACCTATTACTAGATATGGCATTGAAACGGCATTTTATTAAAAATAAACAGTATAGGTAAACTGAAGTGAGTTTGAGGATTAGTATTGCGTATGATATGATATACCCATGAGGAAATTTTACGAATGAGATGTGGCAAACATGGTGAAGAGCATTTGGCTGGAGATTATAGTGTCAAAGGATTATACATGTAGAGTTGGTAGGGCTTTAGAGACTACATATTCCAACCTTTCTATTTTACAAATGAGGAAACCAAAGCTCTAAGAGGTGAGGAAACTTGCCCAAGGTCACACAGGCACAAGAGCCAAGATTTTAACCGAGGTGTTCTGTCTCCAAATCTAACGTATTTTTCACTATGTCACTCTGACCTATGAAGACAGAAAAAGAATTGATATTGTCATAAGAATATACTATAGTGGCCTAGACAGAAAAGAGGAATTAGATGAGTCTGGGATCACAAATCACAACCCAGACATTAGAGACATGATATAGTAGTCATGGGGGAACATCACTTATCTAAACATCTGCTGGAGTGTTCTCTCTGCCAAAAGCAAAGCAGTTAACAATTTGTTTATGGATATAAATTTTCCTTTAAGGACTGCTTTGGCTGCATCCCAAAAGTTTTTGTATGTTGTATCACTGTTGTCATTTTCTTTGATGAAATTATTTATTGTTTCTGTGATTTGTACTTTGAACTACTGATTCTTCAAGATTAAATTATTTAGTATCCATCTAAGTTTGAAAGCTTTCTTCAAAGGACTTTTATTGATTTTATTACAATGTAGTTAGTTAAAAATGTATTTAAGATTTCCATTTCTCTACTTTTATTGATGAAGTTTTTATTCCCTAGTACATGATCAATTGTCATACAGGTTCTATACACAGCTGAAAAAATATGTATACTCCTTTTTATTTCCATTCATTAACTTCCAGAGATGTACCATATCTAATATTTCTAAAATTCTATTCAAGCTTTTAACTTCTTCCTTGTTTATCTTTTTGTTAGATTTGTGTAGGTCTGAAAGGGTCCATAACTGCTATAGTTTTGCTGTCTAATTTTTTCTACAATTTGATTAATTTTTCCTTTACGTACTTAGATGCTATGCCATTCAATGCATATGTATTAAGTATCACTATTATTCCATTGTTTATGGTACCATTAAGCATAATGTATTTCCCTGTTTATCTCTTAAATATGTCTATTTCTATTGCTGCATTATCTGAAATCATAATCGCTACTTTTGTATTTCTGAGCTTGACTAAAGCATAATAAATTCACCTCTAGCACCTCATTTTAACTCTATGTTACTCTATATTTCCAGTGTGTTTCTGGTGAATAACATATCATTAGATCCTTCTTTCTTATCTATTCTGCTACTCACTTCTGTTTTATAGGTGATTTCATCCTGTTTCTGTTCATAGTTATGACTGTTAATTATGTTTTTCTCTTCACCACGTCCTCTTATACTTCCCCTCTCTTTGCCCCTGACCTATATCCCTCTTTTCCAAGAAGAAGGTCATAAAAAAGATGTAATTGAAGGGATCTCTTTCTTTACCTCTCTTCTCAACCAGATCCTAGTAAATGACTCTTCCTCATTCTTTCTTTCCTTTTAAGTCCCCTTACGTTCCACCCTCTGAATTTGAAATTTATTTTGCTTATGAGTGTTCTCTCCCTGATACTATGGTCATTGCCCCATTCCCAATGTTATGACTGTATTTTGATGAGAGATAGCATGGCATAGTAGATAGAGTACTGGTCTTGGATTCAGGAAGACCTGCATTCGAATTCTGCCTCAGGCATTCACTAAATGTGTGCAAGTCACTTAACTTCTGGGTTGACCCAGGTTCCTTATCTGTAAAATGAGAGGGTAGGCATCAATGGCCTCTAAGGTCCCTTCAAGGTCTAAATCTATGGTCCTGTGATCTTTTCATTCAACTCAACTATGAGAAATAGTGAGTTCAGCTCCTTTCTCCCTCCATTTTTGCTTCCATTTTGTTTTCTGCTTTTAAGAAGAAAGGACATAAGCATTGATTAAATACATACTATGTACCAAGAATGGTGGTAAACACTTCACAAATATTTCATTTGATCCTCACAACAGTGCTGGAAGGTATAATCATCTTCATTTGTAGCTGAGAGAGTAAGGGACCTGCCAAGGTTAAGTGACTCTAGGCCTAGTGCTCTATGGACTGCACCTGCCTCTGAGACCAGCAAAACAGAACAAAATCTCCATTAGGGATCTGAAAGTGGATGCTTATCTTTCTCCCCCATGAGAACGTAAGAACTTTATCATCGTTTGGACCATTCCAGTTACTCAATTGTATTTGTCTTGCTAGATTTTTCTTGATTTCATTTCAAATTTTTATTTAATTTGAATCTTTTCATGAGGGGATTAGTAGAGAAGTGAAATCCTTCCCTGCAACAATGACTTCTAAAGGGGAGGTAGCATAAAAATGATCATCAAAGACATCAGAACAGAAAAAGAAGTAGGCCAAATATGTAACAAGAGTGAGAAATGATGGATGTTCAGACCAACTGCTACACTGGTAACCATGGAGTGTTAAAAATAAAAACAAACCAACAAACAAAACCCCACCCTAGAAGAAATTCCCTAGCACATTGAGTGGAACCTTCCTGAGGGTATTATGAAAGGACAAAAATCATACAAGATAAGAAAGTAGCAACCAGATGGAGTGCAACATACACTGACGGAAGACTAACCATGCCAATGGGCTCATGGATAGACAAAGAGTTGAGCACAAGCAGTACTATTTCTCTGCACTGTCCCTATTATTGGGTGCACTCTTACTCAGGGAAATTAATGGAGTGGAAAGCTGAAGTCGAGTGCTATCACAGGACTTTTGAAGTAGAAGACTGAAACCTCTGACAAAAAAGGGAAGGGGCATAAGCATTTATTGATATTCACAGCTCTGGGAGATAAGTGCTATTATTATCCCCATTTTATAGTTGAGGAAACTGAGACCCAGAGAGGTTAACTAACTTGCTAAGAATCACACAGCTAATAAGTATCTGAGGTGGGATTTGAACTCAGGTCTTCCTGACTCCAGGCCCATCAACTGCCACACCTAGAGAATGGTCTCTCTGTTCATTCTGTTTAATGATCAGGGAAGGATGAGCCACTGGAAAAGCAACATCTAGAGTGTGCATTCAGCACTCAAAGGGAACCCAGAAGTCTGATTGTCATTCTTGAGTAATACAAAATAACAAAGATGTTACCTTTCCTGTTCATATTTGTTCGTTCATTCATTTATTCAATTAATGTTTACAAAATGCCTTATTGGAAAAAAAAAAAGCCTGCCTGGTTTCTACCCTCAAGGAGCTTGTGATACACTGGAAGGATATGGCACGTGCACAGATAAAGATGATACAAAATAGAATGAGAGAGGGGCCAAAGAGATATCCAGACAAAGTGGTCTAGAAACATTTGAGGAGGGAGATCACTTTCAGCTGTTCATCTGAAAACAAACTCCCTCCATTGCTCAGTGAGCAAAGGGCTCTAATCCAAGAGCAAATCATTTTCCGGCATCAGTAAAGTAAACCTCATATGCCAATCACATAGCTCTCCAATGGTCCCAAAGCTGGGACTCCCAAACACTAAGACCCCAGGGGAATAGGTTGGCAATGAGACAGGAGCCTGAGGGCTGCAATTCACTTGCATATGTGTTTACATAACTGTTTTTCAAATAAAAATAAATACACACAGCCATAAGGTTTCTTTGTTTTTTCTATCTCCCTGGGGAGAAGAATAGGAACTGTTGCTTATTTGAGCTCAGCAGCAATGTAAACGTGCAGCTAGTTAGCTGGGTCCTGACCTGGATACTCTAGGGAGAAGACAGAAGAAGCTTTGGTTCACATCTCTGCGTTCCACAGTTCGGTCTGTCCTTAATGTAGCATGCTGGCTGCCTCTGAGTTCAAGCTAATCATCTAGATAGAGATGGAGTGCCAGGATTCTGACACTGGCACACTAGAGAAAGAAGGAAAGGTTTAAAAGAAATTGTCAAGGATGCAGCTATTGTTGACCTTATGACACAGATTCATCCCATTTGGGTCCTTTGCTATTCTCTGTGTCCAAGACCTCAGGCAGCATAACAGTGCCATCCAAAGTACATGATGTCCCCAGGGATACTTACGTAATAAAAGAAAATAGGTGAAAGCACAGTGAAAGCCAAACAGGAACACCAGGCCCTACTTATTAGGAAAAGGTCTCACTGATTTTTCTCTCCCTTCCTCCTCACAGGACAACCAGCTCTACAATGGTAGTTTAGTGAGCCAGCCTATAAATACTAGCATAGATATTCTATTCCTCTGAGACTCTGTTTGTTAATAACTAACATTCACAGCACACACAAGAGACCGATGCCTCTTCAAGGAAATATCTAGTGGTCATTGACTTTCTGTCTCCATACTTCAACTATCCTGCCTTCCTTAATGTGGTAAGAAAGAAATAGGGCTATCATTTTCTCTTCTATTGGACCAAATTCACAGGGGATAATGCTGGAATTAAAATAGGAACAGAAAAGTCTAAATTAAGGGCCATCAGTTGGTTGACCCTGACCTATTAGTTCACTCCAAACTTTACTAGACAGATCTCCAAATCATTTAGATCAAGGATCTTCTCGGAGATTCAATGGACAAGTACTCCAAAAAGCATTTATTAAGTACCTACTATGTCCCAGGTTCTAGGATTACAAAGGTAAAAGGAAGATAATCCCTGCTGTCAAGGAGATTACATTCTACCGAATGATATGACATGTACAAAGAGGTAAAAGCAAAGTAATTTAAGGAGAGAGAAAATATTAACTAGGAAAGTCTACCTGGAGGAGACTGCATTTGAGTTGATCCTTGTAGGAAGATTCAAGGAAGGACTCAGAGGTAGAGATAAGGAGGATACGTACCTCAAGCCCAGGGGACAGCTTGAGTGAAGTCAAGGAGGCAGGAGTTTGGAAAATAGCTGAAAGTTTCGCTTGGCTAGAAATGAGAATCACACTGCCACCCTCCTCCTGCCCCACCCATTTCATGCCCTTATCATCTTTTGCCTGGACTGTAATAGTAGCTTCTAAACATGTCTTGCTTTTTCAGTCTTTTCCCTCTCCAATGGATCATCCATAGAGCTGCCAAAATAATTTTTCTAAAGGACATAAATGGTTATGTCACTCAAAAATCTTCAGTGGCTCCCTATTTCTTCTAGAAAAAAATATAAAATCCTCAGCCCTGAACAATCTGGCTCCAACCTATCTTTCTAGCTTTGTTTCATATCTAAAGAGAAGGGGTAGATGTGAGAGATATTAGAGGAGAAAACAACAAAATTGGTTAACTAATTATATAGAGAGGGTAAGTGAGAGAGAAGAGTCACGGATAACTCACTTTGTGATTGAGAGGATGATGTCCACCATACAAATGTTTATATTTTGGGTGAGGTGTCAAGGAGCTGGGTTCCTCTTCTCTGAATCCCTTTGACCCTAAAAATCAGAACCAAAGGGACTCTACCTTGGGCACACACTATCCTGTCTCTGTTTCATCAGAAGCCAGTATCTTGAGGTCAGTGGTGTGAAAGGCTAGATTTTTTTTCCTGCTTGACCTCAGAGGATGAGAATAATTAAAAGTTGCAAAAAAAAAAAGTAGATTTTTTTTACCTCAACAGAAGGAAAAACTTCTGATTTATCCAGAAGTGGAATGGGCTACCTAAAAGGTAGTGAGCTCCCCATTACTAGATATTAGATGATCACTTGTTGGGAATATTGAAGAGGGAATTCTTGGTTGTGGAGATCATTCAGATATGAGATGGTTAAGATGACCTCTGAATTTCTTTCTTCCTCAAAGAGTCTAGAGAACTAGCGAGGAGCCAGCTAATGTTGCTTTCTGACTTGTCTGGGAATTGTACATACCCTACATTCAAGAAACATTACCTGATAGAGGTTACCCGTTCAAACTCAAGAAATATAGAACATCCAGGGAGGGCAGGGGCAGTTTCCACATGGAGTAGCCTCCATCCCTCTAGCATAGAAAGAGTAGCAGAGCAGGGGGTCAGTGAAGAAGTTGGAGGCTTTTGGGTGACAGTGGAAACATATATTCTCTCACCACTTTCATTCAGTCTTTCATCCCTTCGTTGGCCACCTATTCATGCAAGAACTCATCCTTCCATCCATCAACTCCTCTCCTTCCCCTCCATAATCAGAGCAATGGATTTGGCAATTAAGAGATCATTGGTAACTTTGGAGAGAGTAGTTTTGGTAGAAAAATAATGTTGGAAGCTAGATTACAAAGGTTTAAGAAGAGAGTGAAAGGAGAGAAAGTAGAGGAAACTTATAGATGATGTTTTAAAGGAGTTTAGCTACAAAGGACAGAAAAGATATAGGGACGATAGTGGGGATGGAGGGTTAAATGAGGGTTGTTCTTTTTTTAGGATGGGGGAGACATGTTTGTAAGTAGTAGGGAAGGAGCCAATACAGTTAAGTGGCACCTGCAATCTAGAAAATCTGTGTAAATTTTTTGGCCCTCCCTTTGTACCAGAGAAAAAGTCCGAATTATTTATGGTATTAAATGATAAAATATGTTGAAATTATATAATATTTTATATAATTATATATATATTTATATTATATAATTATATAATATTTTATGCATTTCTGAATTTCTAAACTTTTTCTGTGTCATCTGCTGGCCTTTGGGTGTCATCTGTGGCTTCCAAAAAACTCAAAAATTCCCATTTAATTTCTGACATTCGGCAGGATATAATTGGCAAAATGACAAGAGGACTAGGGATTCAAGAGAGGAGTTGAATTCAAACTGTGGAGTTTGAATTCCAGAGTCCAAAATGTGGAGTTGAATTGGTTCACCATGGGGTAAAAATGGAGAAAAGAGAAAGTGGCTAGTGCAGGGAAGATGGCCTGGGAGAGAAATGAGGGGTCAAGGGACTAGAGGTCACAGTGTGGACAAATAGTAGGGTTAGGTATAGAGACAGGTAAAAAATCAATACACTGTGTCCAGATAAAGGGATTTCAGAATTTGTGAATTCAGAATTTGGTGGTAGGTACATTTGCAGGTAATGACAAGATCAAGGGTATGACTATCTTTATGTGTGGTTGAGATATGATGAAGGAGTAGCTCATGAGAAGTGAAGGTGGGAAATGAGTAGTTAGGGTGTTTGAGGGAGAGTCCATATATATAATATATATATATATATACACATATATATATATATACATATATATATATATATATACATATATATATACATATATATATATACAT
Source organism: Phascolarctos cinereus (assembly GCF_003287225.1). Lineage (NCBI taxonomy): Eukaryota > Metazoa > Chordata > Mammalia > Diprotodontia > Phascolarctidae > Phascolarctos > Phascolarctos cinereus. The sequence goes on from NW_027555847.1 coordinate 255,291,486, forward strand.
ATATATATACATATATATATACACACATATATATATATACATATATATATGTGTGTATATATATATGTATATATATATATGTATATATATGTATATATATACATATATATATATGTATATATATATATATGTGTATATATATATATATATATACATGTTAAAGGTCCCTAGTGTGAGATTAGCAGCTGAGGAGGAGAGAAACATTGTGACCATGTACCAAACTCATTGAGAAAGGAAGACTTGGGGGTCTGTAGACAATAGCTACCAAGATTTTGTTTGGGTGGTAGTTATCAACAGCATGAATCTCAAAGAAGGAGGGGTTCTCAAGTGATGGAGGTAGGAGAATAACTTGGAAGTAGGATTGGGGAGCAAGGAGTATTCTAAACCCCCCACCTCCAACCAGTGACCCAAGGAGAATGAATAAAGGCAAAGCAGAAAGGATGATCAGGGAAGCTGTGTTAAAAGGAGCTTCTCATTAGGAAAAGTTTGAGGACCCTAAGTCTAAATACTCTACATATCTCCAGCTAGACCTCCCGTTTTGAAATCATCATCAATCATCACTGGCTTGGCAGATGGAGAGTCAAACTTGGAGTCAGGAAGACCTGAGTTCAAGGTCCCATGTGAACTGATAGAAGGAGTTTCTTCACTGAGAGTCTCTTATACCAAAGGTAACCTTTGGACCAAGCTCCTGGAGGTAGTTAGGCCTCCTCTTACCAAATGAGGGATGCCTTATTCCACCACCGCTACAGCCTCCCCCACCCCACAATGAGTCTGGCTTTTCCACAGCAATAATTCCCCTGAACAGCATATGTTAATGACATATGCCAGTCAGTGACATTCTCTTCTGAGCACATTTCCTGTTAGCTCTGGCAGCTGAGACTGTGGCCGGTTCACTGATGCTTGTTTGATTATCTTCCTGTTTGATTCTGTAATTTTGTCTCCCACCAACTCCTGGGTGTATCTGTTTGGCAATTTACACTAAAGTAGTTCTGCTGTTTTGATTCTGCAAATGAGGAGGGGGAGTCATTTTTTCTGTCACTAAGGTAACGTAGAGACAGGCATCAGAGTTAAAGAAATAGAAAGTGAGTTACTTTTACCTTCAAGCAATTTAAAACCAGCAAAGCTTTCTCTATAAGCTGGGAGTTGGGGGGAGAGGGGAGGGGACACAGATCTTGAAAGCAGTGTCTCTTGGACAGAAAGATCCCACAGTGAAGCAACAGCCTGAGGAACGGTTAAGTGATAAAAGACATTGCTATTCACCTCGAAAATGCTATTGTCCTACGGCAAATGTTCCCCGGCACTTAATGACCTGTGAAAATGGCCATTCCTCCCCTAACCCCTTCCTCCCTTCCCCCACCCATGTAAGTCAAATCTTGAATTCTGTAGGCTCCCAGCTAGTTTAAAAATGTCAACAGTGAAACTTTCCACTTATCAAGAGATTTCTATTTGTCCATTTCAGAAAGCAGTCTGGACAACACGGACCAAATCTCCAGTTCAGTCATGAGCACCAAGGGCCTCCACAGTTCAGTGACTGGGATGCTGGAAGTGTATCTGTCCAGGCATGACCACAACCAGATAAATCAAACCTTCAGTGGGTGAAAGTACCTGAGTACCATAAAAGTAATTTATTTGTTTATTCACCCAATTATCATATTAATTTATTTCTGTAAACCCACTAGTCATCAGCCTTTCACAGAAACTGAAAGAAAATGTGTATAAGGTAGGATTTATTCCCAGACATAGTTTCCAGTTAGCATCTGACATATTATACCTGAGAGGATAGCATCAAACCATAAATAATTCCAAATTTCAACTGGGGGTGGAGTGTTATGTATAATAAACATTTTTCATCTCTTATGGAGCTGGAAACCAAACCTGCAAGGAAAAAAGTAACGCAGGCTTCAAGGAAGCTACAACCCCTCCCGCCTTTGCATCCACTGCAAACTAAAAATAGATACTCCCCCCACCTCTTCCTTTGAAAGCTACATTGATCATTTAGGTAGATTAGGAAATCATTTTTGGCTTTAGGCAAGTGGTTCAAATCCAGGTGCACAGTGCATGATCTCAGGCCAGTGCCACACAGGAAATGAGCAGGTTTTACCAGCAGGATTAGTGAGAAGGAAACCAAGAGAGAGATGGAGGAATTCAGCCTGGTTTCTTGGCAGGGGTATAAGGAGAGAGAATGGAGTGGCTTCCCAAGGCATGTCTCCACAGGGCTGCAGGGAGCAGAGAGGCCTGTCAGACTCCTAACGGCCTTGGAGGCAGAAGCAGAAGCCTTCATGGTGGTCATCACACAAACTCTTTCACGGAAATCAACCCACAGATGAAGGGCTCCCTTGTCTCTGGAGAGATTTATATGTATGCAGATCCAAACTCTCCACTTTCAGAGTTGCCAACTCTACTCTCCCTTTGGTCACTGGGAAACAACACAGAAACCTGGCCCCATAAAGCCTCAGTTCTCTCAGGTTGAAAGAAAAAGAATCAATCTTCAAAAGCTTTCAGTGGGAGGCCTTTAAGTCACCGCTAGCTGACCACTTGTCTTCCCAGCTGCTTTCACCAGTTCCATCACACGTTCATCTTATTCCAGATGGACCTGGCTGAAAAAGAACGTCCTTGTCTTTCCCAGGACTTCTTCATAGGCAGCTTTAAATTTCTCAGTCATTATCTGCAGTGCAATCATCTTAAAACGGAGAGATTCCATAACTTGGTACCTTATCAATACTACCCCTAAAAATGATGGGAAGAGTCTAAGGAACCACAGGGAGATTCCCTTGTTCACAAATTTATTTGAAACAGAAATCGGTGAATTATACACATACTCTGAGTGTGTATAAATTCAAGGCAAGCCTGGTGGAGTAGCTGATCAGGTACTGACCACGACATTAGTTCCCTCTGATTTCAAGGGTAGCTCCCCAACAGGTCTGTAAGGTCACAATTTTGGAATCTACTGAAACGTAGGTACCTTTGGGAGAAATAAGAAATTAAACCATTACCAATCAGTCAGTCAATCAACAGGCATTTATTACTTCTCTAGGCATTTTCACTGACACACCCCCATACCTCAGTGCTTTCCCTCTCATTTCCATATCCTGGCTTCCTTCAAGTCCCAGCTAAAATCCTGCCTTCCCAGGGAAGCTCTAGCCAATCCTCCTTAATTCTAGTGCCTTCCCTCTGTTGATTATTTTCAATTTATCCTGTATATAGTTTTTTTTTGTACATGTTTGTTTTCATTTTTTTCTCCCCTATTAGACTGTGAGCTCCTTCAGAATAGGGACTCTTTATTTTTCAACCTTTCTTTGTATCCGCAGCACCTAGCAAATGCCTGACACATAGTACGAACTTAATAAAAGCTTACTGACTGACATGCCAGGTACCGTGCTAGGTGCTCAGGATACAAAGAAGTGCAAAAGACCATCCCAGCTTTCTCACAGTCTAACAGAGAAGACAACATGCAAACAAGTGTGTATGAACAAGATACATAAAAGATAAACAGCAGATAATCTCAGAGGGAAAGGGGTGAGATTAAGAACTGGGAAGAGCTATTGAAGAAGACGGGACTTTAGCTGAGACTTGAAGGAATTCGGGAAGCCAGGAAGCAGAGATAAGGAAGAAGAGAATTCCAGGCATGATGGACAGACTGTTTCCAAAAAGACAAGCAGAGAACAGCAGGGGCCTGTAAGGAACAGGACCGTTCACACACACTAGCTCATAATAAACATTCCCACCTCTCAATCAACTCGAGCTGCTTCCCCTAGTTGGATTCAGATGATTGGTTTTTTTCACTTCCCTTACAAAATTGACCAGCAGATCCTAATCAAGGCTCCTTTCTTCAAACACGTTTCTTCTTGTTGTCATCTATACAGACAAATGATATTTCCTCCTCTTGATTCTGTCTCTCGGCTTTCCAGAATTCTTCTTGAGTTTATATCAATGAAAACTTCACATTGAGCTCCAGCTTTATACATATATGGGCAGAATAGGGTTCGTTTATATGAAGAGACTTTTATAAAGGAGTTCCACAAGAAACTCTTGTCCCAAAGATCAGTGTCATAGCCTGTTGCTGTAATTGAAATTCAGTCACTGGAGATGCATTCTTTTACCTACTGAAAGCTTTTTTTGAGGGGAGGGTGTCCAAAATTCCCTGTCAAAATATAAATGTGTCAGAAAGGGATAACTACCATAAATCATCACTAACAGACACCTTATTAGAGATTCCCAACTACAACATCTAGCTGACAGCAAGATGCTTTTGGAATGGGGCACAGACCAGGCCCTTGTTCAGGAAACAGGAGAGGAATCTGGCTAAGATAGAAGGGGAATCAGTAGAGGAAAGAAGGACAATGAAATGGGAAGTGGGAGGTATCACAGACACATTAGTGTCTCCACAGTTTTAGCAGCACTGGTCCTGCTTGCAACCCTTCATATTCAAGTTGTTAGTCTTTTTTCTCAGTTCTTCCATACATTTTAGCCTTGTTTCATAAAGACTGCAACTCCTCCATACTTTTTGTCTGTTAAAGCCTCCCAGCTTTCCAATCTAAGCACTTTATGAACCTTCAAGCACTATATAGTCTGAGCTATGTTAGCTATTTAAATCTTTTTTGTCAAACACCATTTACTTTCTTTGGCTTTATGCCTTTTTCTCTTATTCAAATAACCTAATTATCTCCCTGTCTGGCAATCCACACACATATGGCACTTACATATTTGTGTGTGTAAATACATATTGATACATCAATATGTATAATATATTTCACACATATGTGTGTATGTATGTATGTATATACATATATAGAGAGAACAATGTGTGTGTGTTGTATTTACATTTACATCCCTATTGACTTTTAGAGAGCTTTATATTCACTTCAATTTGACAAGTGTCTATATACAACATCTGCTAGTTTGTTCCAATGCGGGGGATTCAAAGACAAAAAAGAAAGCAGTTCCTGCCCTCAAGAAGCTTGTATCCTTCTAGGAGATGGGAAGGGAATAAGCATTTATACAGTGCCTACTATATGCCAGGCATTGTGCTAAGCACTTTGCAAATATCCAATTCTATCCACACAGTAACCTTTTGAGCTAGATGCTGTTATTGTCCCCATTTTATAAGTTGGAGAAACTGAGGCAGATAGACTTTAAGTAACTTGCCCAGGGCCACATAGCTAGTAAGTATCTGAATCAGGTCTAACTGACCCTAGGTCCAGGAACAGACTTTGGTCCTTAGCTTTTCTGTTTATACTTTTCAGTTCCAGGTGAAGGGAATGAAGTCTCCAACGTTGGGAGTTTCAGTGGTTAGAAGAGGGAGCCATAGGAATCTGGAACTTAGAATACAGACTGAGTTTTGCAGCTCGTGAAGCATTGAGATGCTGAGGAGCAAGGAGCAAGCAAAGGAGTCACCCGGCAGTCATGCAGCATCTGGACATAAACTTGATGAGACCAACACCATGTAGAAACTGAGCTAAATTATAAACAGTCTCCGCCATGAGCAAAAGAATCACTGAGCTCCCCCAGATGCAAATGAAACAAAGAAGCCATGTCTGAATCCTTTTCACAATTCCTCCAAAGCAATGAAAAAGTCTCCCTTCCACCACATGTGTACCCAACTGGAACCAGTTACAGAATGTCTACCTGTGTACCATAGTATCTCCAAAGCACTTCCCTTCCACATCATGATATTGATCCCAGAAGCAAACTACTTAATATACTCTAAACAAAGAGGTGGTTTCAGCTAACCAAGCTGATGTGGTGTGTGCATGTAGCCCACTCTCTTCTTACAGTAATACGGGAAAGCTTTTGAAAAGGCATGAAAGCAGGTGGGAAGTTGTATACAGGGAAAACAGTAAGAAGGACATTCAACTGGACTGCTGCTCGTTTAAAGATTGCAGCATCTTTTTTTTTTTTAACCAATATTGTTCCCTTCAGGGTTGTAAAACATGAACCACCAAGGTGTCCCAAAAATAGAAGGTGCAGGTTTACTGAAAAACAGTGGAGAGATTCATGGTGAGTGTACTAGACTGCAGCATGCTACCAATTATGAATTATATGCAAAAAACTGACACACAACACATAAAAGAGATAATAGGACTGGACAAGAAGATGGGCTAGTCATGTATCTCGAGCAAGGGATAACCATGGATAGCCCAAGTGTTTCAGCAGTACCAATATAATGTCAAGAGGCCTAGAGAAAGGTATTCCAACCATTAGGTGGACCCCTTGTAAAGCATATGTGAAAGGGCATGGGAAAAGGTGGTGCAAGATGAAATAGACGTCAGTGGGTTATGATTTGCCCAGCTGAAGAATGTTCCAACATTGCTGAGATCTGGACGCATTGAAGTAACACAATATTTTGTTCATTACTACTAGCAGATATTAAGCTTATCTTCCCAATTAGATTGGTAAATTTCTTGAAATTGGGACCATACCTTATGCTCAGTATTGAGTGCACTATTGACTGACTGATATATGGATTACTACCTCATTTCTGTCTTTGTATAGCCATGGATTCTTAATCTTTTTTTATGTCTTGTACTCCTTTGGCAGTCTTGTGACCTCTTCTCTAAATAATGTTTTTAAATACATAAAATAAAATACGTTGGGTTATAAGGGAAAACAATTATATTGTAATACAGTTATCAAAATACAGTTTTTTGAAGAAACAACTTCACAGACTCCAGGTTAAAAACTCCTGTCTGTAGATTGAAACAGAACACCTATCTTCTCTTATACAAGTATTTTTTTCCTAACCAGACCTGTGATTTCTTCTGCTTAGGGTTGTTTTTGTTGATCAGTTGTTTCAGTCATGTCTGACACTTCATGACCCCATTTTGGGTTTTCTTGGCAAAGATACTGGATTTGCCATTTCCTTCTCCAGCTCATTTTACAAATAAGGAAACTGAGGCAAATAGGGTCAAGGGTCACACAGCTAGTAAGTGTCTGAAGCCAAATTTGAACTCAGAAAGATGAGGCTTCCTGACTCCTGGCCTGGCACTCTATCAACTGAGCCACCCAGCTGCCTCCCCTTAGGGACCTCCCAGCAAAGAACTTCCTCTATCATGCACAAATCATAACCTTCTTGGCAATTTTCAATCTCGAAGCGTTGCCTAGGGCTCTGAAAGGTTGATGGTGGCTTTCTTAGGTTGACACGGCCAGTATGTGTCATAAGCAGGACTTGAATCCAAGTCTTCCTGGCTCTAAGGCCAAATCTCATTCGCTATGTAACATTATCTCTCATTCTTTTATATATTATTTATTGATTCTGTAGTGCCTTTGGAAACAAGAAGAGGAGACTTATTGACAGCTCTCTTTCCTCTCCCTTCCTCTATGTTGCACTCTTACTATTTCCCTGACTTTTTCAGATTTCCTAGTCTCAGGGCCCTGGCAAAGTCACGATTATAAGGATTTCCTTTGGCCCTTCACACTTGTCTCTGCACCCTGATAATACTATTCCAACTTCTTAGGTGTTTTTAAAGGGAATTATTAGGAACAAGAGAAGCAGTGAGGTATAGACCATGGGGAACCAGCCTCAGAGCCCTTAAGACCTGGGTTTAAGTCTTGCCTCTGATTCGTATTAGCTCTGTGACTGTGGGCATAGGACAGCTAGCTTCTCAATGCTCTTAGCCACTCTCAAAGAGTATACATTGGCAGAGAAGGTGCTGACCTTCATTAATAGAAGGCATTTCCTCATCAGTGAGTTCCTCATGTCAATGAAAATGCTGACCCAAACCCTATCCCAAACATTACTATGAAAAACTACAGAGGAACACCTTTGTGTGAATGGTACCACCATTCTGCTCATCATTTTGTTACTCTTCCTTTTTATTCCAACATATATTACTAGGTGTCAAAGTCTGTTGCTTTTATCTACAGAACATCTCTCCTCTTCATCTTTTCTTTATTATTGCTATTTCCACCACACTAGTAAACATAGAAAATGACTAGATACACCTACACTTAGTACAGGTCTTTGTTAGCTCTCCCTGGGGCTATTACAATAACATATTAATTGCTTCTGTCACGTCTAATCTATTTTACACATGCCTTCCAAATCAACAGTCCCAATGTCCCATTCTGATCACGTTCAACAGCTTTCAACATTTCCCTATTCCCAGTCTGAACTCAACCTGGCATTCAATGCCCTTCATAATTGGATTCCAATTTATTTTCTCATAGTATTATCACCTTATATATTGTATTGGAACATGTGCTGTGGCCTCATTCTCTAGGCCAGGGGTGGGGAACCTACTGCCTCAAGGCCACATGTGGCCCTCTAAGTCCTCAAGCATGGCCCTTTAACTGCACCCAAATTTCACAGAACAAATTCCCTTAGGTGAAGTTTGGATTCAGTCAAAGGGTCACACTTTGGGATTTGTTCTGTGAAGTTTGGATTCAGTCAAAGGGCCACACTTGAAGAACTAGAGGGCCACATGTGGCCTCGAGGCTGCAGGATTCCCCACCCCTGTGTCTGGGCCCAACCAGCTCTATCTCCCCCTTCTCTTCCTCTAAGATCCAGCTTAAGCGATACCTTCAACATGAAATCTTTCTCAATCCTCCAAGTGCTAGTGTCTCCCTCTCCCATACTACTTTGTATTTATTCTCATCATATTTATGCTGTGTATGTTTGTATATGTACTTATTGTCTTCTCTGTTGGAATGTAGGCTCCTTGAGAATAAAGATTTGTATTTCTATCCCCAGGACCTAGCACAGAACTTGGCACATAGTATAGTAGGTACTTAATAAATGCTTTTTGGTTGATTGCAATAGGGAACTCCTCATGAGAAAACCCTCTCTACCAATGCAGATCAGCATCTGCTCTACAATTTATAGTCATAGAATTGCCAAGGGGGCCCTGGGAGGTTAAGCAACTTGCGCAGAATCACACAACCAGCATGTGCCAGAAGCAGAAATTGAACCCAGGTTTTCCTGCCTCTAGCTCCCACTCCCTATTCATTAGTCCACACTGCCTCTCTGAGCTTGTAACACCAACAAAGAGCAGTGTAAAAAGTATTATCAAAGAGGTGAATGACTAGTGAAAGAGGCAGACCATGGGGCTGCAGCAAGTGATAACAAATGGATAACAACAAAATCATTGGTTCTCTATTGATCCCCAACCTGATGTGAAGAGACTTTGCAGTGGGTCCTCAGCACATTGGATCTTTTCCTTATGGAGTATTTACAGAAGAACATCCCTAAGACTCACAGGATGAGAAGGTGTGAAGGGGTTGCAATCAGGAGTGTGTGCTGGAACCAGCTCAAACCAGCTTGTGAGAACGAGTAATTTAATTTTTGGTGTGAGCATTTACACATTAGAAACGGGCAAATGCTATAAATCAGGACTTTATTATTTTGTATGTGGTCTACACTTAGATTAAACTTTAAAAGGTATTGTTTGTACATTTTGGTGGGGGGAGAGCTGATTATTAAACATTTACCAGCATACCCCTGGTTTGCAATCTGTACTATTGGAAGGAGTATCATCAAAGCGCCTTCTGAGAAACTGTGCATGAATTATATGCTTGTTTGTTTTTTAACTTCTAGAGCCCAGGCCCTTTGATGGGGTGCAACCATTTGGATGAGATATGACTATCGTGCCTTTATGTTGTTTCTTGAACTTCTCTATCCACCCATTGGACATCTCCTGTCCAATGAAACAGCAATATCGAATCAACTTGGCATTCCAGAATCACACACTGGCAAAATTTGCAGAGAAGAAGATACTTTAAAAGTACAATGCTTAGATACTGTATTTATCAAACTGAAGAAGTAAAAGGGTATCCTTATAATGCATTTGGATGTTAATTCTTATTCCTTTGTTTTTGCAGGTGTTTAATGTTAAAATAAGTCAACTGTGAGCTGCATAATAAATGAATACCAGCTTGAATCCTAGAAGGATTTGGTTGGCTTGAGGGAAGTTGTTTATGCTAAGGGCTGTGTGTGTGTTTGTGTTTGCCTCTTACATAGTTTGATTTATATTATACAGAATTGTGTCCATCATCTAGACACTACTCTAAACAAGATAATCTGTGTCTATATGGAATGAGCCGTATGCCAATAACTTTAAATAAATACAAGCACAACTTTGTGTTTATATTGTCTGCAGTAAATGCTCACAACTGTTGCTAGTGGTGCCATCTGTTGCCCCTTTTGTACCCCCCACCCACACACATACCCAACTAAGTATGTGTAAGCTCTTGGGGGTTGACCTTGTCTGGAAAGGACTGTAACAAAGAGAAATTCATATTAAGTAGACCAGGACTGTATTATTTCGTGTGGTTTGGGCATTTAAAAAATTCATCAAATTAATATTGACTTCTTTCTTACCAAATCCCCATCTTCCCTCCTTCCCCCTTAAAAAATGTGTTTAGGGGGGAAATCCTCCCAGGGCAGGGTAATGCTCTCTCTACATTTGCATGTCACAGAGCTAATTTATAACCATTGCCTATGTAATAAATCACATATCATGTCAATTTTGATATTCATGCAATAAATGAAACCAGAGGAAAGAAGGATGTTGCTGCTAAATGGAAAGACAACTCATAGGTGTTCCTTAGAGAGGCAAACAGAGGAGTTGACTGAATGGGTTTGTCATATGCCCAAGGCAACAAAAACATCATTTAATGTGATATTTGGTCATCACTTAAGTGCAATGCTAATAATAAACATTTGCAAAAAGAATATCATGAAAATGCTTTCAACCTATGTACTGACATTCATTGTTGAAGATGAAGTGGCAGATAAGTTCTAGAAAGAACTTGATAAGACCTTCCAAATTAAATCAACATACAGTCAGATTCTTGCTGACTTTGACATAAAATTGGAAAAAGTTGATGATGAGAACAATATTGGAAAACATCGTTTAAGATGAAGGCACAAGAGAGGACAAATATTTGGATATCACATAGAAGCAATTTCTATCATGAAAACTTTCTTTGAGAAAAGAATTGACTGGATATGGAAAGCACAAAATAATATCATGAAGAATTAAATAGATTTTATTTGGACAGAAAAATGCAAGTTATTGATGTAGTAATTATTCCTGAATCAACTGCCTGTGTACATAGTCAGGTCATCAACTCAACTAAGATCAGAATTCATTTTTTAAAAAATCAAGGACTATAATAAGAAAAAGACATGACATACAAATGATCACAGAACTATTTAAACAATGGGAAATGGACAATAGAAATGACATTGATACCAACTATCATAATTTTATAAAAATATTTAACCAATGTAAATTAATTCCCACAAAAGACATAAAGAGCCAGAAAACATTGTAGTCAGTAAACATCTGGATTACTTGCCAAATGGAGAGAAAACATTGTTAGAATATGAAGTCATTTATAAAATGATACAAAATATAGATGATGGATGATTATAAGCAGTGTTATCTCATAAAGCAGAGAGAAGTAGATGGTAAAAACCAATTTAAAGAAAACTTGGTGAGAAACTAAGAAAAGTCATCCAAGGGCTTTTAAGGATAAAAATTGAAGGACTACAAGTAGAAGAAAAACGGAAACAAATACAAAAATTATTGTAACTTTTTCTGTATCAAGGAATTACAGAGGAACTACAGCTATACTTGGCCCTTAACATCTCTCTCCTCCAAAGAAATTTTAAATCCTGGTCAGCCATGCTTAACAGGACTCACATATTGTTTGTAGAACCTGGGAGTTGGCAAGAATCTCAGAGGCTATTGAGTTCAACTTGTACCTGAATAGGATTTCCCTCTACTGTGTCTAATAGCCATCCAATCACCATGTTATCTGCAGTGATTGCTAGGTGTTCTGTTCCCCAAGGTAGCTCATTCTACTTATAAATAGCCATAATTTTTTGGAAATTTTTTTTCTTTATATTAAGCTTAAGGTAGCTTCTTCACAACTTCCTCCCGTTTGTTATAGTCCTTCTCCCCAGACCCAAGCAAAGCAAATCTAATTACAAATATTAGAAGATAACTATCATGACCTCTCTCCAAATTCTTCACTTCACTGGGCTAATTGTGCTCAGATCCTTCAACTGAACTTTGGATGGTATGATTTCCAGTCCTCCCAATATATGTGATTCATTTTTCTGGATACACTGAAACTTATTAGTGACCTTTCTAAAATATGGCATATGGAACTGAACCCAAAATTTGTTCTTATCAGTACCTCACAATAAAATGATTTAGGTTCTTCCTCCCAGAAACTATATTTATATTAATGGCACTTAAGATTACACTGAAACGCAGTGTGATATAGTAGCTACAGAGCTGGTCTTCAGAGTCTTCAGGTGGTCCTTGGAAGACATGCTTCTGACACATAATGGCTGAGGGTGATGTGACCCTGGACAAGATACACAGCCTAGTGCCGAACAGTTAATGATCTGCATCGGAAGGTCTTCACTGGGAGTTCTCTGCATAAATGAAATCACAGATCTGGAACCAAAAAGACAAACAGAAAAAGTAAATACAAAATCACACCACTCTTTTCAGTTGCCATGTAACACTGTTGACTTGGTCTCTCTCTCCAGTGAAATCATCAGATTATTCTTACATGAACTCTTATCTACTCTCCCTTTTGCCTTCTCCCCTCTCTGCCCCATCTTGTAATTTATACAGCTAATTTTTGAAACCAAATATAGTACCTCATATTTATCAACATTAAATTTAATCATATTAGATACAAGCTATTGTTCTAGCCTGTCTAGATTTCTTTGGAATTGTATTTTATTATTCAGCTTATTATCTATATCTCACAGCTTTAAGTCATTCAAAAATTTGATAAGCCTGCCATCCATGTCTTCATGGATAGGGCCAAGGAAAAAGGCCTGGTCTAGTCCACCAGAGATTCCAGGCTGCCATCAATTCAAAAAGAGGCAAGGGTCAGTTCAGCTATGACTAGAGGAAGCATTGCTCAAACAAGGGATAGAGATGATCACAAAATATCAAATCAGTAATTTCAATTACATTAAATTGAAAAGTGTTTGCAGGAACAAAATCAATGCAACTAGTAGAATAACTCAATTCAGTCATGCCCAACTCTTCATGATCCCATTTGGGGTTTCCTTGGTAAAGATACTATAGTGGTTTGCCATTTCCTTCTCCAGCTCATTTTACAAATGAGAAATGATGTAAACAGGGTTAAGTGATTTGCCGACAGTCACACAGCCGGCAAGTGTCTTAAGCCAGATTTGAACTCAGAAAGTTGAGTCTTCCTGACTCCAGGCCCCACACTGTATCCACTGCACCATCTAGCTGCCCCAAGAGAAGAATAGAAGCTGTTGATTAGGGGAAAGATAAGAATCCAATATCCAATATAGGGAACTATAACAAATATGTAAGACCAAGAGCCATTCCCCAGTGGTTGGTCAAGATGGTCAAAGGACAGAAATAAACATAAATTTAGCATCCTCAATCCGCTTGATGTAATTATAGGATATGAGAAGCAAGTAACAGAGACTGAGGTGGAAAAGTATGTATGGTTTAGATTTTTCAGGGTCACATTTATGGATTGTAAAAGTATGCTCCTTTCAAAGTTTTGGGGATTAGCAAAAACAATGTACCAATCTCAGTAGCTTTTTCTCCTCTCTCTTACTGATAGGGGTGAACTGAGTGCTCAAAAGTAGAAGAACTGATTTTGCTAGCAATTGAGATGTGGAGTTAGTTTTATAAAAAGTAAGCTTTGGAGGAAAAATTGCTACTTGTTCTTCACCTTTTCTCTTATACCTCTTGAAGACTATAGCAGATGGGCAGGGAGAGATTTTCTCTGTTCTTTCCCCACCCATCAGCAATGGTCCAGTAGAGAAGGTAAAGTTGTGGAGCTGAGACCAGCTGCAGAGTCAGTTAGTAAAAGAAGTGGAGAATCCAGTGCCCGTATTTGGGACCTTTCTTGAGATGTGAAAGGTTAGAACCTGGTTCTTTACAAAAGCACAGAGTGCTACTCTAGGTCAAGATTTTAGCTCTGCCTCAAACCAGAGATGGTGGAGACCACAGTGAAGCACTGGGACCAGAAGCAGGCCCAGGGAGATCAGCAGAGTCATTGATCCAGGAGTAATACTATGACCATGAAGATACCAGAAAAAGACATTAGAAGAACCCTTTAAGTCTAGAGATATAAGTTGCCTTGGCCCCATGTATTCCCAGTGGGCTTCTACTCTTCACACTGATGCTGTGTATTTGTGGGAGAGTAGTTGTATTCTTTCTAGTAACAGAGAACTGGGAACAAAGTAGATATGCCCATCAATTGAGGAAAGTAAAAAATTTTTGGTAAATAAATGTAATGGAATACTGATGAATATGATGAATATGAAGAATACAGAGAAGCACTGGAAGACTTATACAAACAGATACAAAGAGAAGTAAGCAGAACCAGGAAAACAATACCTCACCTGGATTCTTTTAATATCATTTTACTCTTCCATATTGACTAATCTGATTCTAATCTATTGGTCCTTGATTTAGTACCTCCTTGAGAGCAGTCACTTTTTAGTTTGTACCTTTGTATACCAAAAACCTAGCATGATGAATTATAGTTGTTTAATAAATATTTGTTGAATTGAATTGTACCTGGCTCAAAGCAGGAATTTCATAAATTCTTGCTGAATCCAATAGGTTTTTACTCTCCTGATTGCTTGCCTGTTTCTGACTTTGATCACCATCTTATCTGTGTTTCCTGCCATTATCTTATGAGTTTGGTGCTTTCCAAAGTTCCTGACTTGCCTCCTCCTTCTCGATTATGTCCCTGAGACATTCTTTGTCTTTTAGAAACTCAGTACCGCCACGAATTATTTTCCTGGCTCAGGCAAACCAATCCAGACATCCTCCATTGTGACAGCTTGTTGGTTCTTTGTCCAACAATGAGCTTCCCTGTACCTGTCTCTGGTTCTCCTCTGCCCTCCAGTGGCCCCTTGCAGCATTAATTCACCCCTGTTGCAGGTTGACATTTTGTGTGTTTGAAGTAATAAGGAATTTGCAAAAGAGACTGAGTTGGATACAGATAGGGACTCTTTTCTGGGCAGGAATGCCTTAGGTGTGAGCAAAGTCTGAAAACACTTTCTCTCTTTCTAATTAAAAACCAGTCTACAAAATTTTTCTGCGCTCATTCCGGTATTTCGCAAATATTTCAGTAGGCCCTAACAGGTAAAACACTGGAGTACTTATCTATGGAACTAATAGACTCTTAAGGACTTTTAAAGTATAATAAACGTACACAAACATATAATTGAAAAACTAAATTCAGGTGCTTGATATTGGCTAGACTCCATCTAATCTCTTCAATCCCACCCCTCTTGCAGCAATGAATTAGTATGTTACCATATTGAAACCAAAGTGCAAAGTTGAATACGATTTCAAAGTTGCTCCTGGTTTAGGTTTTTCTTCCCAAAGAAAGAAAAAACAGCCAAGAAGAGAGATTGTTATAAAGATATGTCTTTTCTTGTCAAGCACTTAAATAATCTTCCAAAATATAAAACTTCTTCCCTATATGGTAATGTTGGCACATAAATACTACACTTAGGACAGCGGCAAAAATACTCAAACTTCACTCTTGTGACAATACCAAGGTCATTCAGATTATGTCTTTCTCTCAGCAAAATTATGCCTTATGTAATTTTTGCTTTTGTCACCCTCCCACCTCCTTTTTCAGATAACTATCTTCATTTTACATACCTATCTGGTTTCTAGTTCCTTCAGTGTCTACTCTGTCTTATGTACAAATCAAAAACTCAATTAGCTGTTAGCTTATAATAGCTTAAAGTATTAAAATATTTGGAAGGTTTTGTCTTTTTATTCTCAGTGCCCAACAAAGTGCCTTGTACACACAGTAGGTACTAAATAAATGTTTGCTCAATTGATAACCAGGGATATTTGCTAATATCCCTGGCAACTAATAGGGATATTTGCAAGAGATTCTTAAGGAAAGAGGAGAAGGGAATAAGCATTTATATAGCACCTACTATACTTTACAAATACTATCTCATTTGATCCTCACAGCAGGCTCTGAAGTAGATGCTATTATTATCCCCATTTTACAGTTGAGGAAACAAAGGCAAACAGAGTATAAATGACATTCCTTAGGACTGAAACTCCATCAAATGTAAGATGAGAATGAGAATAACAACAATAATAATCTCTTCAAAGTCTAATCCATTTTCTATGTCTTATGTGGGAGCCAATGGCAAAGTGACGGGTTGTTGGCTGTTGTAATGTATAGTGGGAAGTGAGAACTCTGTGTGTCCTGAGATCCCTACAATATCGTGAAGGTCTGGCAGGAACCCTGAAACATTGGTCAGTTGGACTCTGATGAAGCTACTGATTGCGTTAACACCCTGGCTATTATATAAATATAAAATTTAAGAAATCAGATAGCAAAGGGCTACAGACCGGCCCTACTCAAAACTGTTTTGATTATCAGTTTGACACAGTGGACAGCATAGCAGGTGTTGCTTCTTTGTATTTTGCTACTATAACAAGGCAAGATAAACTAGAACAAATCAAAAATTAATCCACCCCACCCCACTTTGCTGGAAATGTTTTGGTGAAATTGGCACTAGCCACCAAAGTGGAGAAACAATTGGCATGCATGAAATAAACTGAAGAAATGAACATCTTCATTATGTATTAACATTATGTCATAACAAGATTAGAAACAGATCTCATCATTTATAGAGGTGGATATCACACTGCTTTTATCAGCCCAAGTCATGCAATAATGTATTACTGAGCAATGAAGGGAAATCATAAAAAATGACTTTTCCCTAAGTTTAGATTAGAGATAATAAGAGATTAGATCCAGGAGCTAGTAAAACTCCAAAGAGGGATATGTTAAAGACTCTGAGCTCATTGAAAATTTTTCACTTAGTGAAAATTGTAGAAATTATGCCAAAAAATAAAATGAATCACAAAATCAACCCATATCTCAAGTAATTTTGAAAAGAAGATGGGCATACATAGATTGGAATTCCAAAAAGCCTCTTTTGAGTTTAATTGCATAAATCCAAATAGCTGACAAATGCCAAAACAGAGCACTTTGAGAAATCTGGTTTTTGCTGGAAATGTATTCTCTCACAGTCTTTGATAAAAGGTCTAAAAATATGTCAGGACCTCCACACAGCAGCATATATGGCAGCTATCACTTTTCCATGGTAAGACCATAGAAAGGTAGAGTTATCAAGGAATTCTCCTGGACAGGTGTCAAACATTGCCATGATGGAATCAACTTGAAAAATAATTTAAAAATCTGTGGAAAGGCACTGATGGAGATTACATCAATATATAGTTGGAATATAGAGTAGAAAATTCAACTTGTCCAACTAATAGCAACTAAAAAGAAATGTGGAAATGAATCTAGAATATAAAAGGACATCACGAACCCAAGATTCCCTTAATAAGAAATTGAATGAAAGTCAAAAATTTAAAACAATGAGAGAAGTTAAAGCAGCACAAAAAAAAAATTTGACATAAAAAACTTGATGACAAAGATTTGTGAAATAAAACAACCAGAGGCAAAAGAGAACCCCGAAGAAGGAGATCATAGAAAATTTCTGGTCATCTATATGGCAACAAGAACTCTAGGACAACAACAATGCAAGTTGGATCAAAACTTGTACACTATAAATGTAATAAACTATAGTTACATACCCTCCAGTGGATAACCCTCTCAATCACCTCTCTCAACAAATCTTAAATTTTTTTCTTTTCTACTAACTCCTTCCCCACTGCCATCGAATGTGCTCAAGTCTCCCCAACTTTTAAAAGCAAAATGAACAAACAACAGCAACAACAACAGAAATCCTCTTCGCTAGAGCCTGCATCCCCTTAAGCCATTATATCTCTCTTCCATTCCTCAGCTAAACCCTCTGGAGAAGGTGCCAATACTCATTGTTTCTACTTCCTCTTCTCTTGCTTGCTCTTCAACCCTTTTCAGGCTATCTACCAGTACTATTACTCAACTGAAATTGCTCTCTCCCAAGTTACTAGTGATCTCTTAATCACCAGATCTTATGGTCTTTTCTCATTCTTGTTCCTTTTTTGATCTCTCTGCTTCATTTGACACTATTGACTCACTCTCCTTCTGAATACTTCTCAATTTCCTTTGCTCATTTATCGCTATTTGGCCTTTTCCTTACTATGTGTGTTTCCAAAGGTTCTGTCCTCGTAACTCTTCTCTTGCTATAGTCTCTCTCTGACCACTTGAGCTCTCATGGGTTTAATTCTCATCCCTATGTGGGTGACTCACAGATCTGTATTTCCAGCCACAATCACTCCCTTGAGCCTCATCAACAACAACCGACTAGACATTTCAAATGGGATGTCCCAGAGACACCTCAAACTCAAAATATTCAGAACAGAGCTCATTATTTTCCCCCAAACCTACCCATCTACCCAATGTCCCTATTTCTGTTGAAGGCATTATTATCCTTCCAGTCTCTTAGGGTCATAATTTCAGTATTATCCTTGATTCCTCATTCTCCTTGATACCACATATTCCATCAGTTGGCAAATCTACTTCTTTGTCTTTCCATTCCATCCCCACCTCCCTATTTACAAAGCTACTGCCTCAGTACAGGCTCTCCTCCTCTCTTGCCTAGACTACTACAGTAGCCTCCTAATTGTTCTCCCTGGCTCTGATCTCCATACAACCCTGGTCTCCATACTGCCAAAGTGATTTTTCTTAAGTGTTGACCTGACCATGTTATTCATCTACTGAACAAACTCCAATGAATCACAATTGCCCCTAGGATAATATATGAACTCCTGCTGAGATTTGAAAGCCCTTCATAGTCTGGCCCCAACCTGTATTTCTAGCTCCATTATACAGTACTCCTCTTCCACATGCTTTATATAAGAAAGTCAAATTGGCCGTCTCTCTGTTCCTCAAACACTGCATTCCATCTCTATGACTATGCATTAACTCTCGTTCCTAGAATGCACTCCCTTCTCACCTCTACATCTCTTCCTCCAAGATACAGTTCAAGAGTTTGTTGTTCAATGATGTCCTACTCTTCGTGATACCATTTGGGGTTTTCTTGGCACAGATATTGGAGTAGTGTGCCATTTCCCTCTCTAGCTCATTTTATAGATGAGGAAACTGAGGCAAACAGGGTTAAGTGAGTTGCCCAGAGTCACATAGCTAATAAGTGTCTGAAGTCAGATTTGAACTCAGATCTTTCTGACTCTGGGCCTGGTGTTCTATTCATTGTGTCACCTAGCTGCCCTGCTTAAGCACTACCTTCTACAACACACACACACACCCCTTAAGAAAACCACTTTTAATAAATGTCACCATACCAAAGACTTGTAATCTTCAAACTACATGGAATAAAAAGCATCCTACATGAAGCAACTCCTGATCTTTCTAACTACCTTGTATTTATTATTTTTATATTTACCTATTTGCCTCACCTAATATAATATAAGTTCCTTTAGAAAAAGGTTTCTTTCACTCTTTGTGTTTTCCCCCCTAGTGCCTAAAGCAATGATTTATATAGAGTAGGTATTTAGTAAATGCTTATTGATTGGTCACAGCAGATAACTGAGACCTTAGCTTCTCCACAAAACTGGAAAGCAGCTGGGCTGCATAAGATCCACAATTAAAGTCTCAAATGCTGTGTAGGGGAGTATAAATAACTAGCAAAGCACTTTATCAATATTCTCTTAGATGCAACTCTGAGTCAACATTTCTTAATAAAAGGAATCACAGCTTTAACAAAATATGTGAACACCAATGATTCCTCCAAATATAGGCCAATTATAAGCTATGGTACTTTGTACAAAGTTTTCACAGCTTGCATCTCTAAAAGTAATATATAAATACAAGAAAATAATATATTGCTTGAGGAGTTCAAGATCCTAGGAGTACCAATATCAGCTTGTAATTAGTTTCCTAATTATTGAGCAAGTTCTGAAAGTTCTGTAACACTTATACTGCCTTTGTTGACTCCCACAAATCCTTTAACTCAGTTCCACACTCATGGATTTTTCATGTACTACAAGTATATAAAATGGACCCAATTATAGTAAGAAGCTAGATATTCACATGGAAAATTACTCTCTAATTTAAAATATGCCACCAGAAAAGTAATGTCAAAAACCGTTGACATAAAATGTGGCATTTTTCAATGAGAGAGTTTAGCCTACTTTTGGTACAGTATCATCTTTCCCAGATGGAATTTAGTATGGCTGCTAAATCAAAGAGAGAATTAAATCAAAACATACTATGAATCACTTTAGGTCAAAGTGTGACATCAGACTATATGACAACTACAGAAAAAATCATTAAACAGTTCCTTAATCTGATAGAATCTCTCTATAGTGAGCTCATAATATCATTTGAACTCATGAAGAATAATTGTCTTAATGCAAACCAAAGAAAAATAAAGCCTTGAGATATTAAACTTGAATTGAAAGGTCACATTGAACTAATTGATGAAGATGATACAAACCAATACCTTGGTCTCTGTCAGGCAAGGCACACAGAGCCTAAAGACATCAAAGGGAAAGGTATAACTAAATGTGTTAAGAGGCTTATTGGCAGCCTGAAATCAAAGTTGAATGAGAAGAACATATTTAAAACAATTAAAACCAACACAATGCCATAAATGGACCATAACAGATTTTCTGAGCTTCCTCCCCAAAATGGGCATTAACCAAACATAAGACCATCACCTTAGATAGCTGTGGAAATATTTAACACTTCCTTGTCAAAAAGAAGGAAGAGTATTGATAAATGTTCTTAGAGCACATGATAAACAGATTTTTAAAATCCTTTATAAACACTTTTGGAATAAGCAAACATCACTGAGTAATATTAAAAGTGGTAAGAGTTACATGTCAATATATTTGTTGAATATAATTGAAAGCAGTTTATCTCTGGATGGAGCCTTTAGGCTAAGATCTGAGCTTGGAAATAAAAAGCCTTCCATAAACAACATGCATATAAACTCAGTCAAAAATATGTTGACAAGAGAGAATTGAAGAAATGCTGAATTGTATATTTATTCATGGAAATTGGAGGGGTTTTTGATGGCAGAAATTACGGAAGGAGCTTGAATTTAGTGATCAGTGTCCATCCTATGTGCAAATGGTACAAACTATGCAATACATGACTGCAGAGTATAAAACTTAGCGCATGTGAAATACTTCATAAAATGTGACCTGGCTAGACTCATATAGTAGAAGTTCATTATCTTTCATGGACTAATAGATAACAAATCCTTGTGCTAAAAATACAGAACTCAAAACATGCTGGTGAACTTAATCAATCGATTTTGCTGGACCTAAACCATTGTCACAGACTGAACTGTTACCCACATTTTCTCAGACTTAACATTGACCCATAAGAGCTTAAAGAATGATTTTTTAAATAGATGTAACCATCCCAAATACTCATAATGTCCAATCTACATGGAATTTTTAAAAGCTTCCAACATACGGAGGTCATGCAGGGAGATCAAAATCATGTGGTTGCATATCATTCCTCTTGTTCTTCTGTTACTAGAAATATAGGAAAGGTACTTTCAGTGAGCCTGCAGAGGATTCACATATGTCCTAATATTTTTATTCAACTGCAATAAATAATTTATCCATCTGTAGAATATTAGCATAGGGAAATTGCGGTGTATAGAGATGGGTCCCGAGTGTGGCCAGACTTTTCATTATGTGGCTCAAAGGGAGGTAATAAATATCTCCAGTCTCTTCTCCTTACCTGTCCCCCACCCTCCCCACCCCCACCTCCAAAGGAGACTTTCATTTCTATCAGGAATGGAAGCAGGAGGTTGGGGCCAGAGGCCACTCTGCTTGGAGAGAGGCTGTGCCCGAGTAGAAGTATAGGTGCTACACTGCTAGGTGATATGATTTGATTCAAGCTAACTTTTGATTGTTTTGTCATTTCTGGGAGAAAGGGAGACCCTAAGCTCTATATCCAAGGTTTGATCCCTTTCCTGCCTCATATTAGTTTCACAATGAATACACATAGAGAATAGCAAAGAAGCCCATTTACCCAAATCATAGTAAAACAGAAATCAGAGAAGGTATAAATAGGAAAATATATCATGGAATGAAGGAGTTCTCCTAATGGGAATGAGTTAACTCAGCTCAACTAAGAGAGAATGTCCTAGATCTCACCTAAGGGGAACTTCCCATAGTCTTTAATGTAGCAAGCTGAGAATAGGGACATGATGGAGACTGCCAGCTCCTCTCATGTCTTGCCAGAATCTTTTCCTTCAGTAAAATCTTAAGTGGGGTTGGCCTCTTCCATCTTCTCTCTCAAAGCTAGAAGCTAGGAGCCCTCAAAGTGACTCAAGAATTGAAGAAAGCTTGACACTAGACCAGTCCCAAAGGAAGACTGGCCCTAAAGAGTCCTAAAGGAGGATTCCCCATTGGAGAGTCTGGGAAAGGGAACTGGCAAAGGCTGGAGCTCTCTTGCCTCTGGCCAGCCCTGCCCATCCTCTTACATCAGGCAGGGCATTCATTTCCACCAATAAGGAGAGAGTCCCATAACAATGGACTTTGGGATAAAGGTTACTTTCAGTATAAAAAAAATAATAGCAGCATAGCAACTTGTCCCAGGACTGCTTCTATATGAACTCCATAAAAAAAGAAAAAGAGAACAAGACAACAACAACAATAACAATAATGTGTATAGTGGTGAAAGAATAGGTCTTAGAGTCTAGAAAGACCTGGGTCCAAGTTCTCCTTGTGACACATACTGATGGTATGATTCTGGACAAATATCTTAAGTTCTAGTGTAGGCTGGCCCAAAATGTAAGTTTTGGATTTATAAATATCAAATCAATAAGGCAAATTAAACAAAAACCAATCTTTTGCTAAATATAGAGATAAACATTAAATAAGAATATGCCAATGCAGCTCCCCAGCTCCCTCCACACAGGGATATATCCAAGTCAATAGAAATAATAACCTTTGTGGGAATAAAAAGTTCAGTAAATGCGATGACCTACTCTCTTTTCTAAGCTCCAATTTATTTAAGATTCCCCACATTGAAGGGCCTAATAAATTCAGGCTTTCCCCATTACGTTCATTTCCTTGCCCTCATCTCCTCCTCTTACTTTCCCTTGATTCCCTCAGGTCCCAGCTAAAACCCCATCTTCTGTGAGAAGCCTTTCCCCATCCTCCTTAATGCTAGTGCCTTCCTTCCACCGATTATCTCCAATTTATCTTGTGTATATCTTACTTGTACGTGGTTGTTTTCATGTTTTCTCTCCCCTTAAAATGTGAGCACCTTCAGAGCAGGGTCCATCTTTTGCCTTTCTTTGTATCCCCAGTGCTTAGCATGGTGACTGACAGGTAGTAAGTGCTTACTAAATGTTTGTTGACTGACTAACTGGTTCAACATCAGAAACGGATATGATTTTACCAGTGGAAATGACCTTAAAGCAGAGGTATTGCCATCTGTTTTGCCACTGCACCCTGGGGACGATGGAACCTTTCCATCCGACTCACACCTGAAACCTTCCATATGTACTGTTACACTTTTCTATTTGTATTGCCAGTGTTTAATACTGTACTTTGGTGCAGAGTACTTTTTTTCCCCATTCATTCATTTATTCCTGGTCTCCATGACTAAGAGTCAATTACGAACTTTAAATCCTTAGTGCCATGCAAACTAATCTGCCTCTCAGTACCCAAAGCCTAGGCCCGATCAACAATGCCTGGAGGGCCCAGGCAACCTCTCCCTGCCTCAGGCAGTGCTCTAGAACTAAAGATTGGTGAGGACATGCTGAACTACATTAATAGAGTTTCTTCACTGAGAGTTGCCTAAAGCAATGAAGTCCTTAGTTCACATTACAGAATAGTGTTCCAGACAGTTTCTAAGATTAAAATTTTCATAGCAGGTCCCAACCTGTATTGGTAGACAGAGTGTCCTCATCTGGGAGTTTCCTATAGTAATTAAGTAACAGGTCCAGTCCCAGTCCTATTCCTATTTACATAATATTTTAAAGTTTACAAATCGTTTTACACCGACACATAGTTTGAGCCTTACAACTTTGTGAGTCCTAGACTATAGATATCATTTGTCACCATTTTGCTGATAAAGAAGCTGAGTCTTTGGGTGGTTAAGTGAACCGGTCATGGTCATATCCTGTGGCTAGGAAATATCAGGCAATTTCAATACCAGGTCTTCCTGATTCCAACACTGCCTACTACCATGTTGCCCTTTTGGAGATTGAAAAATGCTGGATTATACTCACTAGAGATTATAAAAGACAGAATGATTGCATACTTTTGTGAAAACAATTTTCAACCAGTAAATTATTGGCTAGTTTATGATTTGCTTATATACCAGAAAGCATCTTAAGGCACTTTAGTGACTTGCTCTTTAAATCGTTGACTTTCCCTCAAATATGAAATGGCAAAACTATTTGGAACTCATTTCTTTAGATAAGAAAGAGGGAAATTCTGGACAGTTTTAAAAGGGAAAAAAAAACTTATTTGCCTGCTTTCCTTCCTTAACAGCTCATAAAAAACAGACTTAAAGGACCCTGTCATCCATTTTACATTATACAGAACTGTGTGCTGTGTATGTTAGGCCTGCCTGTTAGCAAGTTTCAATCGAGAACCTAGATAGCCCTTCCTTAAATCTATATAGAGATGAGTTAAGACCATGTGCTATGATAAAATGAAATTACATTGCCTTCTTCACTAAGTCAACCTTCCTTGGTGTCAGGAAGGAATGATCCTGTACATGTGGACGACAGAGTGGGTCATTCTCTCCTGCTCTCCTTTTGTTTTCTGAGAGGTGTGGTCCACAAACAAATGGATCTGGTACTATGATTCACATGATTGTAGTTATGCCATCCACATAAATTAGCTTAGGCTTAAAATAAGCCTAATAAAACTTGCTTCCCCTTTCTATTTCCTTTCTTTTCAGCTTTCAAAGGCATTTGTGTCTGCGAGGGAATTCCAAGAGCCTGTAGTGAACTATAGCATCCTTATGCCAGAGCTCCTTTTATTAAACCACTTGTGTTTGTTGTGCAGTCGTTTCAGTCATGTCTGACTCTTCATGACTCTATTTGAGGTTTTCTCAGCAAAGATACCTAAGTGGTTTGCCATTTTCTTTTCCAGCTTATTTTACAGATGAGGAAACTGAGGTTAACAGGGTTAAATGACTTGCCCAGGGTCACACAGCCTGTAAGTGTCTCAGGCTGTATTTTAACTCAGGTTACCCTGACTCCAGGCCCAGATCTCTATACACTGGGCCATCTAGCTGTCTTTTATGAAGACCATATCCATGCAATTATTAGAAGCTCCTTTCTTCCTTCCTCCTTCCTTCCTTTCCTCTTTGCCTTCTTTTATTCCTCCTTTCCTCCCTCCTTCCTTTCCTCCTCTCCCTCCTTCCTTCTCTCCTTGCCTCCTTTCCTCCCTTCCTTCCTTCCCTCCCTCCTTCTTTCTCTTCTTCCCTCCCTCCCTCCTTCCTTCCTTCTCTCCCTTCTTCCTTCCTTATTTTCTGTTTTCCCAAAAATGCATCATGTACCTACTGTGCACTGTGCTAATGATTAAGGGAGAAACAAAGATAAATAAGGCAAAGACCTTACAATTTAGTAGTACTGACTATATGTCCAGAGAATCATAGGATCCTGAATTTAAAGCTGAAAGTGATCTCAGAGAGGATCCATTCCAACATCTTCATTTTATGAATGAGAAAACTAAGGCCTACATAAATAATACAAATTTACTCACATACACACATGTGTAGACACACATGTACATGTCTCTGTATTATATACACATATATAAATAAGTATATATCATGTACATCTATGTGTGTGATTGTATGTACATATATGTAGCACATATGGCACACTTTCTGTGTTACTCTCCCAAGATGACACTGGCATGGTGGTTTGGGTATCACAGAGGGCGGCTGCTATTCCCAGGTTCAAAGAAGATGCCCTATAGTTCACAAGCCCTGACTGGTGTGCTTCCTATTAACAATAACCCAATAAACACAATTAGCAGAAACATTTTCTAAGACGACACAGTGGTTGCAAAATTTCTCACTACCCCCTCCATTAACCTCAGCTGCACTCTCCCACAGCATCCATAGGAGTACTGAGTACAAACTTAAGAGTATAATGGTAGTGAGGAACACACGTAGTGAATAGATGTAGCCAAAGCAACTCACAATAGTGATATTGCAGGGCTCTTGTCTTTTCTCTTCTATTGGAGACCTCACAAAATATCCCTTGGTATCGCATCTCTGCTGGTCTGGTTGCTCAGCTGGACCCTAGCCTCTATTTCTTTCTGTAGCTTGACCCTTGATTGCCAGGAAACACTCTTTCTTGAGTCCACAGTGGGCTCTATTTTTTGCTGCCAGATGTCCTGCACTTTGAAGCTACTATTGGCCTCTTGTGACTGCCTCTCTGTATCATATCTGTCTGAACTGTGTGTCTCTTCTTCCTCTTAAATATAGTGTGTCCTGCTGGCCAGTTGTTCCATTTCAAAATAGCATAAATGATTGGGGCAGAGGGAGAGGAGAGACAAACCCCCTCCTCTCAGAGACATTGCTCCTGGATTGAACTCACCGCAATTGCCAAATTTTCTCCAGGTCTTAGATGTTGAAAGCCTCTAGAGTGTAGCCTATTTTCCAGCCAATTCACATTGCCCCTTCTAATTCACTCAGAGAAAGGTTCTCACCCTTTGGAAAGCAATTACATCATTAACTCTGATCTCTAATCTTTTTTGTGTATGAATAAAACTATGGGGAATGAGACCAAATACATTCCCTTTTATATGGGCAGAATAAAAATATGGACATAATAACCACACAAGAGGAATACTAGGAGCAGGAGAATAAGATGAGTGGAAAATGAAAATTCCCTGCACAGGAAGTAGGGAGGCTTGATGGAGTTGAACTTCAGGATGAACAGGACGTCAATGAGGTGGAAGACAAAAGGGACGGGAGAAGAGGACATTGGAGGAACAAGGAATGAATAGCAAAGGTACAGAAAGTACGAGATGTGCTTGTGAGATAGTAAATAGTCAAGTCTGGCTAGAACATAAAGCGGCGTGGCATAAGGCTGCAGAGTTGAAGCTAAGTTGTGAAGGGTCTTAAATGCTAGATGAAGGAGTGTGGACTCTGTTTAGTGGGCACTGAAGTAGAGAAGTGATGTGGGCAGACCTGGGTTTCATGAAGACTAATCACGTAGTAGTGTTTAGGATGCTCTGGAGCGAAGTAAAGAAATCTGTTAGGAAGGAAAGCCATTGTGGGAAGTATGGAGGATTTGGAGACTAATGAGATAAGGCTTCCTGCACGACTGAATTTGTGGCATCAGAGAGAGGGATGTTCCACAGGTCCTCTGATGTCCATAAGGACATACCAAAAGTCGAATATAGGAGCCAGACTGAGAAATCAATGCAGGGGAGTCACTTACAGGGGGATTATGACATGAGCTCTGGCATTGCTGGAAGAGACCTTGGAAGTAAGGAACCTGAGGCCTAGCAATAAAAGTGACTTGATGGAGCCTGAGGCAACAGCCAGGACTAAAACCCAGTTTTCTTGTTTCCTAGTGTGCTTTCCACTACACTAATATTCAGATCTCCTGACTCCAACCAAGCCCGGCATTCCTTCCACTATACTTCACTGGCTCCTCAAGGTGCAGCATGCCAGTGTTTTGTGGTCTGTGGGCTGCTGACATGCGTAAGCACTGCCTTGGCTCACACTTCCACAATGCCCCACATGTGCTAATAATGGGATCTAGGCACCTCCAAATTATTATTATTATAGTCTCTGCCATTTGTGTGGGCTTAGCATCATCAATCTAAAGCTGAAAGGCCCCATGGGGCCATCTAATCCAACATCCTCCTTTTACAGATGAGAAACCAAAGCCAGAGAGATTACAGAAACAATGGGCACAAAGTCACTTAGATACTGTGCCAGCAACAGTATTTGAACCCAGGGTCTTCAAAGCCAATGCTTTATCCACTCGTTGACCATTTGCTAGAAATCATAATGTGTTTATTATTCAGAGGCACCATGAAACTGTGGTTTCCTATAGGTCCCACTCCCTTCTGGTCTCT
The DNA here is from genome assembly GCF_003287225.1 of Phascolarctos cinereus. Classification (NCBI taxonomy): domain Eukaryota; kingdom Metazoa; phylum Chordata; class Mammalia; order Diprotodontia; family Phascolarctidae; genus Phascolarctos; species Phascolarctos cinereus. Next base: position 255,319,499 of record NW_027555847.1, read on the forward strand.
GCTGGCCACGTCTCTGGTCACATTGCTGCCAAACTCTGCTTTGCTGAACAGGTAGACAATGATGGAAGTGTAGACTCTACCAGACGCGACTCTACCGGCCACAACTTTGCTCAATTCATAGGCTCTGCCAGATGCTGTTCCCTTGGGTGTGGAGTTTCTGCTGTATGCTGCCAGGCATGCATGGCCCCACTGGGCAGATACAGCTGTTGAGTTTCTCTCTGTTTTCAACTTCTGACTTTGGCTGAATCCTTTGGCTATAGGGCTATCTTTGCAATGCTCTTTCAATTAAAAAGCTAGGGGGCTTTAAAAAAAATTAGCTTTTTTTAAAAAGCAGTTGCTATTGCCTCAGACAGCAAAATGCCTTCCTGTGGAAAGAAAGAAAAAAACAAACACACCCTGAGGGTTTTTTTTTCTTTTTCTCCCTTTCAGAGTGACCTCTCTTGTTTCCTCAGTGTCCAGGCTACAAAGAACTCTCAGACATCTCATTTCTTTAGCTGGAGATTCTCAGCCCAGGTGCCAGGCTTTTTAGAACAAAGAGCAGGCACTCCTAGCTAAGTAGCTAATTCTTTGAGGCTCGAGTCTATTCTTAGCCCACAAAATCCTGGTCCCTGAGCTTAGAGTCTCCATGGGCAACCTCATTCTAGCTCTTGGTGGGCATTCTATATCATTCTTGATTTTAATCTCTGAAGGCTAGACTGAAAGCATGTAAGGACGTTTGTTCAATAACTGATAAACAACTTTATTTGCCCAATAAGAACCAAACTGGTTTGGGGGCTACCTCAAGCTATCCAATTCCAGCCTCTTACATCCTGCCATATAGATGAGTGGTTTAAAAACAGCCATGGAAGCAAAGCTAAGATCATTGTCTATTGGACTAAACATAGTCTGAGCTTTTCTACGCAGATATTGCCAGCAAACCTTGAAAAGATTTTGAGCTATTCTTACATTCCTAAAATAACCATGTCACTCCTCAGCTCCAGAAGTTTCAGTTGCTCCCTATTGGCCCCTAGGATAAAATATGAATTTTTCTGTTTGGCATTTCAAGCCCTTTGAAGTCTCACTCTGATTTATCTTTCCAGACTTACTTCATGTTACTTCCCTTTACCTATTCTACATTCTAGCCAAACGGAGCTATTTCCTGAACTGTCTTCATGAAATGCCATCTCTTCCACCAAGTCTTTGCCTTGGCTGTCTCCCATACTTAAAACATTCTCACTGTCCCTCTTGACAACCCTTGCTTCCTTCAATGCTCAGCTCAGGCTCCATCAGCTACACAAGGCCTTTCTTGATGCCTCCAATTATTGATGCTCCCCCCCCAAAAAAAATTAATTCATATTTAGTTTGTACATCTTTTGTATTTACTTATCTGTATACTTACTGTCCCCATCCCCTCTTTAGAATATAAACTCCTTGAGATCAGGGACCAGTTCCATATTTATCTTTGCATCCCAAGTACCTAGCCTGGCACATAACTGCTTAATAAATGCTTGTTGAAAAGAAATGAATTGTCAACCCTATTTAAAAAAAAAAAAAAGCAGATAATAAATCTTGCGTAATTGGTTAAGTCCCCAAATTTTTTTATATTATAGAATTAATTGAATTCTCCACTTAAATTCAGTGGATTCTGAGATTAATAGGTTCCTGTTCCTTCCCTATTATGATGCTGGACAAAAGTTATTTTTTTTTTCAGCCAAAGACAAGGTTTATTAAAGATTCGCCATGTTGGCCAGAGTCTTAAGGAATCTGAACATTTGTGACTCTCACATTGGCTAGGTTTTAAGAATCCGAGCCTACAAAAGTTATTTTAAAGATGCTATATAAGGCATGGCTCCCTCATATACCTGTTTGTTTTTCATATTTAAATGTTTCCCTTGTAACTTATAATATGGGAAATGTTTCCCATGTAAGCCTGGGTTTTAAGGTGTTTTGTTTTTGTTTTTGTTTTGTTTTTTTGTTTATGAAATAGAAGTTATATGGTCATATACTAGAGGCCAGAAATAGTTAGAATCACAGAAACTGCTGGCTCTTGAAAGTTGGTTCTGATTAAAATAACATTAGTTGTTAACCCATATCCCCACCTCAGTGTTTGAAAAGGGAATGCAGCTCTGGCCCTACAGATAAGAACATAAATGAACTTCATTAGGATAGACTCAAATCCCCAGGGACCCACTTCCAAGATAAAACACTCAATTATCTTAGGTTGTTTCCTTTAAACAGAGATCAAGGAAGACAGGGGTCAAGGGGAGGGGGAAAGAGCCTGCTTATCTGAATTATAACTTAAGTTGGAATGATGTAATATGATCATATATACTTCTGGAAAGGCTGAGGTTCAGAACTGACTACCTAGGATTACTGGACTCGGTGGAGCATGGCAGACCTATTTCAAGAGCACCCTGGTCTCCACATCAAGCTAGTCTATTTCTGGTAATAAACTTTTCCCTCTGACATCTGATCAACCCCAGGACATCAAAACCTGAAACTTAACAGAGCCCAGGGAATCTGAATGAGTTTCTTTGCCATGAGGTGTACTGTGGTAGGTAGAAACCAAAAGATGCTAGGAGCTCTTAACATTTTTGTGCCATGGACCCCTTTGGCCTTCTAGTGAAGCCTGTAACCCCCCTTCTCAGAATAACATTTTTAAATACGTTTTTAAAAAAACAAAGAATTACAAAGGAAGGCAATTATATTGCAACATAATTATCAAATTACTAAAACAAAACAAAACTTGAAGTTCATTGATGCCAGCCTAAGGACCCCTGAGCTACTAAATTGAGGCTAAATATAAAAAAGTAACTTCCTGCAGAATTCTACCCAAGTTAGAGTTGTCAAAGGATGAAAAGGTTTTAGAAGGTTCTGGTCATTAAATTCAGGAAAACAAGCAACTAGCTCAACATGTACATGATTTCAAGGAATGCACGCTAACCTTGTACTAGGAGTTTGACCTCTACGTGGGAGGAACTGATAATCCCAACAGCACAGGCTAAAAGCCAAAGCTTGGGAAGCCTGGATGTGAAATTTGTTTGAATCAAGAAACTTCTATATGTGCTAACTTGGGTAAAGTAGAATCTACAACTAAGCTTAATTCCTAAAATCACAAGAATTAATCATAGCTGGCCTGGGAAACGACAAACTTTGACTGAATGCCTACTATTGGAAAATACTGTGCAAGACAGAGACCCTGTTCTTTGGGGCAGCTAAGTGCCAGACACAGAGTCAGGAAGACCTGAGTTCAAATCTGATTGCAAACACTTACTAGCCATGTGATCCTGGGCAAGTCACTTAACCTCCGTTTGTCTCAGTTTCCTCATCTGCAAAATGGAGATAATAATAGTGCTTATCTGTTGTGAGGATCAGATGTGATCATCGTAAGTATAATTACTATATATTATTGTTTGAGATAATAATCGTGATTTTGTAATAATTATAGCGCAGTGCCCGGCACATAGTGCTATATAAATGTTAGTTATTATTATTTACAATCTAATAATCTATATACTAATAGCTGTGATACAAGAGAGAGATAAGTATCCAGGCAAAGTGCTATGAGAAATTTGAAGAAGGAGAGATTACCTGCAGGCCAAAGGAAGGTTTCAGGAAGTGAAGCCTATGTTGGCAAAATCATGAAACAGGCAAATGTTTCCTTCTTGGCAGCTCGTGTCCCCACTTTGCATTCCTGTTCCTTCTACTCCAGATGTCTAATACTCTTCTAAATAATAAACCCTACTATCAGGAAAGGTTATTAGGACAATCATTTACATCCTGGTGGGAACTTTACTCATCATGTTGCCTATCCCAGGGAGGTTTATACCTTAAATGTTTTCTCTAATTATAAATCAAAGGCCTTATCCTCTGTTAAAGGAATTTTGGTACCAGCTGAGTAGTAGGAAGGGGAGGTACATTTTGGGACAGAGAGGTCTTCCCTGAAATAATGCCATGTGGGCAGCCTAATCTCACAGAATGGCGTGAGAAAGTCCCACTTTCTCAGGGCCAAGCTTCTACATCTCCCCCTCAATATTCTAGGGTACCCTGAGGGATTTGGGGGTATCTTCTATTGCTGCCACTGGCTGTTTCCCTCATTTAAGGGAGGGGGGCTAGTGACTAGAACTCCAAGTTCCACTTAACTACTTATATAATTTTATAAAGGAATATTTGTTTCAAAGATGTAACAAGAAGAAATATGCAAATAATTTCTTCCCAACACATTAGGGCCATAATGCCCTCTACACCACTTTGGTCTTTCCTGCGGGGCACGAAATAGGGTCAAAACTTCCTGCATAGCATTGATCTCGTTAAGTTTACATGGAAAGGTGGTACTGCTGCCAGATCAATACTTCTGCTGGGCTGAGGTCCTGAAGGTCATACCCAAAGATTTTTCCTTGTTCCTTGGGCAATTGATGCTGGGCTAGCTGTAACACCTAGCCTGGATTCCAGATTCCTATAACTCATGTTCTTGATCCAAATCAGAAACTCCATTCCCTGTACCTAGAAAAGAAAAGAATAAACATGTCAAGGAGGTCCCATTTGTCAGAGTTCATATAGTTTCATAATGGGAAAGCCCTACGGCCTTTTCCTTAAAAGCATGGTTTTCTCACTAGATGCCATCACCATCGGATGAAGACAATGAAGCAAAAAATGGCAAAGAGGTGGCCAAAGCTGACTCAGTCCTTTTTGAAGGCACCGACAATTCTGGTTATACTGTCAACTGACAAAAAAAAAAAAAGGTTCCTTCCAAGCACATGGCAAGCCAGCAGGAAGCAGTGAGAGAACATCCATACATTTTCCAGTCTTTCCAAGGCACTTCCCTTCCATGTCATTACAATTGTCCCAGAAGCATTACAATTGTCCTCTATATGGTGACCCCATCTTAAACAAGCTGATGGAGTCTGAACGTGTCAGACCACCATTACATAGAAGCCTTGCCTACATCAATATTAATTAATATTAATATATTAATCAACCTGCATATGCTCATCAGATTATAGATTAAGAGCTGGAATGGACCTTAGAGGTCATCAAGTTCAAAAACCCTCCCCCCCCCATTTTAGAGATGAGGGCACTGAGGTCAAAGGAAGTAAAGTGACTAGACTGTTACCGGTCTGTGATGGATTAAAACCTAGTTCCTCTGGTGCTAAAGCCCACACTCTTTCCAATTTACCACCCTGGCTCTTCACTGTAACACAATGCTTCCTAAAAATATTGAAACTTTAAAAATTAAATTAGACCAATGTATAAAATGAAGTGAGGTATCTCGTGGACTTCGTTTTTATCTGAGCTTAACAAAGGAGGATTGAACTCAACCATGTAGGTAGACACAAAATAGTCTGGTATAGAAATATGTTAAACTCAATGGGGGAAGAGATTAGGGACAGTAAAAGGAGAGCAAGGGATTTAAGGAGGAGAGAGAATAGATTTTAAATGGAATAATAAGTTAAAGGGAAAGGAAGAAAGTATAAGAATCAATGAGTAGAGGCTGAGATGGGGGGGCAGAAGACTAGGAATCGATCATCTGAACTGCAGATTATTGCTACTGATCACATTCCTTCTCAAACATCACCTTCTTCCTTGTAAAGGGGAGGGGGCAAAGAGAGGGAAAAAACAAGAGGCTATTATAGAGGTAAATAGGGCAGCTGTGTGGTGCAGTGGATAGGGTGTTGGCCTTGGAGTCAGGAGAACCTGAGTTCAAATTGGGCCTCAGACACTTACTAGCTGTGTGACTGTGGGCAAATCACTTAATCTTGTTTACCTCAGTTTCCTCATTTGTAAAAGGAGCTGGAGAAGGAAATGTGGCAAACCCCTCCAGTACCTTTGCCAAGAAAACCCCAAATAGAGTCACTAAGAATTGGACACAACTAATAGACTAAACAACAACAGAGGGAAATATACTATGAATGTAGTCCAACTCGAAGTTAATGGCACTGTCTCACCCATAAAATAAAAAAGGATTAGAAAGTGAATACAACAGTATTGAAGTAGGACTTTTAATTCAATGAGGAGGTATCCAAGGAATCATATGTGCCCTAAGGGAAGTTGTTTCTTATTCACACAATTGAATTATACTCACTTTATTCTAAGATTATTCCTCCCACTGACAGAGCTTATAATAGCAAGTTTTGTCACCAGTGGGGATAAAGCGAAGGTATAGCACTGGGTCCTTATGATAATAGATCATGTTAGTGGAAATCATTAGCATAGCTTCTAGCACTTAGTTTTTGACCTCCCTTCTTGATTTGTTGTCTTCCTCTCTCCCTGGGCATACAATTGGGCCCTGGGTGAAGCAGGCTTAAGCTCGAAGCACAAACATACTAGAACACAAATATAGGGAACGCGTATGGCTTAGGAACGTTTTCTGGCCCTGTAGCGCTTTCCTTCCACTCAAGGGTCTCCACCAAATTCACTAATGAATGTGGCATAGCCAACCAATGACACTCCCTGGCTTATAGGACAGCATCTGTAAAATAGGGCAGTCAGCTGGATTCACTCTTACACTGGGACGGGTCAAGCAACTTGCTCCCCAGGGATGACTTCTGGACCTGGCTGCTACAGCTACTGGCTCTGTTGACCCTTCTGACCTTTCAAAACTCACAGGGCTGTTACCTAGTCTGTTCCATCCCCAGATATTCATTCACCTAAAATCAGAAAAGCATAAACTCATTCAGAGGCCCATGCTGACTGGAATGAGAGATAAGGCAGCCACTCTCTGTTGTCCTTCTCCCTCCCCACACCTCTCCAGATTTTAAATAGTTCTTACTTTACATGTCATCAGGATGGAAAAGGGGGAAAAAGACTAAGTTTACATGTATGTATTTATGTACATATATACACATATACATTAAGGGTGTATACATCCTTATGTACAAGGGTGTGCTGGCAAATGTTACAACTGGTTCTGAGGGGAATGGGATGTGTGCGTGACACATTGAAGTTTAATCTGCATTATTATCATTTTCTCTGTCACTTTCTCAAGCACAGACAGTCAACAAAATAATAAATCAAGCCCCCATCTGTAGCATTTGCCTATTTTCCTAAGTGCAAATGCTCACACTGAAAATTTAACAATCAGCTCTCATGAGCTGGTATGAGCCAGTACAAGCCAGTTCTAGCATGCTCCCGTATGTGCTTATCTTTTTTGCATGTGAATTCAGTTCTAGACTTGTCCAGTGATTCTGGATCCAATTAGAAAACTCCAAGTCACCACACAGCACCAATCCCTTCAAAAGAAGCTGCCTTCCCAACATTCCATGTATTGAACTGGCAGTAGGCATAAAATACTGTATATGTTCTCTATTGCCCGCAAGGAAGGATAAATCCAAGCATGCTCCAAGGACTAGGCTCTCATTAGCCAGTTCCCTATTGTACCTTGCTTCTAGGTTGTCTTGTTTCTAAGAAGGCAAGAGATTATGGACAAGAGCATATTATGGATAACACTGAAAAGTCCTAGAATTTTGTGAATTACTGGATTCTCTGGGTGTTCAGTTTTGTTTCCCACTTTCCAGATCCTTCTTCCTATTTCAAAGAGCAAAGACTTTGCTTTATTTTATTTTTAGAGGTACAATATGCTTCTTTGATTTCAGATAGTAATACTTGAATAATATAAAACGAAATGAATCAGAAACATATTCATTACAATTCCCCTTAAAAAGACATGTGTTTGAAACTAAGGTGAAAGACATTGGACAAATGGATAGTAGATCCAGAAAAGACCTTGGCAGTTATCCTGCCCAGCCACCTCACTGTACAGATGAGTAAACTGAGAATCAAGTAGAATAAATGACTTAGCCAAAGTAACATACATCAGAGGTATAATTTGAACCCAGGGCTGACTCCAAAGTCAGTGCTCTTTTTGTTGTCTCATGTTGCCCTTCCATAGTCTTGTAAAATTATTATTTTGCTAAACTCCAGATAATGCTGGTGTTCATCATGCCTACTGGAGATACCAGGAGAGTAATTCTTTAATATGGATGGGTTATTCAATCATTTTATGTCCCCACTGAGATGGAACCCAGATGTAAACAAATTTTTTTTAATTAGAAAAAAATTGCCTGATGCCTTTTAAACTTCAACAAGTGTCAAAACAGTTAAAGCTCAATTTGTTTAAAATTTTCAGTCAGGGACAGGGTGTCAGAGAGAAACATTGTCATGTTACTGCTATGCTACAGGACCACACTAAGAATCCCATTTCTCCTGAATGGCGTTTTCCTCTCTGTCCAGCAGTGATTTATTTTACTATAATTACATGCTGCGTTCAATCAAATTTGGCCAGATATTTTTTGCCTGTGCTCTGGAAAATATTTGGGGCAAAGGGGCATTCACTGGGCTCATTTAACAGTAGGCAAGTTGCAACAAAACCAGCCTTATTCTCTGAGAAAATGCATGTTTTTTCTTGTCTCTCCACACAGAGGTGACTTCAACAATCCTGTTTGGCTCTCCCATTACTTTTCCTGTATTTGGGTTGTACAGGATTTTTGTCATTCTCCTTTGGTGTGGTGTGCACATACTGTAATAATGCATTTTTTTTTCCCATCAGCTAGCTGCTAACAATGAGCCACCTAAGCTCTGGAAATCTCTTTTTTGCCTGTGGTTGTAGGAGAACGCTTAAAGGATTTAAAGATGTCAGTCATCATCTAGGGTTTTTTTCTGCACTGAGTGTTGGAGGAGAAATAGGTAAAGAAAGGGGAGAGAAAGGGGAAGAGAAGAGAAAAGAGAAGAGAAAGAGAAGAGAAGAGAAGAGAAGAGAAGAGAAGAGAAGAGAAGAGAAGAAGAGAAGAGAAGAGAAGAGAAGAGAAGAGAAGAGAAGAGAAGAGAAGAGAAGAGAAACAGAGAGAGAGAAGCAGAGAGAGAGAGGCAGAGAAAGACAGAGACAGAGAGAGAGAGAGAGAGAGAGAGAGAGAGAGAGAGAGAGAGGAGAGAAAGGAGAGAGAAAGGAGGAGAGAGGGAAAAAAGATGGGAGAGAGGAGGAGAGAGGGAGAAGAAAGAGGAAGAGAGAAGGAAAGAAGGAAAAGAGGAGAGAAGAGAAAGGGAAAGGAAAGAGGAAGAGAATAGGGAGGCACAGAGAGAGGGACTTAATGGGGGAGGAGAGGAGGGAGGGAGACAGAGAAGCCGAGTAGCCTGCTGGCAAGCAGGCAGGCAGAGCTGGAGTTCAGAAATTATACTCTGTGTGTGGTCTGAGGCTATTTCTCATTTCACGAAATACATGCTTCATTCCTGGCTCAGGCTAAACTTGCACGTCACTGAATGAGTCCCTTATCCACTTTCCAAAACACTGAGGAGATTTGAAAGTGCTCTGTGGGTGGACTGTTACTATCAGCAAAAGCAAATAAGCCAACTTATTTGGCTAAGCATTTTTTAATACTTAAACATAATACCCTTAAGCAACACTTGAACAGTTGTGGCCAGCAAAGAAAAAAAAAAAAGGGAACAAAAAAAATCCCCCCAGAACCCTTCCTTGTGTTATTTAAGGTGTCACAACTTTTCCTTTTAAAGGCAGACATTCAGTCCCTGGTGTATTAAAGGTACTGTCTGATAGTGGCAGGAGACAGAAAAAAAAACCACACACACACACACACAAACCCACAAAAAACTGGAAATGATGAGACATCCTACCTGAATGGCTAGGAATCTCCTGGGAGGTCTTTGACTGTAATTTGCAAAGGAATTCTACCCCTGCTACTCCTATAATCAAAATCATTTAGTGCAAACTAAATAATAATTTTCCTCTCCCTCAAAAAAGGGGGGAGGAGAGGGCATCCAGTCACTACTTGTGTAAAAAGAAAACATTCTAAGGGACTGAAATATTAAAAGTGCTAAGCTGAAAAATTGCGGGCCTCAGAAGTCCAGGGAGCAGGTACAACAAATATTGTCCCTGGGTGCTGGATCCCGGCCCTGACTACAAACCATGGTTTACTTACTGCCAACCAAATAACCAGATTTTATTAGGGATATTAACAGACCAAAGCAGGACCACTGGGTGGGTAAAAACCTGCATGGACAGGATGGCACCAGACAGCCGCACCCAAGATTTTTCTACCACTAACTGGAAGTGGTTTTCTGTTTTATGGAGCAAGAAGGAACTGTAAAGTTTGCAGTTTTTAACTCAACAGAATAAACCAGATCAGCCCCATCTAAGACTGAAATCTGTAGACAGTCTATATCATGCAGGCCCTACTAAAACCAAACAGATTAAGACTGTCTTCCTTTTTTTTTTCTTCAGGAAGATAATCTTATTCACTCTGAGGGAACCAAGGCTTATCTAGCTTCTAAGGTGTGGTGGAACTGAACTATCCTTGAAAGAAAAACAGGGTCACATGGCAATAAGTCCTTATTTTAAGTAGGGTGAGTAGAAAGAGAGGGGACTGTTTCTTTCTTTGCGGTTCAGTCATTTCAGTCACGTCCAATTCTTCATCCATCCCCTTTTTGGGTTTTCTTGGCAAAGATACTAGAGTAGTTTGCCATTTCCTTCTCCAGCTCCTTTCACAGATGAGGAAACTGAGGCAAACAGAGTTAAGTGACTTGCCCAGGATTACACAGCCAGCAAGTGTCTGAGTCCAGATTTGAACTCAGGTCTTTCTGACTCCAGGCCTAGCACTCTATCTCTCTATCTGCTGTACCACCTTTCTAGTTTTGTTTTGTTTTTTTGGTTTTTTGGCTTTTTTAGGCAATTGGGGTTAAGTGACTTGCCCATGGTCACACAGCTAGTAGGTGTCAAGTGTTTGGTCTGAGGCTGGATTAGTTTTTTTTTTCTTTCCCATAAGAACTCCTTCTCATGTGATTGCCAAGGAATGCTCCCTGCCCTAAGATGAAGTGTTCTCAGATAAATAGTATAGTACGTGAAAAACCAGGCCCACTCTTGATCACCTAGCTGCCCACTCACCCTTCAGAAGGGGGCTTTTATAACACAAACCTCTCTATATTCCATTCTCTCCATCTGCCTCAAATTGTTATTCCATTTCTTTCTGCTGTCCTCTGGAACAATGATCATCTGATCAAATGAGGAAGGTGTCTGCACCATCAACCTTCAAATGTATCCAATAGTTCAAGTCTGGAAAGAAGCTTCTGGAAAGAAGACAACATGTTGTCTATAACATGTAACCTGGTGGGAAGAGGCAACGTAAAACTTTACAAACTTGCCTTCTCCACAAGCAGTTGTAGGAAGGGGGACTTTGGCACTTTGGTTAGATCAATGTTTTCAGTCCCCATGGACCAATATAGGTTGCCACAAGTTCCTAGACTTTGGGGGTTGGTGAAACTAGAACTGGGACAGCGGCCTTTCTGAGTCACTGCTGATGTCATGTGGGTTATGATATACTGTGTGGGAACCATCAATTAAGGAGATGAGAGTAAATTATACATAGTTGGTGTTCAATATTAGTTGATTTGATTTTAAAAGAAAGAGAAAGAAAAGGAGAAAGGAAGGAAGGAAAGAGAGAGAAAGAAAGAACGAAAGAAAGAAAGAAAGAAAGAAAGAAAGAAAGAAAGAAAGAAAGAGAGAGAGAGAGAGAGAGAGAGAGAGAAAGAACGAAGAAAGAAAGAAAGAAAGAAAGAAAGAGAGAGAGAAAGAGAGAGAGAGAGAGAGAAAGAAGAGAAAGAAAGAAAGAAAGAAAGAAGAAAGAAAGAAAGAAAGAAAGAAAGAAAGAGAGAAAGAAAGAAAGAAAGAGAGAAAGAAAGAAAGAAAGAGAAAGAAAGAAAGGGAAGGAAGAAAGGAAGGAAAGAAAGAAGTAAAGAAAAAAGAAAGAGAAAGGAAGTAAGCAAGGAAAGAAGGGAGGGAGGAAGGAAGAAATGAAGGAAGATGGACTGGGGAGGAGGGCAAGGAAAATAAGAAAAAATAACTAGTAATTCCTTATGATGATGACACTTGATATCACAGTAGCTAACTCATGCAGCCACAATGCCATCTGAGTATACCTTGTCATAACTGTAAGGAGAAGCATGACATAGTCACTAAGGGACTGGTTTTGGCATTAGGTAGACCAGGGTTCAAGTCCTGCCTCATACACATACCACCTGGCTGACTGTGGGCAGGCTGCTTAACCCCTAAGGGCCCCAAGCATCCCTTTAAATCTATACATTGTGGTCTTAGCCCCACTTTGTCATTCTCCTTTGGAAACAGGGTGCCTGGTGGGCTGCCTTCACCCCAGTCTGCATGTACTAATCCTTAAACTTGGAGCCAGGGCAACTCCAGGAGTTAGTTAGGTCTTTTCTGGTGTCTAGCCATCAGCTGGCAGACAAATCAGGCCAAGCTCAGTGACTCAGTCCAGATGAGCCTTTCCCAAAGCTGGACAGGCCCAAGTTCACTCTACTCACACAATGATTGCCAGTTTTAAAATTCCAGCTAAAGAAGGAAAAAAATACTTCCACCCCTGGAGCTGCCATATAAAACAAAACCTCCTGGGGAAATGCCCCACTGGAGAAATTCCTATGGTGGTTACCTGAGCCTGAGCTCATGTGTTGGAGCATAATATTTAGGGCAGGAAGAGAAAAAAAATAAAAGGCAGACAAGCAGTGGAATGACAGAGTTCCTGGATTTTAGGCTTGGCATATTTCTGAACATTAGAGGTAGTTTTACAGCCCAAGAATGTTTCCGATTAATATCACAGTCCTTCAGACAAATGGAATGTAAACCACATACCAATTATTGGAATCCCAAAAAAGGAAACTCCCTTTTCCATCTGTCTATCCATCCAGTCACCTGCCCACCCGAACACCCACCTACTCAATGTGTTCTGAGCACTTCCCCTCTTCGAGAGAGCAAAGGAAAATTCTTGCAACTAGTATAGGTGCTCCCTGCTACTACTAATAGATGCTCTTAGAGATTTTCCCTTCCTCTTCTGCCCAGCACCATTCATTCATTCTTAAATTCATTCATTCGAGAAATATTTTTGAAGTGCCTACAATGTGCAAAGCATTGGGCTGGATAAGCATCAGTAATACAAAGACAAAAGTGAAATTATCTCTTCCCTTTGGACCTACGGTGCATACAGCTAAGTAAATGCAACATAATTTGAGGATGGGAAGAGCATTAACAACTGGTGAGATCAGAGAAAGAAGCTTCTCAGAGGAGGTAATTCCTGAGGTGAGCCTTGAAAAAAGATGAGGGTGCTAAGAGGTATCAATGAGGTGAGAATGCCTGGATGAAAGTGTGGAGGAGGGAAATGACATGCCAAGTTCAAGGAACAGCACATGGGCCAGATTGATTGGAAGGTGGATAATGTGTAGGCGAATAATGTCAAATAAAACTGGAAAGGGAAGTTGGATCTAGATCATGGGAGGTCTTAAAATCCAAGAAGAGGAATCTATCTTCTATCACAGAAGTGACAGAGAGTCAATGAAAGCTTTTGAGCAGGTAGATGATGTGTTTAGACATCTGCTTTATGTTGTTGTTGTTTGAGCTGGACTTGTAATTTCATCAGTGCAGGGAATTCCAGGTATAGACACTGCCTCCCAAAATGCACATCAGCAACTCATTTGTACCTTACAGTCTTTTTTTTTTAGGCAATTGGGGTTATGTAACTTGTCCAGGATCACATAGCTAGTGTACCTTGTAGTCTTAGAGGGCTGCCTAGGTTCCTGAGAGGTTTCTAAGTGACCTGCTGAAGGCCACATAGCAAAATGGTGCCAGGAAGTCCTGCAGAATCAAAGGCTGGTCACCTATCTGCAATATGCTAACTCCCAGATCTGACTTTTGGTAGATTATCTTGGCAGGCATGAGTGCCTAAATAGGAGTATGAGTGAGGGAGAGGGAAGAGTCAAGGCTTTACTCTAAGGTTTAAAATCTACATTACTGGGAAGATGATGATGTTCTCGAAAGAAATAAGGGAGTTTGGAGGATGGAATGAGTTTAGGGAGAAAGATAATAAGTTTTAATTTTGATGTGTTGAATTTGAGATGTTAAAGGACATCCAGGTTGAGGTGCCCAGTAGGTATTTGGGGAATATAAGACGATCTCAGGAAAGAGTTAAGAACTGGATATATGGATATGAGAATCATCTGCATAGGATGGCAACAGAATTCATGGGCTCTGAAAAGAAAACCACCCAAATGAGACTGTGTCAAGTAAGAAGAGAACGTGACTCAAGGAAATCCTTGTGGGACATATTCAAATATGGGAGATTGATGCTGAAGCCAGGAAAGAAGCCTAAAAAGGAGTCAGGATGGAGGAGAATCAGGAGAGAGTTCTTATCACAGAAGCAAAAGTAGGACAGAGTAGACATCAGTAGCATTGAAAGCATCAAAGAGGTCAAGGAGGAAGAGGACTGAGAAAGGGCTAATAGATGAGCCATTAGGTGATTTTTAATAACCTGAGGAGAGCAATTTCAATAAAGTTAAGAGATCCGAAGTCTGATTATAAAGGGTCTGAGAATTGAGTGGGTGGTGAGGAAGAAGAGAAATCAAGAGGATACAGTTCTTTCTAGGATCTTGGCAGAGAAAACAAGGAGAGATATAAGTTAAGAACTTGAGGGAATAGGGGGATCAAGTGAAAGGATTTCCTTTTTTTTTTTTAAGAGCTCTAGGATTCTTTCCTGCATATGTAAGCAATGCAGAAAGGAGAAAGTGATAAATGAAAGAGAGGGAGGAATGATTGCTGGGACAAGGCCCTAGTAGATGTGCATGGGGGTGGGAACAAGGACAAAAGTAGAGGGATTAACTTTGACAGGAAGAACTTCTTCTTCCTGAGAGGAAGGAAGGAAAAAAGGAAGGAAGGAAGGAAGGAAGGAAGGAAGGAAGGAAGGAAGGAAGGAAGGAAGGAAGGAAGGAAGGAAGGAAATAATCCTTTATTAAATACCTACCATGTGTCCAGCACTGTACTAAGTGTTTCATAAATATTATCTCATTTGATTCTCACAACCACCCTGGGAAGTAGGTGATATTATTATGCTCATTTCACAGTTGAGAAAAATGAGGCAGACAGAGGTTAAGTGACACCACATTTGAACTCAAGTACTTCTTAAGAGGAGAGGACCCACTTGAGTTTTCAGGTGTGGAGTTAGGGGAGTTGAGGGAGCTATCAACACATGATTTTGATTTCTCAGTGAAGTAGGAAGCAGGTTTATCTGATGACGGGATGGTGGAGGAGACATAAGCTTAAGGAGTGAGAAAATTTTGAAATGCTCCTTCAGGCTATTTGATAGAGATTCAATTAGTTAAGAATGAAAAGATTGACATTCAGTGGTGCAGCTAAGTGGTATAGTGGATAGAGTGCCAAGCCTGGAGGCAGGAAGATTCATCTTCTTGGTCCAAATCTGGTTTAAGACACTTACTAGCTGTGTGACTGTGGGTATGTCACTCAACCCAGTTTGCCTTGTTTCCTCATCTGTAAAATGAGCCGGAGAAGGAAATGGCAAACCAGTACTGTATCTTTGCCAAGAAAACCCCAAATGAAACCATGAAGAGTCAGATACGACAGAAACAAGCGAACAACAAACATTCAATGATGAGGTCCCAATTAAATAGCACACATTTGTATCCAGTTCATGGGAATAGGATAAGAAAAGTGAGATGGCCAAGATGAACCATAGTTGAGGATTGACAATGCCTGAAGGGTGGTAGAAAAGAGGAGAAAGGGATTCAAGGGCAGAGAATTTTGTATACTTGAAATGGTCAGCCACAAGATTAATCCCAAAGAGAAGACAAGGAGGCCAGCACAGTCGATTGAGTGAATAGAAGTGGATGGTGGGACTGGAGGTTTTGGTGGAGAACAAAGAATAGGTTTAGGAGGAGTGATACAAAGAATGGATTGAAGGATAGGGGATTATGATCAGAAAGGGGATTGTGAAGGTGACATGGTTTGGGATCTTAGCTATTACCACCCCCGAAGACAACTGAGGGGCAATATGGGCCACGAGTGCTGAGGCTGATTCACTGGGAGGCCAATGTATTCAAGATGATATTAGCATATATACTGAAGTCTTCAAGGATGAGGACAGGCTTAGGAATGGATAGGGAAACTATGAGTAAGACACTAAATGTCTTATACTAGAGCAGCAGTTCTCAAAGTGTGGTCTGTGAACCCCTGCGGTCCCTTTCAGGAGGTCCATGGGGTCAAAACTATTTTTATATTAATACTAAGACATTATTTGCCTATTAAAACACTCCTCCCTTTTCCAACTATGTATCTGTGTGAGGCCAGATTTTCTTTATATACTTCAACCAAAACCACATATTGTAACAGATTGAATGCAGAAGCAGATATAAGAATCCAGCTGTCTTCTATTAAGTCAGCTATTAAAGAGGTTTACAAAAATATTCAAAATGATGCCACTCTTTTCAACTAATTTTTTTGAAAATATAGTTTTTTTCAAAAAAATTGCTATTTCTATTAACATAATAAATTTATTGTTGTTTTAATGAAATAATGAATATTTTAAATTTTATTCATTTAAATTCTAGTAGGGTAAATTTTGAAAATTATAACCCATACAAGCAAAAACTTTTTGAGACCCTAAATAAAAATTATTTAATGCAAAGAGGTCCTGAGATTAAAAAAACACTATACTAGATAATTCCCAGGTCCCTTACCACTCTAGGTATATGATGCTAATTCCTCTGCTGAGATGACTTCCTTGTTTTTCCCCCGTTCTGTGAACTTCTGATAGCAATGGATAAGGACTATTTATTTTGTCCCACATTATGAAGATAGGCTTCTTGAGGAGGTGGGAGTTAAAATGAATTTGTGATGTGAATTTTAAGTTGAATTAAATTGAATTAGTGGATGTGAATTTTTAAAATGATTATTCTATACAAGAATATGAGAAAGTACAGAGGTGGAAATAGGAAAAGTAAATGAAAGGAAGCCCAATGAGCTTTGTTTGACTGGGGGGGGGCGGTGAAACAAGGAGGATGGGCAGGGGAAAAAAAAGAGGAAAATAAAGGAGGTGAGAGAAATAAAATAATGACTGGCTAGTGTCAATCTTTCCTTTCTCATGGTGATTTAACCCCAGGAAGCAGGAAGGATTTCAGAAATGTGGAGAAATAATGAAATAGCCATTCACAAACTTAGAGAAATTTTTAGATTTATGCAGTGCTAGAAAACTGCTCTCCAGCATCCTCATATCATGTTGTCTGATACTCTGCTGGCCTCTAGAGGGACAAGTTATAAATAAATACCAAACAACTAAGAAGTCAGTTGTTAGGACTTTTCTCTCTAATTTTTTCACTCTGTCTCCATCTGTCCCTACTTCCTGTCTCCCTCTCTCCATTCTGTGAGTCTCATCCTCCTTTCCCCCTTTACCCCACCCCACTCCCACTTTCTCCAGGCTGAACTTCTTGCTTATATTTCCAGGTTTGGTGAGAGCAATTGGATTTCATAGCTAAAGATCACCTAGTCTGATGCCTTCATTTTACAGATGAGGAAACTGAGGTAGAGAGAAATGAAGTGGTTCTTGCCCAAGGTTACACAGGTTAGTGACTGAGCCAGGACTAAAACAAGCTTCTCAGCTCCTAATTCCATGTCTTTTCTTCTGCAGCCTATTGACGATCTTTATCATTGTTATTCAATCATTTCAGTCGTGTCTGACCCTTTGTGACACTAGAGTAGTTTTCCATTTACTTCTTCAGCTCATCTTACAGATGAGGAAACTGAGGCAAACAGGGTTAAGTGACTTGCTCAGGGTCACACAGCTAGTAAGTATCTGAGGCCAGATTTGAGCCCAAGAAGTTGAGTCTTCCAGACTCCAGGCCCAGTACTCTATCCGCTGCACCACCTAGCCACTGACAGTGTAGCCATTTATATTTGGAGCAACTGTATTTGCTATGCCAGTTTTTGAGAATTTGTTCTTCATACTCAGAGTCTCACTACCAGCCAAGAGACACCAAGAGTCAATTAGCTCTCTTCTGTTCTCTAACTACCATTTGACAGTTAAATGAGAGATGATTCTTAGCTTATCACATTGATTCCTTTAGTGAATTCCTCTAGTTAGTGGTCTCCAAACATTATTTTTGTAATGTTCCCTTACCAATAAAAAAAAACTAAACATGCTCCCCCAATATGTATATTTATTTATAAATTGCAAACATCTACTAATTTATTAATATATTATGTAGATTATAAGACACTTGTAAAAAGGAAAATTTAAGAGTATAAGGATAAAATAAATAATATTTTAAAGTTTTAAAAAATTATTTAATAGTTTGATATTTAATAGTTGCATAAATCTAAAAACTTCTCTAAATTTGTAAAAGACTATTTCATTATTTCTCCACATTTCTGAAATCCTTCTTGCTTCCCGGGGTTAAATCACCATGAGAAAGGAAAGATTGACACTAGCCAGTCAATAGCACCTCATTTTTCTTCTTGAGAGCAGTGTGATTAAACATGTTTCATCATTTCTGAACACTCATTGTGTATGTTTGGGAGATAGAATGGGCTTACAAATGATAAAACTTGGTTAGTAATTATTCAATCAATTGATCAATGTACCTAGCAAAGGAAGTGACTTTATTTTTTAGCTACTTTTTAAAAACTGAAATACAACCATGAACTAATCAGTCATAATAATCAGTGAATATATCAGTTTCTCAACAAGTCATAGTTCTCTGTATGTAGTTATTTACTATAAACAATGCAAAGAGCAAATAAAGGCAAATCGTCGCTGATTCCAACTCAACAGAAAGTTTTCCATGTACATTCTTTTCTCTTTAATGATGGTACACAAAGGAATCATAGTATAATTTTTTATTTATCTTTGGATGCTTTAGTTTTGTTTTTGTATGAGTTTATTTCTGTTTTTATATATAAGGAATACCAAGAAAACCAATTTGGCTGACTTTAGAGTCCAGGAAGATGAATACAGTAAGGCTAGAAAGGTAAAAATACCAAATTGAAAGGTAGGAATGTCAAATAAAGGAATTTATACTTGATCCTGGAGGTAATAGGGAGCCACTGGAGTTTATTGAGTAAAAGAATTAAACAGTTAGATCTGTATTTTAGGGGAAAAAAACACTTTGACAGCTATTTAGAGAATGGATTAGAATAGAGAGAAGCGATGAGGAAGGGAGACCAATTAGGAGTCCAGGTGAGAAATAATGAAGTCCTGAACTAAGGTGAGTTGGCTATATGAAGAGAGACAGAAGTGAAAAGAAAGAGACATATGCCAGATATAGCAATGACAAGATTTGGCAACTACTTGGTAATGAAGTGAGAGGAAGTAAGGTGAGAATATTACTAAAGTTGTGAACCTGAATGATTGGAAGTGTGATGGTGCCCCTGAGAGAAACAGGGAAGTTTGGGAAATGGTGAGTTTTTTGGTGGGGAGAGATAACATAATGAATAGCTCCATGGATGATCTTACATCTACTATACCATGCTTCTTCTCCACTAGACTATTAGAAAACACCTATGATGACAGCAACAACAAAAGATGAGCTTTTGTGGCTGGTGGCAGTTTGAAATCTTTTGAAAGTGCTATGTAATTATCCCAATGCAATTTAGGCCAGTATCTTCTTATATTTGTAGTTAGCCCCACCCCACCCACACTTGGTTCAAGATATTCATATTGATGGGGAGTAGCTCAATGGGCTAGTCCAGGTTTTCCAAATGATTGTGGATTTTATTAAATGGGCTTTATAGTGTTCTACGGTTCAATGTACATGCAATGTTAGCTTCAAATACAAGTGCTGGAAATCTTGCATCTGTAGGAGATGACTCTTCTTTTGCTCTGAAGGACAACTTCCTCGAAGCTGACAAACACTTTAGGTGAGCCTACGGCAGCTTATGTTTTGCTTGATGTTGACACAGTTAAAATTTTCTCAGTGGTATAATCTGTCCTAGAACAATATGCATGAGAGACTCCTTTCAAGCTTCTAAGGCTGTGTTTTGTTCTCTCAAGTCAAATGCTTTTTTTTTAAAGAAAATGGTAAACAGTATAAATGTAGCAGGATCCTTGTTTGCTTAGTCAGTTGTGTGACTGTGAAAATGTGCCTGAACACAATTGACAATTAATAAGTGTATTTGAATTGAATTGGTCTGCTATTTTAAAAAAAATAATAATCCTTATAGGACAAAATGTTCTTTCTCAGCTTTGTATAAAGAACACCCTTGATGTATGCAGACTCTTCTCATAAAGATTGTATGGCAATGAGAAAGAAGACATATGCATTGTTAGTTGCTGATATCTTCCAAGTTGCTGTTGTTGTGTATCAGTATTAAACCTTATCTTTTCTCTTCCTTTGTAATATTTCCTTATTTATGTTATCTTGAAAGTCAGCCCCTAAAAGTTAATGCTTTTAAAATTGGATTGTTTCATGGATGTTTCTGTTGGTCTGGTCCAGGTACTTTTATTGACTTCATCTTTAGCAGTAACAAAGTGGTAGAGTCCAAATGCAGCAGTTTCACCGTCATTAATGATAAAAACAGACCACCATAGAGAGAACAGACTATTATAGATCTGTTCCATTTCATGTTTATTTGTTGTCCTCCAAGTTTCATTGACAAATATTCTCAAGATTGTTCATTTTACTTGGGTCTCACAATAAACTCTCAATAGATTTATTGTCCTCTCAACTGCATTTTTGCTGTTTCATAAAGCAATATTACTGTCTCCTTCCATAATGCTCTGTAAATGAACTTGTACTCCAAACCCACGTGTCCTAGGCTTCCATATCTGGCAAAAGGACCTATTGTTTGTTGGCTGACGTGGTTTCTGAGTTCTTTTGGTCTCCTCTTGTGTATATGAGTGTGTGCATCTTTTTTTAGTCAATTTCCCATTTTCCAAAGTTAACCACTTGTATAAATAGGTTGGGTTGGAGTGGTGGTCATTCTGTGTGGTGTCTCTTCATTTTTATTCTTTCTTTTAATTTAGTACTGTTTTGGGCCTTTGAATGAAGGAGTTTATCCAAATGCACACAGCCAATCCTGAAATAACTGTAGCACCAGTAATCAATTGTCTCTTAATGTAAAATCAGTTTCATGTTTTTGGGATGTCATTCATTACCTTCCATGTCTGTCTTCCTTTGATGTTCTTCTTAAAGAATGTATTCATGATTTATAGGTATGAAGATTTTAAGACAATTAATAAGCCTTTGGGCCTCTTTGATATATTGGTCCCAAAACATATTTTTCAACAAACTCTATGATTTTCCCTGGTGCCCACCTTCATGTTTAAGTCAATGCATTTCAACATACATATTGACTTAGTTTGGAGGCACTTATCAAATTGTTAATAAAATTTTCTACTTTTTAAGTACTTACAAAAATAAATTTGAAAACCCAGTGTTGAAGGGGCAGCTAGGTGGTGCAGTGGATAGAGTACTGGCCCTGAAGTCAGGAGGACCTGAGTTCAAATCTGGTTTCAGACCAAACACTTGACACTTGCTAGCTGTGTGACCCTGGACAAGTCACTTAACCCCAACTGCCTTAAAACAAAACAAAACAAAAAAACCAGATGTTGAAAATTGTTGGGGGCAGCTAGGTGGCACAGTGAATAGAGCACCGGCACTGGAGTCAGGAGGACCTGGGTTCAAATGTGGCCTCAGACACATAACACTTATTAGCTGTGTGACCCTGGGCAAATCACTTAACCCCATTACCTAGCCAAAAAAAAAAACCCAGTGTTGGTACAGAAGCTGCAATTATTTTCATCCTCGCCTTATTGCTTTCATTCATCATTGACAATGGGAAGCCCAATGGCCAAGCATCTCATGAAATTATTCTTCTCACATTTTCATTTCTTTTGTGCATTTCCCTGATTACCCTTCACTAGCTGTGCTCTAGTTTGTCAATGTTCTCCCTAAAATACAGTAACCAAAATTGAACAGCATACTCCAGTTGTTGGACCAGGGCAGGATTCAGGTGAATCATAACTTCCTTTGATCTGGACGTTATGCCTTTCTTAATGTAGCTTAGAATTTTATTAGCTTTTTTTTTTTGGCTGCCATATCATAATATTGACTTACATTGAGTTTGCATTTCGTTAAAACTCACGATCTTTTTCACATTAACCTTTTGTTGCATGGCCATTACTCCTCATCCTGTTTTAGGCTAATGGATTTAGCCCAGCATTCTAGTCTTGAAATGATTTTACAGCCTGATTCTGTCATCCATCATATCAGCTATTTTTCATAGCTTTATGTAACCTGTAGATTTGATAAGTACTCCATCTGTGCCTTTTCCCAAGTCACTGACAAAAAGATTAAACAAAATGGGGCCAATGATAGAGCTCTATGGCACTCCACTAGGAACCTTTTTCCAAATTGTCATAGACTCATTTATCCTCACCCTTTCAGTTTGACCTCTCAATCAATCCATATAATTATATTATCATTGCACGGACCTAGCTCTCTGTCTAATCCATAAGGATGTCATGAAAGACTTTGTCACATGCTTTGATAAAATCCAACATACCAGACCCATGGTGTTCTCCTGATTGTCCAGTGTAGTAATCCTGTCAAAAAGGAGCTATGACTTGTTTTTGATGAACTCATGCTTGCTTATGGTAGTCACCACTTCCCCTTCTTAGTACTCACAAATCATCCTTTTAATAATGCCAGGATTAGAATTTTGACAGGAATCCAAGTCAAACTCAACTGTTTATAGTTTAAAGAATCTACCCTTATCTACTTTTTGAAAATCAGGAGAACACTTGTTCATCTCGAGTCCAGAATCACTTCTCCCATAATGTCCAATTTTTCATCAGTGACAACATTTCAGTCATCACTTCCACAAATTCTTTCTGTGCTCTAGGATATAGTTCATCTAGTCCTAGTAACTTGAAATCACTGAGAACAGTGAACTCATCATCTCTTAAATGGGTTTTAATTCCCTGATATTGGTACTGGAGTCACTTTATACCTGTGACTGCTAATTGTTCATTTTTCAATCTGAGCATTCACACCTTGGAAATCAGCAAATGATATGAATCAGGGCTTGATGCATCATTTTGTTGATTGTCTAGAGGCTCCAGAGGTGGGGAACCTGTGGCCTAGAGGCCACATGTGGCCCTCTAGGTCCTCGAGAGCAACCCTTTGACTGAATCTGAACTTCACAGAAATAAATCTCTCTAATAAAAGGATTTGTTCTGTAAAACTTGGACTCGGTCAAAAGGCCACACCCAAGGACCTAGAAGGCCACACGCATCCTGGAGGCTGCAGGTTCCCCACCCCCAGAGCCTAGACATAAGAAAGTGATCAAGAAAATGTTAATTATACAGATTAAACGTAAATGTTTTCATGTGCACATAGTTTCAGAGAACTGGTTGTTAAATATTTACCAGCACACCGCTGCCTTCAGTCCATCCCAGAACTCTTCTTCATAGTTTCATGTAGCCGGAATTGAAAGTATAGGTGTCACAATAGTTAGGACCTATCTATCTATCTATCTATCTATCTATCTATCTATCTATCTATCTATATATATATATATATATAGAAATAGGTAAGATAGATGTCCATAGGACCTGAATGCAAGACTGCTTTACCCACCCTTCTTTCCCTCCTCAATTGTTTTCTGTTGGTCAGTTAAATGCACTTATTAAGTACTTACAATGTGCCAGACACTTTACTATGTTTTGGGAATACAAAGAGAGACAAAAGGCATCCCTTGCTTTCGAGGAGCTCACTGTCTAACAGAAGAGCTCATAGTTTTCTGTGCAGGCAACATACCCAACAATAGTTCTTGAAACTTTCATTTAGCCCTCGCTCATACCTTGGTGAAACCAGAGATGGTATCACTACTGTTGTATTCATGGGGATTTGCTGCTTCCAGATGTTTTCATCTAATGGTTCAAGTCTACAATGTTGGTTAATTCCCTTTATTTCTTTCCTTCTCCTCTGCTCTCCTTTCCTTAAATATCACTCCCCCACCTTCTGCAGCATATTTGTGATGCATTAAGGTAAGGACACTTACTGTGTATTCAGTTTTATAGAACCTCTGGATCCAATCAGTGTTACCAAAGATTGTATCACAATCTCTCTGGTAGCTTTTTACAAGTTTCCTTATGCTTATTATGTCTTTTTTTTTTTCTTAAACTGCCTTTGGCAGAAAAAGTTTGAAAAGATTGCCTCAGCTGAAGTTAATATAGGTGCTCTTTATTAGTTAAAATAAATAATGTATAGAGCTCTTTTAGGGACCCCAGTGGCAGCTTATTTTTAGTGTGTCTTAACTATTGCTTGCAGCTTGGACATATAGAGTTAACTTTGTCAATATTTTGAATCCCTTACCCTCACCCCTTACATAATTTTAGGACCTTTATTCTGCTCCCATAATCAGTTCTTAAGACTCTTTATTTTGGCTAAATATGCTCAGAGTCTTGATTCTTATTGGACATGGATGCAGTGGTAGATCATGAGAAGAAATGCCAACATTTCCAGAAAAGGTTCATAGCAGAAAAAGATGAGCCATTACATTTTATAAATACTCACACAATATTCACATTATATCACATCAAATGCTGAATGTTAGGTGGTATACCCACTTTAAAGGAATAAACTTTTATTATTATTATTATTATTATTATTATTATTATTATTATTATTATTATTATTATTATTATTATAGATAGCCCTCCATCTTGAAAACTGGTTACTAATCTTAAAATGCCTGGGAACAGGGAACAACCTCATATAGCAGTTCACTGTCACCTGCTTAAGTTACATGTTGGCTGTTTGGTACCTCTCCAGCAATGACCAAATTCCTAAGGCTCTCTGATTACAACATTCAGGGGTTGGTCTAGGGTTAGGCAATGATACTCAGATCATGATTATTTGAGACAATGTGGGAAGGGGGCAGAGCAAGGGGCAAGAGACAGGAAGAGAAACAGGAATAGTAGGAATAATCTACATCCATTGAACATTTTTAAACACAACAAGGACAAATAATTTCATTTTTTCTCCTTTACCAAAATATTTTATAACATTTATTACTGAAAGCAATAAAACAGAATGATTTTAGTTTGACTGCTTTAAATTTCTCCTGCCAATCCATGGGATCAGGAGCCAGACAAACAAAGGGGCAAAAAAAAAAAAAGGAAGAAGAAGAAAAGCCAGGGCCTCTTCACACATGGGACAATGACTGACTGACTCACACTGTATATGTATCTGTGTGTGTCTACTAGCTTTCTCCTCTTGGGACCCCTTTCTTCCTATTCCATGCAGTGGTGGTTGTCCAGCCATTCAACTCTTTTTTTTTGCATAAACTATTGATTCTTTAGTTAATATCAGTACAGTACAGTGGAAACATACTTCATAGTCAGAGGAACTGGGTTCAAATCCAGATCTGCTGCTTACTACTTGTGTGGCTTTAATTAAGTTAACCTCTCTAGGCTTTAGTTTTCTAATCTGTAAAATGAAGTTGTTGTATTAAATGGTCTCTAAGTTCTCTTTCAGTTCTGTATCTTTGACCCCATAAATGTTTTCCAGTTGAAGGAGAATGGTCAATCTTTAGAGGACTGGGAGAGGGAATGAAGAATCTTGGATTCTATTCCTGTCTGACATTGACCTAGGTTGTAGAAACCCAGTGTCTCTGTCCATTGTGCTTGCAAAATTAGCTTGTTTTCATTAAACTTTTAATTTTACTAGATCCAAAGCAACTCAAATTGAAAACAACAAGATTCTGGGAAGACTCTTCTTCAGCTTATTTTCTTTTAAAGATGCAGCCAAAAGAAATTAGTAAGCTCCCCCTTGAATTGAAGAAAAAAACCCATGAGATTCCTTATCTACTTTGGAAGGGTTAAGAAGTTTAGATGTTTAGAATTAAAGTAACTCATATTTTAGCTTACTCAAATTAATAATAATAGCTAGCATTTATATATCATTTTAAGGTTTGTAAAGCACTGTATAAATTTTATCTGATTTTATCCTCACCACAACCCTGGGAGATAAGTGCTATTATTATTCCCATTTTAGAGATGAAAAATCTGAGGCAGAGATTACATGACTTGCCCAGGGTCAAACAACTAGTAAGTGTCTGAAGCCACATCTAAATTCAGATCTTGAAGTCTAGCACTCTAACACTACAATAAGCATAAAGTAATAGAGCCCTGGAACCTAGACCTAGTATGATCAGTCTGTGAATAAATTAAGGATTCACTGAAAAAAATCACCTCCTGCTACAGATAGTATTCAAAGTTTCAGTCACATATAACAATATTTTATCAATGAAGAATCTGTGTTTAAATGTTTATATGTCACTAGTGATCCAGCAAATCTTTGGTTGTACACCTGTATTTTCTATTATGACAGTTGACATAGTAAATTATTTGCCTAAATATGGGGAAAACCTGTACTTTACATGTCAATTTGTAAACCAAAAACCAATGGTCAAGCAAAATAGTGAAAAAATTTTTCTTCTGTCTTTTTGACACCATTCTTTGTTAAGTTTCTAGTAAAAAAATAAAAATGATGATGATGATAGTTCAGTCAATCAATTAAATGAGACATATCATGGGAAACTATTTGGAATATATAGATAACAGGAAGATATCTGCCTTTATTTTTTAAAAGTAAATTCCAGACTTATGTGATCCAGGGCCACTCAAAGATTCTGGACTCACAAAGACTAGATTTGATTCTGAGGTCTGACCCCAGAGGGTTCGTCTTCTTTCTTTGGCTTGTTGTCCCCACTTGGAGCTGATTGGGAACCACCACCACCACCAAAGAAAGTATAGGTATAATTTGTGCCTAGGTAATAAGATCTCATATTTCTGCACAGGCCCCAAATGTGCAGTATGGGAACGGGGCATGGGACGAACTTCATTACATATCCCACAGAAAACACATGACACAGAGAACTTGTAGAAGCCCCTGAATAGAGACAAAACTTAGGCACTTAAATAGTCTCTCAGCTCCCCCAGAAGGGGGTGAATTTGAGGTTGCTATCAGAGCAACTTTTGTTATTTTGATAAGTCCTTCCTTCCAGTAGAATCCAACAATGTGTCCCTAATATTCACAGTTCTACTCTATGGTTTATTTCCCCTAGAAGGTAAATATACTTTGGGGACTGCAAAATCACCCCCTTTCTGTGGAGTCTGCTTATGTCTAGCCTTGGCATTGCTCTCTAAGTACTGTGCCGTGTAAGAACTATTTGAACTATCATTTCACACGGTATCAGAAAGTCTCTCTTTAGAAGATCTAGTGCCTGACCTCTCAGGAACCTTCTAAATTAGAGTTACTCATGAGTCAACTCCCAAAACTAGTACTGTCCAGAAAATCTCCATTCTCTGAATATAAAGCTAGATTCCAGGATAATGCTGCCTGGGGTTTTAAAAATCCCCCCTCTTCTACACTTCAGCCTTTATCTTTAGTGGAGATGCTAAATGTTTAATAAAACTGTCCTTGAACTCGCCTCTTGGACCATGTGTAAGCGCCTGTCTAACCCTGCCATGTGCTTCTGCTGTATGTTGTTATTTCTTCTTCTTAGGTGAGGGAGGAGAGAGGGGGAATCTCCTCTCCTGATCCTCGTACCCTCTAAAAAAAAAAGAAAGACACAAATGTACTGAGTGGCCTTTCTTTTCATCAGCCAGTATCTTATTTTGACTGCTGAGAATCTTCTCATGGTTTATAGTACTGCTAACATATGAATTTCCACCTGTAGGATGGAGGCTAAAGGAGGGATCAAGATGGTTTATTATTTTTATTGTTTTTATTACTCATACTAAAACTGTAAGTACAACCCTCATTTTGGGAAACTCCTTTCCTAAACAGAAGAAATTTATTTTTATTAAGTGTGGTTTATTGTAATTCTTTTTACTTGTATGTTAAGAGCAAAGTTTCCTCTGAAGCATAGTTACTTACAACCCGATGAGTTTGTATGCCAAAAATTTGATAGACTTTTTTCCTCTAGTATGTAACTTTGCAAAGGTACATGATGGATATTCTAAAGAAACACTGAAGAAGCTAAAGTAACAGTAACTTCTCTCAAATTTGTTTTTTGGATATTTTTATTTATTTTTTAATTTTATATTAATTTTATTATATTTTAAATATTTTATGTATTTGAAAATATATTTAATTATATTATTTATATAAATTTATTTATTTTTTATAAAATTTGTTTTTAGGATAATTATTAATACCTAAGCTGATTAGTACCTATTCATCATCCTTGAGTCATTTTTGAGAACCAATGATCAAAGATCTCCCTCCAATCAACAGGTACTTAAATCTGAGGCCACTGTGTATCCCAAATGTGCTGACTAAATTTTTTCAAAGACCAGTCATGCATACAAAAAAAAAAAGATATTTGGAAGCTAGGAAATTATATCCTGGCCAGTTAGCACAACCAGACTGTCCACAAACTTAAGCATGAATGTCTTGACCAATTCATGTTCTTAAATTTTCAAGAACATTTGAGAGATGAGAGCATATCCTTACAGATAGGGAATAATCTCAAAAGTGGAACTTTTCCCCTATGTAAACAATTCATCTTCAAATTGCATTACTGCAGAAGACTCATTTTGTGATCCTTATATGAATATTGGTACTTGTATCTAAGTGGAGAAGATTGGTAGAGGAGCAGAAACTCTGCTGCCTGGAGGAGATGGAAATACTGAAGGGAGTTCAAGCAGCTTTTAAACTCCTTATACTGGATAACTATCCAGTGTCTGCTCAGGTGTTAACTCATCTTAGCAATAACTCCTATTCTTCAATAAAGAATTGGCATATATGTGAACTATGCACTGGGTTTTGCTTTCACCTTTTAGAGATACAAGGAGTTAACATTTACAACATGATTATTCATTTAGAGAGCATTTATTGCTAAATATTGGAGAATAGATAAGAGAGCTCTATTATTTCTCTGGCCCTTAGAACTAGCCACCAGAACCTACAAAAGCAATTTTTGGGTAGTCATATCATACTGCTGACTCATATTGAACTTTCATTCTGCTAAAATCCCCAGATCTTTTTCAGAAAAAAAAAACTGCTTTCTATCCATGTCTCCCCCATCCTAAATTTGTGGGATTGATTATTTGTACAGGCATGTCTTGTTTTATTTCACTTGGCTTTATTGCATTTTGCAGATAGTGGGTGGTTGTTGTTATTGTTTTTTTTACAAAGTGAAAGTGTCAATCCTGTTTCAAGCAAGTATATTGACACCATTTTTTTCCAATAGCATGTACTCATAATGTGTCCTTGTGTCACATTTTGGTAATTTTCACAATATTTCGAACTTTTTCATTATTATTATATGTTATGGTGATCTGTGATCAGTGATCTTTGATGGTACTATTGTAATTGTTTTGGGGTGCCATAAACCATACCCATGTAAGATAGTGAACTTAATAAATATCGCGTATGTTCTGACTACTCCACTGACAGGCTATTCCCTCATCTCTCTTCCTTTCCTCAGGCCTCCTTATTCCTTGAGACACAACAATATTGAAATTAGGCCTCTTAATAATCCTATGGTGGCCTCTAAGTGTTCAAGTGAAAGGAAAGGTCAATTGATAAGGCAAACTTTGTTGTTTTATTTTAAGAAATTGCCACAGCCACCCCAGCCTTCAGAAATCACCTGCTCAGTCAGTCAGCAGTCATCAAACATTGAGGTAAGACTCTCCACCAGCAAAAAGAGTATGACTCACTGAAGGTTCAGATGATGGTTAACTTCAATTTTTTTTTTAGCAATAAAGTATTTTTTAATTAAGATGTGTACATTTTTTAGACATGATACTATTGCGTACTTAATAGGCTACAGTATAGCATAAACATAACTTTATGTGCACTGGGAAATCAAAAAATTCGTTTGACTCACTTCATTGCAATATTCGCTTTATTGCGGTGGTCTGGAACTGAACCCCCAATATCTCCAAGATATGCCTCTATTCAAATGAAAGACTTTATATTTATCCCTGTTGTATTTTATCTTATAGATTTCAGCCCAATGCTGTAGCCCTGGAGTTGGACACACGCTTTTGAAGATCCTGCAAATGAAGAATGATTTTTATATTTCTTAAAGCTTTTTTGTATTTAAAAATATATAAAAAAAATTCTTAGTTTGTGGGCTGTTCTTAGAGGTAGTGCATGGATTTGGCATTAAGGCCATAGTTTGCCAACCCCTGTCTATTTTAAGTTAAGATCTTAACCTTGAATCTTATCTCTGCCACCCAGTGGACTAGCTATTCCTCACAGATTTGTGTCACCTGCAAATTTGATAAGCATATCATTTATGCTTTTACCAAGTCATTAATAAAAATGTTAAACAGGACAGATCCAAGTAAAAAGCCCCTCTGTACTCCATTAGACACCTCCTGCCACACTGACACTGAATTATCAGCACCTACCAGGGCTTAGCACAATGTCTGGCACAGAGCACATGCTTCATCACCATTTATTACCTGACTGACTATTTTTAAAGCACTGCAATCCAACTGGTTTTGTTTCTTTCTTTCTTTCTTTCTTTTTTGGCAAGGCAATCAGAGTTAAGTGACTTGCCCAGGGTCACACAGCTAGTGAGTATCATATGTCCAAGTCTGAATTTGAACTCAGGTCCTCCAGACTCCAGGGCTGATGCTTTATCCACTATGCCACCTAGCTGCCCCAATCCAGCTGGTTTTGAAGCCATCTGATTATCTGGTTGTATTATTATCTAATCCATATCACTCCATCTTCCCTACAAGAATAGTAAGTGACATTTTAAAAAAAAGTTTTGTCCAAATCTAGGTGTATCATATCCACAGTGTTCCCTTCTTCTACTAATTTAGCAATCCTGTCAAGAAAGGAAATGAAATTATTCTACCAGGGCTTATTCCTGAGGAATTCATGTCAGCTCTTTGTAATCTCCACTCCCCTTCCTAGGTGTTTGCCAATCATCTTTTTAACAATCCTGGCTAGAGTTTTCTCAATAATAGAAGGTAAGCTCAGTGGTCAATAGTCTGCAGACTCTGTTCTCCTCCCTTTCTTTAATATTTTGAACATTTGTCCTTCACCAATTTTATGTCTCTCTTCTTTTCCATGATCTTTCAAATATCACTCACAGTGGCCTAGCAATCACATCTGTGAGTTCTTTCAGTACCAAATCTAAGTGGTTTCTTAATTATGTGTGATGCATGTGTGTATATACATACATGCACATATATAAATATACACACATACATAGGTAGCTAAGTGGAACAATGGGAAGAACACTAGGTCTGGAGTCAGGAAGAACTGAGTTCAAATCTGGTCTCAGACATTTCCTAGCTGTATGACCCTGGGCAAGTCATATAACCTTGTTTGCCTCAGTTTCCTCATCTGTAAAATGAGTTGGAAAAGGAAATGCAAACCACTCCAGTATCTTTGCCAAGAAAACCCCAAATGGGATCACAGTTGGACACAACTGAAACAACTGAAAAACAACAACTATATATACATATATAGTAATGTGTGTGTATATGTAAACAAAATAGATATATGTGTATATATGCATATGTATATACATACACATAGAAACTGTGAGTCATTGTGGGAGTAATCATAAAAGTTTCTATTTGGTTAGAAATAAAAATATTACTTTGCAAGAAAGAAAAAAATCTCTAGTCTGGCTAGATTTCAAAGGATAATAAAGTGCTGGGAATGGAGATAGGGAAGGTAGAGGATAATGAGAATGTATGGCATCCGGGAAACAAACAAAAAAAAGCAGATCTCTTTGGGAGGGACTGCCTAAACTCTACTACAGCTGAATATTTCTAGGACAAGTAATTGTTTAGTTTTCAATATTTCAGTATACAAGGGGTTGGTGGGACATGAGGAACCTAAGGAGTAATTTCAT